>NW_023503327.1:0-614741 GCF_014529535.1 Bradysia coprophila
TTAAAGGCAATTGTTAATTTCTTGCAGGATCTGTTAGATTCTCTGAGGTAGATAGGTTAGATAACAGCACTTCCACCATAACATCCAACGTCAGCGATGTTTAGACATTTGTACTGGCAACTGGCTACAGTTTTTTATCAACTAAACCAATACTCTCTCTAGCATCCAAACTCTCTCAAAAATTCGACTTAGGGGGGAAAATAAGTTTGAGAAACGCTGATTTTTAATATGGCTTAAAAACAACAACAACAACACGAGCGAACAAAGTAGCAGTGATTCATAAACGTATCTACCACCTTAATAATTGTAGTTTTGTTGCTAGGGAGAGTATTGACTAAACTATCCCTTTCATATAAACAAAATGACTAATACGTCGCCAATATTGTTGATGTGATCGACATATCGGTTAGCCGAACCAACAATATTTAAACGGGTCTGAACTACTTCTAACCCATCAGGTTAATTCTGAGCTGATTGTTTTGTAGCTGAGCCGAGTCCTTGAATAAAGAAGCAAAAGGGTGAAAGCTACAATAGTTTCTCATCCTATTTCGACCACTTCGCCTGGAGGGCGTGGAGGGAATGTTCTTTGCTCTGCTGCAAGAAAAACTATTTCAACAACCTGTAATACCACGAAGTAAGGGAAGTAGTGGAAATGAAAAGTCTTTCGGAAGTACTAAGCTAAAAATTTATTTGCATGTTTTTGAAAAATCAGCACGTAAGAGAAGGGTGAAAACTCACAAATCTATTTGAGGTTCTCCATCAAAAATTAAACTTAAAAATAAGAAAAAAAACAATGATTGACAAACCGAACGCCAATTAATCGCATTCGTTTACCATAGAATCTCCTTCCGGAGGATTATCATTTATACCCGAATCATCATTGTTATCATCATCTTTAACATCGACCAAACTAACGTCTTGTTCTACTATTACACACGAATTGGAACGGTCACTTTCTTTGATTTCTGTTCCAACAGTTTCGTTGATCTCAACATTTTCCGTCGCTTCGATCTCTTGACGCGATGGCTGCACAATGTTGTCGGACACTGGCGGATTGTTGGTCTCACCTGACGGAATCCTATGTTCAACAATGTGCAACACCGGTTGGATATTATTTTCGAACGGAATGATCGGATCTTGCTTAGGCAAAGGTGTGATCGTTGGTTGGACCTGTGGGACCTTGGATTGTTTCTCAACTTTAACGCTTTTAGCGTCAAATAAAAACACCTTCGGAACAACACCCTTTTCAGTCTTAAAATTCACTTTGCCAACAGAATCGGCTTCGTTCTTGTTAGCATGTCTTCGATGCGGTCGCCGGTGCTTCGACTGTTGGTTCTTAAAACCGTCACCGCTCGCACGATGTTCCCATCTGATTCGCTTGAATAAAGTGAACCAATAGCGAGCCCGATTGACCCATGCCTTTTCATACGAGACGCTATGTATGTATCTGATGTCGTCGATAATGGCCGGAATAACCACAGACTGCAATTGGTTGAACAGTTGATTCATGCGGTTGGATCGATAAGAAGACTCGTCTTCAAGGAATCGCATTCGATTGTACATTCCATTTCGATTAGTTATGTTGATCTCATTGTACGAGAATGGTATGCACTGCGTGCGTTGAATTTTTCGCAGAAAGACCAATTCGTTTCTCGTGTCAACAAAATAGTTCAGACTGGATTCCAATTCGAGAGTCAGGTCTAGGGCAGTGGAAAAATTCCAATTGTAAACGTATCGAATGTCGATGTCTGACAGATGTCGTCGAAGGTCATTGAAGTTGACAACTCTGTGGAAAGTCAAAATACTTAACTGGATGCAACCAGACATGCCTTATACGCTGTCGATCATACCTAGGTTCCGATTGTCGCAAGGAATTTATGTAAACTTCGTGTTTGAAGTTCATTTGACGTCCTTTATCGTAATAGGCTGAAGGTAGAACGTCATTCAAGCCGGAACTGTAATTCCTCATGGATGAAATTACATTCCTATCGTCTGATCGACTCGGTTCCACATATTGACTGTTATAGTATCGTTGTGGTCGGCTATAAACTACTGCATTTTGAACGCCACCAGAAGCAACAACGGGTGCAACCGATGAAGTAACATAGTTGTATGGAACAGCCGAGTATAGTCGCTGACTCACTTGAGCGTTATCACACTCTTGTTTGAACGGATTGTAATCGTACCGTTCTAATGGAATTCTTTTTCTATCGCCTTCAAGGCTATCGGAAGATTTACGTTTTCGATATCCACTCATCTTTTAAATGAAATTAAAATCGTTTGGGCTTAAAAATCTTTTCTTTTTCTAAAAAAAAATCTGCAAAAATTCTCTCGAATATAAAATTTGACACGACGTAAGCTATAACGGTTGCTTTTGTTTAATTTTTTCTTTGTTCTTTTTAAGTGGTTCTGTTTGAGCCGGTACAGTGGTTTGATGTTTGAAATTTGTCCGTGGGTTTGACTGCGTTATTTTATTTGGGAACTTTACTGTGCAAACAATTCTCCTATTGGGGAAAGATGGGTCATGATGTCCCTCTTTTATTTTGTCCACAGTCAAAACTCTTTTCATTTAAGTTGGTAAATTGGAACCGCTTGACTTAAACAAATTATACCTAGACTGCTATTTCGTACGATAAAATGTGTCCCCAACATCAGTTTACCTAAATATACAGTGGTTAAGGAGAGCGATTTTTGACCACTTTGTTAGCCCCGTACGAAGTACGAAGGGGCTTATAGGATTACGATGCCGTGTGATTTAAGGTCTTTTGGTGATATTTATGGCAAAATAAACGATGGAAATGTAAATGACACGGCAAATGATAGGTATTGTCAATACCAATCCAGGAAAAAAAAGTTTTTTAAAATCGGGTGAGTGGACCGTGAGTTAGGGCCCTAGAAGTGAAAAGCTACTAGGGCCCTATGTGTATTTTACATAGAACTCAAGTAAATTTCATCCGTTTTTCGTAATTTTTGTTTCATTTGAAAGATAATCGAACACCGAATAGAATGTTGTTGAAAAAAAATTAAATTTGGGTCCTCGGACTAAGGCCGCTACTAGGGCCCTATGTGTATTTTACATATAACTCGAGCAAATTTCATCCGTTTTTCGTAATTTTTGTTTCATTTGGAAGGTAATCAAAGGCCGAATAGAATGTTGTTGAAAAAAAATTAAATTTGGGTCCTCGGACTAAGGCCGCTACTAGGGCCCTATGCGTATTTTACATACAACTCGAGTAAATTTCATCCGTTTTTCGTAATTTTTGTTTCATTTGAAAGATAATCGAACACCGAATAGAATGTTGTTGAAAAAAAAAAAAATAAATTTGGGTCCTTGGACTAAGGCCGCTACTAGGGCCCTATGTGTATTTTACATATAACTCGAGCAAATTTCATCCGTTTTTCGTAATTTTTGTTTCATTTGGAAGGTAATCAAAGGCCGAATAGAATGTTGTTGAAAAAAAATTAAATTTGGGTCCTCGGACTAAGGCCGCTACTAGGGCCCTATGTGTATTTTACATATAACTCGAGCAAATTTCATCCGTTTTTCGTAATTTTTGTTTCATTTGAAAGATAATCGAACACCGAATAGAATGTTGTTGAAAAAATAAAAATAAATTTGGGTCCTTGGACTAAGGCCGCTACTAGGGCCCTATGTGTATTTTACATATAACTCGAGCAAATTTCATCCGTTTTTCGTATTTTTTGTTTCATTTGGAAGGTAATCAAAGGCCGAATAGAATGTAGTTGAAAAAAAAATTTGGATCCTCGGACTGAGGCTGATACTAGGCCCTATGTGTATTTATACTCAATAAATTAAAATTTTAGGGCTATTTGAAATTTTTGTTTTATTTGAAAGGAACGTCGTACGGGGCTTCGTAATTGCGCTATGCGCAATTTCTAAGATGTACACATTACATAATAATTTTACTTTAACTACTTTAACCGGCGCATAGGCTTACGGTCAAAGTAGGGTGACAGACGCACTAGGGTCACGTACGCAATAGATGTACGGGTTTGTACGGGGCTCAGTCGCAGCAAACGCTCCGACTATTCTGATGGCTCGTTTAAACTGGTCTCGGGTCACACGTCAAAATGAGAGAAATCACATACAAATTTAAACTGGGCTCAACTCTCGATTTCTTTTTTCATTGATGAATATTTGACAGCTGACCCCGAGACTGGTTTTAACTGGTTTTCGCTCTCCTTAAACACTGTATAGGGTACTGTAACTGGACAAATTACAAAACAAATTTTGACACTGTAAAAATGTGTAAAAAATTTCACACAAAATAGTACTCTATTTGGCAGCTGCTGTCATTTGAAGCATTTTTGCTTGAAGTGCTTGAAGATACACATTTTGTTCGATTAAGTAATAAATGTGTTGTCGCTTTATTCAATTTCGCCCCTGTATCGATATAGAAATCTTCTGAAGCAAGTAATCTAAAGATTTCTTCTCTCCGGAAGCCTTCTTCATCATCTCTCCTCAACTTACGAGAAACGCTTCCGTTTCGGGGCCACAGCTACCCAAACTTTCTAGCTATTGGTTTAAACAAGTGGTTCTCTTTCAGACCGATATAATGATTATGCTTCCTACGCTCCGCTTGATCAGCGACAGCTCCAGCCTTAGTCGACGAAATAGACAAATAAGACTGAGCTAAAGTATCTCGAACTGTCACGTCCACGGCAGAGTAAAATAAACCAGGCAGGAGCGGTTCATTTTCGAAACGTCAAATAAGGGACCTAATACACTGGATGAAAATGAACTCAAATGAACACTGACATAAATTGAAAAATTTTGTTCGCAAAAAATATAGGGCTACTAGATTATTCAGGTCCCCAGTCAAATCAGCGCTCCTGCCTGGTTAACTTTACTCTGTCGTGGTCACGTCCCATACCAGTGACTTTGTTCACTTAAGAGGGCAAATACATACTACCAAAAATTTCATATTTCATGTTGGAACGACACATTTTACGTAATTTTGTTTGAGAAGTACGAGTTCCTGACGAAATATCGAGTGGTCGACGCTTCTTCATCAGAACGTCATCGCTTTCTCGCCATTTCTTGATTTTTTGTTAAATAAGGAACTTCTTGAAGAAGAGGTGAGTTCATGAAGAAGTTTCGACCAATCGTTTCTTCGTGAGAGCTTCGTGATCGAGTTCGTGATGGATTTTCATTGGTTAAAAAACGAGATAGACGATTTTCACCAATTCACGGCGCCCTCCAACGACCCAAGGTTCTGAAAGAACAGGTTAAGAAAACTCTGAGTTGATCACGAAGGCGGTGACACACAATTGAGTTACAAACAATTTTTTTTTAAATTTTTTATCGATGGAGAACCTAATTATAAGACACTTTGTCTCGTATCATATGCCAAAAAAAGTTAAAACTTTTTTTATAAATCATTTTGAAAGTCACTGAAAACACGAAAATTCGAATCGAAATACAAAAATTTTTGATGACATACTGTATTTCTATTCGAATTTTCGTGTTTTTAGTGACTTTCAAAATGATTTATAAAAAAAGTTTTAACTTTTTTTGGCATATGATACGAGACAAAGTGTCTTATAATTAGGTTCTCCATCGATAAAAAAAAAAAAAAAATTGTTTGTAACTCAATTGCGTTAACGGCTTTATATGTGGAACTTAACAAAATGGAACTTAACAAAAACAAAATTCTGAATTTTCGAAAAGTTGATTTCTCACACTATCTGTTTATAAAATTTGGTGTCACCCGCCTTCGTGGTTGTCTTAACCTGTCCTTTCAGAACTTTACTACGACCAACGTTTTTGTTGTAAACGGTGAATAAACGGAGTGGCTATAAGTATGGTTTGCACTCAACAAAAAGTACTCCGTGAGAGAGCAATCTGTCAAGTAAACAATGCAAAAATTGGAAAAAATTCAATTGTCTCTCTCACACAGAGTACTTTTTGGTAAGTGGAAATCAAGCCTTCAGCATAATCCAAATTTCACTTCGAAATTTCATATTAGTGTGCGTAACTCGGTCCGTAAAAGCATGTCGTGCGCTGGTGAAATTTTTAATTCTTTAGGAGAATTTAAAGAAATTTAAAACTGACAACCGAAAATGTATTTTAACGGCAGCTCGATCGTATTCATCGATTTGGGTGTGCGCCGCTTGTGGAATGTCTGAACTGTCAATTTTTTATGTAAAAAAGAAATCTGCTCTTTCAACAACATTTCGCTGTTTTGTTTCTTATACCTACGAACAAAACATCACTTATTTTCTAATAACACTTTCGATTACCGTAGCAAGGACATTGCTAAGGACGTTTGTGCTGACAATTACAAGTGAATGTGTAGTGTAAACAATTAATTAAGTGAATCGTCTATACAGAGCAAATTAATAAATAATCGAGAGATTTCAATCAAACATAATTGATTTAACGTGAGTGAATAATCAATCTCTTTATGTTGCACACGTACTGTTACGACACACGATCGCAAAAATGAGCTATGATGTGCTACTCACACGGCCAGGTCCTGGTCGTTTTACATTCAATCCGAACGCATCATCGGTACAAAAAGACAGCAGCCAAGCGCAACACCAGCAACAGCCAAAAGATGGACAACCAAACACAAACATATCTCCCAAACGGGAGTCGGGCACACCAGCCCGAAAGATATCATCGTCACGTTTTATGGCAGCCTTTTCACAATTCTACGGTAATGAAGATGTCGAGGACGTGGACAGCCCTGGCAATACTCGAGCACAACAAGTACAAAAAACCGGCGATGAATCATTTCCCGAAATTAAGGGACGGGTCGAATCTAAACTGATGTCAATGTGGCATAATGTCAAATACGGTGAGTGTGTCACGGAATTCGTCATCTGGCGTCTCGACGATCGGAAAATATGAATGCGAAAAATACGGTTTTATCTCCCGTTTCAGGATGGGGTGGTAAAATGAGACAGAATTTTTCCAAAGAACAGCCCGTTTGGCTGTTGGGTCGATGCTATCATCGAAAATTCTCGCCAGTTTCATCGATGGAAAATTCCGTCGAATTAACAAATTCTGCCGACAATAAATCAACAGATCAGCATCATAATCAAATACATCAGCACTATGATGTGCAGGAGTTATACGACGTTCAAGAATACGGAACCGATGCGATTGAAGGAGAAATAGCGGAATGTCAATGGGAAGAAGGTTGTTTCGTTATTCATATTCAATTAAACGTTTTCATTAAATAAACGATTCTCACTGCGCTGAACAATAAAATTTATTAAAATTTTCTCGACCTCTGTCATGCAGGCATCGAAGGTTTCAAACGGGATTTTTGCAGTCGGCTGTGGATGACGTATCGTCGTGAATTTCCCATACTGAACGGATCGAACTACACATCGGACTGCGGCTGGGGCTGTATGATCCGCAGCGGTCAAATGATGCTGGCCGAAGCGCTGATTCGACACTTTCTCAGCCGAAGCTGGCGCTGGGATGCCGAATCGCAAATACACATAACGCATGACGACAATATGCATCGGAAAATCATTCGCTGGTTCGGTGACAGTTCCTCCAAAAACAGTCCGTTCTCCATACACACGCTGGTGAATTTGGGCGAAGAGAGTGGTAAACGGGCGGGCGATTGGTATGGACCGTCGTCCGTGTCACATCTATTGAGGTTTGTGTTTGGCAAAACTTAATTAGATTGCAGAATTGGAATTAGGATTGGATGGGAAATAGGGAAAGCATTTTTTTCATATTTTCTTGAATTTCCCTTGATTTTTCTCATTTTTTGAAAAAAAAAAAATTGGGAAAATTCTGGAAAATTTAAAGAAAATTCTGGAAAATTTAAATAAAATTCTGGAAAATTTACAGAAATTTGGGAAAATGTTTTCCCAAAAATAGTCTGTTGTTTGAAATGAGCGCTGGAACATTCTGACCATTAAAAACGAAACGGACAACCGTTACAATATGAATTTGACCAGTTTCGCATTCGAATCGGTGCTCAGAAATTCTAAAATCATTTTCTACATCATTAGATGCACATCGAATCCGATTGTGATTGTGGAATGGAAAAATCAAAAATAATTGAACCCGAAACCGTAATTGGTTCCGAGTGGAATTTGGAACAAATTTATCGTTAAATTCACTAAACAAATTCATGTGGCGATTGTACATTGTATAATCAGTGATAACACACTCACACACACACACACTCTGTTTGAGTTCAAACATAAAATAGTTTATCGCCTTATTACAATCGAATGGTTCTAATCCAATGCAAACAAATTTTTTATTTTTTTATTTCTTCTAAATAAAAATTTTCTTGTTCGTTATCTTTTTGCTAATTGGCGTCTATTTTCAGGCAAGCTGTTAAATTGGCCTCGCAAGAGAATGCCGATTTCGATGATGTCAATGTTTATGTTGCGCAAGATTGTACTGGTTCGTATTTATTTATTTATTTTCATTTTTTAATATTTGCCATTTATTCTCCCAAAGACGACGAGTTAGATAAGGACTTATGTCGGCACAGATTTATTTCGTACCCGCCGCAACAGAGTGGACCATAAATGTTCCCATTTTCTGTGATAATTTGAAGAATTTCTTCAGTTTTTCGTTTAAAACGGGAATGCAACCGGTAATCAAAAACCGGTTAAAAACCGGTAATGGCTATTACCGTTTCCCGGTAAATAAAATTTTGATAACCGGTTTTACCTCAGGACATAATTCTCCGTGTGAGAGACAAAATAGAATTTTTTAAATTTTTACTTTGTTTATTTGACATTTCTCTCTCTCACGGAGTACTT
Source organism: Bradysia coprophila (assembly GCF_014529535.1). Lineage (NCBI taxonomy): Eukaryota > Metazoa > Arthropoda > Insecta > Diptera > Sciaridae > Bradysia > Bradysia coprophila. The sequence goes on from NW_023503327.1 coordinate 8,770, forward strand.
TTTGTTGAGTGGAATGGAAACTTAACCATAGTATCGAAAATAGGCAAATTTAAATTGCAAAAATACTCAAGATTATATTTTACTCAAATGAAATAATAATGCGTGATATCGATAGAGTCAATCCCAGGCGTCCCACTTGTCCGAAATGTCCGAAATTTTACACATTTGTCCGAAATTGTCCGAAATGTCCGAAATATTCTTCAAGACCTGACCAGAATTAAATATATAAACTTATAAAAGTCTCATTTTCAAAAAAATTGCCTGCGGCGCGCTTCACAGAATTTTTAATTGAACTTTCAGTCTATCAATACTTTGTCCCTAAATTTTTATTCACTTGACTGTAAGTCATATGGGTCTTTATGGCAGAAAATACCGGAAAATGTGTATAGGTACCGCGATCACTATAATTGAAAATTATGTGGAAATATGACGTTAAATGTGTAATATATTTTTAACTTGAGTAAATCTAAATCGATTTTCAAAAACGTTTTGTTCGAAGAAGAACTGAATTCCTCAGGTCAAGTTTTTAAATGGGCGTTATCAGCTCAATGGTCTGGGAGTAGTTCTCGAAAAACCGATATGCTCATTGTTTATTTTCCTATGGAACACGATAACTAACTCAGATAATTTTCTAGACCTGGTTTTCATTCAAAAAAGCATTTCCTCAAAAAAAATCCTGTTTTTCTGATTATGGTACTCGGGCATAATGTTACAATTCTTCCTTCGAGTGAAAATCAATAGATCAATATTGAGATAATAATATAACGAGTGAGCGCAGCGAATGAATATGTTAGAAAATAGCTGTAGCTCTAAAAGACAGCCACGTTAAGAGTTTCCTGCGTCACATCTTGGCTGACTCCAATGTCTTTTTTAAGCATTTTTTCAGTATAGTCGACATTAAAAAATTTCGAATAGAAGGGAGAATATGATCGAATTTTTGAAGTAATAGTAGGAAAAGTAGACAAAAATTCCAACAGGTTTAATGGAAACTAATTACAAGATTCGCCTGTGGCGCATCGAAATTTTAACCTTGCTTGTGATCATTATTTCTTCCATCCTTCGATGAAATACATGCAAATGATGTAGGTCGACGAAGGAAGTGTATTGACTAAAAACCACATATTTGAGGAAATTATTCTATGCGAGGAAAATGTATTTCTCAGCATTTGTCCAAAATTTGAGGAACGGAAAGAAGCCTGACCCGTATTCAACCTGGTTTTATTTAAACATACAGTCTCGCAAGGTTGAAATACGACATGTTTCTGATTCGGGAGTTGTGGTTTGTAATGGAATTCACAAGAATTTCGTTTGACAAATGAAGATCTGGATTTCTGTTTTCTGAATTTTTATACTAAAATACCAAATCTAGATTTTCGTTTGTTTGACGAAATTTATATGGGATCTATTACAAACCTTTACCTCAGAAACATGTCAGATATTATTCTTCCGCGACATGCATTAGTTAACCTACATCTTTAACACTATATTTTCGTGAAGGTTTCAAGCCCTCTATTCAGGTTTATGATCTATACAGCTACAGGTCATGTCAAAGTATACTTTTTTTTAAAAAATCTCATCTCATTTAAAGCCTTAGAATTTGTTGGTGGAATGGACTTAAATGACTTACAGACTTTTTCGAATGCATAACTTTAGTGAAAATTAAAAAAAAATGTCCGAAATTTTTGTAGAAAATGTCCGAAATTTTTATGAATTGTCCGAAATGTCCGAATTTCGGACAAGGCAAAATTTAGTGGGACGCCTGGTCAATCCGTCAACTTACAAAGTCTAATGGATATCTAGCCTGCTCAGGTTCTTATGACACTAAAGAACTGAGCGTTCTGGACTCCCTTTACATGGCCAATCAGTCCGTTTTCCGATTGCATTTGCTGTGTTTAATAAAAATAAGTCTTCTGGTCATAAAGATTTATTAACCTAATCGCATGTGTCATCAAGGTCTAGCATTTACTTCCTAATGAGGAAATAAAATGAAAGATCTGGTTTGATGGTGGGAGATCAGGCAAACTGATCCTCTGTGAACAAAAGATTCTACTGACAGGTAAAACGAAGTGTTTGCCTTACTGATCTGTCAGGGAGTGAGTCTTGCGATTCTTTTATTTATAAATGTCTCGCTAAATCTTACGGATGTTCAAAATTTTAAGAAATTTAAACAAAATATTTTCACAAAAAATGTCCTAAACGCTCTACCGCTCACGGACGTCCACACTTGTAACGAACAAATTTCCACCTCTGCAAAACTAACGATTTTTTACCGTTTCATTTCGCAGTTTATATCCAAGACATATTAGATGAATGTTTGGTACCTGAACCGCCGACCGGCCCAGTCACACCATGGCGTAAAAAATCGGTGGAAACTTTCAAACATGGCACATCGAACATGCATTGGAAGTCTGTAATTTTATTAGTGCCACTTCGATTGGGTGCCGAAAAATTGAATCCAATTTACGGAAACAGTTTGAAGACACTCCTCAGCACCGAATACTGCATTGGAATTATTGGTGGTAGACCGAAACATTCATTGTACTTTGTTGGATTTCAAGGTATGTGTTGTGACTGTTTTGGATGGACAATCAAAATTCAGATCACACTCAAATGAATTGAACAGAATTACGATTCTTTGACACAGACTCCACGAATTTGTCCATGAATTGAAGTAACCCGCGCCTCCATTCTATAATTACAGAAGACAAACTCATTCACTTGGATCCACATTATTGCCAGGAAATGGTCGACGTTAACCAGGATAATTTCTCCGTACACAGCTTCCACTGTAAATCGCCGAGAAAACTGAAATTGTCAAAATTGGATCCGAGTTGTTGCATTGGGTTTTATTGTCAGACGAAAAATGACTTTGACAATTTCGTTGCTAGTGTTCAGCCCGTACGTTCCATACTTTACACAATTACTTAGACAATGCTAATCGTTTAACCATTCTGTATCTTCCTCTTTATCTCGGCCAGTATTTGTTACCCATTCGACAATCCCCACAACCAGGAGGCTCAAACTCATCGCCGGAACCCAACTATCCGCTATTTGTATTTTCCCGATCTCGCAGCAGTGAATACCATGTCGATGAGGTGGCCGAATCTATATACAAACCGATGCAACAGCAGCTTCGGAATATGATGAATCAGAACGATGCCACCGAAACGTGGTCAGACGATGACGACGAAACGGATGAGTTTGTTATCATTTAAACAGTGACAACGACGACAACGACGTTTTGAGAAAGCCATAGAAGAGAAATGTTAAATAGTTTCCGCTGCGTAACAACGGTTTTTGGGCGTCGGTTTCTATAATTATTGGAATGGACACGGATGCCGGAAATCAACTTAATTTTACTGTGAACCTAAAATAATTATTATTTGGCTAAAGCTTATTGTGATTTTTATTTAAAAGAAGAGAAAAACGAACAGAAGAGAAGAGAAATCGAGAAAATATTCTTAAAAAAAACTCGGTCGCGAGAAACTCTTTTTTCTTAATTTTTGTTTTTGCGAAACGAACACGAGAACCTTACGAAATGTATATTTATAATCCAAGTGATTACATAGCTTGGGAGTTAAATTATTTTTGTTTCTTAGTTTTTATTTGAAATTCCATTTTTTTAATGCGAAAAATAAAGTCACTTGAAAGAAAACAAAAAAAAATAAAGAAAATTCATTTGAGTGCGGACGTTCCTGACGCGATTTAAAATTGAATTTTCTATTTTAGCATATGTGTGTACCACTGTACCACTCAGTGCATTTTTTTTTGGAAAGTTGATTTGCTAAATCTGATAAAATTTCCCAAAGTTTTCGAAAGAAAATTTTGGTCAATGGAGCATGCCGTTAGTTTTATGTTGATTTGCATTCACCTACGACATGGGAGGCGCCACTAGAGAAAGAGGACTAGTTCTTTGTTCAATCCAGACGCGCCGACTTTTGTTTTGGTCGTACGTTGTAAACTAAAGAAGGGTTCGCCAACAAGTACTATTCCTTTTCCCTATTAAATTTTCTTATGTTTCCTGCGAGAATTTGGGTGTCTCTGCAAACGTTACACAATTTCTGTATTGAAAAATTCCTAACTTTTGCATTAACCCCCTTCCCAGACTTCTCAGTTCTCAGCTTCATACAAAATTTTGCTCACTAAGCCAATGAAAAGTCTGAATTCGATCGATTTAGGCTTTGTGAGAACTTTTTTTTACTCGGGAAAGGATAAAAAATTGAGCTAGTATACAACACGAGCGGAGCGAGAGAAATTTTTTTCGTTGAGGAATTTCTTGTATTAAATAACTCCTTTTTATAGAAAGACATTTGTTGAAACTAAGTCTAGGAACAGGTCAGGTCAACCTTAACTGAAAATAACTGAATCCGTTTCTACCTTACCCCGATTCAATCAATTTTGATGAAAGGTGACCAGCTGACATTTTGAGGGTAAACATTTTGAAAAAAATCAAGCAAACAAATGAAACCAAAAAGAAGAACAAAAATCAACATTTTAATGAAATAACAAATTCAAACCTCAACCCATCGGCTCACGCACAGATCCATTCACCCATTCATTCACTTTTGCACAAAAACTCACAACAGTAAATTTCACAAACATTTTCACTTAAACTGAAACCGAAAGCTAAACAAACGGAAAACACTGACACTAACACTAACAAAAGCCATGGCCACTAATCTGAAAAAACAAAAAGGATACATTAGAACTAACGAAAAACAAAAATCAAAGAGAAGATCACCTAAGCACTCCACTAACACTGGGAGAAGTGTTAGCACGGCCCACAGCGCAATTCCTCGGTGTTTTCTTCTTTTCGAATTAAATGGTCAGTAGTGCTTGTCCGTCTGAAGAAGGTGGTCTGTAGATGAGAGAATGAATGCTCGCCGCAGGCAGAGTCCCCGTTCAAAAGAATTCCAATGCAGTTTGCCAGAGTTCTATTAGAGAGGTCCATCCAACTAAGAATATGTTCTTAGTTTCTCTATTCTCGGAGCATGGAAGTGGATTCCAATAACTGAAAATCAAAATCTAAATGGGCGTCTAACGTTTGACAAATAGTCTCAACGAAATAATTTTTTAAGAATATTTCAGACACATCATGAACAGATTCACCATATTAAGGTTGATTGCATAAATTTTGCAAACATCCGTGACTCTGACATATGCGAAGTGCTTTTTAACGTTACAATTGCGCAACGGACTATTTCTAACATTAGCACTATCCCACAGCGCGAAGCTATTATACTAATCGCGAACCATTCGTCTGACGTATTTCGACAAATCAGAAAACAACGCAAAAAGGCCATATCTCTGTCGTCGTTAAGTCAAAATTACGTTAAACCGATCAAAATCAAATTGTCTCAGTCGCGTTATCCCTAAAGTACCTAGAGACACCGTTTCAGAAATTTAAGTTCAGATTTCTTTAAAAAAAAAGGTTAACCACCTTTTTGACACCGCTGCAACATAAGAATTTGCTCGTATGTTGCATTGGCAACAATCGCAGTACTGTAGTCTGGTTCAATCTTAAATTCAGCTATGAAAATGCATATATGTCGCCACTAGAGAAAATGGTAAAAAAAACTCATCAGACTTGTACTCTTTAAGCAAACTTTGGGAACACTTAAGAGCCATGGAGCCTTTGCAAATTTGTAGCCTACATTTAGAAGGAAAAATATTCGTTTTTTGTTGATTTCTTTGAACCAAAATCTTTTTCGCAAGCAAAAATGTGTTAATTTTAAAGAAAAAACCCACTTGGAGAAACCTGTGCAGATTACATAAATTTATACAATCTGCAAAGGTTTCTCCAAGTCGGATAAGCTTCCACGCACTAACCAATTTTCCTTTTAAAAAAGTAACACATTTCGAAGTGCTCAAAATGGTTTTACCTTTTCAAAAAAAAGATGTTGGTTAAGACGAATCGACACAACGCTAAATTGTAGCCTACATTTCTGCGAAAAAAATATATATTTTCGATAATAACTCCGTATGCGTATCCATTCTGGAAAAATTGAGACCATCGTTTTATGTCAAGTCAAGAAGTGTTGGGTTTGAGTAACAATTATAAATGTTTGTGGTGATGTAGCCTACTATAAGAAAACTCAAAATGTGTGCCAATTTCGGTGGATTATGGCGTTTTCTCATAGTAAGTTACATCACCACAAACATTTGTCATTGTTACTCAAAGCCAACACTTCTTGCCACACAACGATGGTCCCACTTTTTCCGGAAAGGACGCGGATGAAGTTATCATCGAAAATATATAATTTCGAAAACGAAATTTTTCCCGCCCTAATGTAGGCTATAAAATTTCAAAGAGTCTATCGCTCTTAAGCTCTTAAGTAATTTGACGTGATAATTATGCTAGGTTAGAATTTCCATTGTTTAGCCTGTGGTAAATAACGGAATATGAGGGAAAAAGCAGCGTAATTGCCGATCCAATCTACGCAAAATTGCTCATGTATTTTCGGCTGTAGCAAATTTTGGTAAATTTTATCGTTTTACCAAATCAATTTTCCAAAAATAGACCCTGATACCTCCTCCTTTCATACTAAGGTGAAAATGTGTAAACCGCACGCAGTTGACGCCAAAATATTACACGTAAAAATTCACGGATAACAATTTTCGTATGATTTCGAGTGCAGCATAAGTTCACTTCAATCACTTACAATTTCAATAGAGTTTTTGCAGTGGTGGAATACCTTTCCAGCGATCATGCTATCATATTCAACTCATTCCATCAATTCTAAAGAAATCGTTAGCGCTACATCAAACGAAATGTCGAGCCGGACAAATACACCCGAAACTTGGGTTCTGTATTTTTTGTGATTCGCTGAAGATTTCCATCAGGTCGAAAACGCAAGAATTATCTTTATCTTTAGTCGATGGAATCGACGCTGCGTTTTCCATTGTTTGGCTTGTGGTGAATATCTTAACAGTAATTAGTTTTTCAACCGGACCAACATCTGCTACGTGATAGGAGTTTGGAAAACCGTTCGTTCCCACTTGATCATATTGTTTTTCCAAACTCCTATCACGTAGCAAATATTGGTCCGATTGAAAAACTAATGACTGTTCCGGAGTCCTAAGGTCATTTGATATACGTTTACACTTTGACGATAAAAAATGACTGCCATAGTACCGTTCCAGATACAGTTCCAGCTGTAGAGCCCCCGGAAAGAAGGAAAAAATCTGCATTTTGACACCAAATTTTTTTCCAACACTTCTGTGGGCTTGTAGCACAAAAGTACTGGGTTAATTTATATGTGGAACGATAGTGGGTGAGGCCACCTAAAACACCCCATACTCAGTTCCGTGGAACATCGAAGCTGCAGAGAAGGCGGACTCTTCGAACATTCACTACATTTTTAGTCGTAAGTCTCGTGGATCTATTCGCACCAAGCGGTGCGTATACTCTACCTGTAGGTCTTTCCAAGGCCGACATTCGTACAACATTGCAACAATTTAAAATCATTTTTTCTTGAGTTATTGTCGAAAAACTGTTTTCGGTAACCTCTGACATGTCTTCACTTTTGAACGCTTTTCACAGAAAACAATTTTTTTTTAGAAAAAGTGGAAGATACGTGTTTTTTAGAATTGAAAGACGAATCCAACGAGCTATCACTCATTAAAATCGGAGACCACTTGTTCCCCAATCACCTGAAGATTTGGCGATATCACTCTCAACTGATTACCGGAAATTAAAAATTTTGACTGGATCGAATGTACTGTATGTTATGTCTACTGGATTCAATTGGAATTGGGGCTCACGACAACCAAAATAAAACTTCAACCAATTTTCGATAAATAAAGCAAACTATAATTCGATTTCATTCACATTAGTCGGTTCAAAAAAAACGTCTGATCCCGTTTGTCGTGCTCTATTGAAGCCAGTTTTAGCGTCAACCAGTTGATTTTGCGGATTCTTCACTCGAAGCAAGTGGGTCATTGATCTTACCGAAAAAAATATCTGTCCCCGTTTGTCGTGCTCTTAGAAAAGCCGTTTCTGCATTCAACAATTCCTCCTCCGATGGTTCCGCCGGAGACCCATCTTCCTTTAACTTTCCGTTCTTAAAATCTTCGACGATCTTCTTACCGTAAACTGCATTGAACAAATCGTCGCAGGTGAATTCCGACTGTATCACATCCGGTGTTTTGTACGACACATACGGCTTCAATGTGCAGCCAGTCAAATTCGGAACGATGAGCTGAGGTATCATTTCGGGAATGTCCTGGAAGACACCGTTAATTTTCCGGCCAGTGTCTTTTACACCTCGTTTATCAATTGGGCATGCAGGATGGGGTTCAATTCGTTGTTGCTCTTTAAATACTCGCGGTCCCCGTTTGTTGTACAACAAAAATTTGCGGAAGTTCTTTTTACCGTTCAGTTGACTCGATGTTGATATTGATCGTTTGATTACATTTATTGCATTCATTTCGACTAATTTCACACTAGATGCACAGTCTCTGTTATTTTTCTTTATAAAAAGGTTATGTGTTGCCTTAAAAAAATTATTTTGAGTGACATTTCAGACGTTTAGTGTTCTCGGTGTTCCTCTCGTAAAATTAAGGTGACCAGGCACGCCGGAGAGATGGCGCCAAATTTAAAACTTGACACTCTAAAGATTCAAAAATACAGTGAAAAAGAGGTCTGGGTGGTTTCACTAGTGCAGCGGTAGTTTACAATATACTGGTTAAGCGCTTTGTATAACACAACAAAACAATTTGTCTACTGTAAGTATAGTTCCATCACACATTTGAAAATTTCTGGTCTGGACTGGCCATCTCACAGATATTCTCAACATAATATTTGTCTTGTCGCTTGATGACACGGTAACTTGAGTAACTTTCTTCTTTTTATTTTACCGAGAATGAAATTCCTGAGGTTAAGTGGTTGTCTAATTTCTTATTAGTTGTTTCTTTGAATATAAAAGAATAATCCAACGAGTGTTAAATTTAAGCATGGATTTTCAGTCACCATTGCTTCGATATTCGCTGTTTTGTGACCAGTAATTGAATTCATGTGGCTGAGTGTGGCCTTATAGGACTAGTAATCTGGGATCAGATTTTAAGATTTTTAAAAACGTTCTCCCGTTGCATTTCAATGAGTGTGTACTTTGCGGCCCGAGCGAAGCGAGAGCCGTAATTCTCACTACATTTTTGTTCAAGAGGTAATCAAGATACACATCATTTTTTAGAGCTTTGTAGTAGACGAGCCAGAGTTCCCTTCTGTATATTTGGAAAATTAAACACCGAGGTGGAATCAGTAGTTTAAAAGTGACAATGAAAGAAATGTCAGATTACGACCGTTTCTGTACCATTTTTCTCTAATTTTATTGTCTATCAAAAAAAAAATTTCAAAGCTCTTATCGAGGTGAACATGACTAAAGGGCGCCCTACACTTTTTTAAACGACCATTATGTTTGGAACCATTGGTGAGATTTCGATTTACTTTTTTCCCTGAAAGCTGTTGTGAGATTTTGAGCCATATTTTACGTCTCATCAACTAATGGTTCCAAAGATTTGGCCTTTAAAGTTGAAAGTCCGAATAGATAGATGTGATTTGAAATCAAGTATCGCCAGACCATGTAGCTTGATGAAACCAATCAATTTGAAACCTAATTTCTTGATGACGGTTTCTTGAAGAATTTCGAGGACAAGTCTGCAAACAGAACTAACCGGAGAGCGCTACGGTGAACCAAAAATCTGTTGATAAAATTGTAGTAGATATACATAGTTCTCGTCTTGCCAATGTGTGAACAAATCATTCATTTTGTCTTGGATGCTTGCAGTCGGGTCCCGGTTGATTTTCAAATAAGTTTTGTCATCATCGTGAGTAAATGTAACATCTTTGAGACGTATAGTCTGTGCGAAACAAAACTACATTGACATTCCCTTTGTCAAAACAAGTATTTGTTGATGTTCTTCATGGAATTTGTAAGTGGCTCAACACACTTCAAGCAAAAGTGGTACTCTAAATAGGGTACTGAAACTTGACATTGCTCCATACAAAATTTTACACTGTAAAAAGAGTGGGGATAAAATTTCATACAAAAAGTACTCTATTTGACAGCTGTCATCAATAACACTTTTGCTTGAAGTGCGTTGAGTGGCTGCATGATTAGACTTCACAATTTCAATGGTCGTGTAAAAAATTGTAGAATGCCCTTTGGTCATGTTCCCCTCAATATGATGAATCATTAAAATTACAAACATCTAACGATTAATTCAGCCAGTCGAGGGACGTGACCAGCTCAAATGGTGGACCTAGTTTTTATCCATCGCTTTTGTTAGCAGAGATTTGTACCGAATTTTCATAAAAAACTAGTTGCCACAAATGACCAGAATTTTTTTTTTCTATAAAATACACTTGTTTCTTGTGCAAATTATGACATATCAGTAATACTGCTTATAACACTATACTAGTATACGAACGGAACTTATTGTTAAAAAAACGAGGCATCGTTTGAAAGGTCAAGAAAGAACGGAAATTCCCTTAACCTTTATTCAAAATTCAAACTTGAACTGCATTAACAACCAGAAAAGCTGTTTCAAAAAATTCTTACTTTTTTGTTCTAATTAATAATTCTACTCAATTTAATGCAAAACAGTTGCTTCTGCCTACCTTGCTCTAAATACTTAAAACTACCTACATAGAACCGAAAAATCTCAACAACAAACTATGGTTCTGTGTTGTGTTGTAACACACAACTTCAGTAGAAAATTAGCAATGTCATCGGATCTGTTAACCTCATGAGTTTTCAATTGGAAGCAAAATATTCGAATTTTTAGTGCTTGTCATATTTAATTGTAAATAGTGATGTTGCCACCATGTGCAACATTGTAAACTAGCTAGTAAACAAAATAGAAACAAAGAAAGTAAAATTTAAATAAAAAGTAACTGAAGCGAACTCGGAATTAAACGGAAAATAAAGCGTTCGGTGTCGTCTTAAGATCTGGGCAATCACGTCTCATCGTCACCAGTTGCTGAGACCACCGATATTGCAATAATTGTGTTCTATCGTTCTGAAAAAACGACTTTACACAGGCCAAAAAAACACAATTTTAATTGGGGCACAAATTAGTAACGAGATATGCAAACTGGTGGGATCCATATTTTTGCGATTGGCGTGATTGACATTTACAACTTTCAGCTTGAATTGCCCATTTGATCCCCCATTGAATAAGATGGGACTGAATGCAGTTCGAAGAATTTCTACAATTGAAATGAATTATTCCCGATTTTTGGGGTCATTGTGATGTGTTTGTAAGTTGTATGGATAGAATATTTTAAATTTGTTTACTTTGTATTTTAAAAGCATTTCCTATATCCTCAATTACAAGCGAAAATATTTTTTTTGCTGAGCTGCACCTCATACAATTATAATTCTTTTTCATAACAACTAAGGTCAACATTTTTAACGAAGACGAATAAATTGTCCTAAGACGTACTAAATGGCTCCATACTTATAAGCCAAATTAATAATTGGTCAGGTGTGTTGTACTAAGGCATTTGTTAGCAACTTGAATTTATTGAAGAGTCATAAGAGATGGATAGATGGGTAGACTTGTAATTATCAAGTAATCAAAGGCCCAAAAATACAATACAAAATAAAAACATGACACTTCACTTCAACGTCCAATTGACTCGACAGGTAGACGGTATACCACCACCAAAGGGTAACGACTTTTTATATTTTCGGAATTTATTCTTGTTTGAATAATTACGCATTAGCAGGAAAGTTTCTGATCTTGTTTAAAAAGAAAACAGACAAGATAGATCCCAAAATAACCTCTGAAAAAACCCAATTAACCCAAAAAGTACATTTCTGATTGTTTTTAAACTTTGAGCTTTTGTCAACTCTGATATTCTTTTGAGTTTCCATCTGAGAGGGCAGGTCAGGTCAAGTCATTGGGGGAAATTTCAGATCTGTTCGTAAATATTTAGGTTAGACCTGATGTTTTTTTTTAAATTGATCTAAACAACCTTAAATCTGACGAATTTGCGAGTTCATATTGAAAAGCTTGAGGTTAGAAATTATAGTCAAAGAAAAGTTGCCTGGTCTGGCCAGTCGTAAACCATATGCCGGTTTCAGGTTGAGTCTCTAAATCAGTTTTAATTGGGGACTATATTTGGGAAAGCATTTTCTCATAGTTTCTTGAATATTCCAACATTTTCATAAATTTTCATATTCCGGATTTTTTTTTAAATTTCGGAAAAAATAAGAAAATGTTTTCCCAAAAATAGTCCCTGAGTTCAACCACTCAGTTTAAAAAAAAAGTTCAAAGCTTACTTTCGAGATTGTAAGTTGCAATACAGTCTGGCAAAAGTTCTACATTAGAAAGCCTATGTGTTGGCGATTTTCACGATCAACAGATTTTATTGCTTTCTAACTTTCTATGAATGATTTATACTTCATAGTAACGATATGGTTTCCGCTACCCGTTTTTTTTCTGCATAATTTTCCATGAGTAATTTCTTAGTGACGATATTTTTCCGCGCTACGAGTCGCACCTTTTGTTGCAAATCACAAATAAGATTCGTCAGTCTTAATCTAAAGCAAGGCGAAACTTGCAAACCCACGAAATAAGCGGCGATGTCTTTGAGCTTTTATCTCTTTTGTTCTTATGTGTCAGATCGTTTTTTTCTTGATTTTGTATGCCATTCAATTCTACAGTCAAAGGCAGTCAATTTTCAGCATAAATTTGCTTCAGCTGATCCACATATACAATCAAAACGGTTTATACTTGTTTATACAGTTGAAGCTGCTACACGCACGCGCATGATAGTGGTAAAACCGTATAAAGACGTATAAACGGTGCTGATTGTTTGTATGGATCAGCTGAAAAACACTGAAGCTAATTTATGCTGAAAATTGACTGCCTTCGACTGTACCCACTTTTCCAAAAAAAATTGAAGAAAACTTCTGTCTAACGAAAATTATATTAACTTTTGTCTTCATTTCCATACAAAATCAAGAAGAAAAAAACGCACAGACACAACAAATTAGTTATAAAAGCTCAATCTGACATTAGTGGCGAATTCGCTTATGTCAAATTGAGCTTTTTTCTCCTTTGTTATTTTATACTTGTCATTTCATTTGGTATGGAGTAAAACTGAAATTGAGATAAATTTGCTGTTTTAAGTGGTTTTTCATATTTTTTGGACCAAAATATTTTAAAGTGTGTTTGTAATCGATTGACAGCCTATCGATTCCAAACCATTTTAAAACATTTTGGTCCAAAAAAATATGAAAAACCACTTAAAACAGCAAAGTTATCTCAACTTTAGTTTTCATTTACATACTAAATCGCAAAAAAAACTGACAGATCATAACAAAGGAGAAAAAAGCTCTCGCTGACAAATAAATTTATACGATTAATGGCGTGGATTGCGTAGATCAGAGGCAGAGGCAATAGATCGTGTGAAGTATAAATAATTTATTTATAATTCATGTAGATTATTATTCTGTAGAACAAGTGTGTACAGAATATCTGAAAAATGTCTGATTGCTTTTATATCTCACTTTAAAAGCTGTAATTTGAATGAGACTAAAAGGATATCCGAATGATTCTATTTCATTCTAATTGGATTCTTACTAAGATTCTAATAAGTGGGATGGCATCGGGATGGCATTGGGATGGCAACAATATTTTTCAATAATTTCCATAAAAACATTAAATATGAATACCATGAAATCTTCTTTTTATTCAATTTGAAACCCCAATGAACCCTTCACATCAGAAAAACTGGGATATTCCACTGGCCACAGCCAAATTCAATTCGCTGGAACGTAACGACTTGATTACTAAGGCTCGCTTAATGGCGGTATCTGTGAAAGAATCCGGAGACTGGTTACATGCTGTTCCTTCTCCAAATCTTGGCACTCTCCTCGATCCGGAATCTTTAAGAATCGCTGTTGCGCTGCGTCTCGGTTTGAAAGTTTACAGAGCCCACACTTGTCGTTGTGGTCAATTGGCGGACGCTTACGGACTTCACGGCCTCAAATGCTTGAAAAGCGCAGACAGATTCTCCCGGCACTCAGCACTGAACGATTCAATTAAACGAGGACTCGCTACTGCCGAAGTACCGTCAAGGTTGGAACCAGTCGACATTTCCAGGGACAACAATCTAAAGAGAGTCGACGGTGTAACTATGGTTCCTTGGAGCTTGGATCCAGTCTGTGCAACATATTTGCGAGGTTCCGCCACTCAACCTTGCTCTGCCGCAAACAGAGCAGCTGTGAGCAAGAGAAACGATTACAGGACAGTTTGTAACACGTACCATTTCGTGGCTTTTGCAGTGGATTGTTTCGGTGGTTGGTCAGAGGAGGCGCAAAATTTCGGTTCGGAATTGGGGAAGAGAATGAAGATTTGCACGGGTGAGCCTAGGTCATTTTCTTTCTTCCGCCAGAGTGTGAGTATTGCCATCCAGAGAGGGAATTCTGCTAGTGTACTCGGAACAATTCCTCCGAGCTCAAAGTTTGACGAAATCTATTACTTTAGATGATAATTAAAAGTTTTTATGTAGCTTACCATGTAACACATTGTTGGTAAATAAATGTCATAAAAAATAAAAAAAAATAAAAAAATTGAAACTTTTCAAAGTCGCACACGGTCTATACTCAACAAAAGATGGTTTCTTTAACTTGTCGCATACGGCTAGTCATCTGTTATCGATAACGACGACAAAAACAATGACAAGCTTTCTGTAATATTGTTTTATATATAGTAAAATGCATGTTAAAAAAATTGAAGTACAAGATTTGAAATCAACGGATTCAAGTATTTTTGATCGATCGAAGTAATAGACTCGATAATAATACTGGTCATATAACTGTAACAGGCTAAGCAGCGGCCATCTGAAACACATCTCAAACGTAAGGCTTTGCGAGTTGATCTGATCTGTCCATTGATCAATAGGCCATTGCATTCTATGGGTGATTTGTACTCCTCAGTTTCTTTATTTTATTATGGGAAAATTGTAATAGATTTTCTTGCAAATCGTTTACATTTCGTCATGTCATGGGACTTATTTACTTATGAAGTAACTTCACCATAATGACATTTACTCTGTATCTTAATACGAAAGTGGAGTTGGGCCACAAGTTAATAAGCTACGTAGATGAGAAAATGTAGCATCTCTACAGTTCAGCTACAGACTTAGGCACGAGATACCAATATTTTATGTTGTGACCCAGAGAAAACTGTCACATTTCTACCCGTGTTAAATTTATTTCCTTACTCATTTTTGTTTGTAATACGACACCCGAAAAGCCGATATCGTAAAAAAAATATATAAAAGAAATAGACATTTACAAATCTATTACAAAATATAAACCAGATTCATAACCCAAAATCAATAAACCAAACGTACGAACAGAAGAAAAAAAACAATCATCACATTATACGATTATTAAACTTCACCTTGTACCTCTTTGGTTAAGTCACTCACAGAGAGTCTTTACAACATTATAATTTGAACATTTTTACGAACATTACTATCAAGTATCGCAGGTTCGCTAATATTTTTTTTTCGTCTTTTTTTATGGTTTAACTTTCAGTCAAACACTTACTTCTGTTCATAAAAACAAAACCACACATAAAAGTTTGTACGAGAATCAATATATAATGGACATCCACCATTCAAATATGTATATATATTGTCTACATATAGTTATGACTGCATGTATGGCTGTATGCATGTATATCCAAATGTTCAATACATTTATTGATAATGCTAAAAGCTTTTCTTCAGTTGAACGTATTTCAAAAGTTTTCAAAACTTTTTTTTTGAAATTCAGTTTGGTTTGTTGTTTTGAAGTGTAAGCATGTTAACACTGATTGCTGGTTGATGGACAAGATAATCGTCTTTAATTTTTGTGTTAAATAGAAGTTAAAAAATCTTCCTTTTCTTAAATAGAAATTATTTTTTTACTTCTTCTGTTGATTGAAAATTTTTAGTTTTATTAGCTGAAAAGTGCATGCGGAAAGTGCATTTTATTGTTGTTCTAAATTAAATTTAAAAATAAAATAAAATAAAAAGTAAAAATTAGTGATAAATTAAAAACTTAAATTAAACAAAAATTGTTAAAAAATGGCTCTGATTTTACGAAACATTGTGGACGTATATTTCTATCTAAATGACGAAGCTAGTGGTGAGTTGATACGTTTTTATGATGTTGTGTTAATTAGTGTGAATTGGACATGTCTGTCTAAATTAACGAAAAACAAAACAAAAATTACTTAAATCACATCGTTATCCATATTAGCATTGTTATAAAGCCATCACAGCACCTCCATCAAATTGAAGAAAAAAAAACGTTTAAATCTATCGATGGAACATTAACGCAAAATGATTATTATAATTTAAATGTTAATTGAATGTAATCAAATTCGCAAACAAAGATGGTATATAGCGCTCTACAGAATCGGTTAAATATAATTGGGCATGGGAAAGACACTAGGATTAGTTTTTAGACCGATACTTTATGTGGGCTTACTTATGTCGTAATATTAGGATTCGGATTCTGGCGTATCAGGCAACCCATGTGCCATCACGTTTGAGGGATACATATGTAGATCCACATAGTGATAAGAGTAAAATTGGTCAAATGGGTGAAGGGTGAAGGGTGTATCATTGGTTGCCTTTTTAATACGAATGCCTTCTGTAAACATTTACAGAAGATTGAACTCATCTACAGTGAATCGACGGAAAATCCTTGAAGAAAAAATTAGGAAAGAATTTACATTCAATCAGCTAACTTTACAGAAATTTTCCCTCAGGGGATACTAGAAAGGAAAATTTTATAGAAAGAAAGGATGAAGCCTGTTGAGTGACAGTTCGATATTTGAATGCAAAAAAACATGCTATGCTGACCTTAATTCTCAGGGATGACCATAGTAATGTGATAATGACATCTATCGTATCGTTACTATGGCCATGGAAAAGTGTCTGAGTGTGAAGATTGAGTGGATATAAGGCGAAGTTAATCGAGTTTCTGTCTGAATTATATTTGATAAAAGTTTTCCCTCATCGCTAGATTTTCATTACGAGGAGAGAAAACTGAAATTCGACATGTTTGTTTTTTGGGGAATTTTTCTGTCCAAATTTTTTCCATGCAAAATTAGTTTAACAAATGAAAATCTAGATTTTTTATTTTAGTATTTCATTCTTGTTACAAGCGCGCGCCTAACGAAAATTCAGAAAATATAAATCTGAATTTTCAACTGTAGAACGAATTTCTTGTGGAATCAATCACAAACCACAACAACTCCCAAATCAGAAAACCTGTCGAATTTCACCTTTATCGTCCCGTACAATTGGCAACAATATATTAGGAATAACGCTTCCAAATTCGGAATTATTTTTAAGAATTTAATTATTAAAAAATCTACAAATTTCTAAGAAAATATTAAGGAATTTTTAAGAATTAAATTCCTAAATATAGACCTGGTTTTCAAATTCACTTTTATCCAATCATTTCGTTGATTTCTTTACGACTTCGTAGGGGGCTATTTGTAGCCGGTGTTAGTTTTTGTGAGTGAAAAAAATGTTGTGTAAAATTAAATAATTTGCGCAAAATAATTACAAATCGAATCCGAAACATAATTAAATTCAGCATTTCTCCTCCCATTTATTAAATCTTATCAAATTATAAACGGTAAAAATTGGTGGAATGATGAAATTATAATTAATTTTCCATATTATAATTCACATGATGTCTGTATGTAGAAAAAGATATTCTATTAAAATCAGATACTTACCGACGAATAAAAAAAAAATTTCGATGACTAGCCAAATAAATCGTTTTATTTACGGACATTACAAATTTATTTACATAATATTTTCTTGCCCATTTTTTTTTTGTCTTTCTTGGTTTAATAATTAATACGACGACGTACCAATAACATAAAAATGGTAATATTGGTCATGTCAATTGTTTAAGCTGATGGTTATATTCAATTTGAAATTGTAATATCGAGTTTATTAAAAGAATCAAAAAAAGAATTGCAGTCATCGTTGCGACACTTTTGATAAATACGAAATGGAAAACGGTTTTTAGGTCTGAAACATTTTCAATTTAATTTTTGTTTTTTTGTTATTACTTGGTGCTCCACATCGAAATGGAAAGTGTGCATGGAACTAAATTCTAGTCCAATTTTAATTTCGTGTGTAAAATTTATATCTACATCATCAGCGGTCAGTGGTGCATATTTCACTGTTTCGAATTAATTTATTCCATTTGATAATGGAATAGGCTGAGCTAAGAGAATTCCGGTGGAGAAAGAAGTAGTAATGACGCGTGCGAACACCAGGATATTTAGAAGACAATGACTATAACTGATTAGATTGTTTAGTGTCGCTTCAAAAAAAGTCAAAACAAATTAAGCATTAATCTGTCGAGTATATGCGTAGAGCACGTGTTGCTGTAGGATGATCCGATAATGATCCGATAAATATTATTTTGCGGTGACTTGGTAAGCGTTTCGCTCGATAATTTTTAATTAGTTTTCGCTAACAAATTTTACTATCGGATCTACTACTTCATTATGATCTAAATGTTATCAAGTGAATGATTTCAAATCTTTCACAGCATTTTTTAAACAAACTTGTTTACTGTGTAAGACCGCACTCGTCCGAGCTTGTGGCTCATTCTCGAATTCGTTATCTATAACAGATTTTATTTCCTAGTCAGTCTGTGATTGGTTAAGTTGGAACCTCAGGGTCTTAGAATTCCTTATCCTTACTGAGACTGGATTCCTGATCCTTGCACTAGATGTGCAATTTTCACTCATGAAACACAACATGGTTTAACAGTGACCAAAAATACACTGAAGGCCGCGTGCTCTTCGGGTGAATTAAGCGTATATTCGAAGCGCAACTTTCACCCCTAGTTTATACAAATAACTGTTGCTGCATTTCGGTGATTTCGGCAACAGAAAAAAACGTTTTTCACACATAAATTAAGTAAATAATTATCTGTGCTGCACTTTCAACCTATATCATTGTTGAATTTCCGTATACCTGTTATTCTGCTATCGCAATTCATTATTATTCACCAAAATTTTCGAATATTTAAAATATATTTTTTTTAAATTCTATTGAACACATTAAGCACATAAGTTGATTGAAAAGTGCTAAGTCATCGCCGATTCTTATTATTTTTTGTGTGTGAAAAAGGAAAGAAATTTTTGATAGTACGATGACACGTTTTTGTGATTTGTGATTTTCTTATAAAATTTAAAATGGTGAAAGGTCCTTACTCGAGAAAATGTTACATTTTCAATATGACATCGCGACCAACAATTCCGATTCCACTAAAGTATGTGTTGCATCCATTTTATGCTGAGAGAACTCATTACCATTCTGTATTCGGTTCGTTATTTATGGCCTTCGCAGAACACAATTTTAAGTTCGACGAAAAAGGTCTGTAAATGTTTATTAGTGAAACCGGTACCCTTATCATTCATTGTTGGCTGAATCTTCATCTATTGGCCTTGTGTAGTAAATAACGTGGTAAGCAAAATACCAACGTTACACATGTTTTGCTTTAAGATGATCAGTAATCGGATCTATTACTTCATTTTATCGGCGTGGGGCACACGGTGCTAAAACAACGCATTTTTCAACTACGTAAAAGATGAACTCGCACACGATTTTTCGATACCAAAATTTTGTAAAAGGAGTCATTAAGTCTATGACATGGCTAAACAGCATTCGCAGCAATAAACCTGCGTGTGCGAGTTCACCTTTTACGTAGTTTAAAAGTGCCAGATTACCCGATACCATTTTATCTAGGTATTTTCAAGAGATGGTTTTCAAAATCTTTTACTTCATTTTTCGTTAACATGCACTTTCGTCAGACCTGGTCGCTTATTCCTGCATTCCTTATCGATAAAAAATGATAGCCGTCCGTAACAGGTGAATGACTTTTGAGAATTTGTTGTCGTAATTCTTTCTGATCACATAATTGTCCTGTAAAAGTCTGAAACGAGAAGAAATTATGGCATTTGAAATACCTTCGTTTTTACAGGTTTTCATGTGACACATTTTTCTCATTTCCGTTGATTCTAGTTACTACCTGAATGGATGGAAATTCCTTTTCGATTCATCCCATTGACTAATAGGCTAAAAGATTGTCGGTAAAAAATTCATTGAATGTCTCATCCAATTAATAATAAACGTACGTACGTGCAACATGTACATCAATTATATGGATTTTCCTAATTACCCATGTGGACAATACGGTAGAATTAAAAATCCAAGATTAAAATACAAATTTTGTTTACCTTGCGTCGTAAATAAATGTTTGTTTTTAAGCATTCGGGGCTTGATGATCAATTATATTGATATACTGTTGCACACTACAATGTACATTATAGTCATTCCCTTGATGATAAAGACTAGTTTTCAGCTATTTTCGAATCGAATTTCTCAGTTTCTATATTTACGGAAAAAAAAATTCTATTTGCTCCGAGAAATAAAAATAATGTTTACGGTCACGTAAATTACCAATTAATTACTTTGGAATACATTTAGCGATGCGACGACGTGTGTGTGTGCGTATTTTTGTGTGTCATTAATTCGACCCAAAAATATATTTAAAATTAATTAACAAAAATTCACAAATTATCTTTTACGTTAACTTTGATTTCCTAAAAATCGACCACCAAAAAAAACCATTTACAATTTTACATTAACATAAACAAATGGATCTATGATCCATTATAAAATCGAAATGGATCTTGACTGGTACACACAAGTGAAGGAGAAGGAGAAAAAACCCACTTGTTATCAATTCCAATTAAAATCTCTACTATTCCGTTTGTTGTAATAATCAATCGAAAATTTAATTTTAATAATCGAATATCAATTATACACATGTCTCGAGATTAATTTTTCTTTTATTGTTAATGGCCGAAGACCAATAAATTTTCAAGTTACCAAATCGGTGGAGCATTGTAAACCAGGAACACAACAACGAAATATTAACATTTCGTTTTGGCAAAAATGGTCATCTTCTTCTTGTGCCCGGTGTAAATGTCATAAGTTGAAATCAAAATTGGTTATTTTTCAAAAAAAAGTCGAATTGTGTAAGACATAAAACACCAGCCAATCAATCGATTATATCGAGCCTTTCTTTCAATCCGAATCCATTAATTCCATTTCCATAAACGCACATTTACGTTTTTTTTTTCAATCGGAGAAGACACAAAAAACCAATTAGATTTTGAGATGTCTTCTTGTTTCCATTTCACCCGAGCCAGTACGTGTACCAAGTTCACCAGTTAACGGTTTTTTTTTCGAAAATAAAAGCGATCGAATCTCTTTTCTGAGTTGATAAACTCAATCAAGGTACGATGCGGCTTGTGTCAGGAAGTGAAATGGTAATATTGCGTGCGGTATTGTAATTTGTAATGCAAGTGGGCGAATGTGATGATGTCTATACGCGCGTCAGTAGACAAAATCAGCGCTCTTTATGTCTTATCTAAGACTTCCGTCTAAGACTAATGTAGGCGGCTGTAAAATCGTACGTGCAGTATCGTTACCAAATTTCATAAACATTCGGATTAAGAAGACGACACATCTTCAGCGTGACATCCAATAGAATTGAAAAATGGTTTCGGCTTCGAACTTTCGAGCGGGGGTCAAGATAAATTCTAAAATTTAAATTATTCCAAGAAATGTTGTCGGAACATTCGAACAACAAAATCATGAAATCGTAAACGATACGTGCGCATGCGTATTAGCTCTAGCTTACCTAGAAATCGTACACATCAATTCCTAAGTGCATGAGGTGTTGTTTACTCCACAAAAATTCTCTCATGAGTCACGAGTCTCGTAATGAAATTCGGAGATTCAAGTACTTTAGCTAATTAATGGACTTGGAAAGCTTAAATATTTTTTCTTATTTGATTTATTTCAAAACATCTTGAATGAATTATGAAGACAAATAATAAATTTGTCGACTGTAAGTATACCTAGGACAGTCTAGGCTAGACTAGAATTCATAATGTTGTTGATAAATACTGTTGTCCTACCAATAAAAATGGCTATCAAAACAAAGGTTCGGCAGGAATTTCGTAAAGACATTATATTGGTACCGTGTAAGGGTAGGCAGATCCACTCAACCCCGTAACGTATTTGTATTGTTTGAGTTTGAGCAACCTTGTGTAACAACATAAAAGCATAACATAAAAGCTCATTATGACAAGAATATTCAAACAAACAATGCATCGGTCATAGAGGTAGATATCGGTCAGGCTACCGAATCAATATCAACATCTATTTACTTTAAACAATTTGCCGAAGAGCTCAACCAAGTCAAAGAATAGCTTAAACGTCACTGATATTTCTGAAAATGTGGTTCACTCACTCACCGATGATGTGCTTTTGTCACACACTGTTGACCAGTGAGTAACCTCTCGGTCTGAAAATAAGATGACAAAAAAAAAATCGAAAATTTTACCATGTTAATTGGCTTGACATAATCCACATATCGATTATGCAAAGGTCTATACTTACAAAATATTTGAAAAGTGTGACATTGAGAGTCTGACTGGATTCGTTTAATCGAAACATTATATCGTTCAGGTGCAATGACTCGTTCGAAATGTAATTTAATGTTTGTTCCACTATTGGAATACATTGTTAGTCTTCTCAATAATTAGCAGGTTACATTTGGTGCTATATTATGGACAGATGTGAACGATATAAAAAGACCGATAGCTTTTCGTCATAATTGAAGCGTGAATTATTCTCATGTAAATGGAATTTATTTCCGTTAGAAAGAGTATTCCACATATTTTTGGCCACCCCTCGCGCACATCCACATTTTTCCTGTGCGTAAGACAAGATCAGCCTAATTTGTTTTCGAAATACTTGAATCAACTAGATTAATTTTGGAATCACATTATTATTGGCACAGATTATTGGTCAATCGACATCTTATTCACGCCGTGTCAGTGCTTCTTCTACTTCAAGACATACTGCATAGCCTGTCATTTTAACGCTTACTAGTCATTTAGAGAGCGACGTATTGGCGT
This sequence comes from Bradysia coprophila, assembly GCF_014529535.1. Lineage (NCBI taxonomy): Eukaryota > Metazoa > Arthropoda > Insecta > Diptera > Sciaridae > Bradysia > Bradysia coprophila. The sequence continues at coordinate 31,813 of NW_023503327.1, forward strand.
ATAGTGTTAACCTGTCACAGACCGCAAACATAGTAACAGTTTTACAACCTGATCTATTACTCCATTTGATCGAAGATTTTCATAGATTGATTTCACAAATCTTATACTTCATTTGTTTTGAACATGTTTTTTTCTATGCAAGACCTCTTTAGTCAGAGCTTGTCGTTTATTATTACTGGCGTTGTCGATAACAGATGACAGCCGTCTGTAATAGATTAAAATCGGCAGAATTCTTTTGTTCTAATGTCAATTTTGACACTTTACGTCGCCCAAACATCGCTCTCTAAATGACCAGTTAGGTTTTTACATTTATTATACGACGTCAGCGGTATTTTATCCAACTGCCAATATTTAAATTTTTGACGCATTTATTCGGGTTTGATTAACCCGCTTTAGATAAAAATAATTTATTCAGATTTCACATCAACGTATCGTCACAGAATGAATTCTCTTCACATGTTACTCGATACAATGCAATTGTTATAAATCGACTGAACGAAATAATCAAATTTACTTAATCGATCACGCCCGTTCCCACATTTATGACGTCAATTCAAAGTGACGAAAAAAATATCTTCAAGTCAAACTTTTCCGATTATAACAAGCTTTATTAACTGAACGAACAATGTCTTTCATTCACCCACGCAGTAAACTCTTTTCTGTCGTTGTACGAATTTGACATTAAAAGCTCACAGTTTTTGTGTCTCAGCGACTCGTTAATCCCGTTAGTATATTATGCTTAGAATAGATTCCACGCGTCAGTCTAGGGTCAAGCTAAGAGTAATTATACCTAGAGAGGAAATTCGTACGACGAAATGTGGTCCCAACATTAGTTTGTATAAGATACACATTTCGTATAATTTTACACCAACACATGTATGCTTTGACGCTTTTGATAGTACAATTTGTCCTCTTAATTAAGTGGGCAAACCCATACCAATAAACATTTCGCATTTCATGTTGGGACCACATATTTTACGTAATTTTGTTCGAAATATCCTCTCTAGGTATAATTACTCTTAAGGGTCAAGCGATAGACTGTGAATCTCTGGTCCACCAAAAGACAGATAATACAAAAATGTATGTAAAAAGACCTGTGATACCGGTCTACCCCATTCTATAAAACCCACGGTACCAATGTACGTATAACCTATTTGTTACGCAAAATCTTAATTTTCAAATTAATTTCACTTTTACCGATTAGCGTATAATGCAATTTGTCTTTTATGCGCACGTTTCAGTTCGTATAAAAATCGTTAGATGAGTTCAATATCACCTGACTGCTGATAAATTACCAAAAATTTGCATAAATTGGGCGTATTTAAATACGAAAGAGAGAGAGAGAGAGAGGGAGAGACAAAAAATGGTCTTGAATGACCGAAGAAAAAAAAATAATAACGAAAGTGTGACACGCAGTTTAACCTACAATATTAATTGGCTTCATCGCCTAACAAACTGCATTTCAATTTGTCTACATTTTTTACAGTGGTATGGTCCCACAAAACGCAAACCAAAAAAAACAATTTCTTCACAAGATACAGCAAAAATTGCACAATTTTTTAACGATTGATTGTGTCCTGTAAAAAGTATGTCAAATAAGTGCATGACAAGAATTTATTAACAAATGAAAGAAAACAAAAAAATTGACGAGAAACAAAAAACAAAAAAAAAACGTTTGACCTATGCCTACATCTGTAAAGCTATTTAATGTTTCTATGATCACGTTTTGGTACATACACACTACACACCAAAAAAAAAGTGAGTTGTTGCTGAATGAAAATTTCAACCGTCCAGTCGGTCCACCCACAAAAAAAAATTTTGTTGGTTGTCTATGTATATCTGCTGGAGTAAAGTCAAAAAATTATTAATAACGGTCACAATGACACAATAATGATTCATGTAAATAAAAGAAAACGAATTGCGTAAGATCTGCTTAGCATTTTTTTTAATCGTTAAATTCGATATTTCATCTGAAGAATTTTTTTTTTCTTCATCGCAATACATCATGTTGATTGGTAAATTTTTATCACAAAATTTTCAAATTTCGAACAGCAGCAACACAACAATTTTTTTTTGTATTCACTCTCTTGAAAGTTTACCACATTTTACCTCGCCTCGTCTAGCCATATCTCAATAGAACACAATAATTTATTGTGCAAAAGTCATACATAATGTTGAATGATAGTGTCGTACGGTGCGGTGGTCTCTCGCATATAATGTATCTCGAAATTCGTAATATGAATTTTTACACAATTATTATTAGACTCATAAAACTTGTTTATACCACCTAGGTTCGATTGCCAAAAAGAGGAGAAAAAAAATGTTTGACCAACAATAAGTAGGTTTGTACACACATTGATATTAATATAGTCGAAGATATTATAAATGTCATTCGACAAGATCAGAAGATAAAAAAAAAGTTCGACCTTTATAGGTGCGCTGAGTCTCGCAAGTTTTAGAGTAATTAATACAAATGTTTTAGCTGTATGAATGGCATGATAAGATATAGTACACATTGGTGCCTCCTAATTCCCTCGTCATGTCTTGATTTGTTTATGAAAAGAACAAAAATTGTTGTCATGTCATCATACGTCTTTCACAGTGACATAGCAACATTCTTTGTCGAACATAACAAATCCAACTAAAAAAGAAAACAAATGGGCTACCCACTCGTCTGCAGTCAGTATTTCAGCTTTTGTTATTGGATTTTTTATGGGAAATTCAGAATAGAAAATAAAATTAAAAATTTGCAAAATTTGAGAACGATTGACAACCTAGTCGGTATACAATCGATTCAACTGATGCGGCATGGGCAATGACGTAGACTATCACTTACTACAGTGTGATGACCTCGCGCATTTCAAGTTGAACGTTCAAATCGCCATCAATTTGAAATTCAATCGATGGTTTGCGGAGTAAAACCTCTGCGTCATGCTGTGTTTTATATGACTTACGAAGCATGACATTTCGATGCATAATATTTAAACGCACCTTAAGTGACGAATGGGACAGTGGTAGTGTTCGGGAAAAAAATGCAGCAATTTAAGATTGACCGGCTGTACACAATTTCCAAAATCGGTTCGATTTAATGTGTTGTTGTTATTCAACATTGTTCTGCATAAAATCATCGTGAAGTTAGATCAACATACCTAAAGAAGCAACGAGAGTGGGCTGTTCATTCTCTCGTCTCACAAATTCACTTTCATATTAACATAATCGATGAAAATCGTTAACGGCAACAAAATCATTATCGACCGCAATAAAATTAGAAGAAGAAGAAAAAGCAAATTTCCGTATTGTCATCGGAGATGTGAACACACAATAAAAAAGTGCCGATCTTATGAACGGACGAGATAATTATTTCTTTTCAGAATTTTACATTCATTCATCAATTAATTACAGGCAGTGGGTTAAATATAAAATCACTGAATCGCTTCGTTGTATCACTCTTCTTGAGTAAGTGTATGTGACCCCTTACCCCTATGTCTCATCTTCACTTTTAAACGAACTCCAGTTGTATCCATCTGGAACGAACCATATATAAACGAGATGCCATTGATCTCTTAGAGTTTTCAAGAACTGGAACATCGACACATTACTAATTTTTGCAAAGGTCTGCATAGTTGAGGAACAAAGTTGTTCCTCGACTATGTAGACCTCCGGAAAAATTGAAAAAAAAAATTCCTTTAAAGATTAAGGATCAAATGCGCCATCTTTCGTGAAAATCCGGTACCATTTCGATTTTTGGCGCCCTCTCAAAGTTTGTCAATTTACACTGAAAACACACAATGATCGAATACTTTTGAACTGTAGTGTATATCAGCATCTCAGACCCACAATATTTTGAGTTGCATAAATCATGAACAATGAAATTTAAATCCAAGAGATTCGCTAGTTACCGTGGATTTACATAGCAACGTAAAAGTGACAGATGCAATGTTTTTTAAATACTGCAACCCGAAATTTCATTCATAAAATTAAAATTATGAATGAAATTTCGAGTTGCCGTATGAGAAAATTTTTGCATCTGTCACTTTTACGTTGCTATGTAAATCCACAGTTACGGTTCTTCCATCTATTTTATGGTAATAACAATATGCTACTCATTCAGTTTGTTTTACGATCGGTCAAGTCAGTATAATTGAACGTTTTGTGCAATGTTTGAAATTGTGATTAGCATTTCGGTTGTGATAATAATGAAATAAGTAGTTTACATGGTTGACATGTTTGTTCAAACATTCGGATAATTAGTTCAATTTGTGTTCATTTTCTACCGACTAAAGAATAAATTTATCTTTGATCCTTGATCTATTTAAGGTTCTACATTGTATTGAGTTTTTGTTTTCTTTATTTATTTACGATTTTAACGTTCAACGTGTCGCCGTTGCCTTTTATGCATGACAGTATACAAATTCTGAGAAATTATAGTGCGAGCTTTAAGATACCTCTGTAGAGCTTTTGTATTGGAATGCAATTGAGGTTCATCTTGGTTACCCAGATTTCCAGGAGCAGTAATAAAATCAGACGTTACAAAATATGCAGAGCTTTGTTAGCAGAACGACTTTTCCAGAAATTTCAATTGAAAATCCAACACACCTCCTCAATTGAATCATCAAGCATCACTCTTCAAAACTAATAGCCTCGCACCTCCTTGAATTTTCGGAATCAACATATTTAGAAATCCATGTCATTGTTTAATTGCCACGTCGAAATCCATGCCATTTACTTCTATTTAATCCAATTCCAATTAAGTGTCCATACTTCCAAAAATATAATTTTCATGTTCTATTTCCTATGGCCAATTCCTTCTACCACTTTCTAATTCCTGTGGTCAATTCCTTTTACCACTTTCCAATAAATGTGGTAAATTCCGTCTACCACTTCCAAATTTCAATTCTATGCGGTCAATTCCTTCTACCGCTTCAAAAATTGCAATTTCGTCCCACACGAATATCAGCTGGACTATGGCTTGCGCCACTCCCAACACCACTAATATCGTCGATTTCATTTCTCGAACTTCCATCAACTTCCGATGTAAATTCCACATTCCCTTCCCGAGCTGAATTCCCAAGCTCATATATCATTGTCCATGTCCAATGCTAATGTCGTTGCCGTTCGTATTCAAATTTTATTGCACGCAGCCAATTTTGTTTAGAATTTTGCGACCGTCCACCAAATTCCGTACCAGCTTCATTACGACAATCAAACTTTCCATATTTGGTATTTTAATTCCATCTATAAAACTTCTCTGGGCCCATAACCTCTTGGTTATCCAGATTTCCAGGAGCAGTAATAAAATCAGACGTTACAAAATATGCAGAGCTTTGTTAGCAGAACGACTTTTCCAGAAGAATGTTACAATTAGACAGAGGCTTGCAACTAATTTTATTCAAGGCATACTAACTTAGTAAATAGACTACTTGATTATTCAATTGGAAATCCAACAGTTCAAACGTTTTATAGTGTTTCCAATTTACTTCGGTTCTTTTCTAAAACTTCTTTGACATGAAATACCTATATTGCTTTCTTAGTGGTGTTCTATTGGTACAATATTGGAACTTTGAAAATTATTTCTACAGGGAACGTCAGAGAACTTTACACAAGAATTTACTTCAGCTGTTTTTGGTCCACTGGACTAAACAAAGCTGTTTAATATGTCTTTACACCACTCACACGAGCGACAGCGTGTAACTATTTCACGCAGACAATAGGCATGGGCGATAATGAAAATGATTATCGATAATTATCAATTATCGATAATCGATAATTATCGACTTTTTTTATCGAAAATTATCAAAAAAATATCGATAATTGATAATTATTGATATTTTGATAATTATCAAGATATAGATAATTCGATATATCGATATTTCGGTCCGAAAATCCGATATTTATCGATATATTCCGATATATCGGTATATTATCATGAATTTTCAGATAAATATCAAAATATCGATATTTTGATAATTATCGAATTTCGATATTTTGATAATTATCGATAATTATTAAATTATCGATAACGATATGATTAATCGATTATCGATAATTTCTTTCGATTGATATTATCGATAATTTTGAACGTCTCCCATCCCTAGCAGACAAACAAAACCGCTTATCTTAGTATGAGAGGACCAGCTAAAAAACAGCTGTTGTAAATTCATGTATATTTCAGTGACGTCCCCTGTATTCCGTCGGTAATCAAAACTAAATTACAAAATTATTATCGTCCGATTAGGATTATTATTATTGTCACTGCGTCATTTATGAAGAAAAAATGGTAAGGTCATATTGATCTATTTTTAGTTGATACAAGACCAATCATTTGGACAACGAAAATAAGACAGCACAGTCAACCAATCACTTGTTTCGGACTCAATCTGTTTATATCATGTTTAATTGTTCAGAATTAATCTGTCTGCCACGTAAATTAACATAGTTTAATAACAAGGGTTCTGACATCGTACGTTGTAGTGGAATGTAAACTCCAATTAATAATTAAAAAAAAAACCCGACAACCAAAACAAACTAGACAAGCTAGACATAATTTGTAATTAAAATAATTGTAAACAGATATTGAAAAACGAAAACTAATTCTTTTAAGAACTGGCTTACCAATAACAAGTTTTGTGAGATGTTAAATTTTTTTTCTTCTCTTTGCGTGGAATACCCAATTGCAATAACAATTCAAACAAACAAAAAATTGCACCGAGACGTCCGCCACAAAAGACCGATGTCTCGTCAATTTTAATGGACCCATAATTTATGTGTAATTTTCACGGATGGGATATTCCACTTATCGTCATAAGAAATTTAACTAAAAAAAATTGAGAAGAATTTTTGGCAATTTTATCTAAAAACCATTATTAAATATCCGTAATGCTAACTCTCTAAAATGCTAATTAAATGGCTCTGTTGTGAAAATGTTGTTAAATTATATGTAATCTGTGTGTTATGTTATTTCCGATGTGATTACATGCAAAGCTAACGCCCCCGTGGATACCATGGATCTATACTCGTTTTTTTTTCGAAGATGTAATTAAATGTGTGGGTGATCCTTTTTCGGAATAAAAAAAAATAGTTTAAGAGTTTGGTTAACAATAAAAATTCCGTATCACATGTGAAACTTGAATATTTGGTCAGCAGTTAAATTAGCCGCTTCAACTGCATATTATTTCACTGAAAATACTAAAATGTGGAAAGTCATTGGTAAAGTGAATACTCGATGCTCTTTGTTATGTATTTGTGATCGTTTTGATCACTATGCACTGTCTTTGATGAGCCCTTCGCGCCTTCGCCCTAATCTCAAAAAGTCCGAAAAATTCGGTAAAAAATCAGAAATAATTTTTCAGAATTTTTTAAGAATAAAATGCCGTCAAAAAAGCCCTGCTTTGCCATCGCACCACTGCTTCCACTGACACCCGTATGTCAGAAGTCAAAAGATCTCCAAATTTTTATGCGTTGAAACGTTTGCTGAGTTCAAAATAGTAGAGACTCACTTTTAGAATTAAAATGCTTGTTCTGACACAATGATCTACTTAACGATTTTTCACGCAAGAGTGCTTCAGACAAAAAATAATCTTCATTAAGTAATGATCTACTAATACAACGCACTTCAAGCAAAAGTGCTATTGATGACAGCTGCCAAATAGAGTACTTTTTGTATGAAATTTTATCCCCACTCTTTTACAGTGTAAAATTTGGTATAGAGCACAGTCAAGTTTCAGTACCCTATTTAAAGTACCACTTTTGCTTGAAGTGCGTTGACTAATATCATGGATTGTTTTGGTAACGAAAAAAAAATGGTTTTACTCAAGTTACGACCATGAGGTGCCCTCAAAGTTCGCTGAATTTTTTCGGTTTTTCAAACATATCTTCCGAACCAATTAATGGTCGGATTGACTTTATATGGGTCTCAAAGAATCACAAGTAACTTTAGCTCTCAGAAAAAAGGGTTTACGAAAATCGGTTGAGTTGTACCAGAGATATGCCATATCTGTTATGGTAGTTGCTCTCTTAGTGATGTTGCTCTCCAGGGCGTATTTTTGGAAAATTATTTTTTTGAATTTGCTTAGATTTTAGCAAATAATAAACTTATTTTGCAAAAATAAGCCCTGGTTGCCCCCTCTACATGAGTTGCATGTGATGCTTTAATTCACTCCAAAAAGGGTCGTCACAAATACAAATATTTTTTAAGATAATTTAAACTTTTATGTTAAGCCAAGAAGCAGTACTATGCAAACGCTACTCAAATCTGACAGAAAGTGTCCTTAGCCCTTACACATAGCGACGTACGTATGGAATTTCCTTTGTTAGAAACGTCAAATCTGACAGAAGAACAAAAGAAATACGTACGTCGCTATCTGTAGGGCCACTGTTGTCTCACTAAAACTCATAATCAATTATCTAATAACTTTTTCATGCTTCGCGGCCGAAAATGAGGGCAATTTATCAAATTTTTTCGGGTTTTCTGCCTTTTGCATGTTTGGGACGGTTGATTAAAGATTTGTAGACCGCGAAATTGCCTAAAATCAATCGTCCAAAACAGGTATACAAATGACTACTCTCTGTCATATCTACCGCCTGGTGCTTGCCGTTCTTATCGATCGACAAGACATTGCAAAATCAATTTAAAATATATGAAAAACACGCTCCGACTATAACCGCCATTCATAATTTCTTTCTATTTCATTCAACAGATCCACGTGTCAAAGACTTTTTATTGATGTCGAATCCGTTCCCCACAATAGCCATATTGACCGTGTATTTATACTTTATTTTAAAATGGGGACCGAATTACATGCGAGACAGAAAACCATTCAATTTGGATACGCTTATGATCGTCTACAACATAATTCAAATAATTGCTTGTTGTATGCTGCTGAAACAGGTGGGTGGCATTATTAATTGCAGCCGAAAGTGAAATTTCTTTCGTTTTGCGATTTCTGATTTAATTTTTTTTATTTCTTTACCAATTACATTAGGCCTGGACTCATGCCTATGCAAAGGGATACAGTTTATTCTGTGAGCCGGTAGACTTCTCACCGAATCCTGATTCGATAGAGGTAGCCAAAGGATGTCATGCATATTTCCTACTGAAAATTGCCGATCTTCTGGACACCGTATTTTTCGTGCTGCGGAAAAAGGACAATCAGGTGTCGTTCCTTCATATGTACCATCATACCGGTATGGTGGCATTGACATGGACAGCCACCAAATTTCTGCCCGGCGGCCATTCCATCTTTACCGGTTTCATCAATTCGATCATTCATATTGTGATGTACGCATACTACTTGGTAACGGCGTTCAGTCCAAAGTACAAGAACAATGTCTGGTGGAAGAAATATATAACCCAAATGCAAATTGTAAGTACATTCCCTTGGTGGTCATCACATTATACTACGAAAAAAAATTGTTAATTTAATTTAAAAAGAAAAGAATCATTGCGCGCTAATGGAATCTACATAAACTTGTCGGTGATTTTGGTTATTTAGTCGAAATGACAATTCGTTTTTTGTTTGTTTTACTTTTTAGCGTCAATCGCTTTAAATTTGTAATGAGTGTCTGTATTAGCATTATCCGGAAATAAGAACCGAGACTCTTTAACTCTTTAGCACATTGTTTTCCATACAGCAATGTCGCTATGCTAATTTTCGGAATAATTGAGCAAAAAGGAAAAGACAAAAAAATTATAATTAAAAATCAACGCCCGGTAATGCATTGAGCGAACTAATGAATAAATGTTTTGTGAACCTACCATTCATATTTGCCCAGTTACAGATCTATTGAAACACTTTGTCGAGTAAATAGACGGACAAAAATGTGAAAAAAATCTGCGTTATGGTAAGCAGATCATTTATGTGTCTAAACAGAACTCAAGTCGCTTTTTTTTTGTTCTAAAGAAAAAATTGAAGAATCTCATAGCATAAACACTTGAGAACTTTAACAGTAATTAGCACAGAAATAGAGAGAAACCAGTTTTCGGATATCATTCACCAAAGTCCACACATTTCCTCTTTGTCAGTATTCTATGAAAATATAGTGAATGAATGAAATGATAGACTGAGCTCTTAGTACATTTATTCAGTTCCCCTCATAATACAGTAACCAGAAGCAAAAAGGTATCTGAATTAACATCTTAGATAGCAGCGGCTGACATAACTAATTGTACTAGAAATGAATAGAATTCTAAAAAAAAATTGAGCTTTAGTTTCCAAACAGCGCTTTCCTACATTAATCATCCTAATGGTTTCGGACTTAGAGTAATTATACCTAGAGAGGAAATTTGTACGACGAAATGTGGTCCCAACATCAGTTTGTATAATATACACATTTCGTACAATTTTACACCAATACATGTATGCGTTGACGCTATTTCGCTTTTGATAGTTCAATTTGTCCTCTTAAACACACATACCAATAAACATTTCGTATTTCATGTTGGGACCACGTATTTTACGTAATTTTGTTCGAAATTTCCTCTCTAGGTATAATTACTCTTAGGTTTCGGATTGACGATTCGATTTTGCGTTTGGGGCTTTTTGTGGAATAATAATAAGTCTAGTACTGCGATCTAGGACTGGTAATAAATGTTAATGAAACTTGTAACTTAGTTTAAAACAAGGCATCAGAACAGTCGGAGCGTTTGCTGCGACTTAGCCCCGTACGATCCGTAATCCTATTTCGTCCGTAACCATAATACGTCCGTAGCCGTAATACGCCCGGAACCCTAATACGTCCACAACCCTCTAATGCGTCTGTTACCAAAATGCAAGTCAAGTTGGGCATGGTCAAATTTACTGAAAGTGTTCATTTTTAAAATTGCGCATAACGCAATTACGAAAGCCCGTACGAAGTACCTTTCAAATAAAACCAACAATTTACGATATTATTTTAGAAACCCAAAATTTTTTGCCAACTTTCCATTGGGTATTCAATTACCTCTCAAATAAAACAAAAACTAGCAAAATCGGTTGAGATTTACTCGATTTATGTGCAAAAAGCACTTAGGGCCGAGTAGCGGCCTTAGTCCAAGGGCGCAAATTTGAAACTTTTTTTGCCGTCATTCTATTCGGCATTCAATTATCTCTCAAATGAAACAAAAACTAGCAAAATCGGATGAGATTTACTCGATTTATGTGCAAAAAACACTTAGGGCCGAGTAGCGGCCTTAGTCCAAGGGCCCAAATTAAAAACTTTTTTTGCCGTCATTCTATTCGGCATTCAATTATCTCTCAAATGAAACAAAAACTAGCAAAATCGGATGAGATTTACTCGATTTATGTACAAAAAACACTTAGGGCCGAGTAGCGGCCTTAGTCCAAGGGCCCAAATTTGAAACATTTTTTGCCATCATTCTATTCGGTATTCAATTATCTCTCAAATAAAACAAAATCTAGCAAAATCGGATGAGATTTACTCGATTTATGTGCAAAAAACACTTAGGGCCGAGTAGCGGCCTTAGTCCAAGGGCCCAAATTTGAAACTTTTTTCGCCACGTTCTTTTCGGTATTCAATTACCTTCCATAAAAAACTAAATCTGGCAAAATCGGATGAGATTTACTCGATTTATGTGGAAAAAACACTTAGGGCCGAGTAACGACCTTTGAGCCCTCCCAACAAGCTCGCGTTGCATCCTACACAAAAACAATGTTCAGCAACTTTGTTCTACTCGTCAATACCTTTCATTTGATATATCACAAGCAGCTATTACGTGCGTATTTCGGTAGATATCGTCGAAAGACTGAAAAACACCTATAGGGCCCTAGCTCTGGAAGGGCCGACCCTACCATGCCCATTTTCGAACTTGACCTTACTTTTGTCGATACCAATCGGGGAAAAAAAAGAATTTTGAAAAAAGGTTGTGATTTGCTCAAGCTAGAGGGGTCACGGACGGACGGACGGACGGACGGACATTTTTTTTATTGCGGATTCGTCATCTATGAACATAACCAAAAGCTTTGCCCTTACTGTCTGCTTCCAATTCGACGTGTTACAAACGGCATATTAATCTTATAAGCCCCCAGTACTTCGTACGGGGCTAAAAAGAGCAAAGTTTCTAACATAGTCTTCCTATGGGAGCCTGGAATATGTAGATAATATTCATAGTCTGTACCTTGACATTGAAAGTGAATTGAATGTGAGACGGGACAAAATCACTGCAATAAGAACACATTGCTGCATGAATTTTGCACTTTTCGTTATATAGAAATTCTTAGGTGCTTGCTATACGTAAGGCGTAGTTTTTATTGGAATTTTGTCTTACGGCTACCGGATACCGTGAGAAACAAAAAAAAATTTATAAAAAATTGTAAAAACCCGACCTGTTCCCGTTGACTTAACGTCAAATAGTTTCTTTTTTGTATTTTGTTTCCAACATAAAAACTAAATGAGTAATCTGTGTGTTAATCGTTGATTTCACCATTTTTTTTTAGATTCAATTCTTTATGATTGGCACCCACTGGGCAGCATTACTCGTCCAAGACAGTTGCGGCTATCCTCTCTGGCCCGTTGCAATAATGATTCCACAAAACTTTTTCATGTTGGCTCTATTCGGCGACTTCTATCGTAAAGCCTATCTTCAAAAACGACCCAAAACCGAACCGGTACAGGCAAATGGTGCGAAAAAGCTCACCAACGGTACGACCAGCGTTACAAATGGCCATACGAATGGAGGTCACAAAAATGGATTTATGGTTAATGGCACTAATGGCGGCACGAATGGATCGTTGATAAACGGGTTAACGAAGCGGGCCAACGGCGTATCGACCGACACATCGAATCTGCTGCAACGGCATTTAGCAACGTCACAACAGTTTGATAATATTTAATTTAACAGACAACACACATCATAACCGAATTGATCACAATAGTTCTAGACGATAAAAGCAAAAATGACGAAAAGATTGATTTTAAGTTTGTGTAGCTGCTAGATTTTTAAGTTTCTCTTTTATATCTGTAACATACCCGTAATTTAAGTATTTAATTTCATTTGTGTTTATCTTTTCAAATTCGATTTTTTTTCATATATCAACTGAGCTAAGCGGCCGTCCATGAATTATGTTTCGGCATTTTTCCAAACCGCGCATCCGTTTTATCGTACCAAAAACTACACGAAAATCATAACTTTTTCGTTCACTTCGCTCAGTTCTTAGAGTGTGCACGGAGAGCGATTTCTGACCAGTAGTTTTAATCCGCATGTTAATGCTTAATTTCCTCTTACCAAAAAGTACTCCGCGCGAGAGACAAAATTGATTTTTTTCAATTTTTGCTTTTATTATTTGACAGCTCGCTCTCTCACGGAGTACTTTTTGTTGAGTGAAACGGAAACTTAAAGCGTAGATCGCACTATACTCCGTTTACTCACCGTTTTCAAAATAACAATAAAAACGGTTCTCTCTTTCCATTGTTGCAGCATAAACGGAATGAAGAGCAGATTGAGCTTTAAGATTTACTTTGAACTAATATGTGGTTCACGAGTCAAAATGAGAGAAATTACACCGAATTAACTGGGCTTACTCTCAATGTTTGTCATAAGCATTCGACAGCTGACCCGCAGATCACTTAAATTGAACTGGTTTTCGCTCTCCATGAACACTGTACTGAATCAAGCAAATTGTTTTACTGAACTCCTCTCCCATCTTCCCGTTCGATTCGCATTTTCTGGCACTTCCTCCTCGCTAGAGCCGAACATAATTTCTGAACGGCCCTCTTCCAAAATGTAAAGAGCCGACAATCGATTGACCATTTCATATTTTGTTTCGTCACGGGATCGCTATGCCCGTAATGTCTCTCATGATACGCATTCTCTTTCGGCCATTTATTATAAATTATTCTCATTTCCATCGATCGAAAAATGTTATGGTCAATTGATTGTGGTGTTCTTTTGTTAAGTTAAAATGACATTTGAATTTATAGGTAAAATAATGAGAAAATAGGCGGAATAGAGGGGTGGATAAGTACGTTGGAGATACTAAATTATTAAGATTTTAAATGAAAATATCAATATGTAAGCTTAGGACAATGAGGAACTTTTGACTGTGAACAAACAAAAAGCTGTTCGACAGTGTGCGTTAAGTCGAACTTGACTTGATCACTAATCTGTTAAAATGCCATCAGAAGAACCATAACAGGTGTGATGCTACAATACTGACAATAGAGACTTAGTTTGGTTTTCAAATAAGGACGTCGTATGTGGAACTAACCACATTTTTAATTAACTTTTTATGAGGAACGTACAATTGTTGCAATTTTTGTGGAAAGAAACGTTTTTCAACTCTTTTTAAATACCATTCCACGACTGCCTCCACGAACATGGACTAGCCAAATAATTTACGTATTCCGGTCACGATGCCGACGTTTCGGAGATAGAAGGCATCCTCTCGAAATCGGTCGGAAGTAAATTCACCTAGTGACAACTGCAGTGACATTTTCACATTTTCTATTTCAAACTGGCACAGTATGGGAACACGTATGGGATCTAATACATCTAACCATACCAGTACATAGCTGTGAAATGTGAAATGTCTTTCGCCAAAATAGATCATTTTCAAAAACGTTTAAAATGCCATCCCCGTTAAAAAAATCATACAAATGAATGAACGAACGAAACATTTGACGAATCTAAAGTGAGGTTACGTCTGAAAGTACCGTAACCTGAAGATGATCTATTCATCTAAAAAAATCCATGGGAAAAGTTAAAAAAATTGGGAAAACTCGGGAAAATCTGTGCAAATTCAAAAAATTCAAGTCCCTGATTATCAGTCTCGCCCACGAAAACGTGCTTCTCGAATAATTTGATCGACTTCTAGTTAAGTTGCCATATTAATTTTGAGTTTTTTTTCACCGTTAGTATAAGTATGCCGAAATGGTAACGTTTCGGATTCAGATGTTCTTTTAGTATGACTTTGTGCCAATCACTGCAATCATAACTCGACTAATTTATTTAGTAAAATGTCTTGGCGAGTGTGTATGTGAGTGCGGAATAATCTTCTGAAGAACCAATTTTTAAATGAATTTGATATGACGCATGAGTCTAGAGGTAAGGTTTAGCGTACGGACAATAAATTAATGTAACAAAATAATTATAATCTCAATTGTAATTGTAACGATGAATAATTAAATTTTGTACAAAGTTAACAATTAATTAATAAATAATCTTTTTATAAATCCGAAAAATTTCATTAAAATATAGACGATTCGCCAATTGAATCCAAAGCTTAAGCTAAAAAAAAAAGCTTATACTTCATGAATCAACAGTTTGTCTAGTTCTACACCACTTTCAAAAATTTGGCAAGAATCATCGTATTAACTGGAGATTTTCACGATCAACAGATTTCAGTGCTTTCTATTTGAAATATCTACTTCGACAGCCTATTGTTTAATTGCAATTTCACTGTAATTTTATCAGATGGCGCCAATTGCCAAAAATATTACAGATGACTCATGTGCAGATGCAAAGTTTTGAGTTATCCACCTCCCGGGCAAAGTGTATTACAATATCAATATAAATATCAATGAAGAACCATTTTGACACTCTTTTCGCGGACCATTAATTCAAACAAGGTACTTCAAGCAAAAGTGGTACTCTAAATAGTGTACTGAAACTTGACAGTGCTTCATTCAAAATTTTACACTGTAAAAAGAGTGGGGATAAAATTTCATACAAAAAGTACTCTATTTGGCAGCTGTCATCAATAGCACTTTTGCGCTGACCAAAAAAATGAATTTCTTCAAACGTAGTAGAACGAACTTTAACTAGACACCTTGTCCCAAAACTGTTTTTTTTCCAACTGGTACAATAATCTCCGATTATTGGGGCTGTTCTCAATTATATATTTCGACAACGACTTATATCACTCTATCATGCTTCCATTATGATTATCCTTCCCGTTTGTTTTTTGTGTCTTCATTTCCGTTTCCATCAAGTTTACTTATATAAGACTCACGATCGACACCGGTTCAATATCCAACACCATTAATTGGTAGCCTGCTCAAGGTCACTCGTACGAAGAAAAGATCAACACTTTCCAAAATCTTTTGAGTGATGGAAATTATACCCTCGTAAAGGGCATCAGCAGACCCAGACAAGGAAAAAGCATAAAATTAGTACAGTCGAAAGATCGAAAAATCCAAGGTAAATATAGTGAGGAGGTAATGCCATTCAGACGCGCGGCCTAGCACATAAGTTCGATGCCAATGACATCTTTTTTTTTAAATGGTTGACTACGATTTACTTGTATTTCACAAAAATATTTTCGCTCTCTCACAACAGATGCCCGACTTTCTATTCCATTTTTTGCTTTGAACAAAGGGATGAGATGGCGTTTGTATCGAACTTTATCGATCGGCTTTATATGGCATTACCTCCTCACTATATTTACCTTGGAAAAATCGAGGAAAGATAAATTAAGGCAGTCAAAAAACTCTACGGGAAAAGGAATGCAGCTCTGATTCAACGAGATACAATAGTGCTACTAGTTTGCTGTCTTTGTTCATATTAAATCATAGTCGACACCTTTTCAATGACTTCGTATTGTATGGTCGATGAAATGAGTCTAAAAGCTAACAGCAATATTATTAAAGGCAACAACATTTCTATACTGACCAGTCCCGTGCGCATGTATACATTGTTATATAACAAATCAGTAAAAAAAGCCTTAAAGGGTAAATGTGACGCAAGTTCTTCATCTTACTTACAAAATAACTGATTCAGTTTTATTCCGTTTAAATTCTTTCAGTACATTTTCTAACAATATGTTCCTCAACATCAGCCACTTGTGACGCAAATTTCTTGTTGTAAAATATTATTCCACAAACTTTTTTGATCAATTTTTAGTTGATAAAACTTTGCGTACGGCACACAATGCGTCACCCTCAGTTCTTGAGGGTTTTTTGACTGATATCACCACTTTTGTAAGTGTGTCATTTCGACAACATCCAAAAGCTTATGGAAATTAAAAAATTCATGAAAAATCAGTCTGAATTCCAAAATCTAGAAACCAATTTTGGAACACCTCACTTACATCGAAAATAACCCAAATTCATCGAAAAATTCGATGGAAGTTACGAAGTGCCAGAGGAATCATCTGTCATCCCAAAATTTAGGAACCAACCTTGGAACAACTCACTCATGTCGAAAATAACCCAAATTCATATAAAAATCCGATGGAAGTGAGGAAGTTCCAGAGGAATCAGTTGTCCCAAAATTTAGGAACTAACCTTGGAAAACCTCACTCTTGTCGAAAATAACCCAAATTCATCGAAAAAATTTAAGAACCAACCTAATGGAAGTTTATACTTAATGAATTTCACACCTTTCACATTCATACACATCCATATCATGCACCAACATTTTCAACACACACCCACACACATACTAATTGGCTTATATATGGCGTTTGTATGAAGACTTTGAAGAGCTCCAGCTCCCAAGATATGGATTTTTCCATCTTTTGAAAATTCCATTCTTATTTTTGGGCCATTATTAGCCTACAACCAAAATTTCAGGAAAATCTATAGAAACGTTTAGGAGTTGCTGGATCCCCTTTTCCATAGGAACTAACTAACTAACGTAGGCGATTTCAGTTATCTGAAAAAACGAAATTTTGCTTATTTTCATACAAACATCAATATTTCGAAGTTCAATATCTCGGCCAATTTTGAAGCTGCAGTAACGTGTGATAGCTCGTTGAACTCGTATGGATTCCTAGATTCCAGATATCCTAGCTTGTAGCCAAAGGGAGAAGTCAAAAAGTTGCTGTAAATATGCTCCGCCGTCACAAAAAAAATTAAACTTTTTTGGTAGGGGACTTGCGTCACGCCCGCTTACTAACGTGCGGGCATGATAAATAAATTGTTGTACGGAATTTGGTTAATTCGGAATCGTGAAACTGAATTAAAATATCATCTCCTACATGGTCATCTGTTTCCGACTGTTTCATTTGAAATAAATGTAAATCAAGACGGAAGAGCTAACGTTCTGTTTTTTTTTTGTTAAATTAGAAATTTGTATTTTGATCAATGTGAAGGTCACTAACTGGAACCTTGTGAATTTCGCTCAGTGCAGTTAGTGAACCTAAGGTGTCTATTTTACTTAACGTTAATTGTCTGAGAACAATTTTTTGTTTGTTATTTCATTGGATTCATAGTCTGAGCAACGTTAAGCAAGTCGACGTTCACAAAAGGAAAATATTGTGACTCTGATTAAATAGAATACGTAAAAACGTTCAGTTCTTCAAAATTGATTGTGAATATATATAATAAGAATTGCACGCACTCGTTCATCGAAAGAAAACATTTAAAAAAATATTTGCTTGATAATTACAGCCAAAGAATCATGCATAATGGGCAGACATAATTTATGACATAATCTGAATCAATAGATATTGAACTTTTCTCGCTGTAATAGCTAGATACATTCGACTATCCAATCAAAAGGCAGAATAAATTCATCTTTAATGGCCGAAGGAGTCACAGTAATTAAGATTTACAACAAAAACGTGTTTTCTACAGCAAAACGGTGTTCTATTAGCAATAACATATCTTTCACCTTCCTTATGTACTTTTTCAATTTTGCCGACCTTGTAACCGATAATTTATAACCATTTTAATAACTGTCGCATTAAACCTAACAACGTGTAACGATAAGATTCTACCGCAGCATACAAAACACATTGGCAATAAAAATAGGAGACGGTAATTGCTTTCAGAACCCAAAAGGTTGCATTGAATTTGTTTTAACGTCTTTGTCACATATTGGTGAACAATAAATTGTGCCAATGTCACTGGTGCTAAAGGTATTCAATTATCAATAAGCATATTGATTCGTATGTGTTGATTGTGTCAAGACGACATGCGACGACCTTATATTTGGGGTTGCAATGCTTTTTGTTTATAATATCGACAGTGAAGACTTGCAACCCCAATTTATTCGTTGTCGAAATGTCGATGGAAAATTAGGCAGAACACACACTAGTAATTGTAATTGTTTCATTTAGCAATTCGCATAGTTCACATATCGAAATTTAGTAATAACTCACCAAATAGTGATATAGTATTCGTGCTAACATCTTCTTTTTAGTATACTATAAACTTGTCCGACAATTCCTGGGATCGACAATTTGAATTGCCTGTGTGTTTTCGGCTTTAAGGCTACAATCGACAATTATGCTGCGTGTTCCATTGTTATCCCATTTTCGCCACAGGAAAGGGGGCACAATTGTCCACATCAGGTAACATTTCTATTGGACATTAATAGTGATATCGCCAAATCTTCAGATGATTGGGGAACAAGCGGTCTCCGATTTTAATGAGTGATAGCTCGTTGGATTCGTCTTTCAATTCTAGGAAACACGTATCTTCCACTTTTTCTAAAAAAAATTGTTTTCTGTGAAAAGCGCTCAAAAGTGAAGACATGTCAGAGGGAACCGAAAACAGTTTTTCGACAATAACTCAAGAAAAAATGATTTTAAATTGTTGTGATGTTGTACGAATGTCGGCCTTGGAAAGACCTACAGGTAGAGTATACGCACCGCTTGGTGCGAGTAGATCCACGAGAGTTATGACTAAAAATGTAGTGAATGTTCGGAGAGTCCGCCTTCTCTGCAGCTTCGATGTTCCGCGGAGTATGGGGTGTTGTAGCTGGCCTCACCCACTTTTGTGCTGCAAGCCCACAGAAGTGTTGGAAAAAAAGTTGGTGCCAAAATGCAGATTTTTTCCTTCTTTCCGGGGGCTCTACAGCTGGAACAGCATCAGGAAAGGTACTATGGCAGTCATTTTTTATCGTCAACTATTCTTTAGTAATTCTTTAGTGTTAGTAATATCAAGAGAAAAATTTTAGTCAAATAAAGTGTTAGCGTATAGCAACTGACATTAGGACTCCGGAACAGTAATTAGTTTTTCAATCGGACCAATATTTGCTACGTGATAGGTGTTTGGAAAAACGATCAAGTGGGAACGAACGGTTTTCCAAACTCCTTTGGAAGATTTGGCGATATCACTCTTAAGCTGAAAACACACGATCGATTAGAGAAAAATTGTCCCGCACATTTCGTCGAATCGAACACCTTTCAAAAACCCGCCAATCGAAATCTGACACATTTGCCATTGTGCTTTTCATATGTGCTTAGAAAGGTATTCGACCCGACAAATCAAATCCTCTTTTAAAAAAAATTCTCGATGCTTCTGTGGCTAATGGGAGGTGATCAAGAACCAAAAAAACACACGCTTTACGAACTGAAATTTCTCCAGGTACACGAAACGTACAAGGTCGTGTGGGGTATCATTAGATAAGTAATTTCACGTACTTGGGCTTGAAAGGATCTAAAATGAAATATGAGCCCTGTAACACTTCAAATTCAAACTCTAAATATAACAATTTATTCAACGCACCGACGAACTATTCTTAATATGAACGAGATCGTACGGTTATGCTATTTGGTAGTCAAAGTCATTACGTTCTTCGTACAGAAATTGAAAAGTTACCGAAAAACTGAATGTATCTTTGAGTGTATCTCTCTCGGTGTTATAAAAGTTCAATGCAAAATAAAACAAATAAATTAGTCCAGATAGCTAACATTATTTATATTATTTCCTGAAAACAGAACATTTCCTTTCCCATAGCACAAAAAATAAAATTAAAATAAAGCCAACACTTCATCAATAAAATCAAGAAAAAATCCTTGAAACAAATATTCTTTCAGATTAAAATTTGACGAGAAAAAAAAATAAATTAAAATCAAATTCTAGTTTCATGTAAACCAAAAAATTATTGGTGTACCTTCTACATAGCACGGACTATATATACATACAATAATGCCGTCGCACCGAACGAGAAATGAATTTTTGTTTTGTTTTCGTAATAAGTCTGAACTTAATAATCAAAAACACCTTAACAATCCTCAATTAAAAGAATCCATCCGTAACGAATTAATCTAAGAAATCCAACGGAAAACTTTAATTAATTTAAGCTAAATACACACATGATCCACATGAATCACATTCGCGTTAGAATGGTGTGTCGCCAGCTGGTAACGTCAGCCAATTTATTTGGTTTTAAATTTATTAAAAAGTTTGAGACTGCCGAGCGTGTCGCGATATGATCATCAAATGTATTACTTCTTTGTTGAGACAAACGTATTATGAGAGAGTACTGGCTAGGGTTTATCAACCTTCCCTGAGGTCGTTGTCGATGAGGCATTGACACATGTAATTATCCGGTTCTGAAATCGTCCCAGATTGAAACCGACTCCGACTCCGACTTCACTATACCCAGCGAGCGATGTATTCCATTCGCTATGCCTCCTAGATTACGCTAGGCCAACCAGGTATGTGGAAAATGGACAAACACACAAAGAACTGACCCTCAGCTGGTGTACAGTTCGACTAACTACGACATTTATGTTTAGTTTGTTGTTGCTATTCCGATCTCCGTGGGAGATTCACCATCTATCACATTAGTGACGAGTTTCCGGTCTCTCTGAGAGATTCACCTTTCATCTATGATGACTATCGTGCGTTTGCTCTGAGAATGGTTCATATTAATTGTCTTTATTTAAGATCTCCTTGTGAGATTCACCTTTCTTGAATACTCAGGTTTAGCTGTTAAGAATTTAATAACAGATTATAACGATACAAACTTGTGGTATTATTCTTCTTCTTCTTCGGATATATTGCCGTCGTATATGGCCTGTTCTACAGCTTTCATATCGAATTCGTCGTCTCCCACATTTGGTAACAGATCGGTGGTTCCCGATTTTGCTGCTTCTTTAAGTAATGTGTCTTCCCATATGAAACACGGCCGACCCACTTTGTACTTGCTATTGATTCGAAAGCGTCTCGCGACTTTAAGAATATGATCGTGTGGTCTTCGTTCAATGTGCCGGTGGTAGCGTATTCGTTGAACCATCACCCTTTTGACTATCGTTTTATTTTGTAGCATTATTTTTGGTTGCGTGCTGGATGGCTTGTCACTCGACGTATCGGACATAATTCGTAGTATCTGACGTTCCATATTTGTAAGCGAGATTCTGTTTCGGCGTGTCATCGTTGATGCTTTCAATCCATATATAGCTACTGGTGCGATAACGGTATTGTATATTTTCGTTATTAAGTTCATTGGAAGTTTGTGCAAGCGTAAGAACGGCAGAAGTGAATGCGTAATTTTATATGCCATTTTGATTCTGTCGCGTACTACCAAAGGCCGGTTTAGATTGCTGGTTATGTATGTGCCCAAGTATTTCATTTTCTCCACTACTTTGATGTTTAGTTTGCCCACTTGAAGCGTTGGTACATCGTTCAATTCGACTTTGTGTGGATCTCGGATTAACAGCTCGCATTTCTCGGGGTTGATACGAAGTCCTACCTCCTGAGCTACATCTGAAAATTCTTCTACGAATCGGTCGAGGTCATTTTTGTTGTCTGTCAGCAGTATCAAATCATCGGCATATGCTAGGAGAAGAGGAAGTGATAGATTAATTCCGCTAAGGTCGTAGTTGCCCAAGACTGCTGTAACTGTTTCCAAGATCGCATGGAGTATAATAACGAACAGATTGGGAGAAAGAGGACACCCCTGTTTAACGCCTGTCGTTTTGCGGTACTTTGTTGTCCTGCATCCATTATCTTGTAATATTGTTTCCTCGTAGAGACAAGCGTTGATGATTCGATCTGTTCCGTTGAAATCCAGCTTGGTATAATGGAATATGTACGTGTCCTAGTAATCTTTCAAGCAAGAACATCGTATAGACCTTGTATGCAACGGAACACAGTGTGATTCTTCTAAAATCCTCAATCCGTTTTGGTCGCCCTTTTTTCGGGATCGGTATCTGTATGGTTGTCAACCATTCTGATGGAACTTTGTTTTGGAACCAGATGTCACTTATTAGTTCAGTAAGTTCTTTAATGAGCGGTTCTGGTGCGGCCTTGAGCAATTCCACATTTACTGTATCGACACCGGCAGCAGTACCATTTCTCATTCGGCGTAAGAAGGACTGAATGTGCTCCTCTGTTGGTGGTGGTCCTATCGGCCAGTGGTCTGTTTCTTCAATAGTATGTATTCGTGGTTCAGTGCTTGTATCCCTGAGTGCTGATTCCCAAGAGCTTAGTGGTATTTTAATTCCTTTGTTTGTGCCACTTTTCTGTTGACGATAACGCCTGAGAAATTTAAATGTTAATCTTATGCGGACTTGGGGGTCATGTCCCTCCAGATTATCAAAGAATTCCTGGATGTCTTTCTGCTCGTGCTGTTTGAAGATTTCGTTCTTGTCTTGTATGGCTTGTTTGTAATCTACTCGCGCCGTTGAACTGGTTCGATTCTTGAATGTGGCAAATTTTGTTTTTTGGACTCGATTCAGGATTTTCTTTCTTTCAGGAGTGAGTGGATTTTTTCTTTTGTTTAACGTGCTTCTAGCCGATGTCAAGAGACACGTAGTCAGGCGTTTCCACTTATCATTAACGTCCCAGATTGAAACGTATGTAATTAAGTTACACTGTTTAGGACTACAAATGTTTGTTATGCCACAAGTAGAATACAATTCTCCCCGAATCACCAGCCTAACAAGTTGTAAGTTCAATCATTTCAAAAAGTAGTGCGTTACTGTCTTACTGGGAAATTTGGTGGTAAAACGCGTAGAGGTAGACTAGCTAGAGGAATTATGACCCGAGATTCATTGAAATTCATTGCATATTTTAACGTGTGGGAAGTTTGTAGTTCGAGGCGAATGCGAGGATTATGTTCCACACGCCGAAACAAAACCAAAATTTCCAGCAAGGCAGTCATGGACGCAAACATTCTGCGAGTAAAATTTCCTTATTTTCGCTTATGGGCAAATCTGCCCTTGACAGCTAAAAAGCATCAGAAAGGAAAACTTCGATTCTGCATAAATTCAACAAGGCACTTAAAGCATGATTGGTACTCTAAATAGAGCATTGAAACTGGTGAGTGTATCAAACAAATTTCGAAACTGTAAAAGATCTCTCAAACAAAATAGTACTCTATTTGGCAGCTGTCACTAGACGCATTTTTGCTTGAAGTGCGTTGGTCAATTGCTTGCTAATTTGCAATAGGCCTTCAGAGTCAATTTTTAACTACTTTTACAAAACCTTCAGCCTACAATGTAAAAGCCTCAGCTTTTCGAAAATGGTTACACGGCACAAATGATGCAATTGATGTCATGTGCTTGTTTCACTCAATAAGCACTATCATTTCTACTATACAGTGTTAAAATTTCTACTCCCTTTTAACAGTGTTAACGGAGAAAGATTTCTGACCAGCTAAACGGTCTACTGATCTATGGGTCAGCTGCCCAAAGTTCATGATTGAATGAAAAACACTGAGAGAAACTGGAAGGGGTAGGGTAGTCTCGCACACCACACAAATTCAAGGTGTGCGAGACTCACCTCTAAGTGGTGAATCTCGCATAATCATGACTTTCCGATACATGTCGTAAAAGGGCGCATACTATGATTCGCGTGTGCGAGATTCCCCGACACCAACTGGAATGCAAAAGAAAAATTTGGATTAGGCCTCTTTCACGTCGCTATGTGCATGAGCAGTAAGACAAGTTTAAATTGTTATGTCATTCCTGTCATTTTGACGTGTGACCCACTAGTTAAAATACCTTTTCAGAAATAGAAATCCGTAAACAGAGCATGCATGCTATAGAATGTGATGATCTATTCCGTGCTTTCTATTCTGGTGCCACATAGTAACACTCGATAGATGACAATTGTTGAGTGTTGCCGCGGCGCACAGTTCTGGTCCGCGTCAAATGTACAAAGTCTATGTAAAATGCTTGCACCAAAATTTCGACTGAGTCTCTCGCTGTGTGTTTGTATATAATATGGACGGTGGTTTTTCTAAACAAAAATATAATTTTACTTTTGATACACAATTTAACCTTCTTCGGAGTAAAATACATGAATTAAAAATAAATTTTTATTTTCATAATTTAATGGTCATCTAGGTAAAGTACCCAATACACCAACAATAATTTTCAATGTTTCTTCAAAAAGCAGAAGAAGAAAAAAAAAATCATTTTTATTTGAAAATTTATTTATACTTGTTAGGTTCACATTCGGAACTATGATTTATGATCTATGATTCACATGTAAATTATGACCACTTAAAAACGTATATACTATGTTCCTCAATGCTGCGTGCTTCTTTCTATATACACATTCGCGATTGTGCATTAGAGTAAAAATATAATTCGAAAAATCTATTGTTAACATCTTTTCTGTATATAAAAATATTAAATTTGAATGGAAAATCAAAGAGCGTTCTTATAATTTTTGGAGTGGAAGTGGTACGAATTGGTGGTCAAAGTTAAGGTGGAGGTTGTTATCAGTTTCAGTTCTTATTTTATTCTCGGCCAAGATAGTCCTCTGAAAAGACAAAACAAGACGGTCTCCGAATCATCGCATTAATTCGATAATTTGCTGTGCGTGTAAGTTGATTAAATTGTGTTGCAAAATATTGAGAAGAATCGAAAAGAGCAACAGACAGAAAAAAAAATTATTGCGAAATTTCCACATTAGAAAAAGTGTCGACCGTGTGTTTGCTTCATAAAAGGTCTATCTGAGATTAATCTTTTTAAAGAAATTAGAAACAAAACGAGAAAAAAAAAAGTTGTCCATCACGAAGACTTTTAAATTGCCAAAATTGTAGACCTAGACATACTACTAACGAAACTGATGTCTGTACCACATATATCTTAAATCATGCCTTGAGTTCGCACATCGCCGAAAGTTTCGATTTTTCTGTAAAACACCTTTGAGCGTTAAACAGTTGATTGTATGTAGTTAGACACTTGATTCTGTTGCATTTTCTGTTGTGTAAATTTACATTTTTAAAAATAAATTTTTTCAAACGCGTAAATGCCCTGCAGTAACACATTAGAAGCGATTAAAAGTTTGTGATTTATTCTTAGTAATTATGGAAATCTAATGACCAATTAATTAATTTGTTGAGTTAAAATTAATTCATTTCGGTGAAAGCGAATATAATTGAGTGACAAATATCAGTCGGACAAATTTTAAATTTGCAATCGAAATCGGTAGAATTGTGAATATTTTAGTGTGCCTTTGCGTCTTCAATTTGTTTAGCCCAATGATTGTGTCGCCCTTAGAGTGTTCTTCCGAGAGGATCATATAAACGGAACTTAATTTAAATATCTAAACTTACCAGAAAATATTGTTTATCGATTATCGTGCATATCGTGGATGAATGACTTTTTTTTTTGATAAGATCGTAAACATTGGATTAAATTTACTTCGGGAATACCGAAAGTATTTGTCTTAGCACATTTGTCAACCTTTTTCAAGCATAAGTAACCTCGAGTGTCAAAATTTGATTGATACACTGTCCAGTTTCAGTACTCTATTTAGAGTAGCACTCAGGGACTATTTTTGAGAAATTCTTTGAGAAATTTTGAGAAATTTGAGAAATTCTTGAGAAATTCTTTGAGAAATCTTTGAGAAATTTTTGAGAATTTTTTTATATTTTTGAGAAATTTGAGAATTTTGAGAAATTCTTTGAGAAATAATTGAGAAATAATTGAGAAATTTTGAGAAATTCGATTTCTCAAAATAGTCCCTGGTAGCACTCATGCTTGAAGTGTGTTGGAAAAATCCATTTTTCCACTAAAGCCGAGGCTATATCACAAAGTTGCTATAAAAAGGCAAAAAGACAAGTCTGAGCTCTTCAATCCTTAAATATTTTAATTTCATGTCGGTGCCAGAGATGGTCCATTTTATTTGCGAACACTCTTGATTTCAAAGTTCCCAACTTTGTATTTTCTTCGCATTGCTACGGGCGCTAAAGTATGTGTAACTACTGATGGTAATGTAACACTTCAGCGGATCACGAAAATTACGGAACCTAAAAATCGGGTGAATTAACGTGTCAAATCTCGTTTGGTGTAATTGTCCTGAAATTTCGACGACATGAGTATCGGCGACTTCCTGAAGAAACGGCGAGTAGTCGCCGTTTCTTCAGGAAGTCGATGTTTCTTCAGGAAGTCACCGTTTCTTCAGGAACTCGCCGTTTCTTCTCGTCGTTTCTTCAGAAAGTCACAGTTTCTTCAGGATGTCGCCGTTTTATGTAAAAAGCGCTGACTTTCTGTGAAAACGATGACTTCCTGAAGAAACAACGAGAAGAAACGGTGAATTCATAAGAAATAACAAGTTTCTGAAGAAACGGCGACGGAAGGTTCTAATCGTTTTTTCAGGAACTCACCATTTCTTCTCATCGTTTCTTCGGGAAGTCAACGTTTCTTCATAAGGCCAAAAACCA
This sequence comes from Bradysia coprophila, assembly GCF_014529535.1. NCBI lineage: Eukaryota > Metazoa > Arthropoda > Insecta > Diptera > Sciaridae > Bradysia > Bradysia coprophila. Next base: position 59,102 of record NW_023503327.1, read on the forward strand.
AATTCTATCGTCTCTATATATGAAGTAGAAATTCTATCGTCTCTATACAGAAAGTCGATAATAAGCGAGTTGGCGGTATCTTTTTGGCAGTAACTTTTTGGTTGTTGAATAGTCTTGCTGTAATAATCTTTCTGTATTGAATACCAACCACAAGGAAGTAATCCCTTTACGAATTTTCATTGTACATAAACAGCGTTTTAACACGCCGAGCGATCCGGCCCATTGCCCCGGAGCGAAGCGGAGGCCGCAATGCGAGCCGGGCGCCGGAACGGTGTCGGTAACTTAGGAGTTAATTTTTTTTCTCTCGCATCGTGTCATAATTAGTCACATAAAAGTGTTGTAAGACACCGAGCGATATGTTTCTGTGTTGTACTTGAGTTTTTTGATTTCTCCATATAAAAATGTATGTAAAATTAAGAAAAAGGCAGTAAAGCACAAAACAGAAAATGTGTCGGTTTTCAAAATTCAAAGCGTGTATATATAAAAAATGACACAGACTATTTATGACACGATGCGAGAGAAAAAAAATTAACTCCTAAGTTACCGACACCGTTCCGGCGCCCGGCTCGCATTGCGGCCCTCCGCTTCGCTCCGGGGCAATGGGCCGGATCGCTCGGCGTGTTAAAACGCTTTTTATGTGCAATGAATTACACAGACTATTTATGACACGATGCGAGAGAAAAAAAATTAACTCCTAAGTTACCGACACCGTTCCGGCGCCCGGCTCGCATTGCGGCCCTCCGCTTCGCTCCGGGGCAATGGGCCGGATCGCTCGGCGTATTAAAACGCTTTTTATGTGCAATGAAAATTGGTTTTCATGTTGTAAAAAGATGAATTCTGTAGTGATGAACTAAACTCCTTTACGTTACATTTCGTAAAAGGATGAATTCCATAGGAACCAACAAAACGCCTTTACGGCGAGACGAAAATTAGAGTTGATTTGGGATCTCAATGTCAGCTGAATTTGTAATCTTGAGTTGAGATTGTCAACTGAAGAATTTCTTGAAATCGAAATTTCATCTCAAATCAAGAATAAGCCACTGTACGTAGATTTTATTCATTTGAAATAAAATACAAAGCTTTTTATTTTATTTGTTTTAGTTGCTTGCAATCAGAGATTGAACGGTGAGATGCGTTGCTTCTGAAAGTCGTTGTTTCTTCTCGTCGTTTCTTCAGGAAGTCGACGGTTTCGAAGAAACGGTGACTTTCTGAAAAAATGGTGACATGTAATGACGACTCTTCAGATTTTCTGATGAAACGGTGAGAAGAAACGGTGACTTCCTAAAGAAACGGTGACATCCTATAGAAATGGTGACTACCGGAAGAAACGATAACTTCCTGAAGAAACGACGAGAAGAAACGGCGATTATAGTGGCCGGTTCTTCTCGTCGTTTCTTCAGGAAGTCACCATTTCTTCTCGTTGTTTTTTCAGTAAGTCACCGTTTCTTCAGGATGTCACCGATACTCATGTCGTCGAAATTTCAGGACAATTTTGGTGTAGAACTATTTCTACAGAATGAATATGGAATATGGTTGATATTTGGGAAACAAAACTTCATATACTTCAACTTCATATACAACATGCGTCGAAAACCGCACTTTTCATGTTTCAAGCAATTCTTTCGACGCACTTAGCATGTAAAATCCATTGCATACCTCGGGATAAAAATGAAAAGTCTCGTTCTTGTGTGTTTATTGACCTCAGATACGTCTTGAATCAACAAAATTCACACAGAAACTCTAGTTTTCATCTTTTTATGATCTAGGGATTCTTAGAAATAAACCAACAGTTCTGCAAAGTGCTATATATAGACTAGGGATGGGAGGCGTTCAAAATTATCGATAATCGACTAATCATATCGTTATCGATAATTTAATATTTATCGATAATTATCAAAATATCGAAATTCGATAATTATCAAAATATCGATATTTTGATATTTATCTGAAAATTCATGATAATATACCGATATATCGGAATATATCGATAAATATCGGATTTTCGGACCGAAATATCGATATATCGAATTATCGATATCTTGATAATTATCAAAATGTCAATAATTATCGATTATCGATATTTTTTTGATAATTTTCGATAAAAAAAGTCGATAATTATCGATTATCGATTATCGATAATTATCGATAATCATTTTCATTATCGCCCATGCCTAATATAGACAGACTCTCCTTTGGCTATCTAGGTTGCCTACATTTTTTTGATCCCATCAAAACTCGCAAATTTTATGTAAGCAACCTGGAGAGCCAGAGAAGTTTGCATTTGCTGATATACCTTGTTGACTTTCCCTTTTTTTTGTTCAAAATTCACCTTCTCCATCAGTCTATTTAACTTTTTTTGTCATAGCAGTGACGTCAGAGCTGTAACGTCAGTGCTATTACGTCAGAACTGTCACGTCACAAAAGTGAAGGCAGTCAGACACTTCATAGAGAGATTTATAAACAATACCCATAGCACCGAGTACCTTTGATATTTTTAATTTAAGTTGCAATCAATCTAAAGTGATTAGTTTCCACAAATTGGCAAACGATATCATCAAAAGTACATTAAAATACGCACAAATGTAGGCTATAATTTCATCGTGTCATTACTCTTAACAATGCACTTCTCAGATCGAAAATCTTTCGTTCAAATTAAAAAAATTCTCATAACCGGAAGTGAAAATTTCAGAAAATCGCCGAATTAAATCGATGTCAATGCAGTTACAATTTAACAGTTCACTTCCACCATACATTCTCACTGATCATAAAATCAGTCAATTTATTCCAACGACGATAAACTTGTGAATTTGTAAATTGCAACAAAGAAAAATATTAAAATCGCATTTTACCTCAATGATATGCTTAATCAGCAGCAAATTATTGTAAATTCAATTGTGCGCATAAAACACTGCTATTTGAGTAATTGGCTAAGTAAGACCAGCAATTCGCAGTCTCGTATTATAAATTTTCTTCCGATTTTTGATTGGGATTTAATGATTTTGAATAGAAGACAATTCAATTCACATATATCGTTTCCTCTCGGTCTCATCTCTGTTTTTTGTACATATTTGTTTTGTGAAGAAAATTTGATTTTTTTTTTCTGTTCTACAGAGTCAAAACGATGTCGCTCATAGAAAACCTCAAGTCACAATATGAAACTTTACTGGTCGGACTGAGTAAGTGACGCATGGTGTAATAGTGATTTAAGAAAATAATTGACTGATCTATTGTCCCTACAAACCAGATCCAACCGTAGACGAATGGCTCTTCATGAAGTCCCCGTTGCCGATACTAACGATTTTAGCGTTTTATTTGTATTTCGTGCTGAAACTGGGTCCTAAACTAATGGAAAATCGAAAACCATTCGATATGCAGTTTCTTCTTGTGCTGTATAATGCATATCAGGTGGTGTTTTCCACATGGTTGTGTGCACAGGTAAGAAATTTGTATCGGATGCAGTGGTTCTGTTACTTTTCTTTTTGGAATTGGACTCGTTAAGTTATTGTGGCAATTGTAATGAGTAGAATTGAAAGTGTGACGAAGGACGGAAAGTTCTGGATGTTAAAAAAATTGTTGTTCTTTTAGTTCGGACGATGTCTATGTGTAGGCAATACAACGACCGATTCAGCTAATTCAATCTATGAAAATTTAATGGAATTTAAGGTATTTAAGTGCGTTTGTGGTAAAAATGGACATCGAAAAACACTTGTGTCTTAGTTGTTAGTTAGCACCCCAATTTTCATATAAACATGGAAGGTGGTAGTTTCAAGATTTACGACCACACACATTCGGAAGAATTGTGAAAAATTTGTACGAAAAGCGGTCGATCGGTTTCGCTTCTTTTATCTCTCTAATTTGCACTCTCATTCGTGTGTACCATTTATGTAAAACGAAAAGTTTTTTATGTGGAAATTTAATGTTGCACTGTCTGTGTTATCATCTTTAGTGGAACTACGATTCTTTGCACAACCTATGAGGTAAATGGTAATTGTCATCAATCGAAAACTTATATCGCCTTTGTAACATTTTACAAGTGTTTGTATAGAATGACTAGTTATTAGTTTAGGGGGTTTAGACAAAGCTGTCCAATAAGAAAAGGACAACTTTTTGAATTTTCTTAAAAGTGTTTTTGATAGTGGCGACGATGTTAGTGAAATTTAGACACGAATTTGCTTTAGCTGTTTTTCTGCTGGTCAACTCATTTAAATGGGAGTGTCTGTATGTCAATATACATACATATTAAATGTGTGCTACAACGAATGAAGTACAAGATTTATTTGTTGACGTACGCTGTTGAGCACCAATACAATTTTGTTAAAAATATTTCGAAATTAGCACAAGAAAGAAATTGATTTCAACTCTAGATGGTCAAATTTTATTCGCCGACAAGTAAATACGATTGTAAAATGTCCTAACTTTGTTCATACGAGTCGAAGAAGAATGGGTTGTGATGAAAGTTCATGGTTTGACCGTCGAAACTGATCGCCAGCGCCAATGTCAACATTTTCTTTTTGATTTTTCACTTCAATGATCTATTGAAATTGAGATATAGATTCAATAAACCAATTTATTCAACGTATACTACATGCCTGAAACATAAATAGTTTCACAAATTGTGTATTTACTGAGCGTCATAGACCTGAAACGTCATTATTCTTCTTCTTAAAATGGCGAAAATCACAACCCATTGCGGAAAAGTGATGACCTCTTCCACCAAATTCTTTAATTTCATTTCTGGATTGTTTTTTTCGTGTCTCCGAATTTAAAACTACGGTGAATGGAGGCTAATTACGTCGCCAAACGGAAATGAATGACGCAATATATTGTATTATGATCGCATTGCCTAAAACTGTTTGGAGCTTAGTTCCCTAAATGATGTAAATTTCCTAAAAAATGTCCCTAAAAAAATTTCTCAAATTCGCAGGGTCTATTGAGAAGAGATTACTAAGCGGTGTTGATAAAGCAACACATAACCAACTTCACTCTCTTAAAGATTTGCTACATAAAATATGAGTGATGTTGCCTATTCATATGGCAACAGTTGCGAGGGGATCTATATGTTTGTCGGATGTTGGCTCTTGATTGAGAAGATCAATGGGAATAGAAATGTTTTGCAAGTTTTTTTTTTAATCGACATTAAAGATCATTCCCAGCAAAATATTGTTCTACGGTATGCCGCTAAATTGCATTGATAGTTGTACGGACTTAATTAAAAAATTTGAATTAGCCCTAAGTTGCTAAGAGTAATTATACCTAGAGAGGAAATTTCAAACAAAACTACGTAAAATATGTGGTCCCAACATGAAATACGAAATGTTTATTGGTATGTGTGTTTGCCCTCTTAATTAAGAGGACAAATTGAACCATCAAAAGCGAAAAAGCGTCAACGCATACATGGATTGGTGTAAAATTATGCGAAATGTGTATCTTATACAAACTGATGTTGGGACCACATTTCGTCGTACAAATTTCCTCTCTAGGTATAATTACTCTAAGCTAAGTTGAGACAGTACAGCCGTCAAAATCGAAATATCGAAACATGCGGTCAGAAAAATGTAGTTGCTTCAGTGGTGAATTACGTACGTAAATTGGTATTTCGTATTTACGTAATTTCGTGAATTTCCGACACTGTTATCACGAAATTACGTAAATACGAAATGCTCAATTACGTACGTAATTCATCACTGTACGTTTCTAAAAAAGTTATTTTTTGCAATTACGTTCATAAAATTAATGGGTGCATTGGGTGGCATACTTGATATTGGTAAAGATACACACCATCAGATAAAACCAACACGACAAATATTGGTAAATCGTTGGTGAATTTCATCAAATCAATTGTTGCACGCATTTCAACTAACAGCAATATTTAAATCGAAACTTTTAAATGTCGTTGCAAGATGATGCTTTCATATTTTTTCGTTCGTTTGTTACTCATCCAAGAAATTGAGATCACAACAGGTTCAAGAAATACACGAACGCACATTAAACGCAGCATTGAATGCGACCAGCATAATATGTACCAACAGAAACGTATATACACAGAGCAAAAAAAAAACAACAAAACATTTTTCTTATGTCAAGCCTCCATAATCATCATCTTGATTACGAAATTTCATAGAAATTTTTTTTTAATATCAAAACGAAACATTATTTACATATTTCAGGTTTTTCAAGTAAACAACTGTTTTCAATACATCTTTAACTTTGGCTGCAGACCACCGTCTTCCGATGAAGCATTCGCTTCTGCTGTAAGCGACTCACTTTGTTCTTTTATCTTAATCAATTTTCATTAATTAAATTTTTATTGTTTCTACCGGTAGTTATGGCGCGGAGCCTGGTGGTATTTCTTTTCAAAAATCGTTGATTTATTGGACACAGTGTTCTTTGTCCTTCGGAAAAAACAAAACCAAGTATCATTTCTACACGTCTACCATCATTCGATAACGTGCTTCTTCTCATGGGGATATCTAAAATATTTACCAGGTTTTTAAATGACACACCATCGACCGATCTTGAACGGTTGAATGGCTTGACGAATGGCACTAATTAATGGTTATCTCGCATTTCCGTTTCCCAGGTGAACAAGGAATTCTGTTGGGTTTCCTCAATTCATTCGTACACATATTCATGTACTTCTACTATATGGTCGCGGCAATGGGACCCAAATATCGGAAATTCTTATGGTGGAAGAAATATATGACATGGATTCAACTCATCCAATTCACCATCATGTTAACGTATTTGGTATTGCTGGTGGCCTTCGACTGTAAATTCAGTCGAGCCCTTACATTTTTCTTCGTCGGCAATGTGGTCATTTTCTTGTATTTGTTTAGTCGTTTCTACGTGCAGGCCTACAATAGTAAAAAAGCATCGGCGGCAAAGGCGCTCGATCAGAATCAAAATGGCCACATGATCGACAGAAATATTAACATAAAGCAAGACTGATTAATTAAGGCATCCTCTCTGTATCAATCCGAAAACAAAGAAAATTTGAAAATTTGTTAGTGTTCGTTAAATCAATTGCATGTTAAGGCCTAGTACACAGTTCATGAAAAATATGAGGAAAAATGCTGAGAAGAGTTGCAACGCTAAATAAATTTTGTTTAAAAAGTTTGTGAATTCGTTGTGCCGTTCGTATTGTATGCAACAAACATGGACTCGCTTCGTTCCAATTTTAAGGAGCTTTCAACAAAATCGAAAAGTCGCTACGTTTAATTGTAAATTATTAGGCGGTTGCGCCTCCGGTGTGATGTAATATAGGAACGTATGTAAACAGTAGATAAGGTAAACTGAATCATACAATTGTTAAAAGTTTCCAATGTGCAGAATGAGCACCAGCTGAATATCACCAGCTGGATCTACTAACACACACATATTGTATGATAAACAATCAAAACACATTCTTAACAATGTGTTTACTTCATTCATACGTGTTATGTGCGCATAGATGACGTTTACGTAGAAATGCACTGTGTGTGTGTGTAGGTTGTCTTTGAATTGTTTACAATACAACGTGTTTTTGTTAGGGGCCATTCATAAAGTGCGCGCGCAGTGTGCGGTCATTTTTTGACCCCTCCTTCCCGTTTCGCACGCGATTTTCCATATAAAAAGTTCCAATTTCAGACCCCCCCTTCCCCCTTAAGTGCGTGCGCACTATTTGAATGGCCCCTTACTATACCAGCTGGTGATATTCAGCTGGTGCTCATTCTGCACATAGGAAACTTTTAGCAATTGTAATTTCGGAGAAATTGAAATGAAATGGCGAATTTTCCAAGGTTTTATATGAGAAGTTTACGCAGATGGGTACACATCCTATTTACGAGAAAACATTTTCTTGAATTTTCGTGAGTTTTCTTGATTTTCTCACATTTTCTTGAAAATATTTTTCGTGAAATTTTGCAACAAAATTCAAGAAAATCAAGAAACCCCACGAAAATTCAGGAAAATATTTTCTCGAAAGTATGCTTTGGATCACTGGACTGTATTGTAATTTCTATATAAATTTCACGTACAATTTTGTTATGAAATTAAGTTGCGGATACGGCATTTATTGGAATACGGCCGCAGTGAAATATTGGTGATCTACTCAACCTACTCATATACAACCTTGGCATATTTGCTTCAGAACTTCCAGATCTAATCACAATTGAATTTTTCAATCCGTGAGCGATTCCCATTTGATTATATCACACTATGATCGCTTCTGTCAATGTAAATTTTAAACGGAGCCCTAAACGGAGTGATTAAATGTAACTGCATGATTTAGCCTTTGAAATACTTACCAAATATATTCATGCTATTTCATTCGTCACATTCCATCGATTCTATACTGAATTCATATAATTTTGGTGCAATCGTGTAATATTTCCAGTTTAGCCTTTTCAATCACTGTTCAACTTGTGGAACCGATGTTCATATTTTGCCAAGTATTTTTCAGTTATTTTTCGCAAACTGTGTACTCACCTTAAAGATCGTTGGATTGGAATTACGGTCAATTAAATTGCACCGGAAGCTACATCTCGAATGAATTTGCAGAAATTTTTAATTTTAATTTTTTTTCTCAAGAGATTGAAAATGTTATTGAAAATGGTATGCAGAACCAATACATGAGATGTACTTAAATCGAAATCAAAATATTTATTTTTGTAATGATACAGTACAACAATTTTTGGATTAAACGAATAATTTGCTAAATAAAAACCCCGCATTCAGTGTTTTGTTGTTGTCTCGAGGAAACGAAACCGAAGTATCACAAATTTCGATACAGAAGCGTCCTTGCTGTATTGTTGTTGAAGAACTTGAATTCGATCGTTAAAAGACCTACCGAAAATACCGTGATCTGGAAATGATAGACGAACGAGAGAAGAACAAAGAGCACAACAAAGAATATTTGAAAAAAAAATCTCAATGTCAAGATTTCACATCGTGAATCTGATTTTAAAAATCGAAACATTCTTTTGGAGCGGAAATATTCGTTCGGGTTCAATATCATTTTGGAAAGTAGACTTAATACATTGATCTAATATTTATGCGTCGAACGAAAAAAAAAAAACGTTCCAATTCGCTTAAACGTTTCGAAACGTAATTGAATAACACTTCTCGTTGGTTGAGAGGCCAAGTTGCAGATTGTTCTATGCCAATTGTTAAGTCATCGTAACTGAGATTCAGTCTTACTCACCACTACAAAAAAACAATAATCTCGATGGAAAGAACATTTTTTTTAAATGTCGCTGCTATCGTCTATAGGTTTCATTCATATTTAAAATCAGAGAGCACTAAAACGAAACGAATATCCGCATCAATTTATAGGTGTCAATTATTTCACTTCCTCTTCCTCCTAGTTTTTCGTGCGTTTTTCTAACAGTGGAGGAATGTATTCGGAACAATAAATTAGGCTACAGTTGGAGGCAGTGAAATTTCAGCAGAAATTTGCTTCAGCTGATTTTGAGCTGATCCACACATACAATGAAAACTGTTTACACGTCTTCACACGGTTGAGAAACACGCACGCGCGCGTGGTTGTGATTCAATCGTATAAAAGGACTCCTCAACTGTTAGACAAATGACAAAATTAGTGATACCACCTCAGTAGTATTACGGTTCTGCTGAAAACCTGCAATAAACGATTCTCACGGATACATCATTAAGTAGGTCTGCAATATGGTTCAACAGTAATACAAACTTGTGGTAAAACGTAGCAAAAATCGAGGGTTAGGTTTCGTTGAGAAAAGGTCTTCAAAAAGAAAATCCTCAGAGAATTTTTAATGATTTTCTCAGGACTTTTAATGATTTAAGAGGATTTTCTTTGCCGTTTGTGCTGGGTTTTCAAGGATTTCCATCAATTTTTCAGGATTTTCTTGTTGAAGCTTTGAGGACTTTCTTGGCTTTCCAAAGATTTTTTTTTGTTGTCTGAGGATTTTCTTCGATTTTTTGAATTTTCTGACGAAAAGATTTTCTTTTTTTCAAAAATTTTCAAATAGCTTTCATCTCTTGCTTCACTATGGACTTTCTACTTTATCAGTTTATCGACCACTCGGAAAAAGTCTTTCAAACTCAAGTCGATTTCGTTCCTTTTGTAGCTCATTTTTTTCCCTCATTTTTATGAGAAGTCACACTTTAATGACTGGATGTGTTTAACGAACGACGTGTAAATGGAATTAGTGAACTTGCAGCAGATCAGAAAAAGTTCGGGAAAATTACTTTTTGGACTGAATGTGTCTTCTCCTTCAATAAATTGTACTTACGATTTCAACAGAATTGGTGCAAAGTGGTGAATTTGGCTCGATAATGTGTTTCAACCTCACTCCCTCAAATACAGGCCGACTGCGGCTTGACTCGTCTTGGACCCACTTATCCTATTTCATCACAATACATGTTGAATTTCGTTGAAAACGCTTCGAAGTTTTGTGGTGAGTTGTGTTTTGCAGGTCGTTTCGGGAACTTAAAACTCATTTGTGGCTCAAAGTGCCGAAATTATCCATATAAATCAAACGCATAACAAAACGTATTCAAACGAGGCGTGAAAGCCGCTGAGACATTTTGTATAGTCGACAGAACAGTGCTTAAATCGGGGTTCAATAATATGATCAGTTGGCAGTAATCTCACCCGATAAATCCAAGACTTTTTGATATTTTCCACCTAAAGTTACATTTCAGCGATTGGTTCCATAATTTAGTTTTAATTATAGCTGCCGTTGGTCAGCATTTTTCACTACTAATTCAAATCATCCAAATTTTACACTTCAAACAGTCTTTGCTATTTATTGAAAAATTCTATAAATACAACTTTGACAAGATGAATATTATGCAATGTAATGTCTTGATGAGTGCTTTTTTGTGCAATACAATATTTCCATAAAGTTTGTTTGTTTTTCGATTTTGGTTAAAACGGGATTACCAATTCCTTCATCGACGTTTTAATAATTTGGGTTTAGAGTTACGCTTGATATTAACAAAACAGCCCCTGATGTCTTCTTACTCGAACAGATTTTTTAGGTTAATTCACGAGCTTTTCTGAGCTTTTGAGGTAGTTTTGAATAATAATTTAGGTAATCCTTACAACCATCGGTAAACGGTGGTGCTCTTTATAGCTACAGGCTCTGTTATACTACATGCAACTTGATGATTGATTGATTTTACCATTTAACGTGTACTGAACTGAAGTAAAATTAAATTAAAGTGCTTTGGGCGCACCCGTAGAAGTAATTCAAATAGGCTCTTATAATGTACATTCCGTAAGCTTTTGTCGTCTCACATTTACATAAATTCAAAATTTTACACAGCCTAAACATCGTTTTGTTATTAGCCTCGAGCCTACGAGCTTTAGCGAGCTTTGAGGGTCAACCGGGCTCCAATGAAAAATTCCAACTTTTTGATGGAGTTCAAGGAAATCTTTTAAATGTCAAAACTAACAAAAGTTCAATTGCACTGTTTAATAAGCTTGCCGTAGCCGAGTAACGGCGTGAATTGTTTATTGTGCTCACAGTCAACTGACTCGGTGATATTGTGCTATGTGTCGGTTCATCTTTCGTTGACGAGTTATTACGGGAATGTTTTTTAAAAGGAAGGCATTTACAGTCTGGGTAAAAATCGTCAAAAACATCTTATTAAACTGCAAAGTCAAAGAAAGTGCCATGTGAAATTTAGAGACTAACGAGGAACATAGAACGCAATTCTCTGTTTGCAATGAACAACCCTTCTGTTCCCTGTAATGAATTGTTTTGTTTGTTTGTTGGAAGACTTTTTGTTAGTTCCTGGAAGCTCGTAATACGAAATTATTAAAATGAGCGCTACGATGCAAATACGTTTGTTAATTTCATGTAGAAATTCAAGGCCCAAATCTTTTCTATAAATTTCTTGATTTTCTCTGATTTTCTGGAAAATGCTTCTGAAGAAATTCGAGAAAGTTTTCAAGAAATTTCAAGAAAATCAAGAAAATTCTCAAAAATTGGCTCTGCCCTACACAGCATGAAATATCTCATATTTTTCATAGAAAACGCTCAGAGTCCACCGCTCCTGCCAATTTCTGCTATTTGCATCATAATGTCGACAAATAATCTTCTGTCGACTTCCACCGTTATCACTTCACTATGCATTAGCAGTGAATTGTAGCTGGTAAGGGTTTTCGAAGGGTGAATGCGAATAGTTAAAATTAAGCAAATTTGTGTTATTTTGGTACCTTTAAAGAAATGCAAATGCTGCGTCGATTAAAGATAATGATTTCAATATAAAGCTCACAGGTTTGCTGAACTGTCTTTTACATTGTTCAATACTGATGTGCACACGGTGAAAATTTTTTTGAATCGGACACACCATTTTTGTTTCCGGACGTTTATGGTGCTATCGATAGGTAATTTCAAGGTGATCATTTCGTAGAAGAAGAATTTTTTTAAAACGACCTCTCCGGCTCGGGACGACTCTAAAAAAATTTCAAAATTTCAAAATCATGACTTTTTCAGAAAATTTTTCCCCGAAATGAAACGACCCGGTCGGTTTTGATCTAATGGTAGTTTGTAGAGAATTGACAGACGATTCTAATAAAAGTATCGTCGGGTCGAAAGGTTGTAGTTGTGAGTCAGGGTGAGGCATCAAAGTCCAATTTTATGGTTTTGTCAATGAGCACCCCAACCGATTTTTCATTTTATTGGCTTAAAATGAAGGCTAGCATATCCCATTTAACATATCAAAAAATTGGGAGGGGGTTTTTCAATTTTTTCAACAAATCTTAAAAAACTTTCTTATGGGTGCCCACAGTCCTGAGATTTTTTAATGGAAATGTATGGGAAGTTCTCCTAAAAATTAAATTAATTGCTATGTACTGGTTGTCTCTAGTCTACCGAATTATATGCACTAACTAGAAATTTAACATTTTTACTTTGGGAATGTGGACAACTTTGACTGATTTTCTCACCATCGGGAAGCTTTCTGGTCATGTCTAGCTCATCCACTGCTGGGTATAGCTTCATTTGCTACTATATCTCATAGCCTTTTAGACCGCACCTTTCCAAAAATACCAAACTTGCCCTATTCCCTATCTGGATTGTATTCTGTACGATGTCAAATATGTTGGTAAGTCGACCTACTCGAATGATTTTTGAGGAAGTTTGTTATTTCCAATTTTAACCGAAATAAAGTTACAAATTATGTCAAATAAGGTTGTTATGGACTCATTTAATGAAGTTCACATGCAAGGTGATACATTCTGATATCTCCTAAAACTTTCAGCAGTCATTCAGTGACCAGAAGTACTCAATGATCTTTATGTCTATAGACCTGAACTTTGTCAAGAAATATCAGAATATATCACCTTGCATGTGAACTTCATTAAATGAGTCCATAACAACCTTATTTGACATAATTTGTAACTTTATTTCGGTTAAAATTGGAAATAACAAACTTCCTCAAAAATCATTCGAGTAGGTCGACTTACCAACATATTTGACATCGTACAGAATACAATCCAGATAGGGAATAGGGCAAGTTTGGTATTTTTGGAAAGGTGCGGTCTAAAAGGCTATGAGATATAGTAGCAAATGAAGCTATACCCAGCAGTGGATGAGCTAGACATGACCAGAAAGCTTCTTCCCGATGGTGAGAAAATCAGTCAAAGTTGTCCACATTCCCAAAGTAAAAATGTTAAATTTCTAGTTAGTGCATGTAATTGTTCGGTAGACTAGAGACAACCAGTATATAGCAATTAATTTCATTTTTAGGAGAACTTCCCATACATTTCCATTAAAAAATCTCAGGAATGTGGGCACTCATAAGAAAGTTTTTTAAGATTTGTTGAAAAAATTGAAAAACCCCCTCCCAATTTTTTGATATGTTAAATGGGATATGCTAGCCTTCATTTTAAGCCAATAAAATGAAAAATCGGTTGGGGTGCTCATTGACAAAACCATAAAATTGGACTTTGATGCCTCACCCTGACTCACAACTACAACCTTTCGACCCGACGATACTTTTATTAGAATCGTCTGTCAATTCTCTACAAACTACCATTAGATCAAAACCGACCGGGTCGTTTCATTTCGGGGAAAAATTTTCTGAAAAAGTCATGATTTTGAAATTTTGAAATTTTCTTAGAGTCGTCCCGAGCCGGAGAGGTCGTTTTAAAAAAATTCTTCTTCTACGAAATGATCACCTTGAAATTACCTATCGATAGCACCATAAACGTCCGGAAACAAAAATGGTGTGTCCGATTCAAAAAAATTTTCACCACACGTAAAAAATCCCACTTTTGTATCTAAGCTGTTCTTCTTGGTTTCTATGATTTCTGACATTTGTCATCTGAAATTCCATACGAAGTGAGACAAAACAGAGAAATAGCACAACAGTAACAGCTTGGATGCGCAATCCCACTTGTACGTGGGCAAAGGCAGTATACGAAAAATTTATCCGGTCCAACCCGAATATCTCTAATTAACATTGTTGTACAGAAAAAGAGAGTCCCCTTGAATCAATGAGACGTAGACCGCGACAACACAAATTTGTCTAAAAAAAACTTTTAAAACTAAAAAACGTACAAAATTGGAATTTCACATGGACTTTATATCACAGAACATTTAACTAGAAATGACTGACCACTCTTAATTGAATTGGTAGATTGTGTATCGATTCCATTAACATTTTGTTTTTTTAATTGACATTAATCCTGTATGTGTAGTACAATTATGCGTCCTGTCTGACATGAATAACTAACTAAAAATGAAATGAAAATATTTTAATATTTTTTTTGTTGATCATCCTTAAGACTGACAGAATGATTTTTTTGTTTTTGTTTTTGTTTTTTTAATTGTCCTTTTTATCACCATCAGTTTTCGTATCGTTGTTGTTATTCACACAATTCGTTTCTACAGTTTGAACACAATTTCCGTCCACTTGTGACTCGACTTTGGTTGTTTTACTTTTGTACGATTTGCGGTAGAAATCGTTGAATAAAAAGTAGAAGAAAATTGCATTTGGCAGCGTGAAGAAAACCGACCATCTCGGATAACCGCAATCGGTATAAACCAGTTGAGCGGAATGAATGAACGCCAAACAGAATTGAATCTAGAAATTCATCAAAATATTAGAAAATCAAAAATCTGTTCCACCCATCCACCGTTCGACATACCATCTGCATATTTGTTATGTACTTCTTCCACCACAGGAATTTTTGATATTGCGGACCCAAGGCAGCCAGTAAATAGTAGCTGTACATTATGATGTGTACAAATGAATTGACGACCCCGATGAATGTGCCATGGCCACCAGGATAATATTTGGTGGCACCCCAAGATATCATCGGCATGACAGTGTGATGATACAGATGCAGAAACGTTATTTGCCGATCCTTTTTTCGCAGAACGAAAAAGACGGTATCGAGTAGTTCGGATATTTTAGCCAGAAAGTAGAGATAAACACCTCGCGCTTCCTATGACGGGATGGTAGTGAGTTAAGAAATAAGAAGCAAAATTGAACATTTGAAGAAGATAATTACCCGCATTGCTTCTTTAGATTCGGAAATATCGACTGGTTGACATCGCCAACTGTATCGGGTCAGCCATGCTGCTTCCATCCCCTTATAACATGAATTGAAAAAAATTTTATGGAGTCAGAATTAGTTGTAATTTACGACTAAATACCAGGGCGCCGATTCTCGTGAAATTAAAAATTTGTAACTTGACAGTTGTCACCTTAAAAGTTACAACTGTCACGTTACGAACTGTTAAATTCACGAGAATCAGCGCCCAGGGCGACGATTCTCATGTTTTCGTAACTCAAAATATTCGTAACTGGACAATTGCGTGTATAAAATCTCATAAGAACTGTCAAGTTACGAATGCTGCGAGAACCGGTGCCCAGGAGGATCATTGTTTTTCTGTAATTCGGCACTCACCTCCACGAAAATGTAGACACTAACTAATACTTGAAGAAAATTATATACAATTAACAACCGTTCCAATTTGTAGGGTTTCCTATTTGACATATATTTCGGTCCCCATGACAAGACGAAATACAAATAGGCTCCTAATATTGTGAGTCCCGGCACGGGCGAACTAATTAAAGGCCAATCATTTGTTCGATAATCTGAAACGAAAATTAGTTTAGAATTCGAGAATTAGCGAGGGTAGACGTCGCTGACTTCATTTAACATCCATCGAACTTTAGCTGCTATTTGAAATAATCCACAGTTTTAAGACCCACATTCCAAATGATAAAGTTGAAAGAACGCATGTGGCAATTTCAAGGATTTGCGTCTTACATTCACCTCAAAATACTCAGCAATATTCATGTTACACTTTGTTCCTTACAAGCGCATGCGTATAGTAAGTTTACTGGGGTGTTTGGGATTTAAGGAAATCAACTAAAGACATGAATTTCTTGCTAACAATTTTGAGGTGAGTGTAGCTCAAGCTCTCTGACGATATTTCGAAAGATGCATTCGATTGTAAAAATTTTCTGATGAAAAGATTTTCTAGTTTTTGAAAATTTTCCAAGAATTTATTTTATTTGACACAGGCCACTAGCAAATTACACACGTACTTACCTGGAATGTCTGAGTCTTAAATGTTATATCTGTGTGTTTAAATCAAAAAGCTAATAGTTTCAGTGATTGTAAATGTTAGCCCATTAGTGTAATCCCGAACGGATGCATTTGTTTCGTATTTACCTGCTAGATCTCGGAACAAATAATTGTAATAATCCATAAATCGATTTTCGTAAATAGACATTTTTCTGACTCTTTATTGATTGTTGATGTTGTTGTTGGATGAAATTAAGAGTTCATGGTTGCGCTAATCATCTGCAATAAAGAACGGGTTCATTAGTAAAATGTAAAGACTTTATTGGATCGACGGTTGCACAATTTGGGAATTAATTTCGCAGGCAGAAATATGATCATTTAAATCGTGATTATAACATCAGGTGAATCCTGCTAAGTATATTGTAAAACCCTGTTTTATTGCCCACCCTATGCGAAAGTTGACCATTACATGACCGTTTGCCCCCTGCGTAAATGATCCATTACATTAAGAATAATTTCGATTTATTTTCCGACGAGTGAAGTTCTTGTTCTCGGTTCGAGAGCAACAAACAAACTTGGGACTTTGCTGTTATCACAACATTGTTACCTCATGTAATGAATTACTTTCGCAGCATCCCATGTAGCCTACTATTAATTGAACGAAGGATAATTACGGCGACGGAGGGCGTGGGGTAATTTGGCACACGGTGCTAAAACAACGCATTTTTCAACTACGTAAAAGGTGAACTCGCACACGATTTTTCGATACCAAAATTTTGTAAAAGGAGTCATTAGTTAGTTAGTTAGTTTGAGTGGGTAGAGTAAAACTCTGGCACCTAAGCCTCCAATGGGCCTGTTGTGCATACCCACAAATAGCTACCTACATTCTACATGTA
Source organism: Bradysia coprophila (assembly GCF_014529535.1). Classification (NCBI taxonomy): domain Eukaryota; kingdom Metazoa; phylum Arthropoda; class Insecta; order Diptera; family Sciaridae; genus Bradysia; species Bradysia coprophila. The sequence goes on from NW_023503327.1 coordinate 76,508, forward strand.
CGATTGAGGTAGTCCAATATGCTACGGAGAGGTAGGCTCCAGATGATGTTGTGCGGCAGTATATAGGCTCCTAGAGCTTTTGATCTGGCTGATACGTATGCCGGGCAAGTGCATAGGAAGTGTTCTGCCGATTCAATGTCCCCACAGTTAGGACAGCGGGGGTCATTGGTGATGCCCATTGTGTGAAGGTGATTGTTGAGGTAGCAGTGGCCAGTTAGACTGGCGGTAAGTCTTCTAATGTTCCTTCTACTTAGCGATAGTAGGAATTTTGAATTTTTGGGAGAGATTTTGATACATTTTTTTGAGTGGCTGGCGAAGTTGATGGATGACCAGTATTTAGTGAACGTTTTCTTTTTCCATTTGTCAATTAAACCAATGAAAAATGATTGTGGGGCTTTTATGATTGGTTCTGGGCTTATGAGTGGTTTATTGACTCCTGCCTTCGCGAGGCTGTCCGCTATGTCGTTACCTTCTATGTTACTATGTCCTGGTACCCAGGTCAGAGTGACAATATTGTTAGATGCCAGTTTTTGGGTGAGTCTTCTGCAGTTAAGGACAGACGATGAGTACACTTTGTAAGCTCCAATTGATTTTAAGGAACTCCGACTGTCGGAACATATTAATATCCGTTTGTCTGACACGTTCTGGCCTATCAGTTCTTTGCAGCATTGGGTAATACCAAAAGTTTCTGCTTGGGAAATGGATCCGAAGGAACCAAGATGGAATGATTTTTCTATCTGAAGTTGTGGGCAGTAGATTCCAGCGCCCGCTAGGTTGTTATATCTCGATCCGTCAGAGTACCAGGTGATATTTATGTTGTTGTCAATGACCTCGTTGTTGGTCCAGTTTTCACGGGATGGAACCATTATTTTGAACTTGTTTTCAAAGCAATGTACTGGAGTGATAGCATCGTGTGGAAGTTCAAAGTGTGGCGATTCTGATTTCATTCTGTTCCATAGGTTGGCATGACCATAGGTGGCGTTACGGAGCAGTGATGATTGCTGTAATCTGAAGCAGGTGGATCTAGCGACGGCTTCTATATGGATATGTAGAGGTTCTATATTTAGCAGCGCTTCTAGTGCTGCAGTAGGTGTCGTTTTCACGGCTCCTGTAATACTTATAAGCGCTAATCTTTGGATTTTTGCAAGCTGTCTTTGTGCAGTTTCAACGTGGCAGCGGGGCCACCATATGAACGCCGCGTACGACAGCATCGGTCTTACTATGGCTGTGTAGATCCACATTAGGACTCATTAGTCATTAAGTCGATGATATGACTAAAAAGCATTTGCAGCTTGCGTGTGCGAGTTCACCTTTTACGTAGTTTAAAAGTGCGTTCTTTTGGCATCGTGTGCCAGATTCCCCGATGCCGACGGAGGATAGACTGTTTGAGGCGAAAAATATTGTCGTTTACTTAAACATTTATAAATGATTTGCCAGATCAATGGCCATTGCGTTATTCACGCTCGAATTAAAATGTTTTTTTAATGTTAAATTTTCATACTCATAGCCGTGTAATTAACATAATAGCAAACTGAATTCTATTACCGAAGGTGTTTCGGTGCATCATAACTTTATAATCTAATTGAAAATCATTTTGCTAGGTTTTCAAGTTCAATGTTGATACTATGCATGCATCGCCATGTAGCACACACTGTTTACAATGTTTATTTATGACTGGTTCAATTGTTTCCAAGAGCTACAGCTGAATGCTTGATTCCAGAACCGATTAACCTGAATTCCCCGGTAAACTTTGGTAATCTGAGACTGATTTCCGCAAAGATCTCTTCTTATAGCAAAGGTCTACCGTACGTGAAGGTATAAGATGAAAGAGCTTTGTATGTCGGATACGCAACCAATGTGACTTTGAACTGATTACACATCGGACACGTCTCCCACTCAGGGACTGTTTATGTGAAAATATTTTCATGAAATTTTCCTTCATTTTCCTCAATTTTCCAAAAAATATTTTTAATTTAGGAAAATTCGGGAAAATTTGGTAAAATGCTGGAAAAACGTTTCCAAAAAATAGTCCCTGCTAATATGTAACATTATGCATCTGCACACTTCAACTAACTAGAGATTACATTGAATTTTAACAGTAGCTCAGTAGTTCCCATTTAATTCTAAAAAGAAATGAAGCGTTGGGAATACGCTGGACATTTTATTTGGTATGCCCACTAACCTCTAACGAGACTCGGTGACTGACAAATCTGTGTAATTTGTTGATATTAATGTTCGCCCTATTTACAATACCATTTGACACCTTTGAAATTCTATTATAATGCTAGGTGCTTTGTGCGTATACACAATGAATTATATGAACTACCTTCCACTGCTAACACACTGCCATTCATAAAACACACATTGTGAAAAGTGTTTTGTGAGTCATTCAACACTTAGCATCACTTTTTGTTTTGTTCGCATTCATCCTTGAACACGTATCTGGTACTATGTACCGTCGACATTACTTTTATAATATGCGGCAAATTTGTTATTTTTTATTTATTGGATGCAAATATTTATTACGTTAAATAAAAACTAAGACAATTTCGTAAAATCATCAATTTAATGCAAAAAGTTGCATAGTTGCAATCATAATGAAAATATTATGATATTTCCCCTCGTATATAAGCCATATATTGTGAGTTGTTACATTGTTGGTGTATTGTATATGTGTGTTCGCAAAAATATAGTTTTTTTTTATTATTTATTTTCAAAATACGCAAAACCATCAAGCCTATGCCTCTATTGCTTCAATTTCTTTCAATGAGTTATTAAATCTTCTTGCATAATGCCCCATAACCCAAGAGTCTAATTAAAGCATCAAACTTATGAAATGTAATAATGATAATAATAATAAAGAAGAGAAGAAAAAAAAAACAGTTTGAAATAAAGAAGAAACATTATATTCACTGAATGAGTTTTATAAATGTTTTTAGCACTGCAAAACTATCATAAATTTAGAGATGAAAATTGCTTTCATTATTCGTTTGTTTTCCCTGGCAGTAGATTTAGTAAGTTTAGGCATTGTCTTTTATGTTGCATATAATACGAACGTATATATGGGTAACTCCAGCTAATTTGAGACTGTTCGAAATATTTTAACCAATTGAAATGCGATTTCGGCAAACTTTTTTTTCCTTGAAAGCTCTTGACCAGACGCGTAGTTTAAGCCCCATATTAGTGGCCGAAAATCTCGGGGAGATACCACCATAAAATTGTATGGTTGTTTTTAGCAAATTTCTGAAAATTCTAGTTTATTTCACGAAACCTGAACCGATTTCACTAAACTTTTTTTGCTGAAAGCTATTGAAAAGACGCGTAGTTTGACACCAATATGAGGTCATTGGCATAACGTCTCGGGGAGATATGACCGAAAAGTGTTTGTTTGCATTCGACTTTCCAAGATAGCAGCAAATGACACGAAATTAAATTTTTAGAAGATTTTTGGTTCATTCTGCTTAAGTAAGGTGAAATCACCTCGACCCAAACGTTGCCGAAATTACATTTTTTCATATAAAAACTGAAGATCGGTGTCATTCGAAAGCTACAGCAAATGACTTCACGAGAAAAATAACTTTAGCTCGATCAGGTTAGTTCGGTGAGTGAAGTAGGTGAAATCAGCTTCCCAGTGGTGATAAGTGTCATCCTCGAATTTTGACTCGTCGAGGTTATCTCGAAAAATTGTGTAACTGTTTCTTTAAACGGTTTTGAGCCAAAGCAACTTTTTTCTGTGGGGCAACAACCACCAATGTCGAAAAAAAAATTCTGGCTGTTAATGACCACCGAAAAATATCACTTTTTTAGACATATCTCCCACAAATTTAATGCTCACCACCCTCATATTGGGCTTAAAATGTGCGTCTTGGCCAAAGCTTTCAGGGAAAAAAAGTTTACAGAAATCAGTGAAAACATTTCGAAAAGTCACAAACGTGTTACGCAACTAACCGCTGACTTCTTCGATCACCTAAGTCACACTTCGCAGGCTAAAAATTCCAATTCTTGTTGGCATGAAAGCACTGGGTCTCCTGAGTGTTAGAAAATTTATAGACTGATTTGTTACCGCAAAACATAGCCAACACAGCTCACTTTATGCCTCATAAATGACGAGATTTGTAACGCAAATCCTGGAGTTGTAACGCAAAACCTGGAGTTACCCATATACGCCATATAAATGCTTGTCTGTGTTTATCTTTGTTTCGCACCGCAAAGACTGTTTAAAAACATTTTTGTGTGTTACTCGAAACAAAAATTTCTTATTATTAAAGATAGAAATAGACAACTGAATGGTTCATAGATTCCATAAATTGGAAAACTTTCGTTGTACACTGAAAATTTGTGAACAATATTTATATTCGCTTTGACATGCTGCACAATATAAATCAAAAACAGTCGACAGAGACCATACGAACTAAGTTGTCTATTGTCGACCCAATGTAGACACGAGCGGCCCAAGGTTTTAAGCGTTGGGTCGACTGAAAACATCATTTCAGCCACGGCAAAGTAAAATAAACCAGGCAGGAGCGGTTCATTTTCGAAACGTCAAATAAGGGACCTAATACACTGTATGGAAATGAACTCAAATGAACGCTGACACTCGCGCCGACATAAATTGAATTAATTTTATTCGCAAAATATAATGCTACTGGATATATCAGGTCTCTAGTCAAATCAGCGCTCCTGCCTGGTTAACTTTACTCTGTCGTCTTTCAGCCAAACACTGCTTCTAATGAAAGCCAATATCGTCACTAGCCGTCGAATGCTTTTTTTCGGGATAGGTCTGGTTTCTCCCAAACTGAGCCGGAAACGATTCAGGTCAAGTTCACTGAAAATTGTCGATCGTCGGCGCACATGTCTACTCAAATCAAAAAATTGATAAAAGAAGAAGGGAAACCAATTCGAAAATTATGTGATATTATCGGGCAATGGAGTGATTCTAATAACCTAGTTACCGGGAAATATTTTCGGACAAAAAAATTGTTAAACAAAGCACGAGGCATCTATTTCCTGATTGAAAAGTCTGTTATAAGTTTTTGGTTACCCAGGAAGGAAGCCCGGATATTATGTTGGGTGCCACGACCAAAAAAGGCAATGATTGACATTCAGGGCTAACTGCCAATTTCAGCCAAACTATAACATTGTGCCATCTATTTACAGAGCTTTCTGCGAACGAGCTTTAAGCTTTAACTAAATTCACATTTTGCAATTTTACAAATACGGTCTCAAGAATCTCCTTTCCTAAACCGAACACCGACTTCTCGGAAGTCCAGTTCGATCGTAATGGAGCAACTTCAGCTGTAAGCTATTCACTTCACTAAGCCATGCAAAGAATTATGAGTGACATGACATATACCTTGTTGACATTTGACATACCTCTGTAATATCAATATCAAAACAAAACAAGACGTTGTGTCGTACTGGGTATGCAAGTAACCTCTAAAAAACACTAGATTTCAACAATGCTTAGCTACACAGGCGTAAGGTTCGGATATGACTTCAATATGTCTAAATTTTTGGCGTAGTTACGGCGAAAATTCATTTTCAATATCAACATGTGATCGCGCCTAAGAAATACTTATCACAGACCGAACCGATTATACGGTTTTCGTAAAAATACTTTTGTCAACGTGTTTGTCGAAACTAAAACATTTGACTACAATTGAAAAAAAAATGGTTGGCTCATCATATAAAGACACGTTTTCCAAGTAGTTTGAATTTCAGTATTTTCACCACTCGTAAACCGTTTCTTTCTTTTCGAAGTATACTTATGGCCATTTCAGCACATTCATGCATTCATAGCCGATTTGTCTTACTTACATCGGTCCAGTTTCCCACTCACAGATCTTTAGACCATCAAATAGAAATGGAAGACATACTCGATAATTATACCATAATCGTCGTGTCAGTCCACATATATATATCCATTCGATGGACCATGATCGATTTGATTGGTATTCGTATATATTGCAATTTAGATGATGTAAGCCGACGATATTGGGTTTGAAAAGTAACAAATCATGTGAAGAAATCACGATAAAGAATGAGAAATACCAACAATTTACTGTGCGTACACAACGCGAAAGAGGTCTAATTCAAAATTTTTCTTTTCTTTTGTTATACTGTCGAATTTGTCGGGTAGAACAAAAGCAAAATTGGAATTAGGTCTCCTTCGCATTGCCATGTGTAGCTGGAGTTTTATTTGATCAGCAGTTTAATGTGTCAATTTACTCTAGGAAATACGCCGGTTTGTTACGTGATAAGATGATATTGGAAGTAACAAGACGAATGGATTACCAGCAAAAAAAAAAATAATTAAATTGACTCGATAATAAAGAAAAATCACTCGATGCGACAATATAATGTTGCATTATGCAGCACATAACGCATAATTTAATTAATAATAATTTACACCAACAGCAAAATGTCTGTACTTTGCACTCATTCAAAATAAACGCAGCAAAAATATACGTAAATTATGTTTATGCCTCGGTTTCATACCTTTAATCTGCCAATATTTGCTCTTAAACCATGTGTGTACACTATACACTATACAGGTAATGAAAGACCATCATTCGTATAACATATCTACACCACGAGAGAATTACATCAGATAAAATTGAATTCCAAGTTTATTCGTAACAATTTAACCATCATAGAAGAAAGTTAAATAACCATGCTGGATGGCTTCGCATATAACAAGTCGCATACGGATAATTGCATTTCTTCAATAAATTGTTTAGTTAGCAAGTGTAGATATGTTGTATGCATCGGATAGCCAATATAGTAGTATGCATAATATACACAATCACAGAGAAGGTAATTTCGTTGAACGTGTATGTTATAACCAGTTTTCTATGTTCTATCTAGTTTTGTGAAATTGAATTCATTTTCTTTTCCGTTTTGATTGCGTTTTCATGAAACGGTCCGAAATATAACATAAATATAGTATTCGATGCTGATTGCCATATGTGTTTTTAACAAATTAACATCGAAAAGACAACACCATAAACATGTCTTGCAGCGAACATTTTACGCGCTCAAAAAGGCTGTAAGCATAAATTCCTGAATGCATACTTGGCCGAACAACTGCATCATAAAGCCATTTATCCACAAATCAGTCATCGACTTATCTCACGGCAGTCGCATACACCCAAATTTTCTCCTGCACCAGGGAGTCAATCAAACGCCAATATAACAATCAGCAATCAACCTGTTCGATCGCCTTTTGGTAACCGATTTCTATCAATCTTTTACGAAAACATTGATGGAATATCCGACCGGAAATGCCCACACCTGATAGCTTCTTCAACAACAGCTGATTACGACATTATTGTTTTCATAGAGACATGGCTCAAATATTACATCAACGATCTGGAATACATGAGTTACCGTTACATTGTATTCCGTAAAGATCGATCATCATCGACCATTGATGCGATCCAAGGTGGCGGAGTACTGATTGCTGTTCGGAATAATATTCAATGTGAGGAAGTTTCATGTCCGGAAATGAATGATTTGGAAGCGATTTGCGTACGAATCTCTTTGGCTACAGGCAGCTTGTTCCTATACGCATTATACATTCAACCGACTGCTGACATCTCTATTTATAGATCGCATGTTGCTGCCATAAATGCAGTAAGGCGACACATAACAAGCTCAGATACGTTCCAAGTTTTGGGTGACTTCAATCTGTATAATGTTGAATGGCATGAAAACGACGATGGATTCGACTACATTCCAGTCGTTGGTGAATCTATGTGTGCCAGATCAATTATCGCTCGAGAAGTTTCGTCAACGATGTCCGACCAAGGACTATTTCAAATGTCATCATTCGCTAATGTCAGCGGCAACATTCTTGACCTCATATACACCGACGCTCCCGAATTGTGTGTGATCAACCAAGCCGAATTCAGAATGCTTCCTGCCTCGATGAGCGACGTTGATCACATTCCCCTCTCGTGTATGATTGAATGCTGTCCCATTGTTGATCCAACTGCCTCCGATGAGTCAGATTCGGTGTTCTGTTTCAAGAAAGCGGACTATGATGCAATAAACGCACATTTATCAGATGCTGTTATACTCCAAGACTGTGCTCCGAACGTAAACGAGTCGGTAACCACTTTGTATGCGAACATCTATGACACCTTCGATAAGTTTGTTCCCCGTGCCACGATCCGCTCATCCAGCAATCCGAAATGGTACACCAAGCAGCTGCTACATCTGAAAAATGTTCGTAATAAACAATTCAAGAAACTAAGTGCAGAACGTAAACATCAGCTATCGAGTGGCATCTCAACAGTCCTAGACGATCGTGAATTCCTACAAGCGAAGGATGACTACGAAGCGCTCAGAACAGAACTGCACAGTAATTTCATACGTGAAAAATCCCACTGCATTAAAACAGACCCAAAATCGTTCTGGCGTCATATCAATTCCAAACGTAAATCGAACAGTCTACCAGCTATCGTTGAACTGAACGGTAAAAAAGCAACTACGAATGCCGAAAAATCACATATATTCGCCGAATACTTCCAGAGTGTTTACGTTGAGCACCCGAATGATCCATCGATACTTGATTTCATCAATGCACGAAATGACAACAACTGTCACGACATCGCGTCAACGCAAGAACTTGTGAAATTTGTACTTAGTGGACTGGATGTGAACAAAGGCAGCGGACACGATGGAGTTTCATCGCTCTTCCTACGTAAATGTGCAATCAATCTGGCTGGTCCGTTAAACATTATCTTCAATCAATCATTAACCGAAAAGCGTTACCCCGACGCATTCAAAATTGGTCAACTGACTCCCGTCTACAAATCAGGTCGAAAAACTGACGTTACAAACTACAGAGGAGTGAACGTGATGCCGAATCTTGCCAAAGTGTTCGAACGAGTAGTTTTCATGCAGATGAAACTAGTAATTCCTCATGACATCGAATTATCTCAACACGCATTCATTCCTGGTCGAAACATTGAATCAAATTTAATGGAACTTAGTGTCGTTGCCCACGATGCCTTCGATCAAAACGCACAGCTCGATACATTCAACGTCGACATTAGCAAAGCTTTCGACAAGGTCGCTGCGATGAAGCTTATCCGCAAAATGGCTATGTTTCCGATATCGAATTCGCTTTTGCTGTGGTTCATTTCGTACCTGACCTCCAGAGTTCAATATGTGCTTATTGGGAAAGACAGATCAAAAACATTCATCGTCCTCTCTGGCGTTGGCCAAGGATCTATTTTGGGAGTTTTCTTGTTCCTGATGTTCTTCAATGACTCAGACGTGCGTATGACTGGTATTTTCTGCCTCAATTTCGCCGATGACAAGAAAATTGCTTCAATTATCAAGTCGGAGAAGGATGCACTCAACCTCCAAGCTGCCATCAATTTGTTTTTCAAATGGTGCAGCGACAATGGCATGGAAATCAACCGAATCAAGTCCAAAATTATCACATACACATTGAAGACCAAGCCGATAATTTTTGACTACACGTTGAATGGTCAAATTATTCAACGAACGAACAGCATTTTCGATCTTGGCGTCTTGACGAACACTAGAATGAACTTCAACTCCCATCACGAATATGTGAGCAATAAATCCAAATCTGTGCTGAACTTCGTGAAACGACAACGACAATTTCTCGACGACGATGCCACCAAAATAGTTTACAAAGCCTTAGTACGATCGAATTTAGAATTCGCTGCCTGTATCTGGTCACCACACTTTGCAACGCATCGGAGAACGATAGAGAGCACACAGAAACAATTCGTTATGTTCCTGAATGGTGATCATCTTAACAGATCTGACAATGACTACGTACTGAGTCCATATGTTGAAAGATGTGCTGGATTAGATCTACAAACGTTGATCCGGCGCAGAACGAATGTGTGCATACTCTTCATCCATTCTCTGATCACCGGAAAGATTAACTCACCGACACTTCGTTCACGTATTACACTGAACTCAAGATCAACGAGACACAATGGTATGATATTCATTCGAGCGTGTAGGACGAGTCGATCGTTCAACTCCCCATTCAACAACGCCTGTCGTATGTTCAATGCCGTTTCGAACATTATCGATCCCACATTGCCACACAACCTCTTCCGCAATGCCTTGTATCGACTACCAGACTCCAACCTGACTAATTTCTTACGAATGTGATATGCTGACTGACACTTGTAATTACTTTTATGTGACGATCTGTGATATTCGACTCTATTCTGCTCTATTCTATTAATTTAATTAATTTATTTGTTAACTAAACGTGCTCTATCGACGATCATTTGTGATTCCTTAAACTTAACCCTGACTCTAAACGCTCTAACTATGTTTGATACGTTACACTTTTTACAATTTTATATTTTACACTCTAATAGTCCGCTTGTATTAAGACGACTGAAAATGAATAAAATGAAATGAATACACGCACGCACTGAGAAAAGTAGTTCATCAATCGAAAATAGGGCAAAACGTTTTCACATTTGATGGCGAATTCTATATACCAATCGACAAAATGTAACGTGGTAACGGTAATAACACTCTAAAATCGAAATGGTGTATACCGATGCACCATTTTGAGTGAATTTTGTTTTTCTTATCAAGTTGATTTCACATATCAGCACCGTATGGTGTAGCGTTTAAATTAAATTAATTATGCTATACCATACACCATACCATCTCGATGCGATGGTTTTCCTTCGCCAATATTCGCAATTTCAATTTCAATAAGCCTTTCTTAATTTAACTTGAATTAAGTGGTGCCCAGCCGAAATTAAAATTCAAAATAAATAAAGTGATCCACATTCCACATATTTCACTAATTCTTTCACCTACTCGGTTCCCCGTGCGCTATCACTGTTTTCGCTTTCGTTATCCCCACTTCTATCTTTGTAAACAGTTAAGTCAATCAAATTTACATAGAAGTTTGCTTCAACTGTTTTACCAAGCTGGTCCATACACCGCATATATTTGTTTATACCAGTGATACTAGTGAAATTTGAACCGGTTGGTAAAACAGTTAAAGTAAATTTCGATGTAAATAAAGGTTGGCTTTAACTGTAAAGTAAGTTGAAAAGTAGATTTGTAAAATTACAACTACTGGAGGATTACTGTTACAACTCTTGTCAAGAAGGCAATTTTAACAAGAGATTAAGGAGATTTCTCACTTAAAAGTGGACATAAAACTTCGCACACGGGTGATTTTCTTTCACTTTCGTCAGTTGTGATCCAGTTAAGTATTGGCATTTGTCAGAATAATCTTTGTAAGAAACTGTATACTACCGTCGACAACAGACACGTAAATAACTATTGTCTGTGTTCGGTTGTGGGGGTATTAACATATTTTATATACTAACAACGTAACAGCCAGTGTTAGAAAGAATTTGCTACAATGAATTGACTTTTTAAAATGGTTGTGATAGTACGCAAAATCCTTCAATGGGTTAATTAGCAAAATTCTTTCTAAAGAGTAGTAAAATGTGATTTCTTCGGAAAAACGCAGGGCCTAATTTTGCGACACCTATTTCACAATTTTTTGCCATTTTTCAAAAAAAAATTCTACTTTTTCCTCAAAACTTTCCATATTTTTCAAAACAAAATTCTGAAACATTGAAAAACTGGAAAAATTTCTGGGAAATTTTAAAAAATGTGGAAAATGTACATACAACATCTCTCAGTGTATGGTCTTTAAAAGGGGATTTTCTGCACAAAGTCTTGGAACTTCAAAACGAACATTATTGGTCTGTAGACACTAGACATTAACTTACTCAAAGTTAAACTTTTCAAAACAAAACGCAAATCCAAATTTTAGAATAATTTTCGTATAAAAAATCGCTGTAAACGCGCATTTGTTTAATATACGAAGACCGAGGCGTACATAATATCTAAACATGGAAACTATGATGGGAAAACAGATATATTAAGATTACACAATCCGATAAATGTTTCACTAAAATGTGTGTTGTGTATTTTCGAGCATTCGGAAAGTAATTAAGATACGCATCAGCTAAACAATTCGAAAGAGAAAAAAATAATTTTGGGCTTATTTGCTCATATTCATAATTTAATTAACTTTTTTATTGTAAAATTATCTAAGAGACTCGTTTTCGTCTTACATTGCTCTTGCAGGAAACATTTTAAACCGATTCTTCGCAGCATTAATTTGATTATTTATTTGCGTTACCTTGAAGAAAATTACCATAAGAAGAGACACACAAGTCTCATTCGTTCAGTGAATTATCGTCATATTTCGGGTGGTGATTAAGAATAACGTTGGCTCGTTGAATTGTTACAAAATTTAATTTTTGCGGAATTTCCAATTAAGAAAAAAAAACGAAACGAAAACCAAAGTTACTTAAGCTTCGCATCGAATGAAATGTAAGCTCCTTACATTTAGGCCGTAATTTTCGATAAATGTTCGATTAGCGAAAGCTGACCATGAATGTAACATCAACAACGGTATACATTCCAATATTTCGGGCATAATAAGTATTACATTTTACGGTGGTGTTGCATACATATTTTGTAGTTAACAAAACTGTCCCCTTCACATAATGATGATGCTACTAAAATATTGAATTTATGAACACGATGCCACTCTTGCTGACCGAACACAATGGGTTTTGAATGGAATGACGTCAAAGGAAAGATTTAAATATCTGCTTGATTGCCAATAAATTCTTAGACGTTATTTCATTACTCGCGAACGAAATGAATTAATAAAATGTCGACGTAAATTGATTATTAATTTCATTGCAGGTAGAAAGCTCAGTTCAATTTTTTTTTTAATTGGTTCTCGTTAAAAGTTTTTTTTTTAAGAGGAGATTGTAAATACATTTCTTTTGAACTGTTCAATTAGCACTTAAGACCAAAGAAGACTGGCATCTCAATTATAATTATTGGCAGAATAATGAAATCTTAAACGATTTCATTATTAGCAATCAATTAAGGTTTGTACCCTTGCCATCGATATGACTTTGTTTTATTGAGTATTGAAGCGTAACGACATCTAGGCAGTGCATTGTATTCTGAAGCGAATTAGGTTTGCAAGCGTGATACAATAGCAGATGAGCACGTCGTTGTCTGCACGGCCGGCCTGGTCAGCAAAAAGTGCATAGGACGCTAAAAGGCAAGAGGCACAGGATTTATCGAAAGAGGCGCGAATAACTAAAAAATAAATTTCACGAGCTGTAGCTAGAACGAAGTGAGGGCGACAAGCGAAAGTTTCTAAGATCTACCGTCTACAACAAATCAGCCAAAAAACCCTTAAAGGGGAAATGTGACGCAAGTCCTTGTGTCTACTTACAAAATAACTGATATCGCCGAGGGTGACGCTTTATGCGCCTGTACGCAAAAGTTGTCTCAACAAAAATTTGACTCAAAAAATTTTAGAAAGAAAATTTTACAAAAAAAAAATTGCGTCACTAAGTGGCAGATGATTCGGCTTTCTACCGTTTTACTTCCATTCTTTCAGGACGTATTTTTCCCTATTTTAACCATTTTCCTAATGTTAGTTTCCTTACGAACGTGCGGGCATGATACGTTCACAACTTGTCATGCAAAGGAACTAAATTAGGAGAAAAATTCCGAAATTTTATTGCCAACGAATATTTCGGCGAATTTTACGTGAAAACCAGAGTGAGCGACCTGCGACAGTAGTTCGTTAATTCAGTAATTCGTGTGCTTTCGAGTGACTTGGTTCAGTAACTTTTTCGAGAAAAGTAGCTGTATTCAATGCAGGGCTTACTTTAGAGAATTAAAATTCTGAAAATTGCGAAAATTCTGAAAAAGTTCCGAAAAATTCTGAAAAAATTCCTAAAAAATATTTCGGAATTGTTAGGAATTTTTTCAGAATTTTTGGGAACTTTTTCAGAATTTTCGGAATTTTCAGAATTTTAATTCTCTAAAGTAAGCCCTGATTCAATGAGGTATAAATTCGCAACCATTTAGGTTTATGCTTGTGCTCTCATCCAGTTTTCTACACTGGCCAGGGAATAAGAGTCACAGACCTAGCGACTTAACACGACTTACTACCATTCTGCGTTTAAGGAGATTAAATTGTCCGGTGATCAGGGATTTCTTGAGAATTTAAAAAAACTTTCAGAAATTTGATAAATGGACTTTGCAAAATAGTCTCTGGCTACCGTCCTAATTTGGACCTATATCTTGATCAACTTACTGTAGCCGCGTAACGACAATTCGTGGCTAGTTTATCTGCAAGTTATTGTCGAATAGAAAAATGTATCGTCTGTCAACATTGACGGGAATCTGGCTAACATAAAACCGAAAAATTGCTGATTTAACATAAAATGCTAATTGAATTGTGCCTAATCGGTTAAAGCATAAGTCAACTGTTATGCCAATTAAAAAAAAGAGAAAAAAACGGTTAGTTAACCGGTCACAAAAATGCATAACATAAAATTCTGTTAAACTATTACTTTGAATGTAAACGATATTTCGTTGAAGAGGAAAGTAAAAAATTCAACTTGCATGGCTTATCTAAACAGAGCAGAACACTGTGTACAATATATTTACTATATACGTAGACATAGAAGGCATCTAACAATATTTTTCTTTGGGAGCCGAGAGTACTATGCAGACTTTTTGTGTGTGTCTCTGTCTCTTAAATATGTTTAAAAGACAGAAAAATATTATAAAATTCGAACATAAAATATTTGATTCGGTTCAAGATTTCGGAACGAAAGCAAAATCATGTTTACGTTACATATATACATGCATTTAAAAGGTAACGCAAAGTTATGCATATTTCATAACAAAATATTTAATCGCGGAATTGAACCAAATTTGTTTTGCAAATAAATGTTTACCATTGACACAATTTGAAATATTTTTTTTTGTCATTCGCATAGCACACAATAATAACAAAAATGATGATAGAGTAAACCTAGTTGCAATGTAGCAAAATGGCACACATTAATTACGATGAGTAACGAAATATCATTCTCACACTCAATCACATCAGACTTGTGTATCTGCCGCAGCGGGCTTCTTCTTCTTTTCTTGTTTTTTTTTTCTTTAAGTACACCTCATGATGATGATGACTTTAAATGATCATTCATGTCTTGCAATAACAATAATATTCTGTAAATATTAAATGCAATGCCACCCATCGCACAAAGCAAATATGACTTAAATATATCATTCTATACGAATTCATTTAACCACCGACAATGAATGGATCAAATTGCTTTATTAAATATTTATACGCGCAAGGCGGCCAAAGAAAATGTTATTTCAAGACGAAACCGATGTCACATAGTTGCAAATTTTTCGATTAAAAGCATCATTGACATTAATTTCGGAGCATTATGCTGATAAATGGTCGAACAAGGTTAAAATATAGGTAGTTTGTGCCGTCGTGTTGTACGACCAACGACCATGACTATTTCGTCAGGTTTGTGGCGATTAAGGTGATAAAGAAATGACTCCGTTTGTTTGTTGAACATTCAAAATGAGAAGTGACTAGGGGTAAGACCTCATTCATAAAGTATGTCATGCGTGAGGACTATTTCTTTCGATCACGTTTTCAACCACGTCCTGCATCTCCATATCCAATTTATGTATGATCCTTAAACAGACACTAATCCCACCCATTTTCGATATTTTCATTTATTTTTCAATGGATTGGTTCATCCACTCCTGCACTCAGTTTTCATGTGAATTTTATTTATCTGAGTCGAAAGCGTGACTTTCTTTTTATTCAGGAGCTGTGCAAAGGACTTTACTCGCAGCACACCATGGAAATGATTCATTACTTGATTGGCTTGCGATAATTTTCAATTCGCAGTGTTTGTGAGAAAAATAAGCTATGCAATTGTTTGGTCCTTGCTGTTTTGACTATTGTGGGTTAATAGACTTTGCTTTCGGCGCATAAGTTGTTCATTTGTTACATTAACGTTAGAGATACTATACACATTTCTTGCAGCTTTTGTTTGTAGAACAACTATCCAATAGACTTTATAAACAAAAGGATTTCAAGAATGAGATCAAAATTCGCAAATCAAGAATCATCAAACTCACAATCACATAACCTTCACAGCAATTTGAATTTATTCAACCAGAATCAAACCATAAACCAACCAATCATGTATCAGTCCAAAACAGAAGAACAAGAAGTTTTTTGGGTCCCTTTACCATAGGAAACATTTCTAACAACGTAGGAGGTTTCCTAAGGAGCACCAGGCGTAAAAGTTCAAAATATGTTGAATGGAGTGAAAGATAAAGAAAACAAAGAACCTGCGGGAATTTATAATGTTCCTTGCAATTCATGTGACGAAATATACATCGGCGAATCAAAAAGAGTATAAGACAGTATAGAAGATCACAAAGGCAATGTCCGACGTTACGAGTACAATAAATCAGCCACATTAACAAACTAAGTAACCAAATACAATATTTTAGTTCCCTGACGAAGTCTACTGATTGTAGTCGAGGTATTTCAAGAGATGATGGTAAAAGACCTGACGGTATGACTTTGATACCATGGAGTCATGGGAGATCACTCTTGTGGGATGTTACCGTCCGGGATACCATGGCTGCATCATATATTAATGATTCATCAAAGAAAGCACGGTCCATTGCTGAAAAAGCAGAGAGACATAAGCATAACCATTACGTTTCTTTGAAACAAAACTATTTGCTAACCCCACTTGCTTTCGAGACTTTAGGTTGCATGGGTCCGGAAACGAAGAAATTTATTGATAAATTGGGCTCTTTAATGAAAAAGGCAACGGGTGAGGTAAAATCAAAAGAATACCTTCTGCAAAGAATTTCCATCGCAATTCAACGTGGTAACGCTGCTTGTATTTTGGGAACATTAGGGAAGAAGAAGATCGATGATATTTATTTACTGTAGTTTTTAATTTTTGAGAAAAGATCGATGTTTTACCGGCTGCGCCATAATTGTGAGCAGTCTTTTTTGTCGCATTTTAAATAAATATGTTTTCTTCAAAAAAAAAATTGTAGTCGAAAGCTCGGAAAAATAAATAAAATAAAAATCTAAAACCACGCATTCCAATTATTACACAATGAATAGACTTTCCTCAGAATTTTACTTGTTCTTCGGTCCATAACCTGTTAAATTACTGATACTTAATACAGGTGTTCGGTATGGCCCATGTCAATGCCGATGCGTAATCAATGAAAATGTAGATAAAGACTATATGGACGTAGCACATACTGAACCGTGTTGTTCTTGATGATTTAAAAAAAAAGTTCATCCAGACTAGAGTTGTTCATCTAATTACTACCGCAATCAGTTTTGGGTTTGTTAGTTTTAAAATCTTTCATCACAACTGCCAACAATCTGACGTAATTCAATCCAAACAGAGGAGAACCGAGAAATAGCATCAGCAACTGCAATTAAGCAAAGTTATATTTAACTCGAACAAACACTTCCGCCGATATCATTTCTTTTGCGTTAAGTATTTTATAATTGAAATTGAGTTATGTCAATATTAAGTAAGCAAATTGCTGAACTATATACGACAACTATTACAGATAACGCCCCTAAATATGCGTTTGTAGCGTCTTTTTAATTATATCGCCACAGCAGATCTATCGTTCTTTTTTAGTTCCGATTCACAACATAACTAGTAGATACATCACAATTTTCCGAGAAAGTTCAACCGACTCTGTCTAATATATCCTGAAAGAACATATTTAAAATGGACTGATCGAAATTGCATGGAAATGTAGGTACATCGTAATGAAATTACACAAATGAAGTGACCTTCAATCACCACTTCATCAGCACATACGCTAAGAAAGACATAAAAAAAAATATTATTTGCCCTTGCTGACGGTAAGTGGTAACTGTATGATCTGTATGTAGATGTTGCAATAATGGATATGTATAATGAATGTATCAGAGACGTGAACTTTTTTCAGAAAATGATCTCTAAAATCTCTTTCAATAACATTCCAATTTGAGTAGAAAAAAAAATTTATTAAAAATTGTGGTGTGTTGTCATGCGTATTGCATATTTAATGATTGAAATTAAAATGAAATCTTTTCTGCAAAGCTTTATAACTTCTGGACTATAAACAGTCTCGATACTCTTAATTATCTAAACTATATTGCCATTAATTACGGTACGAATGCAGGTGAATTTCGTGTATATATTACAATCGAAAACAAACATAATTAACTTTATTGGCAACGAGTGTGTTTCAATGTAAAAATTGTTAAATTAAATGCAAAAGAAATAATTTATTACCAACGCAGAATAGCAGAATTGTGTGATGGGAAAGGAAATGAATTTGATTTTTTTTTTCAATATTTTTACGTTCATTTCCTATTCTCATTTTATACTGAAAAATCAGTCATGGCTACACTTTATAATATAACTGGGACTGTAAATAAAGGAAATACGGCTTCTTTCAAGACAATCGTTTTCTTAATTTTTATATTTTCTTAAGTTAAGGTCAGTGCTGATTCAGAATTTGTATAAAATTCTCGTAAAACAGAAATGTAGTTTAAAGTACTGAATTATCATACTTATCCGGATATGCCATCATTGACTTCATTGAGGAAATATCAAAAATTTAGGATTATTGGTATAATAAAACTACCGCCACCATAACGATGATCGGTGGTCTAAACAAGTTATAATTTATTCCTTAGATCATGCTCTTTATTCTTGGAACTGGTTTTCCTAATTTTTTTTAAATATTTTTTTTTTAATAAATTCGTAAAGAATTTTTGATTTGAACATAAATAAAACAAAAACTACTAAAATATGATCTTTGTTTGAATTATCACTACACTTGTACTATCCATGACTGATTATGACTGATTAAAATATTGATAAAAGGTGATGGCTTTAAATGGATTCGTAATTTAATGTTCAAATATTACTTTACGATTTGAATTGTTAATTATTATGATCTTCGTTTTGCTCATAACATTTGAAGTTCATACACATGGGAAAAAATAATAATTGACAAAATGGTTTGTTAGCTTTATGCTTATACAGGCAACCAACGTTTCTTTTAATCTACGCTAAAAATTGTATGCCCAATCTAGAGATGAGTATAACTAGATTTCTTTGCCCAAAGTCCCTGGCCGAACTATGTTTTGTCCATGACATTCAATTGCGATCAATATTTAAAATGATCGCCCTAAAAAAGCCCAATGCTGTAAGAGCCCAAACCCGAAACTGTGGCCAACCATCAAGTATTGTGCAAAATTCGTCAAATTTTGAGTGAAAAATGATTCATTTTTCTTTTCTTTTCTTTTTTACCAAATTAGCTAAACCACAACTAACAAATTTAAATCAGGACGTTTTCACCACTTACAAATTTGTTGGTGTAATCTTCCAAAAAATGGTAACATCTGAAGAAATCGAAGGAATGATAACAGATGTCGTTGTTGCCGCATCACCAGATAGAATACGTACGACAACATTACAACATTTAAAAAAAATGAAACCTTGTGCCATCTGTTAACATTTCTCTGGAAGAAATAAACAAAAATTCGGCACGTATGACGTACATCCCTAAAGTGTTGACAAACAAACCAGAACGTGGTCGTTTGGATGATTATAATAATATCTTTTGGTCCATGAACAGGCAGCATTGTATTTCCTTTTACAAAATTGTCAATGAATTTCTCTGTTGACGATAGCTCACCATCCGGTTTCGGTCGTTTATCTATTCATATTTTATTGCTATTCGTTTTATGAAACACGTTTCTTTATTAAGCTTGAACGTCTTTTTTTTTGATGGTATACAATACAGCCGTCTATGCAAATTTCTAGTTTATATGGTTCTTAGGCCTGTGTTCTTGGCTACATAATTTTACATAGCGTGAATTTCATAATGGTCGCACTGTAGTACAAAGACTCGACGCAAGTCTTTTTTTTTTAAGAATGGGAACTATTGTCATTAGATGCAGCAAGACTAAGGATACTCATGGCAGCTTAATCTGTAGCCGATCAGTGGACTTTTCCATATCATATTTTCAGCGCACAAAAGTGTACTAAGGCGAGAGAGAATTTACACAAAAAGTTTGAATTTAAATTTTTAGGTAAGACATATCGGTCCTCAATGTCCTAAGCGTTGAATTGTTTATTGATGTATTTGTTTCCAAAAAACCCAAAAAAATTAAAAATTCTGCAAAAATTGGAGATCTTTATGATATGTTTGTGAATTTCTTTATTAAAAAAAAATGACGAAAATAGACTCTGCTATCACGTTTTGATTTCTGATAATAAATCGAAACAAGTAAAACTAGGCAGACTCTAAAGGTTTCAGTTTACAGCATATAAAAATCCATTCAAATCCATTCATCTTTTTTGTCTGCTTAAAATCGAATAATTTTGAAAAGATGAGCAATAAAATTATATCAATCCGGTACCAATATTATATCGGCATCAGTATAATCAGTGAGTGAATTTTGTGACCGTTGAATGATCAATAAATCATTCAGCTTCATAACACAATAAAATATATTTTCGCATAAATTGAGGATCTGGTCGAAATTCGCACAACAAACAACAGTCCTATTTGATCGCAGATCTCATGGCCATATATCGCGTCTCGTGCAATTTTTTTGTTGTTGTTGTTTATAGTCCTAAAAGCAGACGGATTTGAATGCTTTCAAAAACGACTATTCATCGGTTCTCGACAACGACACCAAAATTAAACGATGAGCTCAGTTAAGTGTTCTCTTTTATGTAGAACGCACGGTTTAACTAATGAAGTAGAAGATTTTTTTCTTAAATGTTAAACCGTTAAACGATACTATAAACAATAGAAACAACTGAATTGAATTTATGATTAAGTAGCGACATGCTTGCCGTTTCTGAAAGATTAAAGAAAAGACATGGTTCAAGGTTCAGATTTCCCTTCGTCTTCATTGTCTTCGTCTTCTTTCTTTAGTTGAAATGCAAAAAAAAACCGTCTTTTTGACGAATGCAGTGAGTAACAATGAAACTGAACGAAAGAAAAATTCCGGTGCGGAATTCATCGAAGGAAAAGAATAGTTAGGCGTTATGGGTTCAGATTGAGTTTAAAGGTCGATTCAGAGCGAAAAAAATGTGTCGATTGAAAGAAAAATTACATGAGACGAAATGGCGCCACGTCATGTGGGTTCTTTTTATCTTGGTTGTAATTCCAATTTAGGATGTTATCTGGCCTGGCCGATACTTGATAATTATTCGCCATAATTTTTTTGCATTGCCACCGTACGTACTAAGAGCTACAATTTAATCGATATCGATTCTTCTTGAAGACTTGATTTACTTCATCTTTTATTACGTCGACTGATTTCTTGTATTGCCTGTCCATTATTGCTAGACTTGAAACACATTTTTTTTTCTTCATCTGAAACATTAGGTTCGCATTTGTATTTCAATATTACAGAAACGTTTTTTTATTACACAAATTCTGCGATGCGGACTACTGCACTTCTATGTTATCATACATCATTTTCCATTAAATATTTAATTAATTTACCAACATCGTTAGAGAAGAAATAAAGAGAAAAAAAACAGCGTTTCATTGCATACCTTCCTGATATGGCTAATATGCCGGAGAGAAATACATATTTATATTACATTATATGTGACCAATATATTCTACTGTAATATCGTCGATCGAAACAAGGTGTTGCGCAAATCTACTTGTTTACTTTGCCAAAACACATTCTTCAATTTTAACTTTTACTATTACTTCGTTCATGAGTTGGTTTGCCATTCACAAAAAAGTTAGCACACAGTTCAAAAGGGTTTCTATAGTGTCTCGTCAGTGGCGGATCGGGATTTTGATTTAGTCCTTTTTTTTTGAATATTTTTTGTTTTGCTCGTGGCTGGAGGATTAAGTTCGAGTATGTATGGAAAATAATGTTAACAACTTTGGACATAGAACGCGAAGATAATTAAATTGATCTCTTTTTGTTTAGGTTTTAAATTAGCAATTGAGGGTCCCATTGAATAAAAAACGAAAAGAATTGTGCCATCGAAAAAGGATTAATGGGATCCGTTCGGTTCGGTCTTTTTTGTTCTCGAACTCCTTTCGTTTTCTTTTAATTTTATCCACAAAATTAAACATCTCTGGACGTTCCTGATCAGTTTTTCACGTCTACGAAATTAGGTCTATGAAAGCGATTACGTTTTAAATTCCGATACGATGTACTATATCCATCATACCCTACATTATCCTATTGCATGCAGATTTCTGACTGTTCCTGTGAGATTTTCACTAACTCACGAATCACTTCCCTCAAATATAAATTCTTACAACAGTCCTCGACTGCATGGTATTATGAATCCAGACATTTCTCTATCAAATTGAAATTTTCACACAAAATATATTTCCCAAACATGGCATGTACGACGACGGCGCTATGTAGGCAATAAACGAGAATGGGAATATATGTTAAAATTTGCTTCCATTAAGGGATGCTCAACGTGAAAGAGAATGTACGAAGAGAGTATGTAGGAGGAGAAAATGTAACTTTTTTTTGGCAGCGCGGGCGGTTTGATGTAGAGATGTGCGGGCCGCCCGAAATTCATCTACCCGACCCGGCCCAGCCCGGCCCGACCGGGCTTGGGTCCGGGTTTCAAAAATTAGTCGGGCTCGGGCGGGCTCGGGTTTCAAAAACAAAGATTCGGGCTGGCCCGACTTTGTTCATCTTTTAAAAAAATGTGAAAACTTAAAGAAAAATTTAAAGAAAAATTGCAATACAGTCCGAGAGTAAGCTTCCTTTCAAGTGTTCGATAGATTTGTGAGACTACATTATTATAACGATAGGTAACCGAACGATTTCCACTTGTTAGCCGAGCCAATTTTAGGTTTTTTCGCTCAATAAAAAATATACGGGCCGAGTCGGGCCGGGCCGGGTTTTACTACAAAATTCTCGGATCGGGTCGGACTCGGGCATTAAAAATTAGTCTGGGCCGGGCTGGGTCGGGTTTTGAAAATAGGTCGGCCCGCACATCTCTAGTTTGATGGCGCGCCACAAAATAGACATTCAACATATGGTTACTACTGCAATGCGGAATTATTATTTTTTTATATATTCGATCCCTCCAAAATATATCTACGATATTCAGTCATTGCATTGTGGATATGGTTTTTTGTTTCGAGGACATTTTCGGGATAAATCTCTCGATTGTTAGCGAATTGATTTAGGACATAAAAATATTAATTTATTTTCAAAGGTAGCAATTTGATGAATTTTCCTTACCTAATAATGTCAAATATTCAAGTATCCAAAATAAAGTGAGCAAAAAATCTCAAAAGATTTTTTCTAGTACATAAAACACAATTGCGACAAGAAAACAATAAAACGAATTGCCGAAATCACAACCTTTTGTTTTAAAATCTAATTAATTAATTGACACACAATCCAGCCAGACAAATCAGCTTTAAAATGAAAAATAATTCTGGTTCCCAAACAATAAACAAAACTAAATATTGAACGACAAACTATTTTAAAACACAACAAATGAAATTACTATCCGTAGCGAAAATTATAAATTTTAACGACACACGTCCGACCCATTCAACGCACAGCTTTCAACTGGAAACATATTCTTCTGCAGAAAAATAAGCTGGCAAAATATTCATTTTTGTCCATAACATTTTTACCCACCACAATATGAGTGCTTGGAAAGCTTTATTGTATTCATTTCGTTGCTGTATAACACACTTTATACCAAAAATTGTTGTTTCTCATCAATTATGTACCGGTCGGAATGAAATTCAAACAATTGAGCATGCGTTTATGGTATAAAAGGAGTTGATGGTATATTCGGATGGTTTCACGTAAATTTTGTTTTTTGTCAATTTCGTACTCCTTCATTAATTTATACATGGACTGGTATTTATACCGGTACGAAATTTTACCTGCTGTTCTCTCTTATTCTCATGTTAAATATGTCGAGATGAAATTGTTTATGTGTGCACGCACACAGCCAGACTTTCTCACATAAGATGAACGCTAAAAGGAAGTTTTTCTTAAGAAAACTATTTGATGGAAAAGTTTTAATAGCTCGGCTTTAAGTTCTGTTCTGTTTGTTACATAGCCTAAACTTTCCAATAACACCAAAAATGGAGAGACTAAAGCAATTCAAATTTATTCAACATTCTGTTTTCTTCAATCGTCGATTCCAGTCCATAATCTTATTAAACTCAAAATTCTGGCACGCACTTCTCGCATTCTAGGAGTATCGTTCGGTGAATTTGAAGACAAATCTGCGCAATGCGAAGCACCTAAAAATGTGAGAAGCATATTGTCTGATCGGTCTTGTTTTAATAGCATCATTCATTTACCGGGAATAACATCAGCCGGGGACCGATCGTTTAAGTCAGTCTGAATGCCCATCGTGCGCCACGGATCGATCGAACCTTGAGTGAAGTAAACATTGGTAACTTGTGGATTCATACCGCCATATTTCACATTTTTGCGCGCAACAGCCGCTTCCATTGTAGTTCGATTGAATCTGATGAATGGACGAATGAATGCAATGGAAGAGACACTCAATAAAATCACCACAAAAAACCGATTTTCTTACACGGAACTGTAGACATCACTGCACCACCTGACGTACAATTCCACCGGAAAGCTTGAACCGAACGGCTGAAATCTTGAACCGCTTGTCTGATACCATCCATATTCGGCACAAGTCTGATAAAACCATTGTCGCCCGGCTGACAACGTTGCGTAGTGATCCCAGCCAGTGTTCTGATAAAACTCCACATCACTTGCGAAAGTGGCGTCAATACAATCGTCGTCATCGGGATTGTTTCCGAATATAACCTGAGTGTACCAACGACCGAAGGCATCAATGTCGGTCTCCGTGGCATTGCTTGGATCGAGAAGTTCTTCACAAACACCTTCAATGTCTCCTGGTCTGTAAAAAAACAATTACAGTTACCGCTACATCAGTCGGTTGACTCCAGGCCCGGATAGCCATATAAGAAGGCAACCCGGCAAATGCCTTTTGGAGCCTTTTATTTTAATTTATTTTTAGGCAGTCTGGCCCTGAATCAGGCTCGGAACGGGTTCGGGTTGACCTGTTTTAGTTCAGGTTGACCTGAACCGGATTCACGACCCGAACCTGAAAAATTATTTTGGGTTCAACCCGAACTTGACTCGAACTTGAATTTTCGATTTCGGGTTTAACCCGAACCTGACCTGAACCCGAAATGGTTCAACCCGAATTTGACCTGAACCTGAATTTTCAATTTCGAGTTCGACCCGAACCTGAACTGAACCCGAAATTTTAAATTTAAGCGAAATTTTGAGCGTTTATTACACTAAAAAAAGTCAAAAATTTCGGGTTACCCGAACCCGACCTGATTAAATTTAAAATTTCGGGTTCAGTTCAGGTTCGGGTCGAACTCGAAATTGAAAATTCAGGTTCAGGTCAAATTCGGGTTGAACAATTTCAGGTTCAGATCAGGTTCGGGTTAAACCCGAAATCGAAAATTCAAGTTCGGGTCAAGTTCGGGTTGAACCCGAAATAATTTTTCAGGTTCGGGTTAAATCAAGTTCGGGTTCCGGTCTGACCGAACCCGACCCGTTCCGAGCCTTAGCTGATTCACTCTCCGCATATTTTGTATGAAGATAGATAGATAGATATGAAGATGATGTATGAAGTTCCTTAAGAAAGTCGGCTTGGGTCAAAGTCACAATCTCTCCACATGCCTCACCTGTGATATTGAACAACTCCTGCCAGCAAATTGGAAAACAAACCGAACATCGACCAAACATCATACGAATAATCCGTAATTTCTTCACAAGTCCGGAAACGATTGGAAAACTCTGCAAAATTTCTATCCGCTATCAATCGTTCTGCTTGCCCAATGGCTCTTTCTAGTCGCCTATAGCATTCCTCGCCACCGACACTACGTATCGATGCGCCAACCACTTCTTTATATTCAACAAAATCAACTTGTGCGAGTACAGGTGCAGATGAAGCCCCTTGAAAATGAAAGATAATTATCGCACTTCTCTCCACAACAACTAACGGCGCAAATTTTACATGCTCCGACAGCCAAATGTGGGTATTTCTGTCTGAACCATGCAACCATCGTAGCCGAATATGATCCTCCAATCAAAATCACTTCAGAGTCAGCAAATTCAGTATGTCTTTCACGGATATAGACAATGAAGTGAGCCAAATCGGCTAACGCCTGTTCAATATTCAAGAACTCTAAATTTTCCATGGAAGCATCTCTGCAAGAAAGAAAATGGATTTGGTCAAGGGAAGCACTTTACCAAAAAAAACAGTTAGGCGTACGGCGTCGGAAAACTCTGTCCATAGTATCTGTGTTCCGTGTAAAACATTTGAGCACCTAATTCTCGTGCCATATCGAACATGTGTCCACCGAGAAGGCTTCCAGGCGATATTGACCATTCACCGCCGACGTATATGAATATCGGACCTCCTCTGACAAAAAACTCGTCATTCCGGTAGTATCTCTGGGAATTAAAATATTACATGCAGTACACGACCCATTGCCCATTGTCAATCAGTCAAAATGTGCGGATTACAAGGACTTTTTAGACAAATTTGGATTGGCTCAACATTTCCACAAACCATTTGATATGTGTCGTCATTATTCGGATTGAAATTGTCCACATTCTGTTCAATGTATTCCAGTACGGGAGCTTGTGGGCTGATGGCCTCTGATGAAATCGGTGGTTCGCGATAGAGAAGTGTCTTGAATTTGCCGATCGGTATTTTTTCCGCCGAAGCCATCAAAATGGCCGGCCCAATTACAGTCGCAAATAAAATGGTCAGACGTAACATTACTCCCTGAATGGTGTTTAACTGTTGGTTCAAAAGCGTGCAGTAAATCCCATCGACAAATCTAATGTGGGTCTTTCCAGGTCAGATACATTTTATATGAAGTAGCAACGGCTATCTGAATTGGTGTAGTCTAGTAAATCTAATCTGAACTATGATAGCCGGTGATTTGATAAAGCAGAGTCTTGTAGCCATTGAATGCGCATAGTCGTCGAGACGAAGAAATAATTTCAAAATTACAGAATTCTTTAGACGATGATATCTTTACTCATCACAAGAAATTTGTCGAATAATTTGGAAAAGTTGGGGTTCTGCTACTCGTACTATGTACGTTTGCGGTTATCGTTCACAATCAATTTATATTTTAGTTTGAAGATTCTTATATCCATATCACTTTGTTACAAGC
Organism: Bradysia coprophila; assembly: GCF_014529535.1. Classification (NCBI taxonomy): domain Eukaryota; kingdom Metazoa; phylum Arthropoda; class Insecta; order Diptera; family Sciaridae; genus Bradysia; species Bradysia coprophila. Next base: position 103,700 of record NW_023503327.1, read on the forward strand.
ACGGCAAAGTAAACCCATATTTTTCTCTGATGTGTTGCAAGAAGGAGTTCGAAAATCTCAAAAAATAACGTCTAGCGGAGATTGGGTCTCCTTTTTAATTGATCTACCAAATTGTAGAAATATAAGAAATTATACATGTTATTGGGGCTGGCTCATTTAAATTTCTGTTCTTCTGGCATAATTGAATTACTGGACACAATTGTGGAGTTGCAGATAATGCACCTATTAACCTATTACAAACGTCAAGCATATGACCAGTATTATTATCGGGTCTATTACTTCCATCGATCAAAGTATTTTTAATCGGTTGATTTCAAATCTTGTACTTCAATTTTTTTAACATTCATTTTACTATATAAATGACCATATTGCCCAGAGTTTGTCATTATTTTTACATGCTACATGCGTCGAAAATCGTACTTTTCATGTTTCAAGCACTTCTTTCGACGCCCTCAACATGTAAAATCCATTACATAACTCGGGATAAAAATGAAAAGTCTCGTTTTACTGTGTTTATTGACCTCGGCTACGCCTCGGATCAACAAAATTCACACGAAATCTCTACTTTTCATCTTTTTATCCCTAGTCCCTAGTCATCTATAATATAAAACACAAAGACGGTGCACCTCATCTCACCTCGGTGCACCACGCTTCACCTCGGTGCACCACGCTTCACCTCGGTGCACCACGGTTCACCTCGGTGCACCACGCTTCACCTCGGTGCACCACAGTTCACCTCGGTGCACCATGGGCTACCCGATGAGTCATTGGACCAAACTCGCTAGGGTGTCTTTCTAAAACGACAGGTCAGCGAAAAAGTTCTTTGAATGCGCCCCAAGATACGGTGTGGCAGACCTCTTTACACAGTGGTACCTCGGCCTCCGATTGGTCAGAGGGCCATACCTCCGAGGATGTCTTTCAAAAACGAGACAGCCGTCAAACAGCAAGGAGCCGTCCCCTCCAAAGACAAAAAATTGTTTACTCATAAGTCTTGCTTCATCTAAGTAGAACAAAGCTTAACTTACGTATTTGAAATTTCACAGTGGAGTAACAGATATTCCAGGCGATTTTCTGATATTGTATCAATTGAATTGTACAGTTAAAGTCACTCATACCTCTTCAATCAGAGGGATGCAATATCGAGACATCTTACACCTAACGTCACCTTGCGAGTTCAAACTTATATAAAATCATCTCTTTGGTAAGAGCTACAAAATACATATCAAAAGTCCTTATTTAGATTGAGAATATTTTTTAAATCGATAGATTTTGATAGATTTTTCATCTAAGGCCTCTGAAATTTTTATATAAGTTTGAACTTGCAAGGTGCCGTTAGGTGTAAGTTAGTTGTGTCCGTTATTAAATAAAATTAAAATTAATACCATCAGTACAGCCCGGCCGAAGGCCGGGAATCAGTGCTAGTGTAAAATGCTATTGTCGTCGTTATCGATAACACGTAAATACGAATATGTGAGCGAACGAATTAGAACGACAAAATGTTGAGCTTCAAAGTCGGCTGGTGTAGATTTTTATGATGAAAGATGGAAGATAATTCGGACCAGTTATTTTAACTAATATTGAGGGATATGTCAGAATCTGAATTTATATGAAAATATGACAACCTTCGCATCTGTTGAGTTTTTATGAAGACAGAAATGTTCAACAAGGGAAGAAAATTTAAAAATTGCATTTCGAAGGTGTTGGTGCAATTTCCAACTTTTAACCCGAGATAAACACAACGTTTTTCACAACAAAGGCTTCCAAAGTTTAATCAAGGAAAGAAAATAGTCATTTTCTCCATGCGTTGCGAAAAATGAAAAAAAAAATCAAACTTATGGAAGGTATTAGACATTTATACACGATTTAGCATGTAGGACAAATACTCGCAGCATCCACGGAAACTCATTTTACGTGAGTGTCAGTATCGTTAAAAATCTGTGGCTCTTCTCAAGTTAAATATACTACGTATTGGCTTGAAGACGGTTATTTTGACTTTTGCGATTACATTCTCGCCTTCGACTCGAGGCGACAAATGCCACAATATCAAAATATCAAAATAAAAATCACAAAACCAGTTACGTAATCTACTACTACTCATGCAGAGGTGCAGGTGCGGTTTGGCAATTAGAATGAAACATTTAGTGGTTGCTATGTTAGAATTTACCTCATGACTACTCTGCACTCAATTTGTGTTCCAAAAATTCAAACTGCAATCCTGCTTCCTATGTTTCACATCTACGTCGATAATCTTTCCGCTTAGTGCAATGTAATGAGAGGACATAATGCAAGAAGACTGCAGTGACCGAAGTCTTTTAAGATCCATCCAACACGAGAGTTCTGTTAATAGATTTCTCGTTCAAATCAAACAAACTCAAAGAAATTTTTCTCGTCTAACAGCTAGTTCCGTTTCCAATAAAAATAGTTTTGAGAAAAATCTTTTCTTTTCTTTTTGATTTAATGAACATTTGCGAATATTTAGAGGCATTTTGATGAATTATAAACTTTCAATTTTTTAGTGAATAATAAAACATGTGACGATAACCAACCACTGACATATTTATCAACATTTCACACATATTTTCTGTTATTCCAATTCAATAATCGATCAACCAGAAAAGTTTATTTTAATATGAAAAAAAAGAAGAAATAGAGAAAAAAATTAACGAATAAAACAGGCCAGGCAAACATAGAAATGAAGAAAATATGAAAGCACTCGACAGTTTTCATTCAACCGTCAAGCAAGTCGGATGCTTTTCATTTATTTCTTTGACTTGATGTTCCTGTACAAAAATAAACAAAAATAAAAATCGTAAAAAATCACCGTCAATAACGTGTAACCACTTTGATGAAATAATTTTTTTTCGATTTAATTTTTTTTTTTTGATTTTGTGTGTAAATAAAATGTCCGACTCGTCCAATAACGATGTGTGCAATGAGGAAGCTCTGAAAGCGGTGCAAGCGGTTGAGGATAATCAAACACCGAAGATAATTCGAGTTCTAACCGTGTGTGCTTACCTGTTTACTGTATCATTTGCTGCCATTCTATTGTCGGCATATTATTTGTTTCTATGGAAGGCTGACGTACTGTCAACGGATATATTGAATAAGCACCATTGAAAGGTAAATTTCCTTATGCCAAATATTTTATCACCTGTCCGAATGCCTTCATTTTTATAGTCACTTCAAATGGATCTTAATTTCACTGTATAGGTCGAGGAGGGGAAACAACTTAGATAAAATCGTGTCCCATATAACATGAATTTCTCTCGTAATTCACCCATTGTAGACGATAGACCAATGATACATTATAGACTTTTACAGGCTTTCGTTGTACCAAGAGTCGAAACTTTCGTCTCGAATGTGGCTTATTACACACCTAGGGTAATACAAGAGAATGGTTTAAACTTCAAAACCATGTAATAGTCATTTGTTCAACGAGAGAAGAATAGTTGGAATCAATCAATCAACTTTATTGCACCGCCAAAAACTGGCTGAATATAAATATAATACAAAAAATACAATGAATTTGACAATGTACAATGTTAACGGATACGCGCGTCAAAGGTTAAAAACATCAAACAAAAGACTCTTGAAAACCGTTCTGCTATTAGTCCGTCTCACTAGCGATTTATATTCATTTACAGTTCTGATTAACCGGACTACTGGCTGGTTCGAAAGATACGCTCTGGACATTCGCGGTTCAATAAGCAACTGCATCGTAGAATCCCTCAGGCCGTATGCGCTCGTGTTGCGTACAAACTTCGGTGATATCATATCGTCCACAATATTCCCTTTGTATATGTCGAAGGCAAGAACAGCGTCCGCGATCGTACGTCTCGTTTCCAAACTTTGCAGATTCAACTGTTTACACCGATCGACGTATGGTGCTAGCCGATATGATGACGCATTTCTTCGGCTCTCAAGCAAGTAAATGACAAATTGCTTTTGAATAGATTCGATGTCGTCCTTGTAAATTTGTGCCGCCGGATTCCAAATGGTCGATGCGAATTCTAGTCTTGATCTAACGTACGCCACATACAATATTCGCTGCGTCTCTTTCGTAAAATTACCGTTCGAAAAGTGTTTTATGCAGCCGATCGTCTGTCGACATTTCATTGCCATTGTTTCGATGTGGTGACCAAAGTGGAACCATCTGTCGACCAAAACACCCAAATCGCTGATTTCCTCGACTCTTTCGATAATTTGACCACCCAAAGTGTAATCGGCTTTGATGAATGCTGAATCAAGTCGATAAATACTGAAGACGTGACATTTTTCAATGTTGAATTGAAGACAGTTTGCCGTGTTCCAACTGTTAACGTTATCGATGTCATTCTGTAATCTTCGTATATCCATATGATCATTGATGATGGCAGCAAGTTTGATATCGTCGGCAAATAGCAAAACACAAGCGAATGTTACGGCTTCAACCACGTCGTCGATAAATACGGTGAACATCACTGGTCCAAGTGAACTTCCAGGAGGCACTCCTGAGGTTGATTCGAACGTCCTGGATTTGTCACTGCCAACTTGAACGTAATTTGTCCTTCCAACTAAGAATTGCCACAACCACTTCGCCGTTTTCCTTCCAATTCCAAATCTTGCGAATTTGACAACCATTGATCGAATCACTACTTTGTCGAATGCTGTCTTATAGTCGCCATAAAAAGAATCGAGCTGACACGATCGTTCAAAAGCAGCGTGAGCCAAAGTTGACAAGCAGAGCAGATTGGTTACGACTGATCTTTTATCTCTGAACCCATGTTGAGCATTGGTCAGTTGAGGCTGGATTCTTTCACTGATCTTTCGTTTAACTGCGATGTCGTGTATTTTCAATAAAATCGTTTGAATGGCTACGACCCTGTAATTTTTCACATCTGATCTGTCTCCTTTCCGTTTGTAAATTGCAGCAATACGAGAAGCCTTCGATGCTGCCGGTATTTTACCATCGTCGAATGTCTTTTGGTATAGCAACCAAATGGGCCAAGCCATTGCTGTCGCACATGATTTGACTACACTCGGCTTAATGTCATCTGGTCCAGATCCACAAAATCGTGTCCCATATAACATGAATTTCTCTCGTAATTCACCCATTGTAGACGATAGACCAATGATACATTATAGACTTTTACAGGCTTTCGTTGTACCAAGAGTCGAAACTTTCGTCTCGAATGTGGCTTATTACACACCTAGGGTAATACAAGAGAATGGTTTAAACTTCAAAACCATGTAATAGTCATTTGTTCAACGAGAGAAGAATAGTTGGAAATTACATTTCGGCTGTGATGTTTGCTGCGCAGCGAGGGTCACATGTCACCCAAGAAAATACAATTTCCAACTTTTTTCCCGAGGTAAACACAACATTTTTAACAACAAAGTTTTCGAAGTTTCAGTGGAGGGGAGAAAATGACTATTGTCCTATTGTACCTGGGTGGTGAAAACTTTATTCCAAAACTCGGCTTCGCCTCTGATTAACAAACTTCACGGGAAAATCGAGGGGAAAATAGACTTTTAACTGTTCATCTCTTGTCATGTAAAATCAATTTAATATTAACTGAAGCTTGTCCCACAATTTTCACAAATTGTTCCCCCCTGGGCTTTCAGATCATACGGTATAAAGCTTCTACACTTTACAATTTATGAATATGGTTTACGAAAAAGGGACGAACCCCATTTTGTAATAAATGTTAGATGCGAAGAATGCACAAATTGAATTAAATTTTGCTCGACTCAGTGACAATGCTGCAGCGCTAATCATTTTAAAACAAGTAATTTTATTGGAATTTATCGAATCGTAAGACTCGGCGACTTATTTTTGGCCAATAAATTCTTTCGAATGGTTTTTCACTGTGACCCATTTTTGTCTACTTTTCTTCATTTGGCCAAAAATGTGCCATCGTGGCTACACAGCGAAAAACCACTTCAAAAAATGTTTTGACCGAAAAGAAGTCACTAAGTCTTACGATTCGGTCCCGGACTGACCATATTATGATTTCGGGCGACTCTCGAAGTGTCCTTTGGATGTTTGTATGAAAATTTTAAATTTTGAGCCTTTTACAAATGAGTTGCATATAGCCCGTGAAGGGTCTTTTCGAGCCAGTCCGGTAATGTTTGCAACATCAAAAAACAAAAAAAAAAAAGTTTCTCGCTTGTAGCTCGTCTTGTCTATGTCACATCGAGTTATTGATAGATACGGCTCAAATTTAACACTTGTACCTTGTTAGTACTGAACCGATTCAGAATATATTTTAGTTTTTGGGATTACTAAAGGCTAGTCCCTAGTATTTGAGAAAAATTCGCTCAATCTTCTGAAACATCTCCTAAAAGTTTTTTTTTTTAATTTCGCATTGTAAAGGGTTTTGGCGAATATGTGCGTAAATATTAGCATTTGCCATAATGGTAAATATTTAATCAAACTCCCATTCAAGTTTCTTCGTCATTACAATAGTGTAATCTCTTAAATTGCAGCTCCGCCGGGACAAAGAAGTTTAATCAAAACGAATACATTTTGTATGAATGAATAATGTATTCCATCCATTTCAATAATTTCGTAAACTAATTATTATTATTGCGAGTTATATAGGTCGTATTATTATCCAATTAGCAATAACATTTCTATTAATACTTATGATGCTGAAATATTAAAATTTTCTGTTCGGTGTGATTTAGTTGAAAAAGTCGAGGGTTTCAAAGGTTTCGCAGGATATACCGAATTGACGCAGAGACAACGCAACGAATTTAAACGGATAAAAGGTAGCCGTTCGGTTCCTTATAAAAATAGTCTCAGTTCGTATGCCTAAAGTTTAGGCATAAAATTTTAGATTCAATAGAATTTCTTAAATGTTAAAAGCTTACGAAACAAGGCATCAGAACAGTCGGAGCGTTTGCTGCGACTTAGCCCCGTACAACCCGTAATCCTATTTCGTCCGCAACCATAATACGTCCGTAGCCCTAATAAGCCCGGAACCCTAATACGTCTACAACCCTCTAATGCGTCTGTTACCAAAATGCAAGTCAAGTTGAGCATGGTCAAATTTAATGAAAGTGTTCATTTTTAAAATTGCGCATAGCGCAATTACGAAAGCCCGTACGAAGTACCTCTCAAATAAAACCAACAATTTACGACAATATTTTAGAAACCCAAAATTTTTTGCCAACTTTCCATTGGGTATTCAATTACCTCTCAAATGAAACAAAAACTAGCAAAATCGGTTGAGATTTACTCGATTTATGTGCAAAAAGCACTTAGGGCCGAGTAGCGGCCTTAGTCCAAGGGCCCAAATTTGAAACTTTTTTTGTCATCATTCTATTCGGCATTCAATTATCTCTCAAATGAAACAAAATCTAGCAAAATCGGATGAGATTTACTCGATTTATGTGCAAAAAACACTTAGGGCCGAGTAACGACCTTTGAGCCCTCCCAACAAGCCCACGTTGCATCTTACCCAAAAACAATGTTCAGCAACTTTGTTCTACTTGTCAATACCTTTCATTTGATATATCACAAGCAACTATTGCGTGCGTATTTCGGTAGATATCGTCGAAAGACTGAAAAACACCTATAGGGCCCTAGCTCTGGAAGGGCCGACCCTACCATGCCCATTTTCGAACTTGACCTTACTTTTGTCGATACCAATCGGGGAAAAAAAGAATTTTGAAAAAAGGTTGTGATTTACTCAAGCTAGAGGGATCACGGACGGACGGACGGACGGACATTTTTTGTATTGCGGATTCGTCATCTATGAACATAACCAAATGCTTTGCCCTTACTGTCTGCTTCCAATACGACGTGTTACAAACGGCATATTAATCTTATAAGCCCCCAGTACTTCGTACGGGGCTAAAAAGAAATCGGATGTGACATCAGGAACAAGAAAAGCTCTTAATTTATCAACGGAATGGAAAAGTTTTTTAAGAAACATTGATGCTTAGCTAAAATTGTAGGCTACATTTGTGTGCCGCGTATTTCATTTTTGATTATATCTTTTCATCAAAAAATCCTTTTTTAGCCCCGTACGAAGTACTGGGGGCTTATAAGATTAATATGCCGTTTGTAACACGTCGAATTGGAAGCAGACAGTAAGGGCAAAGCATTTGGTTATGTTCATAGATGACGAATCCGCAATAAAAAAAATGTCCGTCCGTCCGTCCGTCCGTCCGTCCGTCCGTCCGTCCGTCCGTCCGTGACCCCTCTAGCTTGAGTAAATCACAACCTTTTTTCAAAATTCTTTTTTTCCCCGATTGGTATCGACAAAAGTAAGGTCAAGTTCGAAAATGGGCATGGTAGGGTCGGCCCCTCCAGAGCTAGGGCCTTATAGGTGTTTTTCAGTCTTTCGACGATATCTACGGAAATACGCACGCAATAGTTGCTTGTGATATATCAAATGAAAGGTATTGACGAGTAGAACAAAGCTGCTGAACATTGTTTTTGGGTAAGATGCAACGTGGGCTTGTTGGAAGGGCTCAAAGGTCGTTACTCGGCCCTAAGTGTTTTTTGCACATAAATCGAGTAAATCTCATCCGATTTTGCTAGTTTTAGTTTTTTATGGAAGGTAATTGAATACCGAAAAGAACGTGTCGAAAAAAGTTTCAAATTTGGGCCCTTGGACTAAGGCCGCTACTCGGCCCTAAGTGCTTTTTGCACATAAATCGAGTAAATCTCAACCGATTTTGCTAGTTTTTGTTTCATTTGGGAGGTAATTGAATACCCAATGGAAAGTTGTCAAAAAATTTTGGGTTTCTAAAATAATGTCGTAAATTGTTGGTTTTATTTGAGAGGTACTTCGTACGGGCTTTCGTAATTGCGCTATGCGCAATTTTAAAAATGAACACTTTCAGTAAATTTGACCATGCCCAACTTGACTTGCATTTTGGTGACAGACGCATTAGATGGTTGTAGACGTATTAGGGTTCCGGGCTTATTAGGGCTACGGACGTATTATGGTTGCGGACGAAATAGGATTACGGGTTGTACGGGGCTAAGTCGCAGCAAATGCTCCGACTGTTCTGATGCCTTGTTTTTAATGTACGACCGCAAAAACGACTACAAATGTAACATTTTTAAGGAATAAGTTTGACTATGAATGTGTTAGCTTTAAATAAAAATTAGTTTTGGTTGAAGTCCTTTGACCAGCTCTGAGAAAAATTAACAGTTTAACGAAATTTTCATAAACTGAATGAACAGTTGTCTTTTCTGAAAATCCAATGGTCTCCAGCTTGTTTAGTTAAGTCTAGTGTCTCTAGTCTGTTATTATTGTATCTCGTTGTAAACGTGCTAGTCGCTCATTTCATGTTGCCATGAAACCCTCCTCCCCCGTCCTTCCCTCAGTTAGTCCTCCTGTTGTTTTAATTAAGTTTTTCAGTTATAGTCTTAGTTTTAAGTTAAGTCAAGTATCAGTAAAGGTTTTTGTTAAGTTTTCCTTTCGCCTTCTCGCTCGCCCATCGCCATGTAAATAACTAACACGCTAACACTAAATTAAGTTGAAAAGCCGTTCTTAGGCTAAACTCTTGCTATAGTCGAAATGTTATTATTATAGACTTATTTGTATTTTGTAGAATAATAAAGTTCGTTCAGTTCAGTTCATGAACAGTTGTCTCAGAGCTGGTCAAACGACTTCAAACAAAACTTATTTAAAGTGAACACACTCGTGGTCGCTATTGCGGTCGTATATCGAAAGACATCATCAAAAGTAAACGAAAATACAGTATTTAAAGAACGCCCAAATGTATGCTTCTCAGCAAAGCATCGATGCCTCTTAAGCACTATATGCATCAACTATCACTGGAGACCAAGGCTGACAAAACACATCTTGTGCTTAAAAAAAGCTTCAAGAGCGAGTTTTATCCAACGTTTTTCTCAATAAAGGCAACGAAAGTTGATGAGTGTCTTGCGGTCTGAGTGGAAACCACCTGTTTTTCAAGTATACGTTTCCGCATACAATCCTTTGCAGGGTAAAGGCTTCCCGACAGAATTAATTATCTACAACTAGATAATCTTCCTTGAGATATTTCGGGTCATAACCTGCATAAATTTGGAAATTTGTATATTAAACTGGGAAAGCTTTTCTCTTTTCGTCAAACTCTTTTGACATGAGAAAAATCAAAGAAAAATGTTCACACAAATCCAAGTAAGGGAAACCTTTAATATTTTACTCGGTCCGCTCGTTATCGAACAGAAAAATCCCCAATATCAAATTTCCTGATTACACAAAAATATATATCAAACGAAAAACGAAGCTTTCCTAATTTGTTTACAATATCGTATTTTAACACATCATTTTTTCTCTTATTCAATGTACGTGAGGGGGTGAGCTGTTTACGCAAATATCACATTTTTTTACGGGTAGATATATACGGTTTTCTGGGTCAAGATAATTTGCGGTTTTGAATTTCAGCCGAAATAACAAGACCGGAACAAACATTTTATTCACATGAAAATTTATGTCCATTTTAATGATATTTCTCCAACAAAATGTTTTAATTCAAACGCATTCTCTTGTGTGTTCTCTCTCGAGAGTTCGGGTAATGAAAGGAAACGGAACGGAAAACTTCGAGTAGGATACTAGCCACAAAAGAATTTATTATTAGAAAAGAGACTCATGATTCATTCGCAAGATTTGCAATTTTGCATTTACGGTTTACGAATGACTGGAAACCAGACATTTTATTGAAAAGTTATTAAACTCTCGTAGAACAAATATATCTTGCGGTAAGTAGACACACATCTGCTTAAACTGAGATTGAAAGCAGTGACTATTTTTGGAAAAAGTTTTTCCAACATTTTCCTAAATTCGCCCACATTTTCTCGAAATTTTCTAAAAAAAATGTTTTTATCAAAATTATCAAAATTAAGGAAAATATGGGAAAATTCAAGAAAATATGGGAAAAAATTTTCCCAAAAATAGTCCCTGATTGAAAGAGACCGCGTTACTGATATAAGAATAATGAAAATTAATAATTTTGTATTATGGAAAATTAATCACTTGATCGCCTCTCAGTGCCCATCAATGTTTTAAGTGCCTCAAAGCATATTCAACAACTCAATGCAAGTGAGTTCAGACAAACACTGCATGTGGCTAAGTCAACGGTCAAAATGAAGAACAAGGACATTCGTCAGATGTAGCGTTACTGTGTCGATAGAAATAATTTCTATTACCGTGACAAAATAGTCAAGGGAGGGAAGGAATAACATAATGTCATAACCTTCAATTTCTGTTCGATGTTACATGGTAGAGTTGTTTGTATTCTTTAATTCTTTCAATTAAAATGTGATCTCTACCTCTGGGATTAATAACTCAGGTAGAGTAACTCAGGTAAAGGGTAGATAATATTTTTAATCAATTATCTATCCATGCTATCATACATTGTGTGTATAATAGAATGTGGATTCTTATAAATGCGAAACTTTCTATATTGTTTGTCGGTGCAACCGACTAGCGTCTATCATAAATCAAAACGAACAAACAGAAAACCAGAAAAAAAAAATTTCGCGTTCCTGGGCTCCATAACCTGTTGAGAATATGAGTTTCTACACAGCGGACAAATAAAAGACGACCGACTCTGGTGAGATCACAAACAAGAAGAAGGTTTATTGACCACGACAGAGTAAAGTTAACCAGGCAGCAGCGCTGATTTGACTAGGGACCTGAATAATCTAGTAGCCCTATATTTTTTGCGAATGAAATTTGTCAATTCAGTGTTCATTCGAGTTCATTTTCATACAGTGTATTTGGTCCCTTATTTGACGTTTCGAAAATGAACCGCTCGTGCATGGTTTATTTTACTCTGCCGTGTTTATTGACCCATATGATTACGACTATGTACAACAATATGACTAGACCGATATGTCCAGTCCATATGAACAACATTGGAATATGAACTCCTAAATTCAACAAGGGCTTATTCAGAGTAAGCACAACAACTGCGTAGGTGCCTAGTTAAACATTCTAAATTTTAAAAACCACACTTCTACTGCTTCTACTGTTTTCGTATCTGATTTCTCTCACTTTTGGCAAAAGTTCTAAATCGGAGAAATCAGAGAAACCAAAGAGATGGTTTCTGGTTACGTACTATCCTACCACCACAATGATAGTTCGATTCCCGTGTCAGACAATTCCACGTGGTATTTATCTATCGAATGGCATTGATAACGTCCCAAAGTTCATTCAAGCTTCATAATTTGGGTAGTTGCAGTGTGTATGGTGGCTGCAACAATGTACATACACACTCGAATGATGTAACCCAAATACGATGTGACGCAAATCCTTTATCTTACTTGCAAAATAACTGATATCGCTGAGGGTGACGCATTGTGCGTCGTACGCAAAAGTTTTATCAACAAAAAAAAATTTGTTAAAGAAAATTTTACCACAAGAAATTTGCGTCACAAGTGGCAGATGATTCGGTTTTCTTTCGTTTAAATTCTTTCAGTACATTTTTCAACCATTTTCCTAACAATACGTTCCACAACATCTGCCACTTGTGACGCAAATTTCTTGTTGTAAAATTTTCTTTCACAAATTTTTTGACTCAATTTTTTGTTGATAAAACTTTCGCGTACGACGCACAATGCGTCACCCTCAGCGATATCAGTTATTTTGTAAGTAAGATAAAGGACTTGCGTCACATTTACCCTTTAAGGGTTTTTTGACTGATATCACCACTTTTGTAAGTATGTCGTTTCGACAACATAAAAAAACCTTATGGAAATTAAAAAATTCTAGAGAAATCAGTCTGAATCCCAAAATTTAGGAACCAACCTTGGAACACCTCACTTATATCGAAAATAACCCAAATCCATCGAAAAATCCGATGGAAGTTAGGAAGTGCCAGAGGAATCATCTGTCATCCCTAAATTTAGGAACCAACCTTGGAACATCTCACTCATGTCGAAAATAATCCAAATCCATCGAAAAATCCGACGGAAGTTAGGAAGTGCCAGAGGAATCATCTGTCATCCCAAAATTTAGGAACCAACCTTGGAACACCTCACTTATATCGAAAATAACTGAAATCCATCGAAAAATCCGATGGAAGTTAGGAAGTGCCAGAGGAATCATCTGTCATCCCAAAATTTAGGAACCAACTTTGGAACACCTCACTAATGTCGAAAATAACCCAAATCCACTGAAAAATCTGATGGAAGTTAGGAAGTGCCAGAGGAATCATTGGTAATCCCAAAATTTAGGAACCAACCTTCGAACATCTCACTCATGTCGAAAATAACTCAAATCCATTGAAAAATCCGATGGAAGTTAGGAAGTGCCACAGGAATCATCTCTCATCCCAAAATTTAGGAACCGACCTAGTGGAAGTTAATACTTAATGATCCCAACAATTCCCAACAAGAAATACATCCTAAACCCACCATTCACCACATTACCATCCATATCATGCAACAAAATATACAGCTCACACACACACATACAAATTGGCTTTTATATGGAATTTGTATGGAGACTTTGGGGAGCTCCAGCTCCCAAGATATGGGTTTTTTCCAACTTTTGAAAATTCCATTCTTATTTTTTTGCCATTATTAGCCTACAACCAAAATTTCAGGAAAATCTATAGAAACGTTTAGGAGTTGCTGGATCCCCTTTTCCATAGGAACTAACTAACTAACGTAGGCGATTTCAGTTATCTGAAAAAACGAAATTTTGCTTATTTTCATACAAACATCAATATTTCGAAGTTCAATATCTCGGCCAATTTTGAAGCTGCAGTAACGTGTAACAGCTCGTTGAACTCGTATGGATTCCTAGATTCCAGATATCCTAGCTTGGGGTCGTTGGAGTTAAGGGGGAGAAGTCAAAAAAGTTGCTGTAAATATGCTCCGCCGTCCCCAAAAAAAAATTGTAAAAAAATATTTTTGTTAGTGGACTTGCGTCACGCCCGCTTACTGACGTGCGGGCATGATTCGCTATAAGCGGCGTACCATTTCGTAGGACACCGTTATATGGAAAAGTATAAATCACCAAAAATGCTTTCTGTTAAAATGTGAGAATGCGTTTTCCGACAACTAAGTAAAACACCTCAAGTCCCTATCACCAAGTGGAGAAATAGATATGCATTCACCCGAGAAAACGTAATTTCCAAATTTTTTCCCTAGTTAGCAAAGGCTAGGGTCTGAAGTTTCAGTGAAGGGGAAAAAATAACTATTTTCTCGCCCGTATTGTGAAAATGTAATGTTTTATCACTGTTGACATATTGAAAAAGAATTATTGCTACATATGCTTAACATACAACTATTGCTGTTTTGATAAACGAATATGTTTCTAAATTTTGTTGAGTGATAAAACAAATTTTTTCAATCGTTCAACTTAAAGTTAAATTGTTTGTGAAAGTCCAAATATTACCATGGACACAAATAAATTTCCCAACCAGTCTGCCCGTCATTTATGAACAATCCCGCCAAAAAGCATACATATTTTTGTGTATTTTCACACTTTCCGGTACAATTAATACCACATTCAACTCTGATATCAAACAAAAGACACAATACCAACACATGCTCCAATTGAGAAAAAAAACATGAAGAAAACGAAGAAAAACACTTAAAAAAACCTCTCCGAATTTTCCCCATCATGAACTCTTTCATTCACTGTGCGCCGAATTCGCCCAGTCTCTTCAAATCATTCATTTCATGCAATACGAAATTTTTTTATTTGTTCACGTTTAAAAAATACAATAAAAATAAACAACAGGAAAATTTAAGTCAATCTGTTTTGTGATATTTTGTGCAATTTCTACTTAGTTCAGAGCCGTGTTGTTTTTTAATTTTCTTCGCTGTTATTTATTGCTGGAAAATGTGTTTATTTTCTCAATTTATTTTTGAAATGTGAAGTGGATTTAGATGTGTTTTAGTCGAAATAATTCCCATGTTCACATGAAGTGAAAGAAAAACCTACACCAACAACCAATTTCTTTCGTTTCGGTTTTTCGTACTCTCGTGTAAATTGTTTGGGTAAAAAACGTGTGCGGAAAATCGAATTATTTTTCTTTGAATCCGAAATGGTAGTTTGGCTTTAATAAAGATTTTCGGTTTCCAATTACAAACAACAATATTGTAATCACATTTTATCGTGTAGAATAATCAATTAAATTTCATCGCTTTGCCCAATATAATGCCAATCCAAGAAGAAATAACTTGACAAAACGAAGTTCACGATAATTTGGAAAACATTTGAGCCTCCTTCTCGCCACTAAAACTGAAAATAAAAGACGGGAAAGTTTCGGAAATCGGTTCGCTTAATTCGTTTATTCTTTCGAATTTGTTTACACTACCAATCACAACACATCTCTCTTGAAGTTCAATTGATCAGTATGTTTAATTTACTATAATATTGGACGGACTAGTTAAAATAAACAGAGAAAAATGCTGTAGTTGTTTCGACGAACGAAAAAGCATTGAAAACTGCAAAGATTTTCGATTCCGATTCAGTTTTTCTCATCGAAACAAACACAATGTTAGTTTGGCCTCTTTTTGGGTTGTTTACCTAGAAAAATCGATATCGTAACCGAGTATATATTGTGGTATAGCGTCACATTGGCTTTGTTCGAGATTAATTTGGTTCGAAAATTCCATAATTTCAAAATTGGTTGAATTGTTGATTTTTCCCCGATTATTGTTTTTCTTTTTTTATATACTTAAAGCCAAACAATATTACATTTCGCGAATAAACAAGAATTTTGTGATCCTTTTCCTAAATCGGTTTTCATGTCAATTGTTAGTATAATAGAGAAAAATGGAAAAAATCGAATTGAAAATTCATAAACCGAAACCGACTCGAATGGCCAGCATCGAAGAGACGATACAGTTGGCAAGAATACAGCAAGTGGCAAGCACATCGGCATTGTATGAAAGAAATCATAATCAGAAAGCTCTCAAAGTCATAACAGTCGCTGCCTATATTTTATTTGTAATGAAAAAACAAAATTAATTTCAATTCCATCGCTTGAATTGTGTGAATTAATTGGATTTATTTTCACAACGAATTAAGGTTTCTATGGCAGCTATAACTCTGTCGTTCTACTATGTATTTATATGGGACCCAACAACCAAAACAGTGCCATCAAGATCATCCAGTAATTGCGGTTAGTTCTGCTTTTTATTAATATATTAAGAGCTCTCACCCTTTGCAAATCACTTTGCAAATTTGTAGACTACATTTAGGCGGGAAAATATTATTCGTTTCTTGATGATTTCTCTGAACCAAAATCTTTTTTCGAAAATGTAAAACCATAGAAGCACCCAAAAATGTGTTACCTATAAAGTAAAATTTGGTTTGTGGGTGATAACTTATCCTACTTGGAGAAACCTTTGCAGATTGTGTAAATTTATGTAATCTGCACAGGTTTCTCCAAGTGGGTCAAGCTATCACCCACAAACCAATTTTTCCTTAAAACGTAACACATTTTTGCGTGCTTTAATGGCTTTACATTTTCGAAAAAAAAAAATTGGTTCAAAGAAATCATCAAAAACGAATATTTTTCCGCCTTAATGTAGGCTACAAATTTACAAAGGGTCCATTCCTCTTAAATAGTCAGTCATAGGTAATCCTCCAAACAGTCAGGACTCTTTAAAATTCTAGTTGATGTTTAAGTCGACTCTCGTAAACGTAACTGTTAGCGCCTGAACTGCCGCTATACCTATACCTTTGACTAACTTCCAAATGAAACTTTAGCCTTTTTGCCTAAGCGTCAATGTGTATCTGAAAAGGTATACTTTTCAAATCGTGAGCATAAATGTCGTGATTTAGGAGTGTGTTAGTGAAGTTGTTAATTGACGTAATATATAGATGATCTGCTCACTCCGTGGATTCGCTATAATAATTCCGAATCTTGACTTTTAGAGAACAGGAATGTGTCAAATAGGCGAACAGGTTATAGCAAAATCGCAACATTCACAAGGGTTCAAGAGGAGGCACCTAAGGCATGTTCGAATAAAATTCAAGATCGATGTGATAAAAATTTAAAATCATCAGAGATAGCGCCATTGCGGTGAAAGTGATTAGAAATTGTCGAAAATGCTCGAAGCGCAGACTCAAGCACAAAAGAAACACTCAATTGCTTTGAGTCATACATTTTTTTTGGCTGAATATTCCAGCTTCCAGCGTTTCATCTTTTGGAATGTGGGAGGCTATTTCCAGCAGTTGTGGACAGAGCACTCTGAGCACTCAACTTACGTTTTTGCGAGACACTAATCGAATGTTTTCTCTATTTCCAGACAACAAAATTGTGATTCCCGAAAGTATGGCCGTTCGTTTGGCCAATTCCACCGAAGTGACGGCCGAAAATTTCTTCAAAAATTTCCTAAAATTGTACCAAACACAAAAACTCGACGATCCCATGATTGAAATTAAAGAAATGAAAACCAAACCGAAATCGGCTAAGCATGTCCTGATCAATGCACTGAATCCACGGCTAACGAAGGCAACTTACCAACTTCCAACCACAGTGTCCACTTCCGCGGAATCAATGGATGCCGGCTACAGTACACCGGCCGCATCGACTACCATTGACTTTCTGCCGAATCAAGACGATGATGATGACGATGACGACGACGACGACACTGAAACCGATTCAGAACCGGACTATGAATCGAGTGGACAGAAAAATTGGAACGATACGACCATTTTATTGGATGAAGATAGGAACAGTGTTTGAAGTGGATTGTAGGGTAGAGTCGGTAGAGTGTAGAAAAAGGGTATCGATAAAGATAATTTAGAAACAGAAACAAAAAAATGGAATTTCTAAGTCCAAATTATAATGGGAACATAGCAAAAACGAATTAAAAACTTTTTAGAATATTGAGGTCAGTTGCTTCGATATAGAGAGTAATGTACCAACACTGCTATACATACTTATTCAAAACACACACACAACACACACACAAATAGCGAAATTTTCGATTAAATTTTTGAATTCTATCAATGGAAACGTTAAGAGGGATTACTGCTAATAGCTGGCAGCTATTTCTATGACTTCATTCAAGTCACCGAGAATATGGCAGTTATTATGATAATAGCTTGTAACTGACCTGCTCCACATATTGATTTCTTTTCGTTTTTGTAAAGATTCAATTACGTAATCCATCACACAGCGTAATGCGATTAGGTTTTATGTTTTTAATTTAATACTTGGAATAACGATGCCTTAACGAAAGAAGAAGAAGAAAAAAAAACATTTTAGACAACCAAAATTTTGCAGATTTATAAAAAGGGAATGCAGAGAAACATGCAGTCAGAGATGGAGGAGAAGAGAAGGAATCTATGGAACAAAATTTTACGGATCTGTGCGTGTGCATTATAGAACTGTATACTATATAATGCAGTGTGCACCTTTCAACTATGGTATAGAAAAATTGAAATTAATTGTCAGTCTCTAGTCTTGTTTTCGTTTAAAAAATATATTTATGAATATTTACGTAAGAGGGATTATATGTTGATCTATATAAAAATATTATTGAAGTTAAATTGAGATTAAAAACTATCAAATTACACAAATTGGTACATACGAATACAATGCAAACGTGTTTTATTTATCCCGTTATTTAGCGGAAGTATCGGAAAAGGTCACGTCGACCAGAAATCTGAAGATCGTATTACCTGAAGCTTAGATTACCTGAATCTAGGATTACCTGAATCTAGGATTACCTGAAGCTAGGACTACCTGATACTCTGATTACCTGAAGCTAGGATAACCTGAAGCTCGGACTACCTGAAACTCGGATTACCTGAAGCTCGGAAGCTGTTGGAAGTAACTCAGCAATCTAATAAATTTGTATATAATCGAGTAACCAGACCTCTCACTCTAAATTTGGACTCCTTATTAAGGAATTAAGGAGGTTTTAGCACAAAAATAAGGAGAAATAAGGAAATTGTTAAGGAAAAATGAGAAGAAATTTTTCGATAAAAATCCGCCTCAACTTTAAAATAAAACGCATTATTGTTTATTTTGACGTATCGCTTTTGTGAAGTTGTATCGTAAAATTCACTTTTATCACGATGAAAATTTGAATATTTTGGGCGCGTTTAAGGTTTAGCTTTACCAATTCAAAATAAAACGCATCACTGGTTATTTTGACGTACCTATCGTTTTTGTAGGGTGGAAGTTTTCAATCAGTTTTCGATGCGACAAAATTTTTGAAATTTATAACGTACTTACGGCGTGAATTCTTACTTGGCCCCACCCTCAAGTTTAAAAACTTGCTGGATTAGATTTTGATCTCGTTAACTGCAAAAGTTGTTGTTTGTTATCCCGTTCGAATTTCGAGAAAATTATAAATTGGTGAAAGTATAAAAGTATAAATTTGAAAGAAGTAAGCGTAAATAAGGCTAAAACCTTGAATTGTTTGTAATAAGGACGCATGTCTGAGACAATGTTAAGGGTGATTTACATGTTAAATCAAATAGTTCTACTCGAGACTCTCGAGGCGGCATGGAACCACAAAAATATATGTTAAACCGGTCATTAATTATCTAACGATTAGCCGTTGACATGATGTCACATCTGAAGTATAAATGCTCAAATCTATCAAAAAATGAGAAAAATTCGATTTTGGTACTGACCACCCTCTATTTTTAGCGAATTGACTTGTATGGAGAGTTTTATGCAGAATACAATACTCTGACGAATTTGTACTGAGGGATTCTTTTGAATTTCGACTGACCGAAATCGGCGCTATTTATTCCGGGACTTTTTTATATATGCCTAGTTAGGCCTTGGTGCCTAGGCCCCAAAGCCAGTCTCAGATATTTTTGATCTTCCATGTCTGGTTGAAAGCTGATGTCGAGTACTCCTGGGGCAAATATTAACTTAATGAAATTTGATGACAAACGGCCGAAAATATGACTTCCGGAAATGAATGTGGAGGACCTCAGCTTTACAGTGATACGCATATTTAGTACCTATTTGCCATCGATTCCAGCAATAACATTTTGTCGACCTGTTCCCACACCTTGTTCCATAGCGAATGTACTATTAGAGTTCTTTGTGTTAAATAATTAAAATTGTTATTTTTGCCGCGCAGCGAATTTTTTTTCTCTTAATTTTGATTTCCGTCGATGAAATTTGCGAAAAATAAGGAAAATAAGGATTTTTTAATAAAATAAGGAGGAATAAGGAGGTTTTTATAAAAATAAGGAAAACTAAAGAAATAAGGAGGTGTGAGCCTGTCGAGTAACCAAGTTCTATTTTGTTGTGTTAGAACTTTTCATTCGTTGAGAATCAGCAGCTCAATAAAGATCATTATTTTGTAATTGTCTCTTATTTCCTGGAGATATTTGGACGCTCCAACACGGACTACCTAAAGCTCGGACTACCTGAAACTTGGATTAATTGAAGCTCGGACTACCTGAAACTCGAATTACATGAAGCTAGAACTACATGCAGTTAGGACAACATAAGACTCGGATTACCTGAAGCTCGGACTACGTGAAATTCGGATTACCTGAATGTGATTAAAACTGAGCCTGAATTGAAAATATTTTTACCTGACCTGAATTTACCTAAAACCTGACGACGTCTAAAAAATCAGATAAATCAGATCAGATTTCGGGTATAGCTGAGATGTTTTCTGAAAACTAGCACAACTTATCTCAATTTCTTTTCTTTTCAGATTTCAGGTAATTTCGGGTCAGTTCAGTTCAGACTCAGATATTTTCAGGTCGTCTTGGGCCTGGACCTGTTCCTAGTCTTATATCTTTACAGTTCCCACATCAAAAATATACTCAAGGAGAATCATAAAAGTGATGCACTAATTTACTGATGCAAATACATTCCCTTGTAAGGCGGTATAAACACGTACAAGGCAATGTATTAAAATCAGTGGAAGAATTCAAATTCTTGAAAAGGTCAGGACTACACCGAAAGATAAAGTTCTTTAGGTGTCAGTAAGCGTTACTAAGGATTGTCATATCACCCTTATATTGAGTGAAGCTCTAATTATATGTGGACTTCAGGATACAGATTTTGAGGGCCATTTCCTAAGGGCAAGAGACTGACCGTGGAGTTCAATAAATTGGCGTCGTGATCCACAAAGAAAACGTTTTTTGGACATTTGACGCTCAGAATGAATATTTGTGACGCATATTTAAAAATTGCCCTTGGCGCTAAAACAGCTAAAGGCACAACTGAAGACACAAATACATCCTGAAAGACATAATCGTATTGGAGCGTTTCATATGGTATTCTCCCGTCTGCATTTAACCTTTGAGCGATACGAAATTATAAGAAAATAAATCCGTTGCGAAACCTACGACCAAACCGAACATTTGCTTTAATTGGGAAAATTGGCATCGATCATCGAGAAAAAGTAAGTTACCAAAGAGTCGGAAAAACGTTTAAAATTGAAAATGTCACGGCCCTTTGAGAATGCACGGTTACGATTTTACGTGTGAAACCCAAAGACGACACCTCGTAAGTAGAATTAACCTTACCATATTTAAGTGTCCAATTTTACGTCTTGTCTCGTGCAACATTGCCGCTATCATCCAAGAACGAGAACAAACATATTCATTTCGAACGGCAAAGAAACAAACCCACAGATTCGTGCAACTCTAACGGTTTACTCATTCGTACGTCTTTTTTTTTATTAAGGCTAGTTGTTACTAGCTTGTAGATTAGACATTTGCTGTTTGGATGAATCTACCTGTGCTAGCAATGTAGCTCAGGATGTCATGTGATTGCAATGTTCTAATTTGGTTATACCCAATGGTGTAACCGCCCAGATGCTTTCTTCTTTGGGTTATGAAAGCAGGACACTTACAGAGGTAATGTTCCGCCGTATCTATGTGTTCCCCACATAAATCACTGCTAGGGTCGCTGCGTTTGCCAATAGTTGTGAGATGCTTGTTAAATTCGTAATGTCCCGTCATCACTCCGGTGTATTTTTTGAGTCTCGTTCTGCTTATGTTCATGAGATACTTACTGTTTTTCATACTAATTTGGATGCAATTTTTAGCTTGACGACAACCAGGTACATTTTTCCAGTATTCTGTGAACGTACGCTTTTTCAATTTGTTTATTCTTTGTTTTACATAAGACCTGGGGACACCCATTGCTGGTTCCGGGCCCGTCAGGGTGCTAAGAGCTCCAATTTTTGCTAGTTGATCCGCTCTCTCGTTCCCCTCTATGTTGGAGTGTCCCGGTATCCAAATGAGGTTCACAATGTTATGTCTGCTCACTTGGTTCAGTATGTCATAGCATTCCAGAGCAAGAGCTGAGGTAAATGCGAATGATGATACTGCTTTGATAGCGCCCTGGCTGTCGGAGCATATTGAAATATTTTCATTATTGATGCTTTCCTCTATAATTACCTTACAGGCTTCTATAATTGCTCTGATTTCAGCCAAGTATATAGACGAATAGTAACCTAGTGGTAAACTTAGCTCAATATTCAGTTCTTTACAGTATAATCCAGCGCCAGCTGACTCGCATATAAGGGAGCCGTCCGAGTAAAATACATAACCTTGTTTTGGTGGTAACGTTCCATCAATCCATTCTTCCCTGTTAGGGAATTGCGTACTAAACTTTTTGTTAAATCTAAACGTTCTAACTATGTTATCTGATGGCATACTTAATGCAGGTTCCCTGTATATCGTACTAAACCAGACTTTCGTATGGTCTGTCGACCTGATTGGTGCTTTACCAATTCTATTTAGCGTTGCAATAGCTTCGTTAGCAATATGGATATGCAGCGGAGGTAAATTTAGCATTGCCTCCAGTGCGGCTGTTGGAGTTGATCTCCAGGCCCCAGTTATGGCTAAGCATGCAGTTCTTTGAAATTTATTTAATTTCTTTTGAATATGTTTGAGGTTACATCTGTGATTCCACAGAAATGAAGCGTATGTTACGATGGGTCTGATGACGGTTGTGTAGATCCAATGCATTACTTTAGGTGTAAGGCCCCAAGATGCTCCATACGCTTTGCGGCATTGCCATAGTGATATCAGTGCTTTTTCTAGGCGCGAGTTCAGGTTCGCTAACCAGTACATGCCACTGTCTAAGATAATACCCAGATATTTCACTTCTTTGACCAGTTTAATCGGTATACCATTTATCAGTGGAATTTTGAGTCCTTCTATATTTCTACGCCTTGTGAACAGTATCATATTAGTTTTGTTAGGGTTGACGTTAAGGCCGTTTTCCGTACACCAATTCGTGACTATGTCTAGAACTGTTTGTAGAAGGTCGCATAAGGTACTCAAGAATTTACCTTTGAGAAGTGTGGCTAGGTCATCAGAGAAACCTTCCGTTTGGAAGTTGTTGTCGTTAAGCTTCTTAATAAGTTCGTTAATTACTAGGCACCATAAGAGAGGGGGAAGTACTCCACCTTGGGGACGTCTTTAGGATGAACTGAATTGTTATCTTCATAAGCAAGTGCTTTGATTCATTTGAAGCGTTTCTTACAATGATTACGTGTATGCGTAGTCGGTTTAAGCAAATTTCGTTTATTAATAATTGCCGGTCCATTTAATCCACTGCAGATCATGAGAGCCGACTAATGTTGAATGGAAATGATTTCGATTCGGAGTCGGAATTTCCGACAGAAAAAGGTCGTTAAAACGATAAAACGCCCAATTTCAGCTTTTAATTTTCGAAAGATAAACATCCATAGTAACAGCAGTGTCCTTTAGTGATAAGTTGGACAAAAAAAACTTTTTTTAACGAGCGCCCTATGAAAGAACTCACTGGAGCACCATTGACTCTCTACAACGAAATTCAATTTACAGCGCCGAAATCTGACGATATTGCCAAACAGTAACACCGTCTTTAGTCAGTTCAATGACCTGTCTTTCCTTGGTCAATTTTGTAAGATGTTGCCGTACATTGTAAGCAGCAGCCGGCCACAATTCTTTCGGCGTTTCCTGGTAAATGATTTCCACCAAATCCATTTCAGTGAAACATCGTTCGGGATGCGACTTGAGTGCACTCAAAATCTGCGCTTCACGTTGATTGCGATGGTCAATGTAGAATTGAATTTTCGGTATGGGATCCTGCAATGAGAGCACTTTAGTGAGACTACTAATTGATCGAATCATTTGGTGGCGTTCTTGCATCGACTATGTTGCCGTGTCCTGTAAAAAAAATGAAATGTAATCGTCACATCAGTGCTAAGTACAAAGTCTGGTATTACCCGGATAGATTTTGGTTGGCTTGTTGTCCAAGATGAGTTGTAGACTTCGCATATAATCGTAAAGATCCTCGAAAACAGCCGTCCCTTCACCTATATGCCATCAATACAAATTCAGACAAGGCTAACGGGCGACGACGGTACGACGGTACAACGAACACTCACCTAAAATACAATCCCCACTGAACAACGTCTTGTCGTCTTTCATCTGTAACACGACATGATCGGTGGTATGGCCTGGCGTGTAAATTACTTTCACCGAAGCCCCATCAACGGTAAATTCTTGTCCGTCGGTCAGTTTGTTCAATTCCACCGATTTCGGAATTTCCTCATACTCATCAGCGGCATCGACTCTCGGATATTTCCAAATCTTACAGTTGGCATTCGCATCCAAAATGCTGAGCACATCCCTCACGCCTCCGATATGGTCGTGGTGCCAATGCGTCAACAGAATGGTTTCGATTGAGGCTTGTTCCGAATGCAAAACATTTTTCAAATTTTCAATGAACAACGGCTTATCGGGATCGCCTGTGTCCAAAAGTATTCGCCTGTCAATGGGAAATGTGCACTGTCACTGGTTGTACGATTGGATTGGAATTGAAATGATGTCTCACTTTACACCGGTACCAATGAGATACGTGTTTGTCCCCTGCAAAGTCATTGGTCCCGGATTGCATCCTAATATGCGAATAATATTGTGCGAAATTCGGGTAACAATTGGAATCACTGCGCCACTCATTTCGAGATATTAATTGATTCGGTTTTGACGTGACAAAGTGCAAAAAGTGAAATGTTTAGATAACACAACCAGCTGACAGTGTTGTTGTTTTTAAGACGAAATACAAACACTCACACTACTGTATATACCACTGCGAAAGCAACGTCTGACATTTTTATTTAATAACATCAACAATGCAACGTCTAAATCTTTTACAAATTCGAACTCTTTATTGTTATGGTCGCGGTATTCGTGAAGTGTGCAACACCCCATTGGAGTTGGTCCACAGTCCAACGGTCGAATGATTTTTAGCTGAAGTATTGTTCGAACAGTTTCTCGATGCATCGTCCAGCACATTGACATCCACTTCGAATCGCTTCAGTTGTTCCTTAACATCCTTAAAGTCTGCTTGACTGAAAATTGAAGTCAAAAAATGTTGTGTCATCCGGATCGCTTGGCGTGAAACAAAAGTTTTCATTGAACGCAGAAGTAACCATTTCAGCGATAAGCTGTACTTACATTTTCCTAACCACTTCAGAGAATGTGTTATTGTCGTTGAGAAACTCTTTTACATCTTGCATTTCGTCTAATTGATCGTTTCGTCGCTTCAGCACCACCGTTGTATCTTCGTTGTGGTATGAATAATTCAAAAAAGTCAGTGGGATTTTCGTAGTAATTTTTTTGATTTCAGAACTGATTTTGGCAGCATGTTCTTTCAGTTTAGTGGAAATCATTGCGTACACTTAATTTATGTTGAATGGACAGTTAAATGTTGAACAAATAAAACGGCACGTCGGTTACAAACAAATTAGATTGTTCACCATCAACAAACAGTATCGGTTGGAAAGGTTTTGAATTGCGAAATTGTACTAAAACGACTACAAAAAATGAATGTAGTGCTGCCAGACCAGCAGTGTTGTTACATAGAAACTAATTTCGAAATTCTCTTCAATTTAAAAAAAATTGTTAGTTTACACCGTTCACACAAGCATTATCATAGTATGTGGCGTTGAATGGTGATTGATGGATTGTAGGTAGTATCCATTCTCATATTGAAAAAGGGAAATTTCAGTAATAGTCCAGGTATTTGTCTAATTCCGTGCGCCTTCAGTTTTTTAAGATTTTTCTTTATTCCATGTTGTTTGCCACGAAAAGTTATGTAATAAATTTTTTTCTGGAAAATGAGAAATAGTTTTTCCGGCCGGAAAATGGATTCAAATGAAAACCTTCAAAGTTCAATATCTCCGAAAATACAATATCTTTCTGAAAAATGTCTTCAGTTCTGGAAAGTATGGCTCATTGCCGATATTTCATGGAAGAACTTTTTTTTGGAGGAGTCGGAATGGAGCCCATATTAGTGTTCACCCAAAAATGTGTCCAGGAAAATTCATCACTTTGAAGCCATTTTCCCTTGTCATTTCCAATTTGTTTTTCATAAAATTGGTGTCATTCGAAAGCTACATTCAAGTACTTCTGATTTCAGCCGGCCGGCAATGATCCATGCTCAGAAGCCTGAGATATGGCCTAGGAAAGTCATGTATGTATGTCCTAATAAGAATTTTGTAAGTTTTTTCTAGATTTGGGATGCAAGTGTTTCTTGCACACGTCATCGTCACTATTTCCTCTCTCCTTGATTTCGGTTCAAGGATTATGGAAAGTTTCATAATTGGGATTTTATTGATGATTTCAATTTACTTTTACGAAAGCTTTTTCGTGTGACATAACTATTGTATTGGTCCCGTTCCAGAATGAAATTTTTTGTGTGACTGTTTATGGAGTAACCCATCCAAAATAATGTCGAATCCTAACGTTTCTAGCTCGTCTTTGCTCTAGACACTAGACATTTCTTACGTTTTTGGCAATTTTATTGGCTAACATTTGGACTTTTAACAAGTTTGAAGTCACAAGAGGTCAGTTCCTAAAAATAAATGACGTCTTCATGGTCCACTGTCTTCTCTATATTCTTGAACTATAGAAATGCAGGGAATTATGTCGATTTTTCTGGGTTTTCTAGAAAAATCGTAAAAAACTTAGGGCGCACGGAGCCATTTTTCGACACAAGGACCTGGACTATAATTATTATAATAGACTGCTACCCGTTGACTTCCGTTTCGTCTCGAATAAAAAAAAATCGCTCTGTATTCGTAGTTATGTTAATGACTACTTATTTGCAGGGGATAAAGTTTAAAAAGTACAGCTTTCATATTTCATTAGACCTAATTTTCGTCCTCGTCGCATATTGACTTGATTGTACTTGACGGAGGCGAAACTCCAAGGCTGTGAACTTTGGGGAGGTCATGCAGATGCAGTTACGTGGGTGACTATTTTATCTGTATATACGAAAGGTGTGTTTTCGCGTATTTAATAAAATAGCGATAAATTTTTCATTACACCGACTACGAAAGTTGTAATTTTCGCTTCCCGAATGAGATGCGAAAGTATAAAAATTCAACTCTCAGTTAGCCACGACATCACAAGAGGTGCGAAAATACTTTCGCCTCCCAACAGAGGAGCGAAAGTACTTTCGCCCCTCAAACGAGGATGCGAAAGTAAATGACAGCAACAACATGTGTTCCGTCTGGTGTCGTTGTGATCACTGTGATTGTTGTGATAGAAAAGAACGTTGCCAATAATTTATAAATTTTTCTTTTACCAGGAGGCTGCCGCCCCCTGGACCCCCGCATATTTCAGCTTATTTCGGTAAATTTCATCAGTTGGAACATTATAAAGAAGCTCAAATTACAATTTTGGTAGTTGTTGTAATGAAAAGTGGTGTGGATCACATGGCACGACGTAAAAAAATACGGTTGAATTTTTTTACTTTCGTCCCTTGTGATCCAAATAACCATTACAGCCTTGGCGAAACTCTACGTCAAGTTATTGAGCAAATACACCACTTTTCCAATGAAACAAATAATAGTTGATCAGTTTCGTCTCGGATTGGTACACTTCGCACAATAAATGCACCATTACCAACCATTTAACGATGGCGTAATGCGTGTAATACACGTGTAATGTATCGAATTGATTTGATGTTGTAGTTGTATTTATCAATTGATATATATCAAAGTAGTTCGATGATTAATAATATTTATCGTCCATTACTTAAATTATAACTGTTTATTTTAAATTAAAATGTCTCTTGGGACGGACGTGTTTTTTGTGTGTAAATTTTCAATTTTGGATTTTCTGACGTCTTCAAACTAAAAACAACTTTCGGTTAAACTCGAAATTTAATAGTCGGTATAAAATTGTTAGAATGTATTTGTTTTGATGAGTAGTGAGTTTTCTTTAGACCGTGCCAAGCCAACGAAAGGCGAGGCAGATGTTTAAACAGTGGCTTATTGTTTTGACCGTCTTTGTGTACCAGTTTAAAAACTGCTTGCGCCATACACAATTTCTTTAAATACTACTAAATCTACTGACCAAGTTAGCTGACACTTCCTCTATCTTGGATAAATCTTAGTAGTTTCGCTAAAGAATCACTAGCACTAGATGGATTTCGTAGATTCGTCTATTTTGGATTAATCTTAGTAGCTTAGTAGTACCATCGGCGTTGACATTGCTCAGATTGTGAAGATATGACGTCTATTTCTGTGATGTGTGAATACACTCGTTCGCTACACTCACTCTATATAATAAACATTGTGTCGATCATGTAGCCTCTTACACTACTAAAATACTTGATGAGAAGGAAAAATGGTTTTTATAATGGTGCGGTAGTAATAATTACTCTTGGGTTATAAAAATAAACTTTGAATTATTTAACCGTTTAATAACCGCTATAGACATAATATCCCATTTTCGATAATTATTTTGGTATGTTAACGTAAACGATTACGTCTATTTTATGACCCGGGTCAATCGTCACATTTACAACAGTTCATAACCGCATACAATGAATGGAATAATAGGATTTTTTCATCAATGTTTAATGTGTTCTGTGAATAATAACATCCTGGAAAAAACCAAATTAATTCAATTGAGTTGAGAGTCACATTTTTCTGTGGATCTTGATAAGGTTTTTTTTTTTTAAATTCGATTTGTGAGAATAGAAAATTTAATATTTTTTTTTGTCGTCAGTGTGTTACAATTACAAGTCTAACGAACTCTTATCACAGAGGCAAAAAATGTTCCAACCAAATAAACGACTTAAAGTGAATGCAATACGCCATAGAAACTTGAAGAATACACAAAGAATAAATTCCCTTGAAAGCGATTCGAAAACATGTGAAACTACTTGCAACGAGAGCTTTCGACAATATCTTCGCAATTCAACGTTACACGGTTTAAAGTATGTTGGTGACAGTACGATAACATTATTTGAACGGTAGGTAACGTAACTGCTGAGGAAAATTTAATTTCCTAAAATGTTCATTTGTATCAAACGCTCTTTGTACGTAGCGCGTGGAGGATGTAGATTTACTGAGATAAACACATACAACCTAGGTGTCTAGTCTAGTTTTCAAAATCGTTTTTTAGTTCCTATTCGGTCAATAGAACAATCGAAATTCATGGGATAAACTTACCTAAACATTGTTTGTTAAGACTAGAGGTCGTCGGTTTCAGTATTTGCTTATGGTAATAGACAATCAACGATGTCCCTGTACCGATGAAATGTCGGGTTCTACAATGTCGGTTGATATAGAGAGCATTTGATTCGGTGTCATTACGGATTAGGATGTCAATACATTTATAGAAAAATTCTAATTTTTAGCATATTCTTCGGATTAATGTTTTCCGTTGTGGTTGCACTTTCGGCATACTTCATCACTAATGTATACGATAAGTATAAGTCATCGCCAATGATAATATCGCTTAATTCGAGGCCAACCGATATCACTAAGCTGCCATTTCCTGGTATTTAATGTGAATTTCTAATTAAAGCAAGAAATCAATCAGCTGGGTTTCTATCTTATTGCAAACATTTGAACGAGCTCATATTTCTTTGGGGGGACATGTGAATAGCACAATCGTCTTCTCAAAAAAAATTCTTTAAAACAGCATATCATTCAGATTCCTCCTAAAATACAGTCACACTTTATGTATAAAATAGACAAGTGAGGGACCCTTTCGTTTCAAATAAATGACCAAATTGTTTGATAATCAACCAAAAAAATGTAAAACTAAAATTGTTCGAAACTATGCCTATGGAAGAATTTTCTTTTAACTCAACCAGGACCAATTAGGAAATTTTTAGCTCGCTCCGCTCGTATGTTAAATATGAAAAATAATGACAAATTTACAAACGTTTATTAAAATGTGTTTGCCTTGAAATAGAAACTA
The DNA here is from genome assembly GCF_014529535.1 of Bradysia coprophila. Taxonomy (NCBI): domain Eukaryota; kingdom Metazoa; phylum Arthropoda; class Insecta; order Diptera; family Sciaridae; genus Bradysia; species Bradysia coprophila. The sequence continues at coordinate 133,837 of NW_023503327.1, forward strand.
GATAGCTGAGCTACTGCACAATTTTAGAATTTCCGTTTTTCAATTTTATTATTTTGTATTCGTTAAATAAATATAATTTCCAGCTGTTACTGTTTGTAACATGAATCAAGCGCTTAAAAGTGTGGTTGCCAATTATGCGGTAGACAGCGACGAATTTTCAATGATTCAAAGTATTTGCGCGGTAGCTGTTGATGAAGATGTTAAAAATTCAAAAACTGGAAAATGGTCCGACTTCCAAAAAGTCTTGATAGATGTGAGTTTGTCGGCTTTGTTATCTAACGATTTTACCCGCAGCACCCCACGGAAATGTCTCATTATACTAGATAACATTTGCCTTTAATTTTCATCTCCGCGGGGGGCTTAGTGAGTAAAAGAACCCACGTAATCGTTTGTTAAACATAATTTCCAATTAATTTACGGTAAAAATATCGTTTAGGTGTCTCAGTCATGCAAGGATATGTTAATTTCATGTAATTATGGTGGTTTCGAATACAATTGTTCTGACGTTTTCGTTACTGTTCTAACGGACGAGGGACTTTGCTGTACATTCAATGGAGTGAATAGGAAGTTCATAGCGAAGCCAAATATCAAGTCGGATAATTTATGACATGAACAGCAACAGATATCGTTTGTTCTTTTTTACCATTTTTTGTTAAATTTTGCGTGAAGGAGATGAGTGTACCTTGCAAATGCGAATTTTTGTGTAGTCGTGTGCGAGTTTGAGAAGACAATCAGTGACTGAACCTGCGTCAAAAATTTCTTAATTGCTCAATCTACTACATCAAATATCTCAAAAAATGTAAAACTTTTCTTGATCTCATGAAAGAAAAACGGAAAAACCCGCACCCGACTACATAACTGCAATCTTCCGAATTTTACATCTTTTTTCTTCTTGTGCTGATCAAGCAGATTGTTTCCGATTTGCTATAAAATTAAAAAAAAAAAATTTTCTCATCCGATTAAAGAGATCCACAAGAGTTCAATATGAGCCAGCATTTAGACAAATTTGCCAATCAGTGGACCCCAGAGATGGGATTCGCAAGCGATGAACTGAAAAACCATAAACTTGGCTATCCGCGTTCAACAGTTGGTAAAATGCAACAATTTTGTATAAAATATAATCGGTTGACCCTTCAATATGTTTACTGTGCTGTAGTACCGATATGTTTAACGGAAAGCTAGTTCGGTTCAGTAAACGTATATTGAGTATGGGTATGGTGGCATCGCTTAGTTATTTCTGCTTAACCTCAAACATTGATGCCGCTCCTCTGCCTTTTATTTGACTCAAATCCCTCATTGCATTAACGGAATTCACAGTCATCCGTTTCATGACATACAGTTGTAGAAACTATTGCTTGAAATGTCAAGAGGGATTCTTTTGAAAATCCACCTATCAAAATCGGACCCACTTCGTCTGGGATGGATATATACATGGTTTGAAAGGTCTTTGCCAGTAGACCTCAAAAGAGGCCTCACACAGTCTCGAGCCACACCTTGTTGCTGGTGGAAGATCTCCGAAGTTGGAAAAATAGTGTTTTTTATCCGAAATTTTAGGCCGTTATAAATGATCGTTCCGGGTGAGATTGGGCTCGTTGGAAAGCTGAGCTCAAGTACTTTCGGGTCATGCCTAGTTTGATTAGATTCATTGATATATGTTTGCAAAAAATGCAAGAATTTTTTTTTCAAAATATGTGCGAACTTTAGACAGGTCTGGGCTGGTACTGATGACGCTTAATGTGAACCTAAAATGCTAGTCGTAACATACATTGTCTAAGCTTTTCATTGATACCTCATTTGCAGTGCTGGTGATTGCTGGCGAGTTTTACGAGTAGCGGTTGTACTAACATAAAGTTCTGTTATGTCAGCAATCACCAGCACTACAAATGAGGTATCAACGGAAAGCTTAGACAATGTATGTTTCAACTAGCATGTTAGGTTCACATTAAGCGTCATCAGTACCAGCCCAGACCTGTCTAAAGTTCACAAAGATTTTGAAAATTTTTCTTGCAAATTTTTGCAAACATATATCAATGAATCTAATCAAACTAGGCATGACCCGAAAGTACTTAAGCTCAGCTTTCCAACGAGCCCAATCTCCCCCGGAACGATCATTTATAACGGCCAAAAAATTCGGATAAAAAACACTATTTTTCTAACTTCGGAGATCTTCCCCCAGCAACCAGGTGTGGCTCGAGACTGTGTGAAGCCTGTTTTAAGGTCTACTGGCAAAGACCTTTCAAACCATGTATATATCAATCCCAGACGAAATGGGTCCGATTTTGATAGGTGGATTTTCAAAAGAATACCTCCAACTATGATGTACAAGGAGGCAAAACGGGGTGAAAAAGGATGACTGTGAGACCACCTTTACAATTACATAGCTCAGAGTATATTGATGTACAATTTCATTGAAATGGTATCTGCCCAATCATGAAAGTAGCGATAGTGGAATTTATTTAAAACTCTGACTCATGGGACTGTACTTGCTTACTCACGCATATTATTTTAAGAAAAAGTGAGAAACCATCATTTATTTTCAAGGTACCGGCGCTCACTTGGGATTGAGTGTTATTTTGAATGCTGGCATTAGTGAATACTATTGTTCGTCCACGAGTAGTTATGGCTTTAAAATTTTGCTACACAATCCAACTGAGGCCCCACAAATATCAAACTATGGTACGTCTATTTCTAACGGCTACGAATCTCGTGTCGTTATAACACCGGCACTGTCCGAAGCATCTGCAACAGTGCGAAATATGCCGCTCAACGTACGATATTGTTTATTCGAAGAAGAGAATCACCTGCAATATTTTAGGTGAGTGATGGCAAATTTTCACAACTGAATGGATGTTCGAATAGTTTTGTATTTTCAGTACTTATTCACGAAGAGTGAGTATGAGTAAACATTTTGGCATATCGTCTCGTGCATATCCCTCGAAATAATCTTGTTTTTTTTTAAATAATAATAGAATTGTCAAATGGAGTGCAACGCCCTATATTTTTTGAAATACTGTAATTGCATTTTGTATGTAAGTGACAGAAATTCTTGGGAGGTGAAAAGATGGCGCTGCTGTCTGAAGATCATGAACATCATTAAAATTCATTTAAAATTCTCGTGACAGTGGATGCCCCGATTCTATGATGACATTCCCATTTGTGGACGATCGAATGATGACTGCGTCGACGACGTCACCAATCAACTAAATGCACAAAAGAACAGCTCATTTTCTTGTGATTCTTGTATGCCCGGATGCTTCGAAGTCAATTATCATGCAAGAGTTTCGATGGCACCATTACTCCATGGAGCTCCAGTACTTGCTGAGAAGGGACTTTCCGGACCAAATGTGTCGATTGCACATATATTTTACCAATACAGGTTCTTTCGTAGCGAAAAAAAGGATGAGCTGATTGGTTTCACTGAACTTTTGTGTAAGTTAAATGTGTTAAATGATTGAATTGACGGCTTAGGGGTATCAAAAATTGTAATTAAATTCAAATTTTGAGGACCCATATGAAACTCATGTTGTTTTTGAGAATAGTAATGCACGAAAACCGAGAATCAGTAGGTTGCGTAGGTTTAACCTATCGGTAAATCTATCACTGCCATACAGAAAAAAACGCCATTTTTGCGTTTCCGTCCTGGTTTACGTCCAGTGAAAAGTAGTGGCTTACAATGTTACACCTGTACATTATTACAGTGAAGTTTCGACCAAAATTTGGTCGACCAAAAATTTTTCAAAGTAGCCTCATCTATCCTTGGCTAGATGTTGAAACAACATTTTTGGTCGACCCAAAATTTGGTATGTGCTTTCCATTAGAAGAATAAACAACATTTTTGGTCGACCAAGAATTGGTCGATTTTTGCTTGTGTTTTCCATTAGAAGAATCAACAACATTTTTGGTCGACCAAAATTTGGTTGACCAAAATTTGGTTGACCAAAACTTGGTTGACCAAAACTTTGTTGACCAAAATTTGGTCGTTTACTGAAGAATTCAAAAGTTAAGTGAAATCGACCAAAATTTGGTTGACCAAAATTTGGTCGTTTACTGAAGAATTCAAAAGTTAAGTGAAATCGACCAAAATTTGGTTGACCAAAACTTGGTTGACCAAAATTTGGTCGTTTACTGAAGAATTCAAATGTTAAGTGAAATCGACCAAAATTTGGTTGACCAAATTTTGGTCGATTTCACTTAACTTTTGAATTCTTCAGTAAACGACCAAATTTTGGTCAACCAAATTTTGGTCGATTTCACTTTCAACTTTTGAGTCTTCAGTAAACGACGAAATTTTTGGTCAACCAAATTTTGGTCAACCAAGTTTTGGTCAACCAAATTTTTTTGTCGATTTCATTTAACTTTTGAATTTACTGAAGGTAAACGACCAAATTTTGGTCTACCAAATTTCGGTCGATTTCACTTAACTTTTGAATTCTTCAGTAAACGACCAAATTTTGGTCGATTTCACTTAACTTTTCAATTCTTCAGTAAACGACCAAATTTTGGTCGATTTCACTTTCAACTTTTGAGTCTTCAGTAAACGACGAAATTTTTGGTCAACCAAATTTTGGTCAACCAAGTTTTGGTCAACCAAGTTTTGGTCAACCAAATTTTGGTCGATTTCACTTAACTTTTGAATTCTTCAGTAAACGACCAAATTTTGGTCAACCAAATTTTGGTCGATTTCACTTTCAACTTTTGAGTCTTCAGTAAACGACGAAATTTTTGGTCAACCAAATTTTGGTCAACCAAGTTTTGGTCAACCAAATTTTTTTGTCGATTTCATTTAACTTTTGAATTTACTGAAGGTAAACGACCAAATTTTGGTCTACCAAATTTCGGTCGATTTCACTTAACTTTTGAATTCTTCAGTAAACGACCAAATTTTGGTCGATTTCACTTAACTTTTCAATTCTTCAGTAAACGACCAAATTTTGGTCGATTTCACTTTCAACTTTTGAGTCTTCAGTAAACGACGAAATTTTTGGTCAACCAAATTTTGGTCAACCAAGTTTTGGTCAACCAAGTTTTGGTCAACCAAATTTTGGTCGATTTCACTTAACTTTTGAATTCTTCAGTAAACGACCAAATTTTGGTCAACCAAATTTTGGTCGATTTCACTTAACTTTTGAATTCTTCAGTAAACGACCAAATTTTGGTTAACCAAGTTTTGGTCAACCAAATTTTGGCCGATTTCACTTAACTTTTGAATTCTTCAGTAAACGACCAAATTTTGGTTAACCAAGTTTTGGTCAACCAAATTTTGGTCGATTTCACTTAACTTTTGAATTCTTCAGTAAACGACCAAATTTTGGTTAACCAAGTTTTGGTCAACCAAATTTTGGTCGATTTCACTTTCAACTTTTGAGTCTTCAGTAAACGACGAAATTTTTGGTCAACCAAATTTTGGTCAACCAAGTTTTGGTCAACCAAATTTTGGTCGATTTCACTTAACTTTTGAATTCTTCAGTAAACGACCAAATTTTGGTCAACCAAATTTTGGTCGATTTCACTTAACTTTTCAATTCTTCAGTAAACGACCAAATTTTGGTCGATTTCACTTTCAACTTTTGAGTCTTCAGTAAACGACGAAATTTTTGGTCAACCAAATTTTGGTCAACCAAGTTTTGGTCAACCAAATTTTGGTCGATTTCACTTAACTTTTCAATTCTTCAGTAAACGACCAAATTTTGGTCGATTTCACTTTCAACTTTTGAGTCTTCAGTAAACGACGAAATTTTTGGTCAACCAAATTTTGGTCAACCAAGTTTTGGTCAACCAAATTTTGGTCGATTTCACTTAACTTTTGAATTCTTCAGTAAACGACCAAATTTTGGTCAACCAAATTTTGGTCGATTTCACTTAACTTTTGAATTCTTCAGTAAACGACCAAATTTTGGTTAACCAAGTTTTGGTCAACCAAATTTTGGTCGATTTCACTTAACTTTTGAATTCTTCAGTAAACGACCAAATTTTGGTTAACCAAGTTTTGGTCAACCAAATTTTGGCCGATTTCACTTAACTTTTGAGTTCTTCAGTAAACGACCAAGTTTTGATCAACCAAATTTTGGTCGACCAAAAATGTTGTTTCAACATCTAGCCAAGGCTAGATGAGGCTACTTTGAAAATTTTTTGGTCGACCAAATTTTGGTCGAAACTTCACTGTAATCTGTAAATTTTACACTGTAGAGAATGGACTCATTCACGATTAAGAATGAACCGCAATATATACGAGCTCAAATACAAAATCATATTTTCTAACCGTTTTTTTTAAAGCTAATACCGGTGGACTCTTGGGTTTATTCATGGGCTTCAGCTTGTTCTCATTTGTAGAAATATTTTACTATTTGTCGATTCGACCATACAGCATTGTGGCTTCAAAGCGACGTAGAACATTCAATCGAATGTTCAAAAAGACCAGCAGAATTAGAGCCGAACAAACCGTTACACCGGTGGATGTTAAAGATGCGGCTCATCATCATACAGATTCAATTTATCCATAAAATCTCCGTTTCATCATGAAGTTGTGAAGCACAAATAATAATTGCAGAAATTCAAACTTAAAACTTTGCTTAAATGTATTGCGGTCCATATCAATAAATAAATTTTATTTTAACGAAAACTTCTTTTTAATGTACCCGGGTCCAATGAACTACCAAAAATCATGCTCGAGTCGAGCTTTACGTGAAAAAGGCAAATACCTTCACAGACTATCAAACTCATGGCGCTGAAAATGTTAATGGGGGCCCCATTGGGGGCCCTGTTGAATGTTGTGACCAAGCTGAACGTTCCAGAGTTATGAATGAAAGTTTTTTTTTGTCAATTTTCTCGGAGTAACTGCTGGCCTTTAAAAGAGCCTTTTAACGGCAGCTTCTCGGATGGACATTTAGTGTGCATTGCAGCATTTAATGAGCTGAATAAATATCAAAGAGGAGGAATTGCATGACTCTGGAATTTAGGAAATGTTTCGTATGTACAGTGGTTGTCCGATCGCTGTTTTACTGTGAATTCAACACAAAAATTAATTTCATTGGATCACATCTTTCAAAGACTTACACTCTGTGAAGGGGTGATCAGACGAATGAAAAGAAAAAATTCCGAAACGATAGAGACAAACGAAAGGCGACGTTGAAATCGTACAATCTCATACTAAATCATAAAACCGGTCGCATTCTTGACCAATTTTTTGGGTTGAGCAGTGTTATTATGTTAACATCATTCTGGTTCAATTCATAGTTTCAATATTGTATAATGACGTCTTCGGGTCACCCAGTAGCAAGAAATGTTCAGTTTTTGGAACATTTCTATCCTACTCGCTCTTCGAGTTATATTTGTCTCGCTCGCACTTATGGCAAATGTTTGGAATCCGAACTATGACGTCCATGACAAGAGGATTGAATCTGTTCAAAAACAATTTCTTTTGTTTGGAGGAAACTTGGTTGGAACAGGCGGTCGAACTTACCATCGTATAGCTCGAGATGGAAGCTGATCGATCTGAAATCGCTCCGTTCACGACGACTGAAAGCGTCTGCACTTTTCGCCTTTGCTGACGAAAAAGTTAGAGGCTCCGCAATTGCGCTCAATACAACCGTTCGCTCCCACTCGATCATATCGGTTTTCCAAACTCCTATCACGTAGCAAATATTGGTCGGATTGAAAAACTAATTACTGTTCCGGAGTCCTGCTTCATTTGACTAAAATTCTCCGATAAAAATTTGATAATTTTTCTCTTGATATTACCATTGATATTAACACTGGATCTGATATATTCGTGGCATAGCGACGCGTTTTTGTATTGATAACGTAAAAGAATAGTTGACGATAAAAAATGACTGCCATAGTACCGTTCCAGATGCTGTTCCAGCTGTAGAGCCCCCGGAAAGAAGGAAAAAATCTGCATTTTGACACCAACTTTTTTTCCAACACTTCTGTGGGCTTGCAGCACAAAAGTACTGGGTTCATTTATATGTGGAACGATAGTGGGTGAGGCCAGCTATAACATCCAATACTCAGTTTTGTGAAACATCGAAGCTGCAGAGAAGGCGGACTCTCCGAACATTCACTACATTTTTAGTCATAACTCTCGTGGATCTACTTGCACCAAGCGGTTCGTATACTCTACCTGTAGGTCTTTCCAAGGTCGACATTCGTACAACATTACAACAATTTAAAATGATTTTTTCTTGAGTTATTGTCATTAAAATCGGAGACCGCTTGTTCCCAAAGCTAAAAAAATCAGCTGAAGATTTGGCGATATCACTCTTAAACGATCCTTTGCACAATCAACCCCAAACTAGTTTCACACCTTCAACAGTTAATACTAAGTTAATGTGTGCGTATTGGGAACGACTACTCACCTGAAAAAAAATTAGAATCAAAATCCGAATGGAAACAAAATGCGAATTCATTTCGTCGCTACTGTCCAACGATTTCGTAATGGTACAATTGCGGTAAACAATGGAAACATTTTTCGAACATTGTGCCCGTCTACTCGGCTACATTTTTTGAATCCTTACTAAAGTGCTATTCAATGCTTCCCCACTTGTGTTATCGTTTTTCTTTTAAAATTGCAAATAGCACCAGGTACAATCTAAACCATTACCTGCTGATAAACCGTGAAATCAGTGGTGCTTATCAACTGCTTGTGAGAAATGGTGATAGAACAGTTGTGTTATGGGTTAGTAACATCGCGTGTAGAACGGCACGTTCGATTTATTTCGCTGTTTTTGCACCACTTCTCTCCATCTATTTTGCTGAGAAACTTTTACTCGACCGGAGTGTTGGAAAGACTGTTCAAATCAGAGAATTGAAGGGAAAAAAATCCAGCAGCCTTTCACGTACGACACGTTCTAATCACCCGAATTATTCTCGTTCATATAAAAAATACATTTCAAAAATTCACATTATGACAAAAGGAAATTAAAATTGTGACACTCCTAGCCCATGTTCTGTAACAAGCCTAAAATATAGGAACCGAGATCTTCGTCCTGATTGGTCCACGATACCAATATATTTTTGTGATGCTCATTCGGTTCACTTTCGATGGCTATGGTTACACTTTGTACGGCAATTTTATGATTTTCCAACATTGTGACGGGCCAACTACTCAGTTTATCCTGCAGCAAACTGAACAATTTTTCACTTATCCGGCCAATGGGTTCCTGGTCGTCCACTTTGATTGTTGAGGTAAATCTAAGAACAAAAACCGAAAGTCACGACAACCGTCGGTATTGCGTGTCTCATTACTACTATACCGTAAGATATGTCTGTTGACTCCGACTTCCTTACACAGCTCGTCCAAGCTCATCAACGACACCCGATTGTCTTTCATAAACAAAACACCGTGAATCAGTCGCATTCGTTTCGGATCGGGTGGCTGGGCATTGTAGATTTTCGCTTCAGATTTCAGCAGTGCCAGCGAAGCATCAACTGGTATTTTAACTGGAGTTGTTATGACGCAGGTCTCACCATTAGCCGGCATGAAGCACTCAATACTAAATTCTTCTTTGATTTTCTCTCTCAGGAATTTCATTTTCTCCGCTTCGCCGTGGACAAGCATCACATTCTTGGGCTCGCAATATTGAATCAGCTGCATAATGCCTTTAGCATCGGCGTGAGCGCTGAAACTGAAATGAGAAACAGTCGCAGTTAGGGAACGTTCGTTGTTGATCTCGGGATCAGCTAGATCCAAGAAAATTCTCACGTCGCTCTTGACTAAGTCTCACCTCATATATTCGACCGACATTTTGACTTCAACCTGTTGACGATTTTCGAATTCGATTTTCTTCGCACCGCCAAGAATTTTGTGACCAACCGTACCTTGTACACAATAGCCGGGCATTATAACCATGTTGTTCTCATTCGGAGCCCACTTTTTAAATATTTGCAACGACAGTCCAGCGTGTAACATTCCCGGAGTAGCGAAAACTACCATCGCTGCAAAAACAAATTGGAATTTACTTAGCGTCCGACTGGGACGAAAAAAATTATTCGTCTTACCTCCAGGATTGTCAATGTAGCCTTTGTCGAACGGTTTGATGTGCTTGAAGTCGAACATATTCCGTTGGACGAACGTTTTTCGTATTTTCTGATTGGTCCAAGTGATGAACATTTTGTAGTAATTGTTCGCCTTCTCGGTGAGTCCAACGGCAAAGTAAATTGGATATTTGAGGTTCATTCGTTCCCAATATGTTTCCAATAAAATGCACAGCTCTTGCGCCCGACCCAGCGCGAATACTGGAATCAAAACTTTACCGCCTCTGGCCACACACTCGTGGACCTTTTTCAAAAAGTCCCGTTCGCGACACCGTTTCGAATCACGGATCGTCGTCGCATATGTACTCTCCGAAATGAGTAGATCCGGTTTGCATTTATCGATCCATGCAGCGCCCAGATGTCGATCCGGTGTCATGTTATAATCGCCGGTGTACACGACCGATTGCGATCCGACTCGTATCCAGAACATTGCTGCGCCCAGAACATGGCCAGCATAATATGCCTTGATTTCCAATTCACTGTCCACCATAACACTCTGGTGCAAGGTCACGGCCTGGACCTTTTTCATGCAATCTTTGATCATTTGCGTTGTGAAAAAGTTGGATTCCCCTTTACGTTCAACGGCCACTTTGCGCATATCTTCCAGTAAAATCGGAGCGATTGCTTTCGTCGGATGTGTCATGTAGATGGGACCAGTGTAGCCAACTATTTCCGACATATAAGGCAAGGCACCACAGTGGTCCAAATGGAAATGGGAAATAATAACGCAATCGATGTGAACGGTCAACGGACCTTCCGGCACGATGTACGAGAAATCGGGAAATCGTCGCTCGTCATTGTATCCCATATGCATGCCACAATCGAGCATTATGTTTTTGCCGCCCATCGACAACAGAAGACAACTTCTTCCCACATCTTGGCCGGCACCGAGCGGAGTGACTTTTAAATCTAAATTAGAACAACAAATCGTTTCAATTCTCGTCGGTCAGTCCCAAAAAAAATCAATTAAAAACAAAACGTCACCTGGCATAATAATAATTTCGCAATGGAGCCGTTTTATTTACACCGCAATTTCATAACACGATGTTGATATGACCCCCACTACACGGTTTGTTTGATGGTTTGTTTTGTACCGATTTTACATTTATATGATTTCTATAAACTGACAAAAACTTTGCGGTATGAAACACCAAGCCGTTTTAATTGTTTTGACTGCCTGTGCGAAATAAATTTATCAGAAATGTGCACACGCCTCTCGAAACGAAGTTGATTTGCGATAAAAGATTAATTTTAAATGATGCAAGCAGTGATTCAGTTTGACAATTTTATTTTCTAGATAGTGACAGGGACGCCACCTATACAACTGTCAACTGTCAATAATTTTTTTGAAAAATAATTCTACAGACCCGCACGATAGACTGTTATGATCAGAGCGAGAAAACCGAAGACCAGTTATTTTAACTGGCCTTGGGGTACTTGTCAAAGTATTTACATCTCTTTCAATGTGGTACGTTGAGAGCGAGAGGACCGAAGACCAGTTTATTATAACTTGCCTTGGGGTACCTGTCAAAATATCTCTTTCTCTTTCATCATAACCCTCTATTGTTCGTCTCGGGATACGCGTCAAAATGAGCGTAATTTTCATTGTATTATTTTGACAAATGACCCTGAGTTCTTTGACAATTCGAATTCGCTCTCCTTAATCACTGTATAATAAACTGGTATTCGGTCCTCTGAGAGGATTCCCCTCGTTCGTATCGTAAGATGTTGAAAGAGAAGCAAATACTTTGACAAGTACCCCAAGGCAAGTTATAAATTAACTGGTCTTCGGTCATCTCGCTCGTCAAACACACGTCATAAATTTATGATTAAAAAATAAAATAAAATTTAGGGTCACGCTCGTTATAACAAACAAAACAAATTGGTTAGCGATTTGTCTCATTTTGACGTGTGACCCAGAGACTCGAACTGTTGTCGCCAAACACTCTATATAGAGCGTTTAAGGAGAAAATTCGTGAATGGAAAAAGCAAGCCTTAGGGATAGCACAAACGAAGCATTGTGGTCCCGGATACAGCAATCGCAATTTTCGATAGAGAAATTTCTAACTTTATTTGACAGTTTCGACAATTTCGTTATGAAAACAAGGGTGAAATAGTTATTTGTGTACTTGGTTTGGACGATGTATTTAAGTTATTTTAGCGAACGAAGTGAGGGCTACAAGCGAACATAGCTTAAAAACATCGTCCAAACCATGTACTCAAAAAAAAAATTTCATGCATAGGGAAAAGATCGAGAGAAAATTTCCAAAATTGACCTCGATTTTGGCTTCAAGGCATGAAAACACGTTTCCAATGCCTCGTATATTTTCATCCTTAAGTGTCCACTCCACTCAACAAAAAGTACTCCGTAAGAGAGCCGTGAGAGAGCGAGCTGTCAAATAAACAAAGAAAAACATTGAAAAAATTCAATTTTGTCTCTCACACGGAGTACTTTTTTCGTAAGAGGAAACTAAGCATTAAACGTTTACTTACACTCCGTTTACTTTCTGTTTTCAAAATAACAATGATATGAGAAGTGTTCTCTTTTTCCATTGTTATAGCGTAAACGGAGTGATGCGCGATTCCCACTTTAAGCTCAATTAACTCAACTTTAACTCAACTTTAACTCAACTTTAAGCTCAGTTTAATTTTGCATGTGATTTCTCTGATTTTGACGTGTGACCCTGAGACCAGTTATATACAGTGTCACTTGAATGGGCTGACATTTAGGGTTTAGCAAAATGTCAGGATTCGGCACATTTCAAGTGAATGCGTAAGGAGAGTGAAAACCAGTTAAATTTAATTAGTCTCGGGGTCAGCTGTCAAATATTCATCAATGAAAAAAGAAATTGAGAGTTGAGCCCAGTTTAAATTTGTATGTGATTTCTCTCATTTTGACGTGTGACCCCGAGACCAGTTTAAACAAAGTGGTCTAAAATCGCTCTACTTAAACACTGTATTCAACAAATTCAACTGGTCAAAAAGTGATCTCTTTTTCCTATCTCGTAAGTTGAGTCAAGTCCGTTGGCCATCATTTCTTTCGCTTGTTGTAACAGTTTCGTATGTAACAGGGGCAATGGTAAATTACGAATAGACTGTTCACTGTTATGATCAGAGCGAGAGGCAAGGCACATTAAAATAACTGATCCGAATTGTATTTCCTTCTCTCTCATCATAACAGTCTGTGATAGATAGGAAGAGTAAAGCTGCAATCGCAGTTCACCGTTTTGGGTCTCCGTTTGGACAATACGCATGCGCAGAGAGAAAATTCTCTCTGTGAGCATGCGCAATATCTAAACGGAGACCCAAAACGGTGAACTGCGCTTGCACCTTAAGTAGACAATTTGGCCACTTTGGTCTGCCAGGTATATAGTGCATGTTCGCTTTGTTCCATAAAAAAGTAAAAAAAAAAATCTATGCCATCCAGAGTGTCACGGTCACCAACCGAACAACACTGGCAACACTGAAAATATTATTCTTTCTGCGCTGTGTGTGTGACACTAGCTCGCGTCATGCACTCGCCCGATAATAGAACTTTCATAATAAATAGATTCAACAGGAATTTTTTCGTCGTCTATTATGGATTGAAGGAAACGAATATCCAGCATTAAGATAACTGTGAATTATTTAGACATTAAAAGCAAGCAGAATCGATATTTGAACATTTCGGTGCGCTAAATCGTTGTATTGTTGTTGAGTCATTAAGGGCAAAAAAAATGCTTAAGTTTGTTGGAATTTGACTTCTAAGCTTGTTGGAATTGCTTAATTTTGTGATTTTCCCAGTGCTTGGGTGCCAAGTGGGAACATAAATTATGTCTGCAGTTGTGAATGGTCTATCGAACAATTGTTTGTGATACATGAGGCGATTTATGTATTAGCCATGCTATCGAGAAAAAGCAAAGACAAATCGAAAGAAGGAGTTGTTGGTGTCGGGAAATATGTCAAAAAAGACACACCGCCAGAGATACCGTTTGGCAACAATGTTTGGACCATTGACAAGAACAAAAGCAAATCGAAAAGTCGACGAAACAGTCAACAAATTTACGGAACCAGTAGCGATACATCGTCCAACACAAATGCGAACATAATTCAAGCAACAAATCAAAAATTCGGCACCAACGGTAAAATCACCGCCAAGCCAACGGGACTGGGTCATGAGGGAAAATACACACCCAAGTAAATTCTATCCAAACACCAAAAAGAACGTCGTCCAAACTGACCGGTTACCTTTTCTTTTCCCATATTACAGATTTGTAACGTCGCCTGCAAGTATTTCCGATGTGTCGAAGGGCTCCAATTCGAATTATTTGAACGTTACGGATGAGCTAAATTTACGCCGACCATCGTCGCAGACTAGCCAACTGGGAAGTTCAAATAATAGTAGCAGCACCACCATCAACAATAACAGCCATGGCAATTACGTGGACATCGATCAAATCGATCAGATGCGACAGCAACCCGACACTTTTCCACACTACAATACGAATTTCCATCGAAACTACTCCATGAACCACAATCACCCGCACACATTCGAGAACCATTTCTCACTGATGCAAACGTATTCCGGTAGCAATTTAGCGGATGCATCGCCGTTCAAACAATACTCGTACCGTAATCTTCCCAACAACATCGCACATTCGCGTGTCCCGTCGCCACAGCTCACCCAGGACCCATTATCGTCTCAATACAAATTACCGCATTTGCCGTTCAATTTGGACCACTCGCCGATCTATGAGAATCAGTCACAAGTGTCGTCGGCTGTCACCCGATCCGAATCGCCGATTTACAGTAACAGTTTAGTGCACCAGCAAGATCCACCATTACGCAATCAATCGGTCAATTCAATTCAAACCAGTCCGAACGATGCCCAACAGCCATCGCATCAGTCCATCTATTCAAATATTCCGACCACACCGAACGCTTACTCGAATGTGGGTCCAATGCTTCCGCAGGAAATTCCACTGTATTCGAACGTACGGACATTTGACTCAACCATCGGCATTGGTATGTCGTATGGAGAAAAAATGATTCACAATGCCAGGCATGGCGGTGTACTGTCATCGATGCCATCGCAGTGTGACGAGGAATTGGAGCTACCATTACCGCCGGGTTGGTCAGTCGATTACACATTGCGCGGTCGGAAATACTACATCGATCATTCGTCGAAGACAACGCATTGGTCACATCCGTTGGAACGGGAAGGACTGCCGGTTGGTTGGCAAAGAATCGAGTCACCACAGTACGGCGTCTATTATGTTAAGTAAGTCACTGGGACAATGCGTCGATTGGATCACATTTTTTTACCATTTCGTCCGTCTTTCAGTCACATTACAAGGCAAGCGCAATACAATCACCCTTGTCTGACATCGTGCTACCTATACACATCGAACGAATCGAAATCGATTATACCGGTTCCGACACATACCCAATTTAGTCCGCACAGTGCCTTGGTACCAGCCAATCCGTATTTACTTGAAGAAATTCCACGATGGCTGTTAATTTACGTAAACGGTGAGCTATGATCGGAACCACTTTTTTTGAAATTTGATTCCAACAAATCATCTCTGACTTGTCCATTGTTACAGCCGACCCAGCTACGGATCACAAATTGAAGTGGGATATGTTTAAGTTGTCTGAATTGGAATGTTTTGACAGTATGATGTTTCGCATGTTCAAGCAGGAAATGGAAGCGCTTATAACACGACACGAATCCTACAGGTAAAGAGATTTTGGGATGGACTATCATAGTCTATGAAAAACGAGAAACATTTTTTGTTGGGGGCGTTCTGTGAAGAAGACAACGCTCGTACTTTTCTTCATCCGAACATCAGACCTGGACATGGAAATAATGCGGTATCCTGGTAACCGCGTTATCGGAAAATATGTTCAACACAAATTTAGCGGGTTTAACGGGAAATCCAACCTATGCCAAACAATCGACCGGGAAGTCAGTTGCTTACCGGGAAATTTTGACTCAATTACCGAGAAGAAAACATTATTTCCATGCCCACGATACTCAACCAGACCTACATGCCATATCTGTTTCGATTCAGTAGGCAACACAGGTTTCGTAAACAAATGGTAATGTAGTGTATCGGTATCGTTGGTCCTAATAACGTGGTTCTACTTCACAAAAAAAGGTTATTGGTGCAGCAGGTATCAGGACGCCGTACATTGAAATAATCACTCCAAAACTCTTAGGTAGTAGTGATAGGTAGACTACAATATCGAAGGTAGAGATGAAATTTTTGTCTTCTTGTACTAACGGTATCTGCTGCACCAATGATTGTCCCGTTCCTATTACGTTTTCAATTTTTTTTTTGTATTTTGACGTCATTGGGACCAACGGATATGTGTACTCCACCGAGACCTATCCATTCGAAAAGTGTGATATTCGGTGATATTGCTGTCTAATTTTATGCAAAAGAGCATCGACGCCAGTACATTGACTTTCTCTATTTTATATTTCCAGGCGAGCCTTAAACGCCGAAGTCCACCGTCGTATCCAAGAGCAACATCAATATAAAAATATGATTGAGCACGGGAATCACATTTGAATCAGCCGTACCGGGTGAGGATAGGATGGATCAC
Source organism: Bradysia coprophila (assembly GCF_014529535.1). Taxonomy (NCBI): domain Eukaryota; kingdom Metazoa; phylum Arthropoda; class Insecta; order Diptera; family Sciaridae; genus Bradysia; species Bradysia coprophila. Next base: position 150,460 of record NW_023503327.1, read on the forward strand.
TGTTATAATTATGTTTTTAAAAGAGATTTTTACATTAAAATTCGTAAGAAAGCCGGACCTGGCCAGAATTGACGGTACCATACGTTATAATTTGCTTAAACAATTTATTATAGCACCGAAAACTGTTGATATTAAATCGTATAAGACACTCGCTCGCGACAAAGTATGGACAGCAAAAGAATGGGAAAATTCAGAGCTTTTGCTTATTGATTGTATCATTCGTCTAATGGAAAAATATCAAAAAGAAAAATCAAAAGAAAGGAAATTCATCTGACATCTTAAAGAGAGTTAATTTAAAATTTTAAAATCATTTTCGTTTATGTGATATTTAAAAAGATGAAGAAAAAAAAAGTTCCTTTTTCAGGCAACACATTTAGTTACTAAGAATATCGCCGGAAAAATGACATGCAAGATGCTAGAATTAGAAAACAAACGAAAAACGTAAGAACGAAAGAAAAACAAAAATGTTCAGTTAAAGAAAAACCAGTGCCTTTTCGTCTCACGACTTTATTTTTTAAAATTGATTTCGTGTATTTTTACCTACATAATTATACGAATAAAAATCTACCTAAAATATATCTCTCGATTTGCTGACTATTTACTCTTATTTCTCTGTTGCATCCGCTTCCATTTCGGCTGTGTTGTCTATGTCGTACGTGTGATAGTCCATTCCGCTGACTCGGATTACTCTAGCCTTTTCCATGTTGAATTGTTTGGCAAATGCGACCGCTGAAATGGAACGTAGACCATTTTCAATTGTCAATCAGAGATCTCAAAGAAAATTTGCAATTCTTTTGGGAAGATGAAAAATTAGTCTACTACGCCAGGGGCGCCGACTTCTCAGGACAAGTGAGGCTTGAGCACCACCACTCTCGAAGTTTGATTGATACTGGGCCCTAGTACTTTTACAGCAAAATAAATGAAAAGTTTCTATTGGGCACCACTACCCACAAATACAAGTCGGCGCCTCTGTACTACCAGAATCTATATTGTTTTCGATAAGGAATGCAATCATTCTGTGGTGTTCGAGAGACCTTGTTAGAATGAAAGCTCAATTCCACGGAGTGTCCGAGCTGAGTGCTGAGAATATTCCATGTGACTGAGTGTTAATTTTTGGAAGTTGATCTTATTAGTCCTGAAGACTCTGAGGACGTTAGCGCTTAGAAGAAGTTTTTCAATACTCTGAAGTACGCTTGGCTTCCCCGACACAAACTTGTGAACTTCTTTTTAAGAATATCTAAGTCGTGTCGGCTACTTCCAGAAGCATCCAAATGTGCGTCAGTAGTTGACGGTGAGTGAACTTTATATTCATTCCTGTGTGTGTTTTGATTTTATGAGTGAAAGAAGGAAACTGTTGTGTGAACTTCGATCGGAATAATATCGATCTCGTAGCGCTTCTCACACCGATTGTCCCATATCTTGCACTTTCCATATCTCTGACAATACCAAAAATGGACAAAATTTTATCCTAACGACTATTTGTCAGTTAACATTCGTTACGCAATAGCTAGTGTAACTTACCCGGCGGCATGTCGATCTCCTCCTGTGACTTCAATCCAGCCGATTTAGCCCAATCTACTTTCCCCTGATAACATTGATACAACACAAAGCCGAATGCATTCCAAGCAAAGAATGCATAGGCGATACTGAGTCGTTGCTTCCATGTTTCGGCTACATTAAATGGAACTGGTGACGTGTGTCGGCGAACAAAGTTTCTCAGCCATTTCATTTGAAACAGTGCCATTTCGGTAAATTGGAAGGAATTTTTCGCGGAAATTTGAGTTCTTCTCGATTTTCTTTCTGAATTTTTATGTCAGGTGTGAATGTAAATATGACGTTGGAATATCAAAACAGTGCAACATAACCTCAATAATAGATCATTGTTAATGTCATTTCAGATGTCAAATAAGTTGTCAATTTCACAAATCTAACGGCTATGCACAGTTCATGAGACAATGCCAAAATGCATGGTATATCCCATCAGCGATTTCATCAGGTATACATCATGCATGAAAGATATTTGACAGATGGCTCATATATTTCCAACAACATCTGTCAATCATTTTGCATAGGTCTACTTTTCACGCATTTTTCAGAGAATTTTCACGAACTGTGAAACTAATACGTTTCATTCTTGATGTAAACCTGATGTCAAAACATTTTTCATCCATTTTACACGGTCTCACGGACACTGTACTAGGCTTAAAGGTGAGGAAGTAAGTAGTCTATGAATCCAAAATGCATGAAAAATATTTGAAAAATGGGTGTTTACAGCATGCCAACATCATAAATGTCAACGCTTATTTTTCAGGCATTTGGCATAGACTGTTATGATCAGAGCGAGAAAACCGTAGACTAGTTATTATAACATGCCTTGGGGTACCTGTCAAAGTAATTACTTCTCTTTCAACGTGGTACGTTGAGAGCGAGAGGACCGAAGACCAGTTTATTATAACTTGCCTTGGGGTACTTGTCAAAATATCTCTTTCTCTTTCATCATAACACTCTATGGTCTCACGAACTTCGTATACTAGCCCTAATGCTTAGTTTCCTCTTACTAAAAAAGTATTCCGTGTGAGAGACAAAATTGAATTTTTTCAATTTTTGCTTTGTTTATTTGACAGCTCGCTCTCTCACGGCTCTCTCACGGAGTACTTTTTGTTGAGTGGAATGGGAATGGGAACTTAATTGCCTGTCAAATATGTTTCATGGTTAATGTCAACTTGGTGTAAACACCAATTTTTCAGACATTTTTTCGTGCATTTTGCATGGTCACATGAAATGTGTGTGTACTAGCCTTTAAACATTGTGCTCAAACTTGAACATAAAATTCGAAGTTCGTAATTAGACTTTAGTTAGGTTCGCTAACAAAGTGGCACTGGTGGCACCATCTTCGAATGTGCCTGCTTTTGACAGATTCTTTTGACATTCGAAAATTCGTACAAAAATATAAACACAATATCCGGCGTGTTCAGACTATGCGGCTTCAGTTGCATAGTTTTTTCCTTGTTTTAAGTTCCTTTTTTTCATTTTAACATTTCGCTGCAATGCCTCGAAATCCAAAACATCGAAAAAGTGCCGGTGGTGGTGCAAAGCGATTTGGCAAAAATTTCAAACATCCAAAGGGAAAGCGCCCATTCAACAAACCGAGCGGGGACAATGATAAATTTAAGAAGTTCAAACATATCCAGCGCAACCAAGAAAGCGAAGAAGCTTTGCGAAGACAGAAGGACGTTGAATTGAAATCGGCACAAAAAATGCAAGTACTCGAGAGCTCATCCGACGAGGACGAGGTAAGTCCAATGGATCAGTTGTTAGAATCGTTACAAAGTACTAAAAACCGGTCGGCTATCGAATCATCAGACAGTTCAGATGAAGAGGATGGTGAGGATATGGAAGAAGAGGAAAATGATTCGGATGAAGAGAACGAGGTCAAAGACCAGGTCAGTGGTGAAGATGAAAGTGAATCCGAGGAATCAGACTCCGATGATGATTTGCCCGAAGAGACGATTCTTCGGCCGGAAGAGAGTAAGGAGAAGGCGACGGTTGGAAAAAATATCGAAGACAATTTCGAGGACAATGACGATGACGAAAGCGACGAGGAGGAGTTAGACGACGAAACTGAAAAGGCAACGGAAGAGAGTCCAGAGTTGATGGACATGTTTTCCATTCACTTGGACAATGAACTCAGTCCCGATTTATTGGAATGTGTTCACACCACTCGTGTATCGCAGACGCATGAAGTGGACTGGAAAGTCTTAGGTCGAATTATTGTCGATATTCCGACAGCGTCGAAAGCTACTGACGAAGAAGTACCGGCGAAGAAACAAAAGAAAAATCTATTAGGCGATAGTGAGTGTTTTGCGGAAGAAGGACGTGTACCTGAAAGACTGAATCACAAAACTATGGATATGACGAAGTTGTTCGTTAAAAGTCAAATGCAGCAGCACATTGCTGAAGCGAATAAAGCTCACCTGACCAAGGCCGGTAGCAGTGAGTCGATTGTCACTCCATTGCAGGCCGAATTGTTTTCGATCATGAACAATTACCAGGATCTGTACTATCCTCATCGTACGCACGAAAACGGCGAAGAGATCCGATTTACCTATTGCATGCACGCCCTGAATCATCTACTCAAAACTCGGACCAAGATAATGCATCACAACGCCAAACTTGGCAAATCAGCTGGCGGCAAAGCACCAGCAATCACACCGGATGCGTATCGTGATCAAGGACTGTTTCGACCGAAAGTGTTAATCATCGTACCGTTCAGGGACTCGGCTCTGCGCGTCATTAAAACGCTCATTTCGTTGATATATCCGGACGCCGGCAGCAGAGTGATGCATTACAATCGATTTGCGGAAGAATTCGGCGGAGAGGGATTGTACTTTCCGAAGCGAAATCCAAAACCGGAAGACTATGAACAGACGTTTGCCGGAAACTCGGATGACACATTCCGATTGGGCATTTCGTTTACACGTAAGTGTATGAAGCTGTTCTCGGACTTTTACACGTCGGACCTACTAATTGCTTCACCGCTCGGATTGCGAATGATCATCGGTGCCCCAGGCGATAAGGACAGAGACTACGATTTCCTAGCGTCAATTGAACTGTTAATACTCGACCAGGCTGATCTGTTTCTGGCCCAGAATTGGGATCATTTGTTGCACGTATTGGATCATCTACATCTGCAACCGAAATCTGCCCGGAATACCGACTTTTCTCGTGTACGGCCCTGGTGTCTGAACGGATGGGCACGATTTTATCGACAAACCTTCTTGTTTTCATCACACGAACTGCCCGAGTTCCGTTCACTGTTCAATAGTCGCTGTGCGAATTACCGCGGCAAAGTACGTGTAGCTAATCCGATCGTCACGGGCAGCATTCGTCACGTTGCTGTGCAAATACCTCAGGTGAGTACGATGCATAACAAACTCATGTTGCGAATCTGAACATTTTCATTCTTCTGCAGACATTTCACCGTATCGATGTGACGTCCATACAATCGTCATTTGACGAACGATTCAACAATTTCGTCAATAAAATTCTGCCGCAATACCAGTCAGCTTCGATGGCCCACTGTCTAGTCTTTGTACCGAGTTACTTTGACTTTGTGCGTCTGCGGAACCACTTTAAAAAGGAGACCATGAATTTCGTACAAATTTGCGAATACACCAAGGTATGTGCATTCATCGGTGAAGTTACTATCGACGATTCCTGAAGACTAAGCTAACCATTTTCTATGTCAACTCACTTTCCACAGGACGCCAAAATTGCCCGTTCCCGTGACATGTTCTTCCACAGCGGTGCTCATTTTCTGCTGTATTCGGAACGAGCTCACTTCTTCCGTCGCACACGCATCAAAGGCATTCGCCATCTGATCATGTATCAGCCGCCCACCTGGCCGCACTTCTATCCGGAACTGGTCAATCTGATGCAAGACGCTTACCAAAATCCCCGTGATGGCGGCGACGATTCGATGACTGTTACAGTTTTGTACTCGAAATACGATCTGTTACAGATTGGTGCAATTGTCGGTTCGGAACGAGCACAGAAAATGGCTACATCCGACAAAACGACACAAGTTTTTATGACCGGAGAATAAAATGGTCAGACGGTGATTTTGTGTTTCATTTTAATGAGAATGTCCTCCAACATAGGTCCGGATACAGAGTCAAATTATCGATACGAACTAGCCCATCTCTTGTACTCGTTCTGTGCTGGAGAGTCTAAATCGTTATGCTATGAACTCTGACTGAACGAAACAGCTACGAAAGCTATTATTTGGAGACTTTTCGAACCATGGTCAGATTCGGTGCGGTAAATTTTTAAAAATTGAAAATCAATCGTATGCAAAGTAAAACTGCCACTAAAGCCCCCTCCTGAATGGATTCTTCCAAGTAAATTGCATTGACTACTATTATCATCCGTATGCTTCATATTTGCTCCCGTTACCTAGAAAACGAAAATTATCGCAACGAAGTACACAAACGGACTATATGTCACTGTAAAATCGTTGACATTCCGAGGGAAGTTAGATAATTATCAACTTCTATCAGATGGATGGTATAGTCATTTAAAATGAAATGACCAACCGAATGCCCGCAAAATAAATTTATTTTAAAGAGACATGAAACAGGAAGCTCAAGCCAGCGTAAATATTATTTCAAAAACATTCCAGCCGAATATACGAACTTCCTCAGTTTCGAATTTAATCTCTCCAGGTAAAATGTTAACCTAACGAAGGCACACTCTTTTTTTGAAAAAAACAAATAGCGCGTTAAAGCCATTCGTTGATTGGTTAACGATGATGTCATTTTTCTAACAAATGTCGTTTGACTTTCTGAAATATCCAGATATCGGAGATATCCTATTTGCGCATGCTGAAAGAGAATTTATAATATTGTGTGTGGTGTGTGGATTGTTGTTTTTTTTTTCTTCTTCTTTTTGAATGTAAAATGTAAACGACGTTTGTCAATCGTAAATAAGTTCTGATTGACCGATTTTAATTTGACGGATTCTATAGAGTGTTTCCTTAGTAAGCTATCAATTTCAAGAAGTGTTTGCTTGGAAAAGTGTATGTCGAGTCTAAATACTTTTTTTTAAAGGCATCCACCGCAGTTTTTCTTCTTTTTTTTGATTGTCGAAAATTCTCTTTCGAATATGCCAATGTTCGAAATTGATTCGCAAATTGAAAGTTCCACTCTCTTCGTCCGCAGCCATTCATCATTTTTTCGATATTTCGATATTTTGTTGTGCGCTTTGTGACTTTATCAAAATATTTATAAATATATGTGTTCCAACCAATAAAATTCTGACTTAAAAAATCAATCCAAATACATTTCGATTCATTGATTATAGTGTTTTTGATTAACACCGGCTAGCACTGTTTTTATAATGGAATTCTAAACGTAAACATTCAAAACGGGGAGATCCATCGAAAAAGTTAATTTCAACAAATAAATTTTTTTTTAGCATTAGACAGGTAGGTAAAAGAAAATGTTTTTAATTAGTAATTGGTGTAACGATCAAGTCGATACGGTTCCGATCGAAATGATTCAGTTTGGAGTTTTCATTGATTCGGAAAATGTGTAAAAAATAATCGTTCGCAGTGGACAATAATATTTCATTGAGCAAAAAATTGAGAACTCCCGCTGAATTTGTGTTTTTGCTGTAGGATTATGAGTGTGGTAACTTATATATATCGCAAGTTTTTCTTTCGATATATTTCAATGCTGCTAGGCGAAAAGCACGATATAGTGACGATCAGTTTCAAAATTCAACATAATTGATCGTCATATCACATATAATTCAGTCAAATATGCCCATCCACATCTTGGAAGTGAATTTTGTAAGCTCATTTCGTTTCGCACTCTGTGTGTGGATTTTTTCCTTGTTACAAAACTCTTGTTCACGCGCTACAATTGGCTCAATTTGAACTACTTTTAATGTACTGTAATTACCCGATTGTTCCATTCCGATCGACGCCATGTATCAATAAATCATCCGTTCGTGGATGTTTGTTGCTTTAAATCAAAACCGTTTCCAGAAAAGAAATCAATTGATTTGGTAATAAGCCCCATTCAAATTGCGAATTACGAACGAGGAAAAACAACAATTTATTATAACCACATCTGATCGTGTAGTAACTGAATTTGATCGCTTTGCCAAATGCAGGACATGCTAAAATAAATAGACTTGCCGAAACGAAATTCATGATAATTTGGAAAACATTTGAGCATTTCGGAGTGTCATCGTCGGGCTCTTGTCCAAAAATGATAGAGAAGAATTTTCGTTGCGTTTCGCAAAGTGAACTGAATTCAATATAATACCTGGCGTAGCCGGGAGAGCTTGACAGTAACTAACATCCGGAAAACCGTGTTTTTTTTTGCTTATTCGATAAATCATTATTTCCCTCTGCCAGCAGCGAATTAGCTCCATATTTGACTATGGACTCAAGAACGGATTGTATCTAACCTATTCCCTGACGAACTGGTGAAATTTAGTCACGGCCGCTGGGACAACAGTGGATGGGAACGGAATATCGTCCCAACTACACTTTAATTAGTGTAGCAAATAAATGAGCAATTTGTTGCGTTTTAACAGTGTGATTCGATCAAAACTGTAAATTAAAATCATAGTCTCGTTCGTCTGTACGTTCCAGTAAATTAGAATTGAAAACCGCAATTTAATTGCAACTTTCGCAGATCATTACAGTGAGCAACTTTTTTCTTCTTCTTCTTTCATAGCGCGCGAGCATAAGCAATTAATGTTAATAGTAGGTATACTCTCTTAGGTACATGGCCTCGACCTAAACAATGTACAGTACATTATATATTATAGTCGCGTTGACCGTTTTTCTTCACAGATTTTTTTTTTTCCTTTCATTTACTTCTTTACACAAATACTATACTGTACCTGGTGTTCGATCAAGACACGAAAAAAAAGAGTAGTTGTGCTTTCATAATGTAACTAAATATTATGTCATTAAGATGTTTATTGAATTTTCTGTAAATAGATTAGCGGTGAAAAATTTACAAAAACGAAACGAGAAAGAAAAACATGTAACGTCAAGTCTGCCATCCATATATATAATCCTTCAAAGACACTAATTGATTGGAAGTAGATTACGATCTGAAAGTTTTTTTTTTTTGGTTCTTTCAATTGACGGAAACGTTTTTTCGATTGATAAAACCATCCTAAATGCGACGACTGAGTTGAATGCGTTTTCTTATGATTTTTTTCTTTTCGTTTCTTTTTAATTTAATTTAAATTGTCTTATGGAACTCTCTACATCGAGCGTGCACACACAATGGCTAAGTCAATGCTCTGATTACGAATCTCTGGCATCCGTCCAATACAATAGGTACACTCTCATTTACGGCCAAACAAATAACATTACCGAGCTTATCTAGAACATTTTTTGGCAAAGATGCGGTCAAAAATTTTGTGTTCTTTTCTTTTTCTCTTGTGGTGTTCTATGCTTCTGACGCTACACACACGATTTTTTTTTTGTTTTGCTGATTTTTATTACCTTCACCGGTCTGATTTATTACCTTTTTAAAATGTTGTAGCGAAGAAAAAAAAAATGTCGCAATTTATATTGTGCTTTGAATCAAGAATGATTCATCTTTGATGGATTGACTGATTGGATTTTGTTTTAAGATAAACAACACATTATTCCACTTTGATTGTGTTTTTATAACACTTTTCTCTGCATTTTTTTTTTTGTTTTTCAGAAGCACCGAGAGCATGAGAGAGAGTGAGAGAGAAACCAAACATAAACAAAAACCAATTTTCCGGAAACGTAATTATTGCATACGATAATTACGATAGCCAATAGGGTTTTTAAATCTGTACACTGGGCTCTAAGTACAGAAATTCTATTTTTTCGTCGCTCAGTGAACGCGCTGAGTTAATGAAAGTAAATTTTGACAACTGTTGTTGCAATAAAAACAAAATTTAATTAATTGATTTTCACTATTTGAACACAATGTCATCACTCAAAAATAATTGTTATTCATCAACACGAAAATCGAAAACCTTTTTACATCAAAAATACCAAGTTTCACTAACCTCACAGTTAACTTTGGCAGTATTAACTGAGCGACAAAAGTTAACGTCAGTGAATGAAATACAATTTTTAAACGCGCCCCTATAGACTATTATGATAAGAGAGATGGAGAGAAGGAAATACAACGCGAACCAATGCCTTGATGTGCTTTTATGTGTCAAAATTTATATGAAAATATTCAATGACAAACCCACTTACAATAAACTAACAACTTCGGCCTTCTCGCTTTAATCAGAACAGCCCATTCTTGCACGAAAATTTCATCCTTTTACTGAGGATCTGTATGGCCAATGTTGCTATTCGAACACAATCTAGAGAAATTGCATCCAAAGTGCCGATATTACTGGCACGCACTTTTCGTGATTGGTCAAGTTGGTGAAGTAGATTATGCAACCAGCGAGTAAATATTTCTCTGACTAGTGTGAATAGTGAAAACTGAGCCGAAGGCAAGGACTTAAATAACACTTCAATCGGAAAAACATTTACTCGTTATAGTTGCTTGTATTTCCATCAAATACAAGCTCTAATTACAACACAATGAAATCTGTGTGTAATGCCACTGGTAGGAGGGGCTCGTCAGCTAAATTATTCTGTTTGTTAATGTTATACCCGTATTTCTCCAGTTACCATTTTCAAGCACTGCAAAACAGTTAACAAGCCCACAGATTACCAATAACAATTCGAACAAAGTGTTAGCACCCTGATCATTTTTCTATTGTAAAATTATTCAGTTAGAGCTTCAAAAACAAAACGAGCCATCAGAACAGTCGGAGCGTTTGCTGCGACTGAGCCCCGTACAAACCCGTATATCTATTGCGTACGTGACCCTAGTGCGTCTGTCACCCTACTTTGACCGTAAGCCTATTGCGCCGGTTAATGTAGTTAAAGTAAAATTATTATGTAATGTGTACATCTTACAAATTGCGCATAGCGCAATTACGAAGCCCCGTACGACGTTCCTTTCAACAACATTCTATTCGGCCTTTGATTACCTCCCAAATGAAACAAAAATTACGAAAAACGGATGAAATTTGCTCGAGTTATATGTAAAATACACATAGGGCCCTAGTAGTGGCCTAAGTCCAAGGACCCAAATTTATTTTTTTTTCAACAACATTCTATTCGGCCTTTGATTACCTTCCAATTGAAACAAAAATTACGAAAAACGGATGAAATATACTCGAGTTATATGTGAAATACACACAGGGCCCTAGTAGCGGCCTTAGTCCAAGGACCCAAATTTAATTTTTTTTCCAACAACATTCTATTCGGCATTCGATTACCTTCCAAATCAAACAAAAATTACGAAAAACGAATGAAATTTACTCGAGTTCTATGTAAAATACACATAGGGCCCTAGTAGCATTTCACTTCTAAGGCCCTAACTCACGGTCCACTCAACCGATTTTAAAAAACTTTTTTTTCCTGGATTGGTATTGACAATACCTATCATTCGCCGTGTCATTTACATTTCCATCGTTTATTTTGCCATAAATATCACCAAAAGACCTTAAATCACTTAGGTGGCCCTAACTCACGAAGGGCCGACCCGAATATGCCCATCTTCGAACTTAGCCTCACTATTTTGACTATCTTTCAGGGAAAAAAAAAATTTTGAAATCGGATTTGATTTACTCAAGATATCGACGTGACGGACAGACAGACGGACAGACAAAATTTTTATTGCAGATTCGTCATCTATGAACATAGGCAAACACTTTGCCCTTAACGTCTGCTTCGAATTCCATCAATTACACACGGCATCGTAATCCTATAAGCCCCTTTGTACTTCATACGGGGCTAAAAAAAGACCAACGCCGGACTGGATACTGTTAAATGACCACACCGATTGCCCACAATGTAGTAACAAAATGTCTATCATCTACTGTCTATCTAGAGAAGCATATCTATTACGTATATCCAGCATGTAAAATCTTCGTTGTATTGACGGCGTGGCGTATTTAGCATGACTGATCCTTTCCTCCGTTCTTTTTCAAGTTGAGTAACCAGTCAGCGATTTTCTATTTTGAGGCTGTCACATTTATCTTCTTTCACGATTCTTATCTTACTGATGGCTTTTACAACTCAATGTTTATTCTGCACTGAAAATTTTGGCTTTTTCAATGCCAGTACAGAGGCGGAATCATCTGGTCCAGTAATTCAATGTGATTGATACTATCGACATTTCGTTAACGTTGTACTCGTTGGATTGAAATTGTTGAATCTTGCAACATAGCTTTCAAATGGAATTCAAACGCCACTCAAGTACTAAAAGGACTTACGTCTAGGATGGAACTTTTCCAAGGCGTTTCATGTTAGCAAATGCCATTTTCATGGGGGGCATCTTTCAATAAAACCATAAACACATCTTCTAATGGGATAGATTGAGGAAAACACAGAAGTTTTGGTGAGAACATCGTCAACGGGAGATATCTGCCCGTGATATTGCACATTGCAGTCCGTCCACATTTCGAACGGGCACATCGAAATTTTCAACTTTTTTTTTACAATTTTACGAAATTTCCCAAATGAATTTCAAATTTTGTTTTTCTGTGCATTGCCTGTAAGTAATTATTGATTTTCAATGGTTGGTAAAGTTATTTTTAGGTGCGGAGTGTCTCGATAAACTTGTTGTAAAAAATGGTGTTGGAACAAATCTATACATAACTACCTAATTCCTTGCTAACCGATTGAATGTTTGAAATTTTAATGTGATCTTGTACGTGATCAATTGGTTTCTGAAAAGCCAATAACCCGTACGTTCATTTACGCCCGTTTACATCAGAAAGACTGTTCAACTAAGACGCTCAATACTTTAGATGGGGTTTCAGACTCGTACAATAACGTTTTCTCGCAGGTCCACATTCGGGGAGTGGCGAATTCGACAAAATGAGGCAGGCCGTGTTGTGTATGCATATGAAATATGTTCGCAAGTAGGGAATAAAAAAATAATAAAAAAATTTGTGAACGTTAATTGAACGACTCCAAAAACCTAAAATTCAATTGATTACCTCACGAAGCTTTCATTTACATGTTCACAATGAAACACACTGTCCCATTAAGCCGAGCTAAGTTAGCTTGAAAAAGCTTTTACGAGCATTTAGCTCCCTGTTAAATTTGAATTGAAAATATATCCATTTCAAACACCAAAGGAGCTCGCAAAACCACTGTAATGCACACAAACTTAATCACATCGATTTGCTTTATCGCAACATCAGAGTAAAGAGATATGACATCGTTTTGGTAGTACGCAGTTCCATTATGAATCTAAAATTTTCTCGTATAAGAGATGCAATAGCATCATCAAAATGCATGACACACAAACTTTTCGAACTAATAAAATTACCTGTACCATCCGACGTATACTTTTCAAACATTATCTTTCGTAATTCAATTCTCAGAATTTCATCGAGAATTACTGTCCTGTCCTCTGACTGCTTTGAAGAATTTTTTTTTTTGGGGTCGTGAACACATTAGGTCACGAAATTATTTTTGAGAGTACAAAGGGTCATAACCGACCCAAATGTAATACAAACCTTAACAACGTTAAGTTAATAATTCTCGAACTAGAATCAACCAAAGTTAAACAGCGAGTCACGTGGTAAGCACTGAGAGAGACCCTGATGATGAGCCTTCTAAGAAACTGTCTCTCATAGGCATCACCATCACCAACCACAATTTTGCTAATTTAATTATAAAGCAGAAATAGAATACACAACTCAATATTTCGCATACACTGACGAGCGAGCTCCGATCGCATTTTATATATATTCGTTTAAAGATTTTAGCAGAAATATAATACTGTCTAGCATAGATGAAACAACACTGTGAATGGTGTGACTCATTGGGTGTAATGTTGATTTTGTAAAATTAATTAATTTAGCATATTTATGTGTGCCAGTCGACGACGTTCACACTTCTTCGTTCCTATTAAAAATGTGGTTTTTTCATTGCTTGACGAACAGGAATACAACAAGCCCAATTTATCCAGGGAAAGGATTTGCGCAATTTTTTTTTTTTTGGGAAGGATTTCAACAGCGCTTACGAAAATTTTTGTCACAGACTGAGGATTCTTAGGGTCTTTTAGGAATTTTTGAAATGTTTTTTTTTCTTTGTTTGTTTTCTATAGGAACTATTTTTGCAAAAATAATTTCCGATATTTTCCTAAATTTTTCTTTATTTTCGCAAAAGTCAGTTTTGAGAAAATTTAGGGAATATTTGAAAAAATTTGAGAAAATTGCCGAAAACGTTTTCCCAAAAACTGTCTATTTATTTATTTATTTATTTCTTATTTATCAACGGTTTACACCAACTGATAGTTATGATAATACAAAGCAGGAATGAAAACAATAATATAACAAAAAGATGAACTTAAATCAATAATGAAATTATCGTCAAAGAAAAAACCAAAGAAGATAGAAAAAAGAAAAAGAAAAAGAAGAAAAAAGAACTAAAAACGTAGCAACAGAATAAGGAAAACTTTAAAACTCAGTACGTTCTGTAATTTGCAAATGAATAGTTCTCAGATATCTCGACGGAACGAACACTGCTGCGAAATGCGCCCCTAGACTCTGATCGGTCGTACAAATGTGCAAAACGGTTGAAGATCGTACATAGGTGGTTCACTGGTTCATAGTATCCATAGTCAGTTCGATGTCTATTAATTTGCAAAAATTCATTCGCACGAAGAACTCGGGTAGGCTGGCGAACAGTTATGTTGGGCTTGGGTTGCTCCTCGATAGAGTCTCGATACCAGGCAGTCTGCGTCGTACAGTTCGTCTCAAGGCATAAAGTATGAATTGCTTTTGTATGGACTCGATCTCGTGCATTCTCGTGGTACAGTGTGGTTGCCAAACGGTGCAGTCATATTCTAAATGCGACCTTACGTGAGCGCAGTATATACTTTTCAAAGCTTTGACGGAATGGAATTCGTGGCAAATTCGTTTCAAAAGCCGAGCATTGCGTATGCATGTGTTCTATGTGAATTGAAAAGTCCAACTTAATGTCGAGCATTACACCCAAATCTCGTATCCGAAATACTCGCTCCAGATCTTCGCCGTCAATTTTGTAGTTGAAGTGAATTGGATGATGGTTTCGGTGAAAAGATATCGAATTGCATTTGTTTATGCTGAATGAGAGACCGTTAATCCGAGGCCAGAGCTGAGCAATCCAGTACTGTACGTATCTTCTTAGAGATTTTTAAGTCGTCAGCGTACATCAAGCACCGAGAGCGTTTTATTACTTTGTTATGTCGTCGAAAAATAAGATGAAAAGATGTCTCTGATGTTTACAGTGTTTGAGGAACTTTCTGTGATTTCCCTCGGGCCGTTACCTTCTTTCCGTGCACCTTGGGCTGGAAAAACTAACATGCCCTTCAGATCCATGAGCAGATCTAATACAACTAATACAACCATTGCTGACACTCTTCATTTCTGTTCGAATTTTTCAGAGTGACTATTGCAACAGAAGGCATCATTAAAACAAACAAAACCGCAGAAATATTCACCGAACGGAAACGACTATTATCCACGTAATCCAAAACTAATGTATGGGAAATGGGTTCATTCCTAGATAAACCAAATACAGACAAATGTAATGAGAATGGTGAAGGAAATGAACTTCAGTACGGAGTGGCCAGTATGCAGGGCTGGCGCTGTGAGATGGAGGACGCCCATTATGCCAAAACGGGATTAGGTGAAAATTGGACTGACTGGAGCTACTTTGCAGTTTTCGACGGCCAGTGAGTTTGTGCATTACTGTCGTGACACTACCAAAAGTTCCGATTCAAATCCCTTTTTTTCCCCCTTTATCTTTTCCACTCATATAGTGCCGGCGTGTCGGTGTCGGCTCATTGTGCAAAACATTTGCTGGATTGCATTTTGCAAACGGAAGACTTTCAACAACAAAATTTTATCAAAGGAATTCGTGAGGGTTTTCTGAATTTGGACGAAAATATGCGAAAAATCCCGGACCTGTACTATGGTGTAGACAAGTCCGGCACAACGGCAGTCTGTGCATTCGTCGGTAGGGAAAATATATTCATAGCAAATTGTGGCGATTCGAGGGCAATTTTGTGTCGAAACGGCGAGCCGGTATTTTCGACGCAAGACCACAAACCCATTTTGCCGGGCGAAAAGGAACGAATCATGAATGCTGGTGGATCGGTGATGATTCAGCGAGTGAATGGTAGCTTGGCTGTGAGTCGAGCACTTGGTGACTATGAGTACAAAAATGTGAAAGACAAGGGGCAGTGCGAGCAGTTGGTGTCACCCGAACCGGAAATATTTTGCTTAGATCGAGATCCGGCTGATGAGTTTTTGGTATTGGCTTGTGATGGTATCTGGGATGTAATGACCAATGAAGATGTGTGTCGATACGTTCAAAACCGGCTACGTGTTACGTCTGATTTGAAAAAAGTGACCAATTCCGTTATCGACACTTGTTTTTTTAAGGTAAGTCGGCCGATGGCACGAAAGCTTTCTTTTTATGTTTGATGTGGTTTCCAATTTTTCTCTTTCTTCCCACTCAAATTGCACCAACAGGGAAGTCGTGACAATATGAGCATTATTATAATAGTGTTTCCTGGTGGACCGAAGCCGACCCAAGAAGCTATCGATACGGAAACGGAGCTCAACCAGCACATCTACGAGATCATTCAAGGTTGTTATTGTTATAGTCGTAAATGTTTTGGTTTTGAATATTAACGAACCGGCCGCGCTCTCGTGAAACATGCATTCTATATATACGACATTGACTATCGGCATAGCGTCAATGTTGATTATTTTTTTGTAGAATTTAAAAAAATGCAATCCGAATAAGCAATCAAAAATCGATGTGATAAATGAGAGAGAAACGAGAACGAATCAAAAAACAATTGTGTGCTAGGTGTTTATATAGACAGCTACTATGAAGTGATACTAGAATATAGGCACCACGTATAGTTGTACTACAACTGTTGTAGTGATAAAAAATGTCGGTTTCCGGCGTGCGTAATGACATTGATTGATTAGGTATCATACGTTCTCTGCACAAATGGTGACATAGTGCGTTGGATAGGTTTCGATGATCTTAGTACGAAACACATACATCCGTTGGACCCAATGACGTCTGTGGTTCCGCTGCAGCCGCTTCACAAAATTTCTTAAAAACTAATTGGAACCTGTTCCAGGTCTTCACTACCTACCTAACGGTAATACAATATGGACAGTAGACATATATGAGTAATTCTTGTCCTTCTTCGATATTGTACTCAAGGCAGAGTGGAGACCAAACTTTTTTTGCCAAGCGGATGCGAGAATCACAGACCTTATCGAAACCAACGTTTCAATTGTTTACTCAGGCCACCGATACCTATCCAACGACCTATATCATCTGTGAAAATTCTGAAAATGTCAAATTGTTGCCCAATTAATCAGTGGCACTGACTGGTTGGATCTCGAAATTTCAGCCTTCTCGAATACTTGACGAATGATTAAAAGCAATGTGATAGTCGCGTATTGAGGACAGATGAGGTCAGCAGTTTTTTCCGTGCTAGATACTAGATACGTACATTGTACGCTTACCTTTTAATTAAGTGCATTTCACAATAACACTTTACTAGAACCCCTTCGTGTCATAATTTGTTGTTCACTCAGTTGTGTAGTTAAACTAGTTTTGAGATCGTGCGTGAAAACGTTTGTAAGAAACGTTTGTTAGGATCATGAAACTAACAATCTTCAAATGCTTCACTGCTCACGGTGCGGTTGAATTAATTTTAACTGAGCATTTCGATGCACTTTTGATATTTTTCGATATTATTAGTCAGCTCGGAGCCCTGAACAAGGTTCCACAAAGATTTTTGATTTTCATCCGTATTTTCGGTGACAGTGGTGCATCGTCCATCCTGTCTACAGAGAGAGTGGAGGAAAACTGGTTGTGGTTTCAATCGATAGTGCCTGAAATTCTAATAACAATTGTACAAAAATGTGGTACCGTAAGTGCAAGTGAAGCCGACAGAGACATGCTAAAGTTGAAAAAACGTGATTTTCAAACAGTCATAGAGGCGTGGATACATGAGGGATGAAGCTAATAAATAGTTCTAGCAGTAGAGCAACATTTCCTCTACCAATGACCAAAAAATTATTTACGGAGACCAACTACATAAAGGCCGACAGTAGCTCAAAGTTTTTCCCTCATATTTGGTAAAATTTGCAGGTTTCAGAGGTACCTGAGACGCACTTATTAAAATTTTTTGTAATTAAAATGGTTAATTCTGAAATGCTGGAAGTCTCAGCTGTCCATCGACACCACACATGCAATGCCTCATGTCAACAGTGCCGATATGTTGCTTGAATAAGTGAAATGTGTCCTTCCACAAAGAAATTTTGTGCATGATTTGAAATATCTATATAAAAAGCAAAAAATCGATGTTATTTTGCTTTTTTCGTTGTTCCTATAACTTTGTTTATCAAACAAATCATTCCAGCAGTGTTTTCAAAGACTTTTCAAATCAAGCACAAAATTTCGTCGTAGAAGGACACAATTCACTTATTAACGCAACATATCGGCACTGTTGACATGAGTCATTGCAAGTGTGGTGTCGATAGACAGCTAAGACTTCCAGAATTTCAGAATTAACCATTTTAATTACAAAAAATTTAATAAGTGCGTCTCAGGTACCTCTGAAACCTGCAAATTTTACCAAATATGAGGGAAAAACTTTGAGCTACTGTCGGCCTTTATGTAGTTGGTCTCCAAAAATAATTTTTTGGTCATTGGTAGAGGAAATGTTGCTCTACTGCTAGAACTATTTATTAGCTTCATCCCTCATGTATCCACGCCTCTATGACTGTTTGAAAATCACGTTTTTTCAACTTTAGCATGTCTCTGTCGGCTTCACTTGCACTTAGGGTACCACATTTTTGTACAATTGTTATTAGAATTTCAGGCACTATCGATTGAAACCACAACCAGTTTTCCTCCACTCTCTCTGTAGACAGGATGGACGATGCACCACTGTCACCGAAAATACGGATGAAAATCAAAAATTTTTGTGGAACCTTGTTCAGGGCTCCGAGCTGACTAATAATATCGAAAAATATCAAAAGTGCATCGAAATGCTCAGTTAAAATTAATTCAACCGCACCGTGTGCTATCTTGAGCCCTTGAGAAATTTCCGGTTTTGTTTAAAATTCGATTAAAAAGTTATCGAATGGATTAACTAACTAATCAGAAAAACCTCGAATTGACCTAAGCGTCCAGAACCAAATTTCAAAATTGACCCACCCTGATTTGATTAAAGCAAAAATTGAAATGGCATGAATTCTAGCTACTTCCTTAATTTAGGAATTCAATAGTTTAGGAATTGTAAGTAATCTTTCAAGAATATTTAGGAAATTTATGAAATCAAATCGATTTAGGTCGATCAGATTCTCGAATCTTAAAGCAGATAAGTTCAAATCATACAAAATTATTGCAAGCGCCATCTTGATCGAAAATGGCATAATTTGTGGAATCTGTACAGCTTTCCGTTGTCCAGAAGTACGGTACAGTATTTAAGGTTGCAATAGATTGAAGTGGTTGCTGCAAAAGTAATTCATTACATGAGGTAATAGTTTTGTGTTACAAGCACACTCACAATTTGGTTTTTTGAGCAACGGTAGCTTTTCGACAAGTCTAGAATCTGTATATCCGATCCGAACAACTAAACTTGTCCAAAAACAGTTACCGAAATAAGTTGCTCAAATACACACAAGTCAATTTGTGCGTATCACAATGTTGTTTCCGAATTAGTGAATTACGTAGCCGATATCCGATGTATTCTGGTTTACTGTCTGCCCCATGCGAAAGTTGATTGACACAAACAAATTCACGTAAAATTTACCCAAAATATTGTTCGTGTAAAGGTCAAATTTGGCTAGTGGCAGACAATAAAATTTTGAATCAGGTCAAATTTAGGTTGAATCTGAAGTTGACCTTCAGGCTTATGAAAATTATCGACCTATTCCGAGCGTGAGATCGATTTACTCAGCAATTTTAACTCGAAATAAAGATCAAAAGATCAAAATTCAATGAGAGATCATTTGGAAATGGACGAAAGTTTGCGGGTTTTTTTTTATAAAAAGTAAAAACATTAGAAAATCGAAATACTTAAAAATTGTTAAAGAAAATGACTTACCTTATGCTCAGCGTTCCATAAAAGTAAATTTTGAAAATGCAATAAAATCAAAAATTTAGAAAAATCTTAAAAATCAAAAAAAAAATTTAGTCAAAATTGTCGTACACCAAATAAACCAATAAAAGAAGAAGAGAAAAATGTAAAAATTTCATTGAATAATTGTAGTTGATAAACGAGAGAAAATAAAATGATGAATTCACCAACAAAAAACATTTAAACTTTTCCTCGTAATTCACATTTCATTGAAACATTTCTGTATTTTTTTTAAGCTTCGCATACAACTCCTCGAGTCAAATGAAATGATGATCAGAAAAGGTGCTGGTCGGTCTTGTCACATTTTCTAGCCAAAAATAATAATAGCGACAGACCGTGTCCACAAAACAATTTCCTGATCAAAATTTTGATTTCACTCGTTGTTATGTGCGAAACTTTCAAATTTTAATTTATTTCGCTTTTGATTTTAACTTTGCTTTGACTCGAGCGAACTTCACTCGTAAAGTCTCAAAATACAAATTCTCACACGACTGCTAAGCATAAGGTACGTTAAATTTAAAGTTTTTTTTTTCATTCAGTTTTGCCACCTTTCTAGTTTTAAATCGAATAGAATCATCACCTCATCGACCGGCGTCACTGACACAATATTCTTTGTTTTCTTTCAGAAAATTCGCAAAACCCCGAAAACGTGAATTTAGCACAAATTATTCAAACGTTAAATAGCAGTAATTTAGACGGCATACCACCGGGAGGAGGATTGGAATCGAAGTGAGTATGACATATGAAATATTGAAATTTATTTAGTTGAAAAGAAGATGTTTCATCGGTGTTCGTTCGACTTACGAGTTGGTAAAGAAGAAATTCCAAAATGACGTACAGTATTTTAGTGTTGTACTAAAAAAACCGAATATTTACCGGTAGAGGAATCTGTATCGATTAGATTCTGGAATACAGACATACCAGAGTCGGAAACATGGAAACTGCTTCGAGTCTTAAGAGTGATATCGCCAAATCTTCAGGTGATTGTTTTAACTTTGGTAACAAGCGGTCTCCGATTTTAATGAGTGATAGCTCGGTGGATTCGTCTTTCAATTCTAGGAAACACGTATCTTTTACTTTTTCTAAAAAAAATTTGTTTTCTGTGAAAAGTGTTCAAAAGTGATCACATGTCAGAGGGTACCGAAAACAGTTTTTCGACAATAACTCAAGAAAAAATTATTTTAAATTGTTGTAATGTTGTACGAATGTCGGCCTTGGAAAGACCTACAGGTAGACATAGCGACGCGTTTTTGGATTGATAAGAATAGTTGACGATAAAAAATGACTGCCATAGTACCGTTCCAGATGCAGTTCCAGCTGTAGAGCCCCCGGAAAGAAGGAAAAAATCTGCATTTTGACACCAAATTTTTTTCCAACACTTCTGTGGGCTTGCAGCACAAAAGTACTGGGTTCATTTATATGTGGAACGATAGTGGGTGAGGTCAGCTACAACACCCCATACTCAGTTTCGTGGAACATCGAAGCTGCAGAGAAGGCGGACTCTCCGAACACTCACTATATTTTTAGTCATTACTCTCGTGGATCTACTCGCACAAAGCGGTGCGTATACTCTACCTTTAGGCCTTTCCAAGGCCGACATTCGTACAACATTACAACAATTTAAAATAATTTTTTCTTGAGTTATTGTCGAAAAACTGTTTTCGGTAACCTCTGACATGTCTTCTCACTTTTGAACGCTTTTCACAGAAAACAATTTTTTTAAGAAAAAGTGAAAGATACGTGTTTTCTAGAATTGAAAGACGAATCCAACGAGCTATCACTCATTAAAATCGGAGACCGCTTGTTCCCCAAATTTAAAGAGTTTTATAGAATTTCTTCCAAAGAAATGCCCATCGTAGTCTAAATAAAGGATACTGCAAAGGGGACTATCAAAGTTTCTTAATTCAGCCGCTTAAAATAAGCAAGCGACGCCATTTTCTTTTGGTGGGTTGGTTTCAGAGAAGTAGAAGAATAAGTAAATCCCAAAAAGAAATTATTTTTACATTCGTTCCACACCTCTACTTCGCCTCGTTAAGACCTGTTTACGACCAGTCCTACAAAAATCCACTTTGTCTCACTCGTGACAAAATCTACTATTCCAGGCGCAAATTTCTGTCGCACACCGACATTCCTTAAATGAAGTGACAACGAAACGTCTTCCAACAAAATCATAAACTTTGAGGTTACGTTAAGTGAAACGATTTCCCCCACAAACTTTCCCATAGATGATAATTATCCGTCTCCCGTCCGTATACTCTGTGTCAGTGTTTTCGTTTGATTGAATATCTATTTCGTTCAGATATGTAAATTGGCAATTCCATTCATTCATTTCAGGTATCCAGATATATTAAGTGCATTTAACGATATAAATCCGGGACAGAATGAAGACCTTCAAATCCAGGAGATTTTCTACATGCAGTAATCATTGTGGTGGTTTGTTTGTTTTTCTTTCTTCTTTTTTTTGTTTGTTTCGTTTCTTTTTTCAATCAATCGGACCGGTGTTGTCAACGCACCCACAAATAAGTAAGCGAGAGAAAACAAACAGAAATTTTACTTAAAACAATGGGACATATAGAATGGAAAAAAAATTAAACAAAAAAAATATCATCGGAAATTTACAACAACAACAATATCCTCACACAGAACATACACAGAAAGAAAGTTTAAAAAATTAAATTAAAAAAAAGAGAAAAAAAAAGTTGAATAGAAATCCTTTAGTTTATGTATATTTTAAGTGTTTAAGAGAGAAGAAAAACAAAACTTTCGAAGAGAAAAAAGAACAAAAAGAAAAAGTAAAAAACTTAAAAAAAAATGTAAAAAAAATTGGATAAAAAAGTAGTTGAATGTTAACTATTTGTAAACATTTTTTTTTCTTTTTTCTTTTTTATTTGAAATCGAACTGTTACAGACGGAACATCGTGTGAATAATTTGGAACAAAAAAAAAACAAAAACAATTTCGGTTATTTTTACAAGCAGAAGCGATAAGCAGAACGATCGTTTGAACATGTTCGTTGATTACTTTTACCAACAAAAAACTGAAACCAACACTAAGAAATGCTGTCTTCAAATTCATTTTTTTTTTAAACAAAAACCAATTCTTTGCTGCTACATAGTACATTTAATGTTGAATTTAATTTGAAGCCGCATTGTGACCACCATCATCACGGTAACTAAAAAAAAAAATTGTGTTCTATGGATCAGATTTGTAATTAAGAACCAACCAACCAATTTTATTATTTCGTTTCCTTTCATTTCTTTTTAAATTAATTCAAAACTTGTAATTTTTTGTTTTTAGTATTGTGTATTATTCGCAAAAAAAAAAATATTAAAAAAAGCAACAAAAATAAATGTGGTTCGAACATGACGATAAAATAATTATTTCGTGTCAGTTTCCTTCATCAGATCGATATTTGTCGTTTTTGTAAAGTGTCGAAATGTGGTCCACAGAAATCGGACTATGGGTCGTAATATGAACTGAAATTACTTGAACTAGTTTTGACATGAACCCATTGACCCAGGCGTCCCACTAAATTTTGCCTTGTCCGAAATTCGGACATTTCGGACAATTCATAAAAATTTCGGACATTTTCTGCAAAAATTTCGGACATTTTTTTTTCTAATTTTCACTAAAGTTACGCAAAAAACAAATTCTGTAAGTCATTTAAGTCCATTCCACCAACAAATTCTAAGGCTTTATATGAGATGAGAGAGATGAGATTTTTTTTAAAAGTATACTTTGACATGACCTGTAGCTGTACAGATCATAAACCTGAATAGAGGGCTTGAAACCTTCACGAAAATATAGTGTTAAAGATGTAGGTTAACTAATGCATGTCGCGGAAGAATAATATCTGACATGTTTCTGAGGTAAGGGTTTGTAATAGATCCCATATAAATTTCGTCAAACAAACGAAAATCTAGATTTGGTATTTTAGTATAAAAATTCAGAAAACAGAAATCCAGATCTTCATTTGTCAAACGAAATTCTTGTGAATTCCATTACAAACCACAACTCCCGAATCAGAAACATGTCGTATTTCAACCTTGCGAGACTGTATGTTTAAATAAAACCAGGTTGAATACGGGTCAGGCTTCTTTCCGTTCCTCAAATTTTGGACAAATGCTGAGAAATACATTTTCCTCGCATAGAATAATTTCCTCAAATATGTGGTTTTTAGTCAATACACTTCCTTCGTCGACCTACATCATTTGCATGTATTTCATCGAAGGATGGAAGAAATAATGATCACAAGCAAGGTTAAAGTTTCGATGCGCTACAGGCGAATCTTGTAATTAGTTTCCATTAAGCCTGTTGGAATTTTTGTCTACTTTTCCTACTATTACTTCAAAAATTCGATCATATTCTCCCTTCTATTCGAAATTTTTTCATGTCGACTATACTGAAAAAATGCTTAAAAAAGACATTGGAGTCAGCCAAGATGTGACGCAGGAAACTCTTAACGTGGCTGTCTTTTAGAGCTACAGCTATTTTCTAACATATTCATTCGCTGCGCTCACTCGTTATATTATTATCTTAATATTGATTTATTGATTTTCACTCGAAGGAAGAATTGTAACATTATGCTCGAGTACCATAATCAGAAAAACAGGATTTTTTTTTTGAGGAAATGCTTTTTTGAATGAAAACCAGGTCTAGAAAATTAGCTGAGTTAGTTATCGTGTTCCATAGGAAAAGAAACAATGAGCATATCGGTTTTTCGAGAACTACTCCCAGACCATTGAGCTGATGACGCCCATTTAAAAACTTGACCTGAGGAATTCAGTTCTCCTTCGAACAAAACGTTTTTGAAAATCGATTTAGATTTACTCAAGTTAAAAATATATTACACATTTAACGTTTCATATTTAACGTCATATTTCCACATAATTTTCAATTATAGTGTTCGCGGTACCTATACACATTTTCTGGTATTTTCTGCCATAAAGACCCATATGACTTACAGTCAAGTGAATAAAAATTTAGGGACAAAGTATTGATAGACTGAAAGTTCAATTAAAAATTCTGTGAAGCGCGCCGCAGGCAATTTTTTTTTGAAAATGAGACTTTGATAAGGTTATATATTTAATTCTGGTCAGGTCTTGAAGAATATTTCGGACATTTCGGACAATTTCGGACAAATGTGTAAAATTTCGGACATTTCGGACAAGTGGGACGCCTGCATTGACCATTTTAGGGAAAACCTTTTCCAATATTTTCCTACAATTTTCCAGGTTTTCGCAAAATGTTGGAAAATTGAAAAAAAAACTGGGAAAATAGTCTTTGTCTGAACCTGATTTGGTATAACAACCGGTGAACTATCCCCGACCATTTTTGCCGTAATTTGCATAAAAACCATTGGATTTGGATGGGTCGGGTCCCTTGACTGGTGAGACTATCTTTCATTTTATGAAATTTGCTACATAAACCTTGCGTGTATATAATAGAACAAACTCAGCGGATTTGTCGTTTTATTAAATGTAGCGAAGACTCTAATATATTGATCTAACCAGATTTGACTTTTAGCGAAGTCGCTAATAGAACTCACTGGACTTTTAACGAAATGAAGCAAAGTCGCTAATCCTCATGGGTTCTGCCCTTTAAAAAAATTTAGTGAAGACTTCAATAGATCGACCTCACAATGTTTTTCTTTTAACGAAATGAAGCAAAATCGCTAAAATAGGTCGACCTTACCGGATTTGTCCTTTTACACAATGTAGCGATGTTAATACCTCCACCTCATTGGATTTGTCCTTTAACAAAATGTAGCGGGAACTCTAAAATAGCTCAACCTTACCGGATTTGCCCTTTTACGAAATGTAGCAGGAACGCTAAGAAAGCTCGATATCACCGGTTTTTCCCTTTTACGAAATGTAGCTAAGGTTCTAAAAAATCAACCTTACCGGATTTGCCCTCTAACATAAGGTAGCGAAAACGCAAATAGCTCGATCTCATTGGATTTGTTCTAAAACAAAATGTAGTGGAAACGCTTATAGCTCAACCTCACCCTTTCATGAAATGTAGCGAGAACGCTAATAGCTTAACCTCACTGGATTTGCCCTTTTACAAAATGTAGCGGGAGCTCTTAAAGATCGACCTCACCGGACTTCCCTCTTACGAAATGAAGCGGAAACGGTAATAGCTCGACCTCATTGGATTTTTTCTTTAACAAAATGTAGCAGGAACCTCACCGGAATTGCTCTTTTACGAAATATTGCGAAGGCTCTGCTATAAGAGAAGGCCCTCACCAGATTTGACTTTTAACAAAATGCAGCAGGAACGCTAAAATAGCTCGACCTCACCGGATTTGCCCTTTTTCCAAATATAGCGAAGACTTTAATTAGTCCAATTAAATGACCTTGAAGAATTTTCCATTTCTTACAAAATATTCAATTTCTATAGAGGAGGAGGAGGAATCTAACAAAAGCTTATGCTTCATACATTTTGTCGTACACAGGTCTGATAATCATAATTTTTTGAGCGTGCATTTCTTCTCTACATTTCTTTAACGAGCACTTCTACCGCAGATTTGGCCACAAAGTTACAAATGTAACAATCGCAATTCCTTAATGAAACCTCGAGTGAACGGGTGGTTTTCGTGTATTTATTGACATCGAATCAACAAAATTTACATGGAAACTCTACTTTTCATGTTTTTATCACGAGCTATGTAAAATACTGTTGAACAATTGACTAAACAATTTGTGCCACGAAAGCCTTCGATTGTATGATTTTAGCATTTTAAGCATCTTAGACCAATAAATCACAGGCAGGCTCGTATTTTCAGGCCAGGCCGAAAATATAGCCAAAAATGGGTTTAGATGGTACGGAAGGCCAAAATATTAGACACGTATTTTTTCTTAGAATTTTAAAAAAATAATTAGCGGGTGAGAAAGGTCTATTCATTCAAATGTACAAAGACGTTGGTTAGAAGAGTAAAAAAGATATACACCATTATTCTCCTCTCTTCTAACCAACGCTTTTGCTCATTTGAATGAATCCACTTTTCTCACCCGCTAATTATTTTTTTAAAATTCTAAGAAAAAATACGTGTCTAATATTTTGGCCTTCCGTACCATCTAAACCCATTTTTGGCTATATTTTCGGCCTGCCCTGAAAATACGAGCCTGCCACATCTAGTGATAATATAGAAATTTCCCGGTTCACAGAGATTAGAAATACCGATTACTTTTGGATGTTTGGGATTTCCTGCAACATTATCACTTGCAATCTATACTTTCGATTGTATATTGTTTCTTTTAGAGTCGTTTGGGCTTATGCATATTAAGCCAACCTCCTGCGACAATATCACGCAATCTATGCCTTCGACTGTATTGTTTCCTTTTACTGTCGTTTTGAAAACATTGCAACCCCTTTGGGCTTATAAATAAGCAAATAAATCTACATTACCATTTACCGGTTTTTCGCATTTTCAAAACCTGCTTTCGTTTGTTTGTCCAAATAAGACTGCTTTTTAACTTCAAAACTTTGGCCAGAACGACGTTCATCAGATTCTATCGTCCATAATATAATAATTCGGTTAAACCAGAACTCAAATCTGGCGGGTCATCTGAAAGATTTGTTGGGTGACTGACCTTCAACATAAATCTGATATTCGACTGTGGTTAATCCACATGTCTTAAAAATGCAGTAATAAAATAGCAGCTGTTGTAGATGCGTCATCAATGGAGCAACATTTGTGGTATATTGGTCAACGATATAGTCTACACACTGAAAAAAGTCAAATATCGACAATCGTTGCTGCCTAGTCCTATTAGCTAAAGCTTTATGTCTACTGACTGTTCTTACGCTTGCAGTAGTAACTTTGTGGCTTAGGGATTCATAAAGTAGCAGTTTGAGAATACTATTCCAACGTAAGTATATCACCCAGCATTTGGACTACAAAAGTTTGGATTTCAGCAAAATTTTCATATTAATGCGAAGACTGCGAATATGATCTGTATGTTATGCCGACTTTCTTAATTATACCAAAAGCTTTAATTTTGGCCAAACTTTCGTTTCGTATAAGTAGTGGTGACGCTAATCTCTATTCATGTGCCTTATAAGTCATCGTACAAAGATCGAAAAGTTCAGTTTGGTTATGGAACATTGGTTTTTGAACGTTTCTATATTTTCTGTTAGTAACACAAAGTTACGTGATAAACACTGGATTGATGAAAATTGCGAACGAAATGTCACAAGGAAAGCTGGTCATTTTATAAGAAAAAGTTGGATTTTAACTGGGTTTGAAATTCAGTTCGTAAGACAGTAGATTTTTTCGTTCTTGTCGAATTTATCGATCTTATCAATCGATCTTTAATAGAGTACTGAAACTTGACAGTGCTCCATACAAAATTTTACAAGTAAAAAGAGTGCAGATAAAATTTCATACAAGAAGTACTCTATTTGTCAGCTGTCATTAATAGCACTTTTGCTTGAAGAGCGTTGAATTAAGCCTTTTGAAGTTGTTGCAAAAAAATATTTTTCTTTGGTAAATTTTGCGACTATACTTTTGCAGCTACGTCAGATGGCTAGCGGCCCTTTGAGTAGCAAAAGATGCTGCAAGAAACATTTTCCATTTACGAATTTTGCATCTACTTCAGTCGGGTCAGGGATCAAGATTTTCGAAATATCAGACTGAGATCGGTGAATGACGAATTGCCCTTTATTTTTTCAACTGTTAGGTTTAGTTCTGCTGTCATGCCTCAACTCTTAACCTGTTACAGACGGCAAGCATATGACCAGTATTATTATCATCTGTTGTTTTCAAATCTTGTACTTCAGTTTTATTAACACGCATTTTACTATATAAACGACCATATTACCCAGAGCTTGTCATTATTTTGTCGTCGTTATCGATAACAGATGAATAGCCGTATATGTTAGGTTAATAGTTTCGTTGTCATTCCCACGGAACCTTTTCTACCTTTATTATAACTTCGATCACACAAGTAACACGGTACGGTGCTTGCAAGTTTAACATAAAAATCAAAGAATCGTGCCTGTTAGAGACTCTTTAGCAGACATCTCTGGGCACAATTAAACTAGCGTAAATCATCAACACAGAAAAAAGTTTAAAAGAGAATAAACCGAAACCGAGGTTCCTGAATTCGGCTCCGCTTCGCATTCCCTAGTCGAGCTTGAGAGAATTTTTTTTTCAATATCGAAACTCTTATCGTTATTTGGACAAAGAAACAGCAGCTCTCTTTAATTCGATTTTTTTTAAAGAAACTTTCGTGCAACATTATACTAGTATTGCAGTAGTATTGCAGGCATACGTTTGTAAGACCCTGACGGCCAGTCAAGGGAATCATCAAAATGTAGGTCAATTTAGGACTGAAGTAGCACCTTTGCTGGTAGTACATGAAACACGGCAGAGTAAAACCAGACAGTAGCGCTTGATTTGTCTGGGGACCTCAATTATCTAGTAGCCATATGCATTTCCGAATGAAATTAGTTCAACTTAGTCATTGTTCATTTCAGTTCATTTTCGAACAGTGTATTAGGTCCCTTATTTGACATTCGAAAAATGAACTGCTCCTGCCCAGCTTTACTATGCCGTGAAACGAAGACGATGCTGAGAGGAATATCGGTAAATAAATCGAAACGTCTTTGGTATATAGAGTTGTTGTATATATTCATTTTAGGCAAAACATACACACACACAATTTAATTGATCTTTTGGGATGTTCGATATTCGTGCCATTTTCTCCAATTATTAGTTTACACCATTTTTAAATCAATAAAACCAATTTTTGCTGATCCCGAATTTAAGTTTGGAATTTTGTTGTTGTTTTTCTTTTCTCAATTTCTTTTTTCATTTCGTAAAAATAATAAATAAAAATTGACAAAATGCATCTCTCTTTAGTCTTTTCATTCATCCATCAACCGATAAAACGTTAATTCTCATATGAAACATTATCACTGAGCAACTTTCGATTTGATTTTCGGTTTTTTCACTTTTTTCAGCCCGTCCATACTCGTTTTCATCACTTTTCCGTACGCTTCCATAAATTTCAGAATTTCATTCTGATTCACAACGGTGCTAAGTTTTTTGGATTTGGACTGCGCCCGGATCAGGCACTTGTATTCCGAAATCGGTAGCGGTGGTTTACCCTCTCTTGGTTTTGGTTTATCATGGCCATCGTCTGGAAATTAGATCAATCGAAATGGGGAATCACAAAATGTAAGTCTAATCGGTAAAAACATGATTGTAAACAGTGAGAGGTTAAGAGTGGGATATGATCTTACATCGCTTGAATGTGACTGTAAACGATGAATCGTTTCGTGCCCTCGATGTTAACAGCGTCAGCTGTGTTAAGAACTAAAACGGTAATGATAAATTTCGATTAAATTCCATCTAAATATCAAATTATCCGAATAAAATTTGATTACCTCTTCGTTGTTGAGTAGAACCATTTTTTTATTTGTTGTGTTGGCAACGAAGAAACGTGTCAAATATTTGTCGAGGGGAACTGTCACAGTTCGAATTCGGAAAGTTGAAAATCAATTTCGAAACTTGTTGCGCACGTGTGGCTCCACTGTTTTGATTTTATTATATTTTATTGACTATAATATTAGACTACCGTAGACATCTATTGGGGGCTTTTGATTTAAGAAAACAAACTATAAATTCACTATGAGAAGACCTTCAAAATAAGCTATCGCAGCAGATAATTGGATGTTTCTACCAAAAAGGTTACAGAAGCTTGAATAAAATCTGAAATAAGTTGACCCCATGAAGTTTGGAGTCATCACAAAATAAATTTTCATAAAATCTCGGATCGCACGACTAATACACACACTAAAGATGAGTACAGAGTTCGTGAAAAATGCATGCAAAATCGACCTCTGCAAAATGCTTGCAAAATATGACACAAAATGTATGAGTCAGCTGTCAAATATTTTGCAAGCACAGAGTAAACATCAGGTTTACACCGAGCTTGCAAAATATTTGACAGATAGCTCATACATTTTGTGTCATATTTTGCAAGCTTTTTGCAGAGGTCGATTTTGCATGCATTTTTCACGAACTGTGTACTAGCCTTTCACCAAAGGCTTGTGCCGAATCAGCATCAGCATCACCAGATGATCAACAAACACACTCTCCTTGTATAATATACAATCAAAACCATCAAAACACATTCTAAACAACGAGTTTACTACAGTCATACGTGTTATGTGCACACATAGATGACCTTAACGTATGTAACTTGTCTTTGAATTATCTTCGATACAAAGGATCACCGAAGGAAAAAAAAAATGGAAATTTCATTGAGGGTATTGTTTCTCACCCGAGAAAATGCAATTTCAAACATTTTCTCGATGTAAACACAACAAGAGCAAGATCTTCCATCAATGCAATCTCATGCAAAGTTCTGAAAGAACCTTGATCTCATGCACAAACACAAGTCATGCTTTTTTACGGACCGAGTTACGCACACTCATATGAAATTGTGTATACAGATGACTTTATAATCGACCTTGTACCTTGTACAAGCACAGTACTAAAACGTACTGAAATGCAGCCTTGCCGTTGTACCTTGTACAAGCACAGTACTGAAACGTACTGAAATGCAGCCTTGCCGTTTTGAACAAGGGACAAAATCGAGGGGAAACTAAGCAAACAAATATTGTCCCACCTACTTCCATTGGCGTTACGTCTGTTAGCGCATCTATTGACGTACTCACCCTTTCTATCATTAATTTGTTCCATTGTGACTAAAAAAATTCTTCTAAATTTTGGAGTTTTAGAACTTGCTTTTAGAACTTGTCCTCACATGAATATAACCTACAAAATTGGACTCACTGAGAGCGATTTTTTTTTCGCGAATTTTCTTTTTTAATCAGACTAATTGTTACAGAATAATAAAGAAAACAGGCAGATTGCATGATTGACGAAAACGTAAAATTCCTTCTATTTCAGCTGATCGGAACATAATTTTTCGCTGACCGGAGCCAAAATTTTAACCAACTCCGAAAATGTTTCCGTTGGAAAAACGCCATCAGAGTTGCTACCGGCAATCATAAGCAATTCTTCTCGATTTACCATCGAGCCAATTCCAACCGAATAGGTATGAATCATTAAGTCACGAGCTCTTGCAACCGCATCAGCCGTCGCAGTTATATCCTTCGATTCATCACAAACTCGTTGAGATTCTGCTACTATTGTGTTCACCAAAAATTTGATGAATTCTTGTACGATTCCCGTCATAAGTCCGCTGAAAATTCAAAATTAAAAGTGTCAAACACAAATCAAATGCACCGTCGTTTATGGGTGATGTGGGCGTTTGGCGCTCCTCATATTCAAAAATGTAGAGATTTTCGTGCGCGAAAATCTGTGACACCCAGCTGATAGAGGTCTGTCAAAAACTTCAAACGTTCGAACATTGAGGTAGTGACATCTTTTTGAATAACATCACCAGATGTGCGTTCATACATGTACATTGTTAACATCTATGTATAGTGCATTCAGTATACATTGTTATGGCTAATTCTAGAAGTGAAAATGCTCCAGAAAACTTTTTAATTTCTTCATCCAATGACATCAGTCACTTCTCCAATCATCTGAAATGCCAACTGTGTATGTTACCAAAACAATCGTTTCATTGCGCGGCCTGTATCACTACTGGCAATTTCATACATTCCAATAATCCCCACGAACGGTGAGTGTGAATATTTTGCTGCGCCATTTTTCATTTGTGCGACAACCAAAACACCAAAAAAACTGGTTGCATTCAATGGATGTGAACGTTCCTGAACCATTTGCATCTCGTCTGTTACAGGTTCGCCGAGAAGCAGCTGAACTACTTGAACATTAAATCGTCTCACAAAGCACTGGACACAAGATGTAGCCAATTGTTGCACAATCGAATCATCGCAGAAAATCTTAGCACTCAAATCAAACGGAAAAAGGAACGAATCTTCTATCTGCATCGACTGTTGGAGGAACGCAGGGCCAAGCTAAAGGTGAGCAAAGAATTCAGATCGGAAATAACAAAGAAGAATGGCGAAACAAAGAACAAAATTCCGCACTACGAACACAATGTCAACGATTTGATCGATTTTGTGGAGAAACGTAACGAAAAGAACGAACAGCTGGACAAAGACCGTACACGATTGCAGCAAGAATTGAAACTGCGCGTCATTCACAACATCAATCTGCTGATCAAGTACATCTTTCCCATATCGGAGACCATTTCGAAATCGACCAATGTTTCCGAATCGTCTCGAACGCCCGACATGGTCGCCCTGGCTGAAGCCACACATACGGCATATGTGAAGGGTAAATGGGTGCTGCAGGACAGTCAAAATGAACGGCAATACATTATCGTTGCGCCGTCGTTGCCTGGAAACGGTGACTATTCGGCGTACATTGAGTGGATGGACAAGCATAAAGACGGTGTGCCGAGTACTGGAGCGAATGAGACGCTGTCCAGTACGAACAATGCGTATCGAATCAGTGCTGCGCTCACATACACCGCTCAGTTTGTGCATCTATTGAGCTACTATTTGGATGTGCGGCTACCTTACAACGTTTTCTATGCGTAAGTGAATTGTGCCACTTGTCTCGCGGAAGATTTTTTTTTTTAAATTTTTTCTCTTTTCGTTTCCAGCGATTTTTGCAAGAAAGAATTGTCCGAACAAATATTTCCGCGAAAGGTGGCCCGCCTAAATGCCAACATACTTTATCTGTGTTACACGCAACGAGTGAAATTAAATAGTTTATGTCCAACGCACACACTAGAAAATATTCAGCGATTATTAAGTCCAGAGTACAGTGACCTCGGCAGAATTGGTGCTGTTGATGTTTCGGATGGTTTTCGTGACATTGATTCGCAATTACTGCAGGATCTATTGACGGGCGGCGATGACAAATCTGACGGTGAGTTGAGTGGAAACAAAAAAAGAAAACTTTGATTTTGCATGGCAATCGTTCGGTCAGTCGGGGCGAAGGAACAAATTTCTGAACTGAAGCTAATTCGTTGAGGCCAGCATTGGGTATCGAATCCGAAGGGGAATTGGTTTTGCTTAATTCGAAATGGTTGAGCATTTTTAACATTTTTAATTTCTCGTCCAACATACCTACTGAACCAAGGCAGCTGTATTGACTGAACCCATTTAGAAAGGAGTCTGTTGGCATGCACTGACCTGTTTAGTTTAGTCAGAATTAAATGTTATCATTTGTTCTCAGGCCTGAACTGGCCATAGTGGGTGATCTGCGTCGACCGTCAGAAATCAATTTACACTGCAATATCAGAAAAGCCGTCAGATAGCAGGTCCAGTACGGTTTTTTCTACAACTTTTCTTTTTAAATGTTAGGAGAGCCCTACCGAGACTGATAGTAAGTCATTGTATATCTCAACCGTCTCATATCGTAGAAAATCAAGATTGGTGTCAAATGAGGTATGCAATTTTATTGAAAGGTCTGTCGTGCCGGCCAAGTCAATCTATCGAATTTTCACCTTGCCACGAGATGTGTGACGGCTGAGATATACACTAAGACTACCGAAGTTATGATTTTCGTATCAGATAGTGTAACATAATGTCGCTTAGATTTCAAACAGTGATCTTATGAGGGACTTTTATGCACATAGACTATCTGTCGGTCTACTAAAGTACAATTGTAAAAACCGAAAATTATGACAGATTATGCTATAAGTTGAAGGAAAAGATAGCTAGAGACCAGTAGAATTGCAATCAGGCCCGGACAGACCATATGGTTCTAAATTTAGAGTCTGAGGAAGTATTGATAGACCTGTTATTAAAACAAAAAGCGAAAGGTACTGTTGATACAGTGCGGGAAGTACTTGCAGCAAAAGTAGTTAAAGTAGTAAAAAGACCATCGATACGAAAAGTGAACATCGGCTACTCGACTCGTAAAATGATTGGAGGTGGTGTCGTTTCTTAAATCGACTAAATTTGTCACATCGAGGAGGGAGGGAAATAAAGACCGAAAAGTAGCATTAATGTGACGCTTTCCTAGGAAATGGTTTCAATTTGAGGATTCCATCAATCAAAGAATGGCAATGTTAATCCACAAGGAAATCTTTTTCATCCGATTGAACTTGCATCTCGTCACATTTTTTGCCAATTTCATGTCCATTCGACTGTTTTTTTTATATCTTTCTGATCTTTCGCACGCAGAGACGCGATCGTAGACAACGCGTTATCGTAGGAAACGATACAGCTTTGATAAAAATTCGTTTCAACTCATTCAGAAAATCAACTTCGGTGACACACAAATCTGCCCTACACACGGTGTCCTTGAATCAGAATGAAGTTTTATGGAAAGGTATACCCACAAGCTTACTTCAAAAATGAATAGTGGTAGTTGACTACCAAAGTGGTAGTTGACTACCAAAGTGGTAGTTGACTACCAAAGTGGTAGTTGACTACCAAAGTGGTAGTTGACTACCAAAGTGGTAGTTGACTACCAAAGTGGTAGTTGACTACCAAAGTGTTAGTTGACTACCAAAGTGGTAGTTGACTACCAAAGTGGTAGTTGACTACCAAAGTGGTAGTTGACTACCAAAGTGTTAGTTGACTACCAAAGTGGTAGTTGACTACCAAAGTGGTAGTTGACTACCAAAGTGGTAGTTGACTACCAAAGTGGTAGTTGACTACCAAAGTGGTAGTTGACTACCAAAGTGGTAGTTGACTACCAAAGTGGTAGTTGACTACCAAAGTGGTAGTTGACTACCAAAGTGGTAGTTGACTACCAAAATGGTAGTTGACTTCCAAACTTCACAAGGGATTCAAATTAGTTGACTCGAAGTGGAGCTTTTATTAAAAATTTAGTTTGCTGGAGGGACACCGTATACAACGCAACGCATAAAAAATATACTCTCTCTCTCTTTTGCACTAAATTTTTTATGCGTTGAAGGGCAGAAATGCAGATCTTCATCTCTCGCAATATTTTGATCTTTTCGACCTCGCAATTTCTTGACGGACGACTGTATGTACCTTTATCATCCTTTACCAATAATTTGTTTTTTTTTTCAGATGAAAATTCATTCCAAAACGAATGGGAAGCGATTCAACACTATCCGCAACTGGAATCGTCTATAATTCCACTACAAATTCAAAACTCTCAGCAAATAACGAGCATGGCCGGTGGTATTATGAACAATGCCGTTGCGTCAGTGTCTTCGTTGTGGCGATGGACTACCGGAAGATGAGAAAAATGTGTCGATCTCTTTGCAATTTTTTTTTACGAGAAATTTATGTCGAAATTTAGCGCTGAATGGCAGGCGAACCATTTTCTTTTCTTCAAATTTTCTAATTTTCCAATTATTTTATTACTTTCTTATCAATCGATTTCGTTTCGTCAATATTTGTTGGTTAAGTAAATTGGTGCCGTTTGAATCCAGTCGTTTGGTTCCAAAAAAAAAAATTTAAAATTTTTAGTTTCGTAACTGAATTCGTTACCTCTCTCCGATGAAATAATTTGGCCGCTTTGTCTTTAAACAAATTAACAGGTTGCCACTCTTCAGGACAATATTTAAGCAATCTGTTGCAGATCGTAGCTTTTTTACAGGACGATGTTTGCAACGTTCCTTTTTGACGTGCACAACCATGTCGATTACAGCGCTTGGGCTATTTATTAGATTTTTTTTTGTTTTACCTACTACCGTGCATAGTTGCAATGTTTATATGTAGTCGTAGCTGTAATATTTCGTTGGTCGTTGGCAGCAAAAATTTTCTATTTTTCTTGTCCAGTTCCTGGAGTCACTGTGTTTTGTCTCTACTAGTTCCGATTCAAATACTAATTGATACGAATTGACCTGATACCTCACGTTCACGAAGTGAAATTGTAGCGATCGGTGGTCATGAAAAATGAACAACGCTTATGACTTGACATGAACCGTGATTGAATAAGGAACTGTCGTGAATAATGTTTGAAATCAAAAGTTTTGTTGGAAGGCTATTCCTGCCTGACCAATCAAATTTTTGACCTTCAAATCGGCAGCCACGACAGAACTTTCAAATAAAAATTTCATTTTCAAACTTCCTTTTTTCATGCGGCTCCACTACATTTTGTAGACACTTGGGACTAGGGCTCGACCGACGAAATTAGGCGCCACATTTTAAACTAATCAGACTTGGTGATATTAGTGAAATTCTTGGTTGGAGTTGTAGTGAGAGCTTTTGCGACCCTTTCCTTTCATACTGAATATAAACACTAACTGTGACGGTGGTGTTCGTAGAAGGGTCCGCGCAATGCAATATTTTCTTCTTCGTTTTTCTGCACATACGAATTCAGTACGGACATCATAACTATAGTTTTCGACAATCATGGGTGCGAGTTAGCATAGCGCCTGTGACGCAAGTCCTATTATATACTCCACACACAATTTACAGTAGAATGAGTGCCGATGATAACGATATATCATCCGTAGCACTAATTCATTTTAAGTTTATTTTTAAATACAAATCGTCAAAGCTGCGATTGAAGAAAACCGATTAAATATTCACCGATAAAGTAAACAAGCGAGGCCTATTATTCGGACACGGTGCGGTGACTAATACCTACGAAGTCGTCTTGTTGAGATTATTTCTGTTCTGGTAAATGTTAACCGTTTCTGATCTAACTGTTCAGCCAAATAATATTGGATTTTTGACATGGAAACGCTCACATAAAATGGTGTACTTTCTGCTCGATTGTCCATGACCAAGGGCTCATTGGAGAGGTAATGACAGTCGCTGTGAGAATTTTATAATTTCGTTCATAAATTCTGCCCAGCGACACGGCTATAACAAACTGTGATATTTTGATGGGTATTTCGAAATGAGCCCGCCGGAGCTTTTTGTCTAAGAGCAGAAATGTGTTTATATTGACCGTCGGTTACGAGATTTCATTTTTAATACGCAAAACGGAAGATGAATCTCACTGGAAAATGATCATAGATTTCATTAATCAAAAGGTGACGTCATCCCTGGAATATTGATTGCTCGTAAAGCCAGAAGAAGTCCAGTAGTGAGAACATTTCAAATGGAAACTTAAATCTCTCTGAAACCGTGGGATGATGCCCTACTTGAAGTAAATGTAAAAGTGTAAATGAACTAAGTTGTATGGGATTAAATGGACTAAACGGAGAAAGAGCGTAATGCGGTCATTTTGTTTTTCTCTGGAGTTTTTGAGTCAGATATCCGAATAATCGGCCTCGATAACCGTCGATCTAATTACAAATTTTTTTTTCTACTTTTAATGTTCTTACATCTTGTCATCTTTCAAATCCAAACCAAATAACTAAACGAGCAATGTCCTCTTTTGTACTTTTTTTTATTAAATGAAAATGTGATACCTTTCTTTTCGATTGTTTTATATCAAGACAGGAAAATCAATGTATCTGAGTAAAAACGCCTTTTGCAACTAAAGAAAAAAAAATTAATAAAGAAAAATAAAACAGAGAAAATTCAGTAAAACCGTTTTTAGATAGAACAGGTAATGTAAAAAAAAGAGAGAGAGAGAAAGAAAAAAAATGTTTAAAAAAATCAATTTTAATGAAAACAAAAAAAAATTGTCAAATAAATTTACCGACCGCATAACTCATCATGTTCAATGTGATTAATATTTAGATAAATGTAATTAAATAAATGAATTCAAAAATAAAATTTCTGTTTCCACTATACCACATTTAAGGCTAAACTTCCTAAAATTTCTCAAAATCCTAAAATTTCAAAATACTCCTAAAATACAAACAAGTCAAAAAAACTTCTTATGCATGATCACTAATGCTTATCGTTACGTGACAAATAAGGAAACACACAGAGATTTAAAAATTCAATGGGTAGCCGACGTAATTCGGGAAAACGCCATAAGACACGAGAAGAGACTTCTAAATCATACCAACGTAGAAGCCATCCTATTACTAGATATTACAAATGAAGTAAGGAGACTAAAACGAGTTAAACCACACGAACTGACCTGAAGAAGCACATTAATTTGGGCCTCGACCATTGGGTCGTCAATCCTGCACACGTCTTACGTCTTCTAATTACGCAAGTAAAAGGGAGATGTACAATTCAACACTAGTAATAAATTAACCAATAGTTAAGATTGTACTATGCATACCAATAAAGGTGTATACAAAAAAAATTAACTGACAAAATTACCGAAATTACCGGCCCTTCTCCTCCTCTTACCCTTCTCCTATAGCCATTTCCACCAATACAAACAGTCCGCAAGATTATCTTATAAATTTAGGACCAAACTTTCTATTATATCTTAAGAGGCATCGATGCTTAGCTAAAATTGTAGCCTACATTTGCGTGTACCGTATTTAATTTTTGATGATATATTTTCATCACAAATGTGAGCAGTTTAACGAAATTTTCATAAACTGCTCAGTTTTCTCAGAGCTGGTCAAACCAAGGTTCTGAAAAAACAGGTTAAGACAACTCTGAGTTGATCGCAAAGGCGGTGACACACAATTGCGTCAACGGCTGCGATGTTTATATGTAAAATGGAACTTAACAAAAACAAAATTCTGAATTTTCGAGAAAATTATTTTCTTCAAGTTGATTTCTCACACTATCTGTTTATAAAATTTGGTGTCACCCGCCTTCGTGGTTGTCTTAACCTGTTCTTTCAGAACCTTGGGTCAAACTGCTACAACCAAATATGTTTTCTTTTGAAAGCTAACACATTACAGTGAGCGACATCTCAAATGTCTCACTGTCATTTTTTTCAGAGAATGTCATTGTGAATGACACAATAAAATTCTCAGAAAAATTTGACAGTGAGACATTTGAGATGTCGTTCACTGTAGTGGTCGTTATTGCGGTCGTACATTTTTGAAAATCATCGATGCCTCTTAACCTTCGAAAGGACGCGGATACGAAGTTATCATCAAAAATATACAATTATTTCGCACAAATATAGGCTACAATCAGGCGGGAGATAGAGGGTACCATGACCTATATTAATGAAAATGTTTTTAGCAAATATTCATTTAATTTTATGAAACTATGTTACGAATTTCGTTATTTTCACGATTCATAAACATCGTGAAAATTCGTGAAATTTCACGAGAATCCGCGAAATCATTTTCATTAATAAAAGCTCTGATGGTATCATCTGTTTACTAAGTTGATTAAATACCTACTTTTTGGTGGATGTTGTATTCCAGGTTTCCCGGTTTTGACAAATTGTGATGACAATTCGTCGTCGAAACATCTTAGGAGATTTCTGATAGGCTTTTACTAGTTACCCTTACGTTACGTGCATGTTCAATACTAATCAAAACACATAGTTTTTCTGTCGCTGCTGTCGAGTCATCATAATTTTCTCTAGTGTCTGATAGTGCACAGCTCAAAAATAACCTTGGAATATACGTATTTACTTTCTCCTTGGAACATACGTATTTACTTCCTTACTTATACAAATGTCATTGTATCGATTCGTTCTATTGTCGACCGTTGAATTTATTTCGTCCAATGTAGATCGAGACCAGGTGTTTTTCGTATATCCTCTCTTTGCTCTTTCTCTGCCCTTGAGGAAACGGTGGCAAATCTCATTTGGGTCCTTTCTTAGAGTGTGCCCAATGGAAAAGACCTATGAACCGAGAAAAATGTTTTTCCTTTGCCTTTTCAAGCTAAAACAACGCATTGCCTCAGGGTGTTGACTTTGGAGAGCTTTAAGCTTCTTTTGGTCTTTTGGTTTCCACATATTCCACTTTTTCAATGGAATTAAGGAAAAAGGTCAAAGCTATACA
Source organism: Bradysia coprophila (assembly GCF_014529535.1). Taxonomy (NCBI): domain Eukaryota; kingdom Metazoa; phylum Arthropoda; class Insecta; order Diptera; family Sciaridae; genus Bradysia; species Bradysia coprophila. The sequence goes on from NW_023503327.1 coordinate 190,942, forward strand.
AAAGCTCTTCAAATCTAGCACACAAATATAAGATGGCTTTTCGCGGTAGCCATTTTTCTGCGGTACAGCAAGATGATCGTTTTTTTTTGAAAAGATTCGGTGAATGCGAACAGTTGTGTTTTTCAGTTTTTCTCAATTATGTTTAAGTTTATTGTTAAGCTCATTTGACAATGTTCCGTAAAATAAAAGATTTCTCAATATAATTGGTATATATAATTTATTAGCATTAATATATTTTAATGTATACATATATTTTCTTCATTTCTTTCTTTTTATATTGTTTGTTCTTCTTCTTCTTCTTCTTCTTCTTGTTCTTTTTTGTTTAAATATATATTCCTCTTTTGTTTAAATCATTCACAATTGTTTTTCTTTTTCATTCTGTTATTTTCTTCTGCTTTTCATAATTTCTTTTGCTATTCTTTTTTGTTTGTTTTGTTTTGAGATTGAAAGAACTTAATTTTAAATTTTTCTTTGTATTTAATTTTCATTACAATTTTTTTTTATTTTGAAATAGATTGAAATTGTTACTAGATTTCCTTTTAGGGTTTTTTTTGTTTGTTTAAATGATGGAATGAAGCCGTGAATTTATATACAGATACTCGGTTGGCTGTAAACTGATTTTTTTTTTAATTTTGTTTTTAGTTTTTTTTATGCTTTTTTTAATTTATCTAATTTTATTTTGTAAATCGTTTTGTAATTAGATTTTTGTTAAATTTTTAATTTAAATTATCTAAATTTTTATCACGTTTAATGCTAATAACTTTTCTTTTATGTGTGTTTTACGAGTAAAATGTATATTTTTCATTAATTTTTTTAATAATTTTTTTTAAATTTATTTTTGTAATGTAAGTTATAAGATATAATTACGACGTATAATGTTGTTTTAATGTGTGTATAATGTGTATATAGAGTGTGTTTAATAACTTGGAGGAAAAATTTCTAAGTTTATCGAATTGAAATTTGGTTTTTATTTTGTTGTTCATTTTCATTGGCTATTAATAAAGTAAAATTAATGACAAATGAGTGTATGTTAAATTTTGATTAATTTTGATTGAGCAACTTTATAATTTCTTACAAATTTATTGTTTTGTCAAAATAATTTGAAATGAAAATTCAACAAAAGTTTTGTTTTCACTTTTAATTGATTGGGGCAGAAACGATGTTGAATAAAATCGATCTCAGGTTTAACCAACTTAAAAACATGTCAAAGTGTGTGTGTATGTGTGTGTATGGTGTCCAAGGGATGGGGTAGTATGAAGTGTTAATCAACAGTCGAAATTTTTCGTAAAATATCTGACCAGATAGCTTGTAAATTATAGGTCTGACTGGTGTGATCGTCAAAACAACGCTGTTGTGATCGCCAAAACAACTTTACAAGCATGTACGTAATAAACCCTTGTTAGTTTCTTTATTATTTAATGCATCGAATGGTCTTACAAGTTATTTTCCTATTGCAAGCTGAAAGGTTTTTTTTTAGCGAATGAGACGTATCCAGCATGAGCCGGAGGCGAGTTCTGGAATCGAATTCGTCTTTCAGCATAGGAACAACGTTTTTCTTGCGCGACGACGGAAATACGAAATAAGAAGTCGCAATATTAACCACTTAGTTGGAAAAACTCTTTACTGTATTAGTTGTTCCGTATGAAAGGGGACAAATTGCCGAAAAAATCTTTTAGAATGGGTATGGTATAGGTATGGTATAGGTACAGTAGAAGTTTTGTAAATACACTCATTTTCGTGGTAATTTGACATAAATTGGCCCTACCTTGTGTCTACTTTCATTGATTTTCGGTTGCTTTAACAGCTATTCTACATTTAAGCTTAATATCGACAATTTTGAAGCGATAATTCACGCTCTGAGTGCACCTTCTATATCCAAACATACCGCATAGCACGTAATTTTAACGCTGGCCGTACACACAGCGACGTACGTATCGCATTTGTTTTGTTCGAAATAGAACAAATAAAACGAAATTCGATACGCACGTCGCTGTGTGAAGCTACGGCAGCTACGGTTAGTTTTTGAAGTTTATTATATGACGTCAGCGTTATTTTTTGCAACTGTCAGTTGACAATATTTAAACTTTTGGCGCACTTAAGGTACACGACCTTCATTTCTGTCCATGTTCTCCCACTACCACCACCGAAATTGTGTATTTTGTTTGAAATTGTGTATGTTTGTGAGTGTGTTTGAATGTTTTGTGATAATTTTTATTTGTAATTAATTTGTGGTGTGATTGGATTTGTCTTTTATGTACAAATTGAAATCTCTCAAAAGTGGTGTGGTTGTGTTAATTTTCAGAAAAATTTTCTATGGTTGATGGTGCTTAACCTACACGCTTACTTGGCTAACTACTTTAGATAAATTTTTCTTCCATTTTTTTTTTTCGTTCGGTAAAGGTCAACAAGTTTTTAGTTTCAATTTTTTTTTGTGTTTTAGAATTTATACATTACTCAATTTCAACAACTTTTTTTTTGCTAGAGAACAAAACACCCCAATTTAAAAATTCGGTGTGCAGTTAAATGTTTTACAATAGAATTTTAACAAGACAATTTCTAATAATGAAAAAAATTTACTGACTTGAATTTCTAAGATTTTTCTTTGTGTTTCTCTACACTGCCACTAACATTTAGCTTTAGTAAGTTTTTGTTTTTTAGATATTTTTTTTGTATTATTTGATTTCTTTTAACATTTCGACAAAAAAAAAAAATTAGCGAATGCATTTTCCATCCGGATTTTATTCTTTCAATTTGATTTTTGGAATAAAATCAAGAAGTCAATTGGGTTTGTTTTTTTCTTTTTGAGAGAAACTATACGTCAAAGTAAATTATGCAAATTGGATTTCATTTTTCTGTGTTTTTCGGTGTTGTTATATATCTAAAGTAGTTTTTCGGTTTGTAATGATAATTTTTTGGGCTTTTTGTGTTTTATTTCTTTTTTGGTTGAAATGAAAACACTTTCCATAAAGAACGAATTTTGTGTATGTACAGTACATACACGTGTGAATATCACAGAACATTGATTTTATACACACTTTTTATAACGACTTTTACAAAAAATTTTATAATTAATTTATTTGATAACAATTTTGCTTCATTTTTTTAATTTTTTTTTTTCTTGTTTTAAATTTATCCTTATGAACAGTATCTCTCTCTTTTTTCTATTATTAGTTTTTCTTCTTCTTCTTCTTCTTCTTCTTCTTCTTCTTGATGTGGGGAAAAATTGAATTGAATTTAATGCAGGTAACTTACATATATATGAAACATGTTTCTTATTCATTTTCATTCCATTTTATTTCTTCGTTTATACTTTAACTTATCTTCACTTCATCCTTTCTTTGTTCACTCATTCTTTCATTTTCTTTTGGTTCAAATCAAATTTTTATTTTCATTTTCTTTAAATCTTTTTTATTCCCATTTTCAATTTTAATGTTACACAAAATCAAAGATTTAACGTCAACGCATTATAATTTGATCGATTTCCAAGAGATCGTGTGTTCAAACATTTGTAACGATCATTGAACCATTTGTATAACATTCACAGTGCTTATACCGCTTGCGTTTGCGCGTTTGTAAAGTTTATTCACATTCAACATCTGATAAAACCTTATGAATGTCATACAAATGTTGTATTTGAACGGTTTAAGCGCATTTACCACTCGTAAAACCTTATGACTGCTTCGATGCTCGTTACAACAGTTTATAAACTATAATGCATTCAATTTACAATTAAAGCCAATTGAAAAGATTTATCATAAAACTGATACAGCGACGATGTATGTATTTTTTTGATGAAACAGTAACAAAAGGCACTTTTCATATTATTTTTTGTCTTGTTTGTCTTTCCATTTTAATTTTCACTTTTTTCCGAAACTATAACAAAACTCAGATCCCAATACACGCAGATAGGCCTTGCGTCAGATAAACACACACAAGTACATTCAATGTGTGATATTGACAAATTCTATCTTAATAATTAACGAACAACAAAGGAAAAGAAAAAAAGACGAGACGGGAGGATAACAAATTTAAGTCAAGTACATTGTGCTGGCAAAGTGCACACGAAGTACTCGAGGACCAAATATAATTCGAATTGCTTGAATGCTGATCTAATATTATACTTAATAAGATACTCATTTTTCGATTGCTATGAGCTAATGACTATAATCATTGTTGTACAATGTACACTAAGTCTTATTATATGGCTTGGTATACGCGATAAGGGCAATAATGTTCTCATGTTATGGGTTGTCGTTTTGTTATGGCTTTGACCTCGCTCTAACGCGTTTTAGATGAATTGGTACTCATTTATGTTTTATTCTGAAATTTTTTACAAATCTAGAAACGTGCAATCCTATGACTTCAAATTGATTCAAGTGAACAAGTTGCAATGGAAATTGGAGTCTCGAAGCGAATATCGCATTATAAAGTGACCACCAACATATTAACAATTCAGAACACATTGTAATCAGTGAATCAGGTGGATTCGTAGTATAGAGCGACCGCAACGATCCCCAACGAACATCGAAAAAGACTGGAACTTCATTAATTCAATAGAATGCAGAACTAGCAATGCGCATCGGTTCTACGAAAGTGGAGGTCACACGGAGAACCATACAAGATGTACGTGTACGTTCCTCAAAAATGTAACATCTTTGAAACACAAAACCCAGCACGCGAATGAGAGGCCGGTGGACTGGCGAAACTTGTTCAGGTTCTCTAGTCGTCGATGTTCCCAGACAGTTAAGTGTTTCCAGTCTATGATATTTTGGCGCAAAATTTGAATATTTTTGAATAAAATTTTGGCGCCAAAATATCATAGACTGTGAACATCGATGACTTTTAAAACTCTGATAAATCTAAAACGGTGTTTTCTAAAGATGAAATACTGTAGTAGAAAATAATGGCAAAGACATTTACTATCAACAATAATCGCATACCGATCGAGATATTTAAATCATTTCTTTAGGAGTGTTCTGCAATGTACAATTTTTAGGTCCTCATTAAGGTCCTGGTAGTCTTTTGTTCCCATTAAGAGTATAACAACGAGATTAGTCAACTTTGTTGAATTGATAGATAAGGTCTACCTTTAAAACATTTTTATCTGCTCGCGTCTGCAACAAAACTGAGGAACGTTTGAAAACTTTGAATTTATATCGAAAATTGGGAATAAGCTCAAAAGAACCAAAAATCAGCTCCGTAAAACACGTGTGCACTTTGAAGATACTTTTAACCAGTGAGGTAGTAGAAGTCCAGTGTATGTACGGAAATGCTGTGTAGAAACTAAGGCTCGATTGTAATATAGATTTTTGTAAAATTCTATTACATTTCGTCATAAACGCACTACTGTCAGCGATCTATTTTTTCATGAACGAACTTCACTGCCATGACGTTTCATGGAAGTGAAGGTATGTATTTAACGAGAAAATAGATCGCAAAGAATGCAGTACTGAAAAAAAATGTGGCGCCTCTACAGGCCAACCGAGGTTTCCTTATAGGTTTGAGAATTGGAACTTAGATTGTCTGTTCACAAATATAGTGGTTTTCGGTTTAAAAAATCAAAACGTCGAAAACCAAAAATTGAAAAACCTTCTCATCTAATTGAAGAAATAAAGTTTGAAAGAAAACAATCAATTTGGTAAATTATAATCTTCAACAGAAGGCACTCCTATTTAAAACATGAATTTGTAAACATTTTTTTAAAACTTTTTATAACATAGATTTCGGTTGAAATTCGATTTATTTTAACATAGATTAGTCCTTTCTCATTTTTATATTTTTTTTCTCCTTTTTGTTTAGCTACGCAGTCGTTAAAAATAATTGAAAATTTTCTTCGTCTTCTTTTTTGTATTTTTTTTTTCTTTTTGTAAAAATAAATTCAGAATTATATTTAAATAGGCACTTTCAATCAATTGATAAAAATTAAAAAATCGTTTTCGTCTACGCGCAATAAAATTTTTAAAATTTAATTTTTTGTGAAAATATTTTTTAGACTGCGATTAGCAGAATTTTATTTTATTTATCACTTAAAAGTTTTTTTGTTGCTGAAACATCCACAATTAAAATTTAAATTTCTTGTTCATTAACTTTGGTTTCTTATTTTTTGGTTTAATTATGTTGACTTCAAAGAACTTTTTTTTTGTAATTAAATACGTTGTCGTGCACCAAGTTTTGAAATTATTTGTGAAATTATATTCGTCTGATTTATCGATATACAATTGAAAATGTTTTGATAACAAAACTGTTTTTTTTACCTAATTTTGCGGAGCAATTAAGAAAATTGATTTTTATTACATGATGAAAATGTTAACTGAATTTGGCTCAAATTAACTTTTTATGTTTTCATGGATTACATTCCATTCCACTTTATTCAGATATAAATAAACCGCTTCTTCTAGAATAAAAAAAGCTGAGTCAAAGGATATTTTTGACTGAGCGCCATCTGACATCCATAAATTAAACTTATTGAACGGATCAGTTAACTGTTTTGAAAGTTTGAAAGCTTTTGTGGATGTTATGTGGATTGTTTTAGACATGAAAAACGTAAAAAGTTTTAAAATTTAAGCCCGAGATAAACGGATTATACAAAATATTGAAATGGATGAATTGAAAGTGCCGTGAAAATGTAAAATTACAGTGTGAATTAGCTACAAAAAAAAAAAAAAAAACAAAATGACAAATAAGGTGAAAATGAAAGAGGACTTCTCCTGTTGCAGAAAACTGAATGTGTCAGTGTTAAGCTTTTGACTTTTGGGATCTTACAAAGCACTGACAGTGCGTTGGATCTTAATAAGATCATCTTATGGGATTTTCGGTTTGCTTATTTCTTGGTTCTTAGCACTGCTCCTAGCATTGACACTCAATTGACAAGCGCCAGCCAAATTTCAAGGCTTCGGTGCTTCGGTGCTTGGTGCGTCAAAATGTATAATTATTTCATTCGACAATGAGTCTATTTGAATTTGTGGGAGTGGGGCCATTTACAAACAATAGTCCAAGAACTTTAGAATATAAAAAGCAAATGCATCACGAAACTAGAGTCGCAATTACTTGATGCGCAGACGTGAGACTTGTAAAAGTTTTTCCTTTTTGTATTAAAAAAAAAATCATTTTGATCAAAAAGACGAACCATTTTATTTGTTCACATCAATTTTCCCTCTGCCATGGCCTGTCCGAATATCCAAATCCCGCCGAATCATCAGCTATCATTCGTTGACTAACCACCAATAAACTGCCCAATAATGTATGCCACATTATCGCCGTCTCGTCCCACATAAAGCATGCAATGTCCCATAGTAGATCGATAGCATCATCCGCAGCATCTACACAAACGCAATCGAATATGCTTGACATACAGTCCACTTCCGCAAGATCATCGATTTTATCCAACGTTTTCTTGTAAATTCTTTCATATGGCCGAGCGACAAGTGCCCGCAGAAGTGTTGGGAATGCATGTCCACGGGCGCTACATCTTACACTTAGGCTCGTATAAATTCGAACGCACGTATCGTGATCATGTTCCGGCGACGGAATCAAATACTCTTCCCGCTTTCTGTTGCAAATTGTATCCAAAAGTGTTCCGTTAACCGGCAATTGTTTCGGGTGCCTATGTTCTGCCACACTCATAGCACAGTTCAAGAACCGGTGACGGCCGTTACATATTTGCCAATAGTGCGTTGAAGCTAGTGTGAGTCCGCTAACGGTGTATCTATGAACTTTCGAAACGTAACGAATACCTGCCAGCGTTACAGCGTACGCATGTTCGATACTCTCATAGGTACCATCGACTGCACCTAATGTATATAACATTCCTGAGCATTCGCAGATGCTGATGTCATAGCCATAATCACCGAGATCGTGTACCACCGTGGCAAATCCAACGACATAGTAGCCCTCTTCATCAAGTGAACTCAGTATTGTTGATTTCACAAAAACAGCATCCAGAATACGATAGTGAAGCAATTCCTTAAAGTCTTTCCAAACACAAACGTACTCCAATTTAACGTTCGACCGACGCATGGAATCTTCATATCTTTTCTTAGCTCTGATAGTTTCGTAGCTCAGAACGGTTGCTTCAATAAGAGACTTTTCTCCATTCGAACCGACAGCATGAATTTCAGCTATTTTACATCCGAGTCCGTACAGCCACGTCCGAACTGTTGGCATTGTCCAGTCACCGCCATAATCGAAAAGGAATAGAGAATCAACAACAGACAACGGTGTTCCCAGATCTTTACCAAAAACAAAGCGATTGTATTGAAGTGAATTTGCAATATTCATCGGCGATCGAGAAATTCCCTTCAGCAAGAGACCATCGCAAATGGCATCGTATTGTGGATTTCCATTTACGATTGGCAGACCAGATCCTTTGCACATGTCTTCTTGGATGTCGTTCGGTTTGGGGCGAAAGACTTTCGAGTAGTCCACTTTGTGTACTACAAATGGAGACGATTCCGAAGTGAAGCCATCTCGCTGTGCCGTGTACATTTGAATAACCCGCTCAAAACACCAAATTCCCATGGCTTTAATTTGATCGATTTGTCGAAGGGTAGATGTGTACTTAGCCAATTCGGTTTGCAGCATTCTCACTTCGGCAATGGGACTTGGTTTCAGACTATCTACAGATGGAGCACCAACAAGTAGAATACGATGTTTTAATATGTGAGCTGGCCAAGATTTTGTAGTTTCAGTCGAGATTTGACCGAGTTCTATTTCGCTTAAATGGAACGGTTTAAGTCCTGACGATTTGATGTTGATGCAAATTTTCCCTTCTGTTATGTAGACTATACCCACTAAATCATCAGCGTCCTCAATGCTGCTAAGGTTATCTGAAAACCAACTCGTTAAACGTGCCGCAAAAGTGTCATTCCACATCAAAGACAGTTCCGCTGGAACGAATATTTTTACCGGAAGTACAATGAACCGACCGAAGGTAAGATGTTTTTCCAATAGTGACTCGTTTTTGCACCATTTCTTCAAATCTCTTTCTACCCATTCTCCACTACCTTCTCTGCCAACCAAAACATCGTAAATGATTTCAACTTCTTTGACTCCCATGTATGGAACATGTGTTATAAAGGAATTGTCTATGCACACATTGGCATAACATCCAACTTCTTCCGAGTGCCTTCCGATAGGTGAAAGCTGAAGAATAGGTTTGTCCCTATGTCGATCTGGAATGTAATTTTTGAGTGAACACAGGCGATCGTCTTCTGCTGTCAAACTGCCCAATTTGTCTTCAGCGCACCAATAGACATTTCCTTTAATTGGTGAAACTGACGATCGAACGGAAGAGAGGACTTTAAGGTCCAATCTCGAGTTCAGTGACGAACTGTCTAATTTCATCCAGGCATCTCCAATCACCCCATCTCTTACATTCACTCGCGAAATATAGCCATGGGGCTCTACGAATCCCTTTCGTTGTTCCTCTGGACTCAGAGTATTGGTCCAATCCGTTGGATAATGAAAAAAGCTTGGGAAGCTGGTATATTTTATAGTTGGTCCGGATGAGTCGTTCCAATCCTTTTCCTTATTCATTCGAACATTCTGACTGTTGATGATAGCTACTGGACTCACACCATTTCCGTTTATCGTGGACATTTTGTTTTTAGAATCTAAGGTGTGGAAGACATATTGGGTTAATGGGTATCACGGCCAGTTTATGTATCACTTGATCGTTAAGGAAACACGCAATCTATGAAAAACGACAAATTGCAGGAAATTCTTACTTATTTCTCTAGCGAAAGTTAAATGTTGAACATTCGAGGCAGCAACAAAAATTTAATGGAGGTATCGTCGGCGAATCGTAGCCGAATAAACCAATATCAAAAAAAAAATTGTCTCTTATATGCACACTTTGCTTAGTAGCATCACTCAACAGGGATGCATTCGTGTAAAAAGAAAACAAGTTAAGGACAGGTCGAAAATTCAGAGGGGTAAATTACATAGCATTTTGTTTTGATGACTCTAGCGAAAAGAAAAACCGGGAAAGGGAGTTCGCTGCGCTCGTGTACTGTTCCGAGTAGTTTGTTTAACATTCAAGTGCCCTAAGTTTTTAAAGCCTCCGTTCCAATCGAGTGATTGTATTGGGTAACCAGCTAGAATGTGATTCAACCACTGAACGCTGACAATTGATTTTCTAAAATATCAGAAATTCGCCTCTGTGACTATGACAATGTTGTACGAAAGATATCACGAATTCGCTCATAAAATTGTATTTTCATGACCATCAGAAACACATGGACGTTGCAAGAATCGTCAAAGTCACAACATTCACGACTTTGATGTTCTGCAGTTGGCCAAGGTGACGGAAAACACTGTCGTGATTTTTAGATTTATTGATGGCTGTTCACATAGGAATTTTCAGTACGAAGCAAGCAACTTGCAGAAGATGACTAAATTAACACTTCGAATATTCTTTGCGATTAGTTTCCTGTTGTATGGACACAATATGCATAAAACCGATCCTGAAATTGAGCTGTTTGCGAATATGGCAAATTATTTCATGATTGGCAAAGTTTGTAGTCATAGATGCGATGTATCCGTCAGTCAAGACGAATATAGCAGATGGGACATTCGTTTCACTGCGACTGTTGCACAAGGCGAAAATGCAGGTGATGCACCTCAGCGTGTTGCGTATAAAATCGAAATCTTCAAGTTAAAAACAAATTCACCTCACCATAGATACACTTTGCAAATGCATTCGCGATTATGTCAACCATAAGAATTGGCTCCGCAGTGTGACGCATGTGTGCGTCCATCAATATGATTTGTTAACATTTGTCCTACTTGGTCCCGCGAATCCAGACGACAATCCAAATCTCACACCATTCACCGAACCAATAGCTGCATTATGTTCAATTTTGAAAAATTTCCCAAGTGCCGATTTTGGTGGGTACGCATGTACATCTAAATGCCGTAAAGATGGAAAATTGTCTCGCCTTCAGCTACAATGTACACTACCTTGTGAGGCACCAAGCCCGGCAGTTGCTCGTGGAAATATTGTGGAATACGTTAGTCAGAGTACCTTGCTTGCAAATGCCAATGTAACCGCTAAGGCTCAAGGACAGTATTTGGAAGTTATTATGGTTGGCAAATAATTGACGGATGTTTGTTGTAATAAATAATTACGAAATACGAATATGCCTTTGAATTAAAAACTAGCGGGCTCTCAATCCTCAATATCGACAAAATCAATCGACGAGAAATATTCCGGGCCTTCACCCAAATAGATACAAAAACTCCCGACTTTACCATAGACAATTCTATCTCTTGTCGTCGTTCTTATGAAAGGCTCAGCGAACTTGTACAAGGCTTTTGTGAAAATTCTCACTTAAAATATCTCTTAAGCAGAAAGAGACTTAAGATCAAAGAACCATTTCTATTCGAGAAGATACGTATTTCCCGAGTATTCTGTTGCTGTCTATTTTCTTCCATGTGATCTCTCCTACCTAATGGCTCGCAAAAACAAAGAAGAAAACAGCTCCAGAGCCATACAGTACCATACAGTACAAGTTGAGCGAAAAAAATAGAATGATCGGCAATAATAATCGAAAATCTAATCAGGACCACAGACCAACAAAAGAGATATTCGTTCATGAACTACGCATTCAAATCCTACCAATGCGTTCAACAGAAGAGGAGCCAACAACCAGAAAATACCTTCGAGGGTGATGAATTGTTTTCGAGTATGAAAGAAAAAAGTGAGGGATACTTGTGTGTGGTGTAACGGTGTATGGTACTTCTTCTAGTAATTGTCGACAATACAAATTTCATTAATCTGATTAAATGATTGGAGGTGAAAGGCATCAAAGCAAAGTTGATTTTTGCTAAGATTCAATTTAACACCCTCTAACAACAGAAAGAAGTAGTGGAAACTACGACAAAACTATAAAATCACGAAGTCATTCGAAACATCATTAAAATTCAAAATCACGACGGATTGACGATGCACGTTTCAATTGTAAAGGAAAACGGAAGTTCACGTGGAAACAAGTTTTCATGACTTCAATCATTTCAGTTGATAAGCTTAGCAAATTTTCATATATAAGGACGTTGGTCGTTCCTAAATCTTCAGTGTGAAAACGACGCTTCTCGCAAGATGAATAAATTATTTCTGGGAATATTTGCAATTACTTTCATTCTTTATGGATACTCAACGGCCGAGCCTGAGCCAGGCACTCAAACCTTGGCGAATATTTTAACTTATTTCAAAACGGCTGAACTTTGTGGCCATGTGACCCAAGTATACCGCTGGCGCGATGATTTCGGAAAATGGGATATTCGTTTCAAAGCCACTCTTGCAGAAGGCGAAAATGCAGGTTGGTAACATCTGGACGAAAATAAATGAAATTTTGACTAAAAAAACAACTTCCACTCCATAGAAACCCTTTGCAAATGCATGTACGATTACATCAATCAAAATAATTGGCTCGGCCCTAAAACTGAGAAAACATGCATCCGAAGCCCCAATTGTATAACATTGGTCTTACAAGGTCCCTCAAGTCCAGACTACGATCCAACAAAACCACCAGTGGTTAAACCAATCGCTGCATTATGTGCAGTTTTGAAAAATTTCAAGACTGTCGATCTAGGTAATCGATCATGTACGTCTAAATGCGTTCCAGATGGCAAATTCACCCGCCTAGAGCTACAATGTGAGTTAACATGCGAGTCACCGAGCCCGACAGACGCTCGTGACATGGTTATACAATACTTGAATCAACATGGTTTGATTGCGGCAGCTAACGTAACTGCCAAGGTCGAAGGAAAGTTCGTTAATGTACTTGTCCTCGGTGATTAACATATTGAATTCAAGAAAGGGTTTCAAATATGTATAAATATTGAGATGTTTGGAATAAGTGTCTTGTAATAAATATTGTACAAAATTGTGAGTTTTATTAATCGCGACCTTATTTAAGCATTCAGGCATCCTTACAGTTCTTTTTTTAAATTCATAATTCTTTTAGCGTTATCTTCGAAATAGTGGTCTGATACGGTATTACTTTTAGAGTGGTCTGCATCGTCCCTTCGTTGAATGGAAAATGGAATGAGATGTGTTAAATGAATGAAACACAAAAAATGAAAGTATATCAGCGTCTATATGCAGCAGATGGTTTGTTCTATGGATAAAGCAAAAACTTTAATTTAGTTGACTTTCCCACCCCACATCACCACATGGGCGACAGTGCATATCTTGCATCAAAAATATTCAACCGACTCAACTGCGGACTGTGGAAAGTGGGTGACAAAATCACTTTGCCCTATTTTCAACACAGAATACGACCAGAAAATGACGTCAGAAATTGGCATAGCTTTCCAGAAACAATAGTATTCTGTACGGTGTGCATGCAATAAGATTCTCTATTTGAAAGTACCAAAACTGGAATGTTTTTAAATGAATAATATTAGTGAGTTTCACATTTGACGTAAATTTTTTGAATCTCAGGACGTCTGTGGAGATGCAAAGGTAGATTCATCAACGTAATTTTCTGACAAAAGCGAAAGTCAAAAGGAAATTGTGGACTTCCACATTCAGAACTCTTGTTATTTCTGGATAAATCTGTAATTTGTAGACGATGAATGAGCCATTATCACTTTAGTGACGCCAAAATTTTAAGGTAAGAAAATGTTTTCCCAAACTCCGTACTGCGTACTGCATCCCATAACAACGGGATTCTGATGGTTACAAGAACAGTATACTAAATTCAAAACATTTGTGAGTTTCTGAATTTCGGTCAGAGTCAAGTATAATCAGGTTGCGCAATAAACACAATTTTTATAGCTCGTAATGTGGTTGCACATGCCCATATAGTATTGATTTTGTTGTACCGACATAATTTTAATAAGTTGAACAAAATGTATCATTACTTCGCTGATATGAGCTGCATACCAATTTTTCCGAGGTATGAGTGCGTTGCAACCCTCGGCAAAGTAAAAAGTTCGAAACAATAAAGTCATCAACTATTATAGGCAGCACCACACGGAAATGATTGATTACCAACTTGCAGTAATTTTCGTTTCGCTAATAAAATAACCTACGCGGTTGGTCGAACATTGTCATTTTTTCTGGCTGCGCAACCTGATTATATAGGACCTTGGACAGATTGTAGCAATGATTTATTTCGTAATTGAATGTTTTTTCTTAACTTTTCAAAGTTTCACTTTTTTTTTCCTTTCTATGAAAACGTTCTGCCAACATGTTATCAAAAGATCTTACTGTGGAGGAAGATGATGTTTGAACATCCACAGCTAAATTAAAATTATTTACTTTTATTCAAGACATAATTAACGATTTTTCTATTATATATATTATATTACCTGTCAAATGTAGATATATTAAAATATCTTCTTTTATTTGATTTTTTTTAACAGCAGCCATATTGTTTTTTACTTTCGTTCTCTAAATAGATTTTTTAACGAATTTTTAAGTTTTTTTTTCTTCAAATATTGTAATGTTGATAATTAGCTAAACTTTTATTATATTTTTGTATTTCTCTTTTAATTATTTTTTTTTTTCATTTTGGGTATAACTTTTATTTGTAATTTTTTTTTTATTGAATATTTTGAAGACAGAATTTGAATTAATTTTTTTTAATGGCTAATTAGGTCGCACAATTTTATTTTTCATAATAATTTTTCTTTTTTACATTTCTCTTTACTTTTGTCTACATTTAAATTTTTAGTTTGTATTTATTTGATACTAAATTTAAGATTTAACGTTTCATTTGTTTGTTTGTTGTTTTGTTATTCATTTAAATGGCGACGGACTCTAATCAATTTCTTTTTCTTTTTTAGTTTTAATTCAATTTTGTTTTTCAACTTTACAAACAACAAAGATAGTCTAGGGAATGGGAATTTAACTTTTTTTTTAATTTTATTTTTTTGTTTATTTGAGCTAAATATTGATGCTTTTTAAGAAGGTTTTTTTTTAGAAAAATATATTACTGTCATTATTTTTGTTGTTGTTTTTATACTTTTAGGAAGGTTGTAAAAAGAACAAAGGAAAAAATTGAACAGAAAATTGCGACAAAAAAATCAATTTAAAAAAATGTCGTGACTATTACACTTACCTCGTGAAAAAAATGTCACTCCTTAAGTCAGTTGAATTCGTGGTTTAAGTAGAGTCTCCAGATTGTTAAATACAACGAGGGCAACGCTCACAGAACCAAATTGTAATGGTGAGCACGTATCGCGCGTATACAAGATCTCTCAACCTACCCCATTCCAGTTATTGTTTTCTTTGTTTTCTGACATAGACTTCAAAAATATCCAACGCACTGCAGGCATGACTGATCGTAGTGACAGCTGCCAAATAGACTACTATTATGTATGAAACATTTTTCGACATTTTTACAGTGCCAAATTTTGTATGACACATTCATTGTACAGTTTCAGTACTTTATTTACAGTACTACTCATGCCTGAACGTTGTCTTGATGTCTTGAAATAGATGGAGTACTTATATTTGCAGATGGTTTTCACTTGACAAATGTGAAAAAGTCTCTGATCATTGAGCTTGTGTCTGGCTGGCGTGTTATATTTTGCATAGGAGAGAATTCTCTCTATTTTAAAAGTGCAATTTTGTCTTTTGCTTCAATTCAAACCAAAAGAGGACACTTGCGTTCAAGGACTAATTCTCTGGTATATGATTAATTGCTCACAATTCCATCGTTATCAAAACTGTTATAAACAGGGCATATTGTTTTGAATTAAATTTTCTAAAAATTGACGAATAATATAAAAAAGTTACTGAATACTTCGGTAAATTTTCGGTATATTTTCGTTAAATTTTCGGAAAATATTGGTAAATTTCAGGAAGTTTCGGCAATTGTCAGTAATTTCAGAAAGCATAATACCTAATAATAGGCGCTAATCATAACTGGTATATTGCAACAAGTAACACAGTTTTCGTGTAAAAGTGATTGTCGACAGAAAAGGAAGAAAACGAAAAATTAATTTAATTTAAAAAAAAAACCAATTTTTTTTAACGAAAATAATTTTAAATTGTATTTTGTCCTAAAATTATAAAAATTGATAAATTTAAACAATCAAAAAAAAAAATAAAAATAAAATTAATTTCATGCATGATGTATCGAAATGAATACACAAAATGGAAAAAAATTTACACCCCAGTTTCTCTTGTTTTTTTTATATAATCTTTTACTTACAAACAAAAATAAAAATTAAATTAAAAAAATAAAATAACAAAAATTATTTATTTTAAATGTTTTCTTTCATTTCTTTTTTTTAAATTTATATGTGATATATATATGCGCTATATAAATGGTGTGTGATGATCATTTTAATAAATCATTTTCTTTCTTTCATTTATAATTACAACTTTATTTAATTGGATAAAGTATTGACTATTAGGTTGGTTGTATTATCTTTTCATTTGTTTTGTTAAAAAATAAAAATAAAATTTTCGTTTTGAACTTAGTTTCAACAATTTAATAGATTTAAATTTTAAAAATCAACATAACTCGTGTGGTTTTTCTTGCTGTTGTGTTTTGTTGGTTTGTTTAAATTTCATTTTTTTCTTTTTTAGTTCCTACATTTAAATTTACTATTTTTTTTATTTATTTTAACTTTCAAAAATATTGACAACTTTAAAAACGTTTCTTTCCACAGTTTATATATAGATTTTATAGCCCAAATTTTTCATTTGTTTTTATATTTTTTTAAATATTTTTTTCTTTTTTACTTTTAGGCTTTCAGCTCGTCACCAATTTTTCTTAGAAGAATGTTAAAATAATTAAAAACTAAAACAAAATCCTTGGCTTTTCGTGTATTCTATGTAAATGTTTGTTTTTACGATTGATGACAATTTGTTTCTAACAATTTTTAATAAAATTTTCAGTAAATTAATTTAAAAAAAACGAAAACGATCGTTGACTACGTCAACATTTATATAATAAAAAAATAATACCCGCACCGTTATCTAGTTGTTTATTATATGGCGGCAAATAACCATTTTTTTAAATTATGCGAGACATTTTGAACAACGAAAAATGCATCATCAAGCTTACGTTTTTGATTTAACACTCACCTAAACAAACATTTTAAGTGTTTGTCTAACGTTAAGCAAAAACCCTTCAAAAGTTTGAATCGTTTCAAATTATTAAATCGAAAATAGAGAAAAAAAATCGCGACGTCCCTATTCGAATGAGAGATATTCTTCTTGATTGATGCAGAATCATAATATCTTAAAAAAAACATTTTCAATCACATGACGTGATTCACTCGGAATCAATATGTCAATAGATCATCTTCAAAATACCAGATAGATGCTAATATGACGACTGTGTCGTTTCAACGAACAGAGGGAATATGCCGAATGATTTTCGAATTTGGTCGAGAGAAAATGTATTCTCTCCCAAAAAACCAGCTGTCATTCGAAATATTCCCTCTATCCGTCGAAACGACATCACAGTCATCATATCAGCATCTCTCTCCAAAATACGGTACTTTCAAACGTGACCTCACTTTAGTTTCGTTAAATGTCTCGTTCATTTGTATGAGATTTATTTTAACGTGGATGGCATTGCTTACGAGGATGCCATTACAAACGCACTTCAATTCGATCATACATCGACGAGAATTTATGTGTGTAATAACGTCGACGAGACGACAGATATACTATTTTCAATCAATCGATTCGATGAAAACGCGCCAAATTTGAATGAATTTTCGCCTACCAGGGAAAAATGGAACCATTTTCCGTAAATTCGCATCGAGAATTGATTAGGAAATTTGCCCACAAACAACAGATTTTAGTTTTGTGTTGAACAACGGTTTCGGTCCAATCAAATGAATAAATAAAACTAAAATCGTTGAAGGATGATGATCCGAAGTCTTTGTTTTAACGATAAAACGTGTTCTCTGAACAGTAAAATTAAAATTTTTTTCTTTGTTTGGCTTCGATCTTTAAAGTCTTCGGATGGACTGGCTCGGTATAATAGTGAGCCACCGAGTGTGTACATTGTTGATACATAAAAAACGTTTTATCGTCAAAAAAAGAAATTGATTCGAATGAGCTTTATGACTTATAATTAGTATCTAATGTATATGGAGATGCGAGTGCGGATATTTTCTCTTAAAACAATAAAACAAACAAACAAAAATGTTGTGATTCTCTTTTTCAGTTAAAATGTGTTGCATAATATAGGTGATGGAGGGGGTTGAAGGGATGAGGATGAGGAGTGAGGAAAGGGGTGGGAACATTGAACATTAAATATATTCTTTATGTTTTTTCTTTTATTTTCTTGTAAATAATATTCTCTATATTCTCTTGATGAAATCAATTTAAAATAAAAATTAAAAAAAATATTTTCTGTAACAACGATCAGTGTTCTGACTATAAAATCACTTGTTTATAATTCTTTTTTGTTTAACTCATTTTATATACAAATCAATTTTTTTATCTTTCATAAACACAAAATGGTTTAACTATATTCTTCATCCAATTTTCATAATAACTTTTTTTTTACAATTTTTTTTAAATTTTTCCTCTTTTTATTCTTAATTTTTTTGTTTGTTTAGTTTCATTTCTATTTTACTTTATCTCTTAAATTTTAAAACACTTTCTTCCTATCAATTTTTACTTTTTTTTCTCTCTCTCTCGGTTCTCTTTCTCTCTTTTAACACTGTTAAAATCATCAAAATTTAATTTAAATAATTTCTACTGTATGATACCCGTTACTGGATTTTGGCGTGCCCTTTTTGACTCTTCCTCTTGGATTTTTTGCTCAATCAAATAATGAGCCATGGTAATGGAATTCTGTTGGCCACTGATTGTGACTATCCGATTCCTTGTGCCCGGAGCGAACGTACCCTTTTTTGATATTTGAATAACGGCTCCAGACATTTGTTGAATTTCGACTAGTTGACGACCGCTGGGACCTATACGTTTGTTGGTTTTTTTTGTGTGTGGAAGGATTGAGGATAATAAATTAAAAAAACGAACCAAAAAAAATTGAAAAAGAAATTCTACCGAAAACATTAAAATGAGTTGATGAATATCCACTGGCGAGTTCATGAACGGTTTTTGTGTTAAGCCCAAAATTGTCTAATTGATTAATTGCTTCAAAGGCCTTTTCAGAACTTTAAGATAATTTATGGTTCCAACGGTTTTTCCGAAAGTTTTTCAAAAAACGAATTGTTTGTGTTTAATTAGTTATCACTACGTTCACGTGTTAATAATGCGCATGCGCTGGGAGAATTCTCTTTACCCTTACGTATTATTAAAACGGAGACCCAAAACGGTGAACTGAGATTCTAGCATAAAGTCCGATTCGCAGTCACTCAGCCGTTTTCAAAATAACAATAAAACTCTTTCCATTGTTAAAGCGTCAATGGCGAGTAGACGGAGTGTAGCGCTTTTCGTGCTTAAAGCGTGAATCGTACTTGACTCCATTTATTCACCATTTTCGGTTTTCGTTGGTCTTTGGTTTGATTTCTACAAAAAAGGAGTACTCCCACTCCGTGCGAGAGACAAAATTGATTTTTTTCAATTATTGCTTTGTTTACTTGACAGCTCGATCTCTAACGGCTCGCACACGGAGTACTTTTGTTGAGTGAAAACCATACTTAAATATTAATTCGCAATTCAATCCGTTTACTCATGGTTCACTGCTCTCTTTACATCGTTGACGCGTAAACAGTGAAGTACGGATAAAAGACCTTCGTGCACTTTCGTCTTTAGCTCTTTATCTAATTGACAGTATGTTTTAACTATAAAATTTTCGACTCTTTTGTTTGAACGAACGTAAACGAAGAGCTAAACTGTGTGAATCAGGACCTAATTTTGGAAATTTTAGTTTTGAAAGAAGCTCTGAAAAATTCCGATTTTTTTTCGAAATTTTTTCAGAACTTTTCAGAATTAAAATGCACAAAAATAAGGCCTGGCGTGTGTGTGCGAATTTAGTGACTCGAATGAAGCTTCTTTAATTGAACCACAAACATCAAGGATCTTGATTATTTCACGGAGAAAATCCTGTGACGGGGACAAACAAAACTGTAGCAATATACAAATGGACAGACCGTTTTGCTTCTATCTAAAATTTGGTCTCTACGATAAAATGGAAATAGGCTGCCGTTTTCGACCTACAATAGTACCAGCAATGGAACTGGGTGTCAAAGGATGAACTGATGCTCGATAAATGCAGTTTCTCTTTTAATGAAGTGGACCAACAACAAATATTTATTGAATTGAATTGTTACTCACCCAAAATAGCACCCACAATCACTTCCGGTATTTCAACATTTTTCGCATCTTTACTGCTACCATCACCCGGAGTTGGACTTTTGCTAAGTAACGTTTGTGCAGCTGCCGCTGCAATGGCATGAGCTGTAGCATTACTGGTTGCTAACCCGAAACTATTATTATTTAATGTAATTGGTGTGGCCGCATGTTGTCCAGCGTGACGGAAATGTTCAAACTGATCTAATGGTTGTCGTGGTGTTGGCGATGTGGCACCAACATACGTTTCTAGATTCACCTGTCCAATGGCACCGAATACACCGTTCGACACCGGATGCTCCAATGCCGACACACCCAAATAGCTGATCGGATGGTGGGCTCCATTAGTATGTGCTAATCCTAGACCGCCACCCAATACACCGTACTTAGCTAGAACAGCTAGCGCTTGACAAACTTCATTGGTTGCTTGTTCTGAGTAACCAGCTCCACGCATTGAAACCTAATCGAGAGGAACAGTGGGAGGTCCCAATTAGTGTCGGCGACAGTCACTATAAAATCGAGAGTTTAACTCACTTTGATGTGATCCAAAATTTGTGCAGTTACCGCAGGATTTGGATTGCTAGGTTGGCCGAGATTTAACGATAAATTGATGCCAGTTCCATTAACCAAAAGGCCGGGTGCACCGACAGTCGAATTCAATGACGCCGTACTGGAACTTATTGTGGTTTGATTTGATGCATATGGTGATCCCGTTGGATTGAAATTAGCCACAGGTCCGTTTATGTCCGCATATGATACATTCAAGCATGTGCCCGACTGCGGATCCTCCATTATTTTGGCGATAATCAATTTACAAGCAATTTTATTTTTCTCTGGATCACCGATTATTGTAATGCAACGTTCTTGTAACGTTATGTCTTTTGGTTTTTGCGATATTTGTACATACGAGCCGCTTTCCTCTTTGATTTGCTTAATATATGCACCGGCCTTTCCAATGATCATACCAGCTGTCGAATTCGGTACCAGAATTTTCACTTGCCGATCTCGCTCTTGTGCTTGTTTTGATTCACTGTCCGTCAGTTTGGTTGAAAGATCCGGCTTTTCACGGATTTTTTCCATTATGAATTCCAGTACCGCCGTAATAGCCTCGAGGGAACCAGTTATGAGGCATACTCTCTCCGATGTACCTGAGCCAATCAAAGAGAGAAAGAAAATGAAAAATATTGAAAATAGAAACACCGCCATTATTAGGCGTGGTGGACCACTTCCCACTTTTGATAAAAAAAAATTCAGGGAAAATCTACAATTGCTAAAAGTTTCCTATGTGCAGAATGAGCACCAGCTGAATATCATCAGCTGGTGTACAAACAAAAACACTTTGTACTGTAAACAATTCAAAGACAACCTACACACAACGCATTTCTACGTTAAAGTCATCTATGCGTGCACATAACACGTATGAATGAAGTAAACACATTGTTAAGAATGTGTTTTGATTGTTTATCATACAATAAGTGTGTGTTAGTAGATCCAGCTGATGATATTCAGCTGGTGTTCATTCTGCACATAGGAAACTTTTAACAATTGTAGAAAAATTTCCAAAATTCGAGAAAATCAAGAAAACTTAAAGAAAATTCGAGAAAATTGAGAATATAGAAAATCCAGAAAATTTCAATCATTTTCTCCATTTTCCTAGATTTTTTGATTTCGAAAAAATAATGAAAAATGAAGAAATCAAGAAAATTTGTCAAAACTTTTCTAAAAGATGGCAGTGTGGCCATTTAAAATGACAATGACGCAAATCAATGAATTTGCCGAATTGTAGTAAAAACTTACCCGGATAAAAGTCGTGCGATTTGGACATTTTAACTTTGGCACCCGTTTCCTTTTGCACCGCGGCAATGGTTTCACCTCCTTTACCAATAATTGCGCCGGCAGCCACGGAGGGCACCAGCGTCTTAAAGTGATATGGTCCATCGGTACCTTCAACAAAAGAGAATTTGATAATTAAAAATTAGAGTTCTACATTGGATTGCAATTGACCCAATTGCGGGGCGGGGCATGAATGAAAACGCAACATGAATCGGTGAGTTGAAAGTGATCTATTTACAATTCGCACAGTTAAGTGATTTCTGAATTCACAAAGTGTGTACATAAGAGACCTTCGTTGGCCTGGAGAGGTAGAGGCGCTACAATTTTGTTCTCAGTACTCTATTTCTTTGCGCTGTTTTATTGTGAATTACCTTAACTCTAGTAAATATCCGTGAAATGTTATACGAAATGTACTAAAAATTCTACAAAAATCTATTACAATTAAGCTTTAGTTTGTAAACACCCTATTTCCCTATTTGTGATAATGAACCACACAATTAGTCCATTCCAATTAAACTTTTTTAGCTGCAGCAGCATCAATGCAAAACTTTTTAATTTCGAAGCTGTTTGTATGCATTTCAATATCTTTTTCGAATACTCTTGAAACTGTTTTCATTACGCTCACAAATTAACAAATAACGATCCCGAAATCCGCAATGTATGACGTCAGAGCCACTATCGTTTGCCGTCCTTAAATTTCTCGATTTTCTCCCCAAAATACAAATGAGGTCATCAAGTTAATGTCGTCACAATTACCGGAATATTTCCCCTTTTCATCATTATAGCTTTCTGCATTCAACCCCAGTCCCAGTTTATTTGCATGGAGTTGGGGAAACGCTTGAAATTCATTGAATCGAATGTTTAGTACCTTTCAACACTAAAGCAAATTGATACAAAATGTGTGCATATAGACAAGTGTGAAGTACGTGTGAACGTAAGTATGTCGATGATGTATTAGCTTAGTTTTACACACATTCGCCCGAGTCTACCGGATATGGAATATACAGTCGATACAGGTACAAATGACGCTAAAAGTAAGCGATGAGCCCTATAGCTATTGTCATTTCGTAAGTTAACGAACAAAAAAACTTATTTTCATTAGAGTAGTTTCAATAATTGTGCTGACAACGTCTTATCAATCCACCTCAACTATCAATATAAAACTAAGTTTGAAATCTAAAAGTATGGCAAAGTCGTTGAATTTAAGTTTGATATTCAGAAAGACAAAAACGGTTTGAGTCACCGCTTTCAACGAAAATATTTGTAGAAAAAAATGTCACAAAATTTCGGATGTATTGGAACTCCATCAAATAGTCTGCTTGCATTTTTCTAAGTATTAAAGAACATGTCAAATATTGGTACAACATTGTAATATCATGTTTTGCAACAAAAAAAAATGTACAGAAATTGGGGCAAAGTGGTTAAACTTTTCGGTCGGATTTAGAACTGCTGTGAATGGAACTATGTCCATCGATTTGTGCAGAGAAAAAAGCCACTGTAAATTCTGTGCGGTAATATTGTAGAGAATATATATTTTGCACATATGCAATAGCACCCCGAACTATTAACCCAATTCGCTTGGTTTCACTCTTCCATATTATATATATAGAATACCCGACGGTGATTCGGAAACTACTGAGAATTAACCGCAAAATAAATTAGAACTTTATAATTCCACCTTCTTCGCTACCCATTCCTATTTGGTTAAAACGAACAAACAAACTGAAAAATATGCATGTTCATTGTTCATACAAAATGTCTTGACATTTAAATTGTGAAAGGTCATAATGCTAATGACTCTGATGATTTTAGAATGAATATCACCCTTTCTTTGGTTCACCGGAAAACGAAATGGATTTTCTTTTGCTGTCGAAGTGTATACAACTGAAAACATTGTGCAAGCTTCCGAAAGTAATGTTTCTCTCAGATGTAGTTAAGCAACTGAAAATTTTATTTTATTTTCACTAAAATCCTTCGATCAGAGTGTTTTGTACAGATTGATCAATGCTCTATCTAGCACCGAAGCTAGTTGTGACATAAGTCAAACAGAGAGGCAAAATCATCAATACTTGATTCTACTTTAATTGTTTTACCAAAAATTTGGCTATATGCGAAACGTCAGCACAAGTCAAAGTTCATCATTTATTTTCGTATCGATAACAGATGACATAGCCGTCGGTGCGAGGTTAAACACTTGATATATTTTCATTCGCTGCTGTACCGAACGAAAATATAATTGATTTAGGCGCCTCGAGCTCGTCGAAATAAACATTTAAAACGAGATGAGTCAACTAATCGGTTTCTGATTGAGCGTAAAATGTGATCATCCTTTGACGAATTTAATGTCACGACGGTCATAGGCAAGCTTTACCTGTGTTATTGCTGTGTTATGGTACAGAGACAACACTGACGAAGGAAAAAGCGTTTCGTTGATGAAATATCTTTCAAAATGCATTTGTAATTAAAATCTATCTGCAAAACCCCCGAAGAGTTTATGTAATTTCGAGCAATAAACATAATAATTCAATATTCTCGACCCGACGGGTACACCGTGATTATAACGTATCAATTTCCCCCAAGTCGAAAATCCATGTAAACAAATTACTGGCAGATATTTCTCGCATATTTTCATTTTTATATGTACACCGAATACAGTAATTCATTCAATTTATAAGTGTATCACTTGTAAAATATCCAAAGAAAAACGACGACGACGAGTTTAATAGGTTATCTGGAAATTTATTGGTAATGATTGGATAGGCTAAATAAATACACAAAGTTCAATGTGATGCAATGCAGTAGACAATTTGAAATGTAAATTTTATTAAGTGTTTTCATGAAATTAGAAATTTAACGAGAAATTTAACCGAAAAAAGTAGTTTCAACGACACACTGTGTTCCTGGGGAAATAAATGGCATACCAACCAAAACACTCTGCTCACGAGTGGAGCGGTTCACCCCAAATTTTCACGACGAAAGTTTTACGGAAAACATTGTTTTTGTCGACACAGAAAACAATATTATCTGGGTTATAAGCGGCGGAAGAAGCATTTTCAGCGGAATTTGCAGGGTCTGCACTCGAAAATAAGTAGTTGCAGTGGAAAATAACGGGGAACATAAAAGACGAGCCTCGAGAAAGAATGCAGTACGAACAGACATTAGCTTCAACGCAAAATTTAAATAGCTCAGTTGACTGTGTTATATTATAAATGAATACGAATACGGGACGGTCCAGGGACTATTCTTGGCAATTTTTTTGGGAAAAATTTCGCATAAATCTTGGATAAATTTGGTAAATATTTCACTGGGAATCAGGTGTGATAAGGCGCAGTCAGACGAGTGTGCAAATTATTTCTATCTGAAAAAATGTTAATATACCGGGAAATCGAATTATAGCTGCCCAAACCAGCGGGAAATGTATGTAGCGGGAAGTCACTTTTACATTTTTGGATACCGGGAAATCCGGTAAATCTTGAATCGAATACCGGGAAGAAAACATAATTTGCACACGCGAAGTCAGATGTGGACTATGGTCTGATACAAATAAATTTCGGATTCCTTAGCAATCAGGATCCAACTTTAAATCGGTTTCCGTTCGGTATACCCCAGATCATGCAGTGGTCTTAATCGACAACGTTGAACGAGCTAGCACGGCAATGCTCTTTTTTAACAGTTGAGAAATTGAAATTTATTTCTTTCTGTTTAATTGATTAACATCAATATATATACCCATATATCGAAATTGGGTTGAATCAATACGCACTTATTTATTCGATCCATTCGCTGTTATACATTATACAGTATGTAATCATCTAGTCGCCTCTCCCTCTCTCACTCTCTCCTTCTCTCCTTCTCCATGCCTGTCTCTCACCATGTGTGTCACACACAATATATTAAAATAAAGTGATACGAAATTGAGTTAACGTTTTCTGGATGATATTAGATAGCAGCTGAGCTATCACACTACGGCATTAGAACACAAAATAAATTGACAATTTATGCCGCACATTTGTATAGATATTATAATACATACTGGCAATACATATATATAGTGTTTTGGGTGGTGGTATGCATTGTATGAATTGTTGATATTGGGCGAAAATAAATAATTTTTGATGTAATGAAATTTGAGATTAATTAATGTCATTGAACGAAAATACTAAATGATAGCGCACATGGTTCAATTGGATGCTGTTTTTTTTTAATTCAGCGTTCTATCCAGTACCATTCCCCCTAATTACCGTCATCGGTTTCAGAGCAAGTAGATTTTATTGAAAGACATAGGTACCTTATGCCTGACAGCTTCCACTGATTTTGCACTTGTTGTGTGATGAAACTTGCACTCAGATTTCTTTTTGTTTAAAACGTTTTGTCATATCGCACAGTCTAACACGTCATTTAGATTATAAAACGAATTGCTTATATGACAAAGCGTTTTATTTCGCTGCATATTTTATATGGTCGAAATGGATGATGTCATACGAAATCAAGACCTTAACTCAATGATTTCAACTTTAATTTTATGATTAATGTGCTAATATGTGGTCATCATCATGGTGTTGCATTGTGTGCAATCGGTTATATATATATATAGTTGTCGATACCTTTCTGTGTCCTGCTTTCTGTATATCTAGATATTATCGCAAGATTACAACGAAACAATAAACAAAACGGATAACCATTACAGCTATCATTGTCACAAACAAAACTATAACCATTAATGGTTTCTCATGTATGCTAATTGTAATTTCAGTAGCAAATTTCTTAAGCCTTCAATTATATAAACGACAATTTAATGCAAACAAAACGGTAATGTCTTTTCGTTGTCTGTTTAGCAGACGCTCTCTGTTGTAACGAGAGTAAACACGGTTTAAATGTAGGTATAAAGTCTTAGACTACACGGTGTAGATGACGTAAAATTGTCTGTTGACAGTTGAATTTGAAGTTATATCCCATACAGAAGTAAGATTTTGCATTTTTGAGTGGATTTCGCGACATGTTAACGGTACGAACGGATGGAAATTAGTGTAACACATTCACACTCAACATAATGCGAGTTTCAGATTAAATTTTAATAAATTTCTGTCATTTTTTGCCCAAAAAAAAAATTGATTTCTTAGTCTTATGGCACCTCAGAGTGTTCACATATAGGGAATGCTTCCGTCGTCAACGAAAAATTCATGTGACTGCAAGTAGCATAATTTTCCTAGCATACATCACATACATATGAGGATGCATAAATACTATAAGTTCCAGGGACGTCGATAAAATTTTGCATTTTGTCGTTAACATGCAACATAATGCATCAAAAAATGATATGAAGTCCTCCTGTTCCGATTTAGTGAGTCTGCTAGCATATATTATACTTAACCTCGTCCGAAGTAATAAACGGCTGCATGTCATAAAATATGCTTGCATGTGATAATAATAATGTGCTTGCAAGTGACTAAGGAAAACTACATACTTGCAGATACATCATCATTTCACTAATTTTTTTTGTGGGTATAATGCCCTTAGATACTAATGTTTTGTTGTAGAAATTATTCATAGAAACTGCATAAGAACTGTTGTATGCAGGAAAGGGGCATGTCTCACATTAGCGAATTATAATAAAACTGACATTTCATTCATTTAGCTTATTTTCGAATAGGCCAATCAAATGTCCTGTTTCTATGCATTTGTCTATTCATATAGTAAAGTCCGTAGTCAAAATGTAATCTGGTCCGGTTGTATTCAATGTGATTTTAATGAGGAACCTGAACAGGATCAGGTCAGGCCAATAAAGAAAATGGGCGAAATTACGTGAAATTAGTGAAAATTTCCGAAAACTTTTTTTTTCAATTTTCACTACAGTCAGAGGCCGTGAAATTTCAGCATGACTTTGCTTCAGCTGTTTCTCAGCTGATCCACACAAACAATCAAAACGGTTTATATGTCTTTATATGGTTTTACCACTACCGTTGGCGTGCGTGTAGCATCTTCAACCGTATAAACAAGTATAGGCAGTTTTGATATTCATTGAAACAATACTCTCTTGAGCAAACAAACTTCGTTTTGATGCTGTCAAAATACCATCTTTTTGCTTTGTTTGTAGAATCTTGCACTGTTGAGTAATTTAAAATGTAATATGCAAACACTTCGTTGCATAGGTACCACCTTAATAAAGTAGTAGTTAGGTTGCTAGAGAGAATTTTGATTCGGGCCAACTTAAATTTGAAAATAGAAGCGAATTCTGGTTATGAATTGATCGCACATTTTCTAATATTCCAGCAATGGAAAGCCGAATATTGGTCTATTAGTGTGTTATGTTAAGGGTTTGACGAAGTATTCACGAAAATTAGTTAATTCTAAAACAAGCCTCTTGTACGTTTCCGTATTTCCAACAAACATCGAACGAACAGAGAAGAATTATTCGTCACTCATTCCCAACTCATACACTAAGATGAATCAAACACTTGCATTAGATTCCTTTCCCTCCTGACAAGCACTGTCGCGTGTTTATCGGTTAGAAGTCATTTTTTTTTTTTGTCCCAATGACAAACGAAAAACGATGACCAACAACATATAAACCACACCAACCGTTTGCTGACCCAAAATCGTCCGCATAAGAAGTGTGCAAAATATAGAACTAAACCAAATCCAATTTACATAAATAATTATTACATAAAAACGAAACGAAACAAAAACATGAATTTACATTGTCCCAGTTATAACTATTAATATAAATAAACAAAAAAAAAGAATCTTTTTCTGAGGCAAAAAAAGTGCATTGCAGCTTAGAGTTATACACCGCACGTAAAATAACTATTATGTGCAACTCAAACACTGAAACACTGAAATAGGTCATGATGTGCAAAGCCAAATCTAGTCCATACAATATGGATGTTTCAACCGTACGTATAGCACATGCAGTACGATGGGTTTTTCGTCGAATGTGGCTAGGGTTAATAGCTCCCGTACGGAAAACATAGATAGTGGAACGTTTTATCGGTAATTCTATCGTGAACCCATGGTACAGACGCTACAATCGGTTCAGTTCGAATCACTTTATTTATTTTGAATTTTAATTTCGGCTGGACACGACCTATCAAAAAATTATTAGATCAGTTTTGATAATATAAATTAATTTATTTTGCAGAAAAAATTAATTTAATTCAAGTTAAATTAAGAAAGCCTTATTGAAATTGCGAATATTGGCGAAGGAAAACCATCGCATCGACATGGTATGGTATGGTATAGCATAATTAATTTAATTTAAACGCTACACCATACGGCGCTGATATGTAAAATCAACTTGATAAAAACAAAATTCTCTCAAAATGGTACATCGGTACCAATTCGATTTGAGATAGTGTCGTTGCCGTTACCACGTTACATTTTGTCGATTGGTACAGAGAATTCGCCTTATACACTTATTGAACAAAACATTTTTTTTTAAATCCTCGCCAGGCGTAAATGTTCGGGATGAGTATGTGCCATTAATTGTATTTATACGATCTATTGTTTTCACTGTGCATTTAGTGCACGGGGAATTTTATTTATTCATCTCTTATTAATTGTATGGATGCGCGTATCCAGTTTCAACGAACAAGTGACATTTTATATAGGTCAGAAACCCTCGCATAGAAAATGTTATGGTGAAGATTGTTGTTTGCGTTATATTCAAGTTTGTTGTGTAACGAAATTGGATCTAACTAGAGCTTGAGTAAAATTTCTTGAGGATGTAGCTGGAAGCTTTTTGGGCAGTTACAAATGGACAAGTCAATATAGCCAATGCGGTTCGCTGGCTTACACAGCTATTTTAAAGTTAAAATCTACATTACATCACAAGTGTATGAAACTGGGATCTTTTTTTGGAAAAAAAAGTTTCCTCATTTTTCCTAAAGAATGAATGTGGAAAAATGTTGAAAAAACTTTTAAAAATTCCTAAAATTTCAGTTTCAAAAATCAAAAAAAGAAAACCAAAAATAAAGGAGGATTACTGGCGTAATAGGTGTTAAAGTGTTTCGAATTGCGTCTAAAGTTAAAACCCCTGACCGGCACCAGACATTGTTTCTAGGAAGAAAAATGAAAACTCCTGGAAATTGAGACCCTAACCTATAGTCAAAAGTTCACGTAAAACCTGATAATTATAAGTTAATCCCCATTCAAAGTAATAGGGAGATAACAATTAAAAATTTTTTTTTAAATTTCGTTGACAATATAGTATTGAGTGTGTCACTAGGTCACACTAGGTCACTCCGTTCCGCTCCATCCTCGGATGTCTTCACCACCTGGGTCAAAAAAACACCTTTGTGGTCCGAGTAACATACACTGTTTTATATTCAGGCTCAGGTTCACATACCGAACAAAAATTAACAAAACTTAGACGAGAAAGTGGGAAGAAAAATTCAGAAAAACTGGTGAGAGAATGTGACGTTTTTGGCCAGCCTGAATGTAAAAGGATTTTCTGAGCTTTCGCTGGGTTTGTTGCATAGTTTTTCATGGATTTTAATTCTTGAATTTTTTTTAAGGATTTCCAAGGATTTTTTTTAGTATTTTCTGATGAAAAAAATGTCCTTTTTTCAAAGGATTTTCTTTCGGTCGACTTTCTAATTTATCCGCCTCGTCTATAATTATAAGTGAAAATTTCCCTATTTCAAACTCCCATACGTCGCAGAGCATTAATTGTAATTGTAATGAAAATTCGTCAAGCAAGAATTCTATTTCCATTCCCATTTTAACTCAACTAAAAACCATTCAGTTTTTACAGTCGGAAAAAGTTTTGTAAAATTTATTTTTAACAATTTTCCACGTCGAAAAGTTGAAAATGAAAAAAGAAAAAAAAAAGAATTAGCAAACCAACAAAACCATACCAACAAACATACCGAAACAGAAGAGAAAAAAAAATTAGTTCAATAACAACAACTTGTTGTGTAATTATGGTTCGTAAGTAATGTGAAAATGTCTAGTGATATTATTCATGTAAAATACTTTTCGCCTTTATGCGGACGAGTCGACGTATGTAGCTATGCATAAATGAGCGCTCAGCTCACCGATCTACATATATATGCCTACCTCTACCTACACACATCGAAATGTTAAAATTAGAACAACCTTTTTAATGCGTTGCAGTGTTTGCATTTAGCCTCTTATTTTTCAAATTAATAGTGCAGTAGAGCAGTAGTTATTCACTTGTTCGATGCAAATCATTTGCTAGAGGAACGTTTCAATGTTACGCGCGCTAAACAACAATATAAATGACGTTCATTTTGCTGCGCTGCAATATTTTATGCTCCGTTTGAAATTAAATAAATTAATTGATTTAGTAAAGGCTGGCCGTTTGCATAACAAGTCCATCAAATGAAATGGCATTCGACGTAATATGCCAAAAAATGCTAATTGAAAGTGAAAAATGTCAACCGAATGATGTTTATGTATAATGATGTGCTCGCAAATATGAATTTTGCATTGCGATCGGGACGACGTGGCCAATAAGATAAATTTTGAAAAATTCGAAATGAACTCGTTTGCAACGAAGAAAATTGCTTCAACTAATTACGACGATCATGAGGTGATAAACATTCCTCATCGATTTGGTGATGGAGGTGATGCAACCTTTTATACGTTAAAGATCTGATCGATCATCACCATCTCAACCAGAGTTTTAGTGGCATTTTTTGATTGGTAGTCAAAAACAAGTTGGGGATGTTGGGGATATGAACATTGGATTTAAGTGAGGCTGATTTACCACCCGACACCCCCTTATGATGATGACGATTTTGTAGAATAGAATTTGTTAACAAAAATAAACTAGAGGACGGACGGCTCTCATTTACGTCTTTTATCGAACTTAAAGAAAAATTCACCGCAGCAATTTCAGTCCATCTATTTACACACCAAGCTTCAATTTATTATTTTTATCTTGGCTCAAAGTTTGTAGGTTGAAGTGGTTATTACTACCCTGCCTGCTAGAGGTGTTTTAATACCTTATTGGATGGTCGAGAAGTCGGGATCGTACGTTCTAAGTTCTAATGGCACCATGAATACAAACGCAGTGTTGAAAGAGAAAACATGAAATGCTCCTGTACCACAGGACAATTGACCAGCGAAGGAAAGCGATTTGAAGTCAAAACTGTTCATTTCGAATTTTAAGCTTTTTTCGAATTTTAAGCTTTTTTCGAATTACTAATGGAGATTCCACTCATTCTGAAGCCAAGGAAATTGTTAATGGTCCTCTACTGCCCACAAGTCACATAATTTTCCCTGCCTCGACCTGAGCCTGTTTTTATTTATCCTTGTTTTGTGTCGTGCCTGACATTACCCAGTTACCGCAGTAAAAGATGATGGGTGTAAGCTTCGCATCAATATCTAATTCGTCTCTATTAACTCCAATTGTCACGTTCTGTGGCAATATTTCAACCACATACACATTCATCCTGCCGTGTCATACACGGCTGAATTCGAAAGCATAATGCACTCTGATTAGTGACGGTTGATCTTAATTAACAATTCCATATCGAACGCGTTTCTGAATGGCACACGTTCATCGCCCAACATTTTCGACCGAACAATGTTTATAATATCCAAGCAGAAGCGAAATGGATTCTGTTTATCTTATCTAAAATGCTGCTAATTAAGTATTGTAAATAGTCAATTCGTTACGTTTTGTATCCAATACATCCTAATATCTACAACTGAAAGCTAAAGTTACAAGTTCCCACCATGAAGCAATTTATATATACTTTATACTGTGTCGACAGTCAGTGGTATAATGTTGGAGAAGTTAAATAAATTTTAAGGTAAATGTGTAGTTGCTCTTCCATCTACCGTGTACGTGCTTAAATGTAAAATTTGAGCTCGAATATTCCAATGCAATTAGTTCGTAAACGCCCGCCGTAAATTTATATATGAGCCAGAAGTATATTACGAAGACAAACATAGAATTCGAACACACCATTGTTTTCGCTCGATTGGACTACTAATTGCTTTCCTAAGTTAATTTAATTTTCATTAGTTCTGTCTTTATTAAAACCCAATATAATATTGTGAATGGGTACATCACAACCGTTTATCGTTTACTTCGTCATTTTGAATGGAGATTCGCTTAATACAAATGGGGACTTGTGTATCGTTTAGTCGTTAGGTAATAGGCATTCCATTCTATATACAATCGTTTCAGTAGGGCGAGCAAGTTACCTGATTTATTATTAGCAGAACTCAATACTCGGAACAAAGCCGAAAACTAATTTTTGATTTTAATAATTCACAATTTCTGTTATTTGTTACCATTTTAATGGTTTTGATATTTTCATTAATTTATGAGAATTGTACAATAGTGTGTGCCCTATTATTATACCTGTTTACTGATAAAGGAATCGATTTTTTTCGGGTTATGTAACGCCATTCCAAATGAAATCGTTTGTTGCTATTGTGTATGCTATATACGAGAGTCTCTCATTATAGTTTATATACATGGCGTTATACACAGCATTAGAAAAGTGGATTGACGTAACAGAGAGAAGAAGAAAAAACTACTGCACGAAATACCATCTGATGCTCACACATTTGGGATTGGGGTGGGGATTGTATACACACCGGTATACTATGCGATAGAAAACTGATTATCTTCAATCCTCCTCCGGAACACAAAAAAAGGCCCCCAAAGAAAAAGAGAAAAAAATCATCATCGAGTCACACCTTAGTTTAAAGAGTTAACTTCCATTCAAATGAAATGGTTTTTTTTTATATATTTTGATGTAATATATGTGCCACAGTCACTTATTCAAGGACGCTTCATTCTAAATTTAAATCAAGCAGATGGAAGATGAAATATTTGAATTTGTTCGAACATTAAAAGAAACCTGTTCGTTTCAACATTTTTTCGATCACATACCATGGCGAAATCCAGTATTGATAAAGTGGAAACGAAACGTATGTTGGTTATCAGGAAAAGATTTCGATTAAAGAACTGTATGAGGAATGTGTATCTTCCGCTACTGGTTTGATGGTTGTATATATGGGGACTATTAAAAATGTTGTCCCAGAATGTGTGCGAGTAATCAACGAACTGATCTAGAAATCGATTTGAGAAAAATAATTTCATCGAGACATAGATTCAATGATTTCTGCATGAAATATGGGAAATGCTGTCAGGTGTTGCAGTGGATCTTCATTGGCCAAACTTAGCCGAAATAAAATATTTGAACAAAACTGTTGAAACCATAATTGTTCGTTTGCACTACCCTTCATTGTACCTTTCTAGATATATTAGACTGTACATATCCGAGATGTTCTACAAAGTGTGCACAAGAACTTCATCTAATGGAACAACATTAAGTGCCCCTAGGAATAAGTTATTAGACCCGTACGAAGTACTGGGGTCTTATAGGTTTACGCATACGTTTGGTAATGTCAAAAGACAGGCTAAGTTCGAAGATGAGTGATTTTGGATCGACCCCTCCCGAGCTGTGGCCCAATAAGTGCTTTACGGTTTTTCGAAGATATCTCCGGACATTTAAACGTTAAACTTGTAAGTGATACGTCAAATAAAAGGTATTTACAATACCGATCGACAAAAAAAAAAGTTTATGAAAATTGGATGACCGACTCGTGAGTTAGACCCCTTGGTGTGGAACAGGCACAGGGCGGCAAGCAGTTTTTGCTTGTAGGTCGGCCAAATTTGAACATATTTCGTCTGTTTTAGCTTTATTAGATAGGTATTGACCGTACCAATCAGGGAAAATTTTTTTATGAAATTATGTTCTCCGGAGCTTGAGCTAGGTCTCTTGGAGTGAGCTCTTATCTGGCTACTCGGAAGTACAGTGAACGTGGTGTATTTTGACAATATCTCGAGTAAATTTTGACCGAATTTCATGAATTTTTTTTTGTTTGAAAGGTATTAACGAATGTAAAGCGTCGGTACTATTTCCGGTCTTCTAACAAAATGGCTGCCGGCGGCCATATTGGATTTTAGTAAAATAGAAATATCTTGGGAAAAATGATACTTAGAGAGTTTCTGTTAACATGGAAATAATGTGTTAAGTGTGAGGGGTTTCAGGGATTCCATATACGGACATCTATATATATCTATATTCACCCATATTGAGCTATATACAGGCATATAGAGCTATATAATAGCATATATTCATCTGTGAAATGTTTATTTATAGTGAAATATAGTTAAATATAGCGGTATATAGCTGTTTAAATAGGAATTTATGAAATTTGTCTTCGTACGGGGCTGTCTATATTGCCTCCGGCAATTTAGTTGTATATGATAACAAGGCAAAGAGTGGATAACGTAAGTGATTTTAAAGGGCGAATATCTTTTCAGTAGAGAAGACTATGAAGTAAGAGAAATAAAGAGTTTCACATTAAAGGCTTTTTATACGAATAGGTGTTTCGTACGGGTCGGCGTTAGCTATGTTTTTATATAATTTGATGAAACTGAACGTCAAATCTGCAGAATATTACCACAAAATTAAATAACTTTCTCCAACCAGCTTTTTAGCAACGCTTTGTATGAAATTGTACGGTCCATCAGATGCATGGTATTTATGTAGATTTCGGAGAAAATTGTTAGTTTTGAGAGAGCGTAATCCACTTATTTCAAGTTGTGGTTAGAAGCTTTTCATTGAACTCGAAAATCGCATTAAAAGTCCCATTTCCAGTGAGCTTGGTTCGGTCCTCTATAAATAGATGCTCATCATTGCTTGGTGGGTGGATTTTGAATAGCGATACAACACCTTATCATCTTCAATTATTTCTTGATAATTTTCACTGCCAGTGCAGCCAACAGGTGTGCGTATGTGGCTTCTATCATCCGACATTGATAATATATTTTGTGCCACCGAGAATTGAAATACGACTCTTTTCAGCACTCATTTTAATGTTGTAAAGTGACTTATTTCAGCACCCGTTTGATGTGATATTACAACACTCAAAGCAGTGTTGATATGGAATTTGTATGAGTTATTACAACATTCGTTTTAGAAAATGCAAAGCAATGTGATCGATCAAATTTGAAGAGTGATTGTTTACAATGAAAATTATGATTTTTTGTGCTCTTGTCTATTTCAATTCTCGGTTGGCACAAAGCATGATGTGTTACAAGTATTGTAATGAGATTTTTTCAGCACACGACCCAATTTTCCTTACTCGCTCCGCTCGTAAGGAAAACTTGGGTCTAGTGCTGAAAAAATCAACATTACAATACTTGTAACACAACATACTATTGTTCTTTTTCGCAGCAAGTGTACGACGATACAATTGGGTCTGTGTTTTTGTTGGAATACAGTGAACGACATCTCAAATGTCTCACTGTCATTTTTTTCAGAGAATGTCATTGTGAATTTGCAATGACACAATAAAATTCTCAGAAAAATTTGACAGTGAGACATTTGAGATGTCGTTCACTGTAATGTCAAGAAAGAGAAATCGAATTGCATATTTAGAACTTTGAGAGTAAGTAGAGTGTGCGGTGACTAAATAATTTCATCTAATGTTCGAAGTTTACCTACATTCAATTTGCAACCGAAATATTATGTTATGTGACGTGTTAGGTCATATTTAGACGATGTACACACAGCGAAAAATACGCGCAGTTAAGATACATTTTTGGTGCGACTAACTGATAAATTATTTGAGCTAGCGGTACAGACGAAACTATGTAAATATTTCACTTTAAACACCGGCGGGACTTGAATATTATTTATCTAGAATTAAAACCTGGAAAAGGTGAAAGCTGGGACATTTGAAATTTTTCAACTTTTGATGATAAACCCTCCAACAGAGGTACTGGCTACTGTCTAAAACTTGTGTATGAATTTCTACAACGAATGGCATCATGACACTATGCTTAAACCGGTGCTTGAAAATATTAATGTGGTGGCAGGACATGCCAATTGTAACACCACACAGTCAGTTCCGCGTATAAATGTTATTGATTGCTAAACTGCAGCTTAGCCGGAAAATCTACCATATTTTAGATTTAGTTCATTTAGTTACATAATTCCCGTAGGTGCTTATGAACCAACTGGTGACTTTACCTGTATGTATTTCAATGGCGCATTGTCCTACAAACTAATAACATTTTAAAATGCTAGAGCTTTGAGTTATAATTGAAAAACCATTTTCACGACACTCTGACATGAGGTTACTTTTGAGTCGCTTACACCATAACGTGACAACAACATATCGAAACAGATAAGTATTCTCTAAAAGTGAAAGGGGAATCAAATGGGCCGTTTGATTTTGTTCGACGTTATCACTTAGGAAAATTCCAGGAAATCCAACGAAATCGACAGAAGTGGGAAGAAACTTGACCGAAAGTTCAATACAAAAATTTGACGTTGAGGCCCTTACTAACAAAATAAATCCCGAAACAAATCCTAGCCCAATCAACACATTTTCCTCGGTGCATCTCCTCTGTAATAACAAAATTGTTTTATCTTATTGTCGTGATCGGTCGTAGAAATTAATTTGAAATTCACTTAGCACGGAAAATGAAGGTTATTTTTAGTAAAATTTATTATAAAATATTTATTTCGAAGTGAAACTAGGTCGGATTCACTTTTATTCGAGATTAGTTCACAACAACTGTGTGCTGTATATATATGTATGTGAATTTTGTATGGCTGTGAGTTACTAAATAAAAGATGGAATTTCTGAACCGTTTGCCAAACGAGTGTGTAGTTGTGGTGTTGTAGTGTTATTTTTTTCCCTATCTGTATAAGTGGCCAATTAGTTGCAATAAAAATATCAAATTCATTGAAATTTTCATTCACATCGGTCGAATATACAATTCGCATGTTTCACGGAGTTTTTAAACCGAACACGGTCGGGATTTTAAATTTAAAAAAATAAATAAAATCGAATTACCAATCGGATTTTAAATTTTATTTCTAGATAATCTCCATCGCATTATGATGTATATTGAAATGAAAATGTTATACAATAAGCGATTATCAGTTGCATGCACTTAATTACATCCCATCGGTTATAAAATACTTATGTTTGTTATGAATGAGAAGTGACCTAGAGAAAGTCTGCTTCATAGCTAAATATAATAGATTTTTTTTTCCAACTTGCTTAAGCAAGTGCAGGTTTTTGTTTCAAGGTTAACCAGTTACACCGTACACTGCATTCTTTAATGCAAGTATGCAACACGCGCATTGTCAATTTCATGCTCAGTTTTTCTTGATTTTTTTTTTCTTCGTTCAAATTAATTTGTAGTTATGACTTAACAACATCGCAGAGATATGAATAAAAAAAAAGGAAACCTATAACCGATGAGAGATCAGCACAAACAACTTTGAAAACGTGTGTAGTCGCCAATTAAATCATTTTTTTTCCTCTCCATTTTTATACAATAAAATAAAAACAGAAAAATTGTTTATGCATTAGTATATATACCGCGCGCACATATTTAGTGACTTGTTGTATTATATTTCATGTTTTGTAAAAATTTATATTTATAAAAAAAAACAAACTTTTTGTGTCATGGCCAGCAACATCATAGTTTTTCACTATTTCTACCGATGCGATGATGTGGCTTTGGATTAACAATCGACGCATTGAAGCAAAGGGAAAATGATCGATCGCAGGTGATATTATCAATTAAAAATGTGGAATTTCTATTCCATTGTCCCTTTTCTGTTCCCATTCCTGTGTTCAGGTAAATTATTCCAACGGAAACACACTCTGTAAAAACTACGATAGGAACAATTTTCCTTTTTATCAAATACCACGAATTCAATCTCGATTTTACTTGAGTTTCTTAGACTCGATTTGGCATTTAAGTACGCACATGCAATGAAAGTCTAGAACAGGTATGGTCGATCGGGGAATTCGTCTTAAACGCACTCACATTTTATGTCAAAATAATATGAAAATGAGTGCGTTTAAGTACGAAAATAAAATTTTTATGTCCTCCGGGCGGACAACAGACCATACCTGTTTTACACTTTCATTGCGCACATGGTACACGACATACATTATACTAAATCTACTACATTGGTTCAATCTCACGGGTTAAAGAAAGAGAAAAGAAATAGATCACTAAAATGACCGCTGGCGTGACGATCGACGGTTCGGTTTCGTGTGCAAACTAATGACAACCAACTTTGCTTCTAAGGGAATTCCCCGTATTTAGTTCATTTACATTCATTTCAAAGAATTGGACGCACTCACTTATTCATTACTATGTGAAATTATGAAGTTGGTTTCAATTAGTTTGCACACTTTTCCCCACCATTCCTCACGTTTCCGTCATCAGTTTCACCAAACGAAGAGATCTATACCGAATCAAATAAATGTTTCTACTACGCTAAGTCGACTATGACTCTGAGTAGCTAACAAACTGGAGAGATTCAAGTAGGAAATGACATTAGACTCGATTAGACAATCAGATATTTGACAGGGTAACAGATGATTTCAATAAAATTACTGTCAATGCATGAAGTAGTAAATGGAGTTGTAACTGAAATAGTAGGTATAAGGAGGACTGATTGTAATCAAAGAAGTTAAATGTCACTGATTGCAGTACCTTGCATAAGAAACATTTTTAGAAATTGGAACAAAAAGATTCTATTTTTCTAACCTACGGCAGTTGAGGCGTTCAGCTCCAACAACAGTGAAAAATAATTTCGTTTTCTTGACCACCAGAATATAAAAATCCTAAGTCTTTATAACTAATTATCGGCCTATTGGTCAAAATTATTGTAACTTCAAGCTGAATCTAATATTGATCTGTATGGTGCCATCGCATGTAACCTTCGTGATAATTTCATAATCTCTAAAAATCAGAATAAATTCAAGAACTCAATAATCAAGTTTTGAAGGTTGAGTTTTGAATGAACGAAAAAAAAAAACAAATTTAAATAGTCTTAGCAGCTGCAGGACTTCACTTCACTTCAAGCATGATAGTACTGAGACTTGACAGTGTGGCACACAACTGTAAAAAACCATTTCTTACAAAAAAAGTGCGCTATTTGGCGGCTTTCGACTATGATTTCTTTTGCTTGAAGTGCGTTGGCCTAGTAATAATTTTCCTGTCTACAATCTAGTCATAACTTTAGGCAGTTTCTATTAAGCATTCACAATTCGAATGACAACAATAGACTCGATGGTACTAAAATCCATCGGATAATTGCTCTCGAAAAATTAAAATTAATCTGAGCAGAACCGATTCGGTTCAAGAAACATTGCTCTTAATATTTTACCTGCTCGACAAGGTTGAAAAGTGCACTTTAAATCTTTCCGTTGCATGAACTATATTATAAAAGTTGCACGAACACTATACATTCAGTTTCAGTACTTAAAGCATGTAATATACCAAATTCAGGACAAAAATTAACAACTGAACGACCATTCGGTGTGCATAAATGTAAAGGGGATTGGTCCAAAAAACGACAAACTCAACATTACGGCCAGCTTACACAAATGGAAGTAATTACACACATCGCTATTTCAACAAATTAATATCTCTCTTAAAAGAACATTTTCTAGATTCGTTTTTATCTCTCTATATATGTACACACGGCATTAATGTTAAACGTTCGCTTTTGTCAAATATAACTGACATAATCCAATATAAAACGAAACTATAATTATGAATGAATTAAATCTTCAAGTTGGAAAATTATACGATAAAATAAAGACATTGATTTAAGCCTGTGGCCGACATTATAGTACACCATGTGATGTACATTGGTACCATAAATGTTGGCCATAGCCAGTGCCCGCATAATCATAATCCCATTATTTAATATGTCAAAATGTAGATGGTCATTCTAACTGAAACGTTTGATTGGATCAGAAAAGTTGTAATAAGCGGAACTATGTGTATTGTATAATGTGAGTCGTTGTGCAGAGAGTTGCTTGTATGGTCTTTGGTCATAAAATATACATAGAACTTATTATGGTTGGTTGTCGTTTTTTTTTTTTTTTAACAATGAATAAGTCATTGTCTATTTGTATGTTTTTGTAGTGAAATGTTTTGATTTAAAATGTAATGTTTGGATTGTTGTCACTTAATTAGTTACATTCAATGAAATGTGAAATTTAACGAGTTTCGTTTTCTGGTTGGTCGCATTTCGTATAGCAAATGTTTCCTATGTAAACGAATTTTGTCTTCTGAACTTTCGACAATTTTATCGTGTTAATATTTTACCGAGACCTGTACGACGCATACCGTGAATGCATGGGGTTGTATGACATTCCTAGGAGTTTGCATAACTATTAAATTATTGGACTATTTCAGTGTAGATTTGAAGCAAGTCACAAACTGCCCGTTGACATATGTCAAGTCTAATTGATTGCTAGGAGTGCGCTGATACATATTGATTCCAGGCACGAAAACCCAAAGTAAAAACCAATGAGATTAAATTACAATACTAAGTCTGTGGTCAAACGATCCGAATGCAATCTATTACAATTAATGATTCTACGAAACTTCGGTCATCTTACTTATTTCTCTTAATAGTTTCAAGGATGGTCGTGCTGGTCTGTGTAGCCATTGTTGTTTTTATCTTAATTACATGTGTCCATCGTACAATTTAATTATCATTCTATTCAAGTTTCGGGAAGAAAAACCTGCTCTAGAAAACGAGAATATTTTCCAAATTATTTTGAGTTACTTAAATAATACCAGCCAGACAATACATCTTTTAGATATCGTCGAGTGAATGTGTTTGTCCATTTTTATTGTCTTCTTTTTGACTGGTTTGTTATTATAACTTTTATTGCTCAAAGCATTTTTGCGGTGTACCTTTTTAGAACAGCAACAGATTTCAATAAAAATCATTGAATTTTAAGAATTTCAGAAGCTTTAAGAAAATATCTTACGGCTGAAATAGGCGCAGCGTTTGAGCAGAATATTTCTTTTTATGTGTGCAGAGGGATTAACCTTATTTTCTCCATTCAAAATGTTATGAGAAAATTGCGCCTGATAACGTGGGGCAAAAATATAATCTTTCTCAATTTGACTGCCCCTTTGTTTTTGTTTGTAAAATTGTTTAGAGTACATTTCAGTACTGTCATCAAAATTAAATCTTAATTAACTCGAAAAATAAGCGTCCTGTGATGTTCTACCCACTACACCTATATTACTAGGGTTCCCAGATCGAAAATTTCAAAAAGAGTACAATTTTGACTTGAAAAAGAGTACAAAAGAGTACGGTTGATAAAGTAGGAAAAAGTCAATAAGAAATCTTTTTTCAGTAATAGCTTTGTACTTAATTCTTTTTGGACGAAGTATAACATCGTTTTATGCTTTAATGACTTAGCATTTATTGATGATTACCACAAGCGTTTCTATTTCTCAATGAAAAGTTACCACCTCTTGACATCTATGGATGTTCTTTGTCCAAAAAGAATGTGAGTACAAAGTTATCATCGAAAATATACATTTTTTGGCGCATATGTTCAGGCTTCAATTTAGCAGTCAAATGATTGGTCTTAACTGTA
Organism: Bradysia coprophila; assembly: GCF_014529535.1. Classification (NCBI taxonomy): domain Eukaryota; kingdom Metazoa; phylum Arthropoda; class Insecta; order Diptera; family Sciaridae; genus Bradysia; species Bradysia coprophila. The sequence continues at coordinate 233,462 of NW_023503327.1, forward strand.
ACAATATTTCAAGTGTTTTAACTGCCATCAAAACGGCACTTAGATTACTAAAATTCGAATTTTCTCAATTGAAGCCATTATTTCAACTACTAACATAAATGCCGTTGTTCTGCTGTACAAATTAGGTGTTTGCAAAACCAACTTTGCATCAAAAATTTCAAATCGTTCCCGACATTTTGAAAGAAAGTGTTCTTTGCCCCCTTCAATATCTTACTAAAAGAAATCTCTTGTGAAACTTGTAAAATTACTTTAGTAAAAAAGTGATTCTATTGCCACGCAGCGAAACTTGTTTTTCACCTTTTAAAGCCTAGTAAAGCCGGTGAAATGAAATTTTGACACAAAATGTATGTCAGAATTTTCAGCTCGTGCGGTAAAGAATATAAGAATTTCACTTCCCTGCTGAAAAAGAGTACAAAGAGTGCAAAATCAATGAAATAGTACAGCTATCACAAAAAAGATAAATTTACGCTGCAATTGCGCTACAGAGGAAAGTACCGTAAGAAAAATTTAAAACAAAAGATGCGAAGCCGCATCTGAGCTTTTCATACAAAGCCGATCGTCGTTGAATTTATCTTTTTTGGGATATCTGTAGCAGGCTAGCCGCAGTCGGTAAAAGTACTTGCGATGTCAAACAAAGAGTACATGTACTCTAAAAAGAGTACGTCTGGGAAACCTATATATTACCCCAAAATATGGGGATAAGGTTTATTTTTAACTTCACAGAACGCGTAGTTCTCGATTTATTTAGGATTTAAATTTTGATGACAGCACTGAAAAAGCGTTGCGCAATTTATGGACGATCCCTTATAACGAATTCATGTTTTCATTTCGTGGAGAAAAACTGTTAATCTCACAACTCACAATATGAAAAACGTTCAAGTCGCTGGAAAAATAAGGAATTCTCTAAGCTCTGGCGATCTGGGTAAAATTTCTCATTTTCACCACTCGGTAAACAAATAACTATTTCTTTGGTTATGATAATTTTGCACAACATGGCTTTTTTTAGCCTGATCGCCCTAGTTCTGTTCACATAATATATGAGAGTTCAACTATCATTGGCGCCACGCTACGAGACTACATTATTATTTTCTTTTTGCCGCCTTTCCATATTCCTTTTATGACTTGTGTCCTAATTAACTTAAAATAATGATATCATCCCGTACGTCGAACTGTATTCTATCTTCTTCTTTTTAGCCCCGTACGAAGTACAAAGGGGCTTATAGGATTACGATGCCGTGTGTAATTGATGGAATTCGAAGCAGACGGTAAGGGCAAAGTGTTTGCCTATGTTCATAGATGACGAATCTGCAATAAAAATTTTGTCTGTCCGTCTGTCCGTCTGTCCGTCTGTCACGTCGATATCTTGAGTAAATCAAATCCGATTTCAAAAAATTTTTTTTCCCTGAAAGATAGTCGAAATAGTGAGGCTAAGTTCGAAGATGGGCATATTCGGGTCGGCCCTTCGTGAGTTAGGGCCACCTAAGTGATTTAAGGTCTTTTGGTGATATTTATGGCAAAATAAACGATGGAAATGTAAATGACGGCAAATGATAGGTATTGTCAATACCAATCCAGGAAAAAAACGTTTTTTAAAATCGGGTGAGTGGGCCGTGAGTTAGGGCCTTAGAAGTGAAATGCTACTAGGGCCCTATGTGTATTTTACATAGAACTCGAGTAAATTTCATTCGTTTTTCGTAATTTTTGTTTCATTTGGAAGGTAATCAAAGGCCGAATAGAATGTTGTTGAAAAAAAATTAAATTTGGGTCCTTGGACTAAGGCCACTACTAGGGCCCTATGTGTATTTTACATATAACTCGAGCAAATTTCATCCGTTTTTCGTAATTTTTGTTTCATTTGGGAGGTAATCAAAGGCCGAATAGAATGTAGTTGAAAAAATTTTAAATTTGGGTCCTCGGACTGAGGCCGATACTAGGTTCTTCAAAAAAATAAAATTTTAGGGCGATTTGAAATTTTTGTTTCATTTGAAAGGAACGTCGTACGGGGCTTCGTAATTGCGCTATGCCCAATTTGTAAGATGTACACATTACATAATAATTTTACTTTAACTACATTAACCGGCGCAATAGGCTTACGGTCAAAGTAGGGTGACAGACGCACTAGGGTCACGTACGCAATAGATATACGGGTTTGTACGGGGCTCAGTCGCAGCAAACGCTCCGACTGTTCTGATGGCTCGTTTATAAACAGAAGACGAAAAAAATCTAACAGAAATTTTCACATCATTTTTTCTTAGATTTTCCTGGTTAAATAAAACTTCGCTTTTCAATAAATGAAAACAACGACGAAACAAAATTATTGAATGCTTCAGTGTGTACGTACATATATACCTATATCGTTCGCATATTGGGCCGATGCTTTAAAAAAAACCCATATTATATGACATAATATATTTTATGCTTTTTGTAAAAATATTTCTTGATCGTTTGCCAAAACCATAGAGATTTTATAAATCACTTACTGAAACACAGTGAACGAAGAAGAAGAAAGAGAAAAAAAAAATTGGTACCATCAATCAAGCCCGGGCAAAATAAAACAACGAAAATTATGCTATTTTGTTCGATGTGACACACATAAATCGTTTTAAAGTATGAACCGACGTTACGTTATAACTACCTTTCTAAATGGTTTTTTTTTTGTTGTATTTGGTTTGCTTCAGTTTCTGTGGTTAATTCGTCATTTCGTATCTTAAAAATGTTTAATTTGAATGTAATTTTAATGGGAAAAATTGTTATGGAAATATGCGATACGATCTATTGATAGGTGTTCACTCTGCACAAAATAATTACACCTGTGTCCCAGGCTTAAGTGTACATAGCTATCGGCTGTGTTGATAAAATTTAACGAAAATAATACAATTTATTTATCCGGTGATGGCAAGAGAATTTGAAAAAAAAAATGAATTTTTTGTCGGGTAAAATTTCAGCCATTTCCACAATAAATTGTTAATATTTCCGACATTTAAAACGAAATTATTTTCGGTTTTTCTATAATGGTTCATTGTAAAACCAAAATCAAGATAATTTGCTTCCGAATTGTGCACACACAACAAACAAACAAAAAAATGGTTGGAAATCGTCGATATGGATACAGTACGATGATCACATTGAATGTTGACAATAAATTGAGGATGTTTTTTCCAATGAACAATTTGAATTCTTGGATTACATTACATTCATCAAATTGCATCTCTTATGGCCAAAGAACTTAAGTTCTTTGTTTATTTATTTATTTATTTATCTCAGTTTAACGACCAGATAACAGGCAAGGCCCAATAATAATCCAGTCAATCATTATAGCTATGTATGAGCTCTAGTTATAATATGGTCCTATGCAGAAAAACCAGGGCTTACTTTAGAGAATTTTAATTCTGAAAATTCCGAAAAGTCTGAAAAAATTCCGAAAAAGTTCCGAAAAATTCTGAAATAATTTTTCGGAATTTTTCAGAACTTTTTCGGAATTTTTTCAGAATTTTCAGAATTAAAATTCTCTAAAGTAAGCCCTGAGAAAAACTGTTAAAACTTCTGCAGTAAATTCCAGTCAGTCAAGTGAGAAGGGAATTTCTTGAAAGTAAGAGGAAAACGATTTTATTTCTTAAATAAAATGTCTGGCAGCGTGATAGTAGAGGAATGATATAGATTGCAAAACAGCAACAACAGTACGAAATGACTAAATGAAGTAACAGATTTCATAATAATACCACACCACAGCCACATAGCTTAACGTATATGTCGTCGCATCTCGACTCGTCGACTCAATAACGTTTCATTTTTTTCTATCACACAGGATTAGATACGTATGACGTAATTGAAGTACAAATTGCATTTCCCATTTTTTCATGCGAAGTTTCTTTTCATATATTTTCCCCGTAGAGGGTTTTAATCAATTATACCAAAAAGAAAAACGTCAAATTGAATAGAGCTGAACATCAAAGCCAGTTCATCATAATAACGAATTTTAAATTATTCAATTCATGGTTCGTTTGTGAGCATTCGTACTCGGTGGAAAATAGCTCAATCAAATCACATTTCGTTAGTAGAAAGGACGGAACGTTAATAGCAACGGACATTATTCATCTATGAATCTATGTGTTTAGAAGTTTACCAGAATTTGAAACTCAAAATTGAATTGATATTTCCAGACTCACATCACATTACCGATTCGTCATACTGTCGACGTTGCCACAACTAATTTTTAATACTAACCAATGTAACAAAGTTATAATACGATGAATAGCATCTAATAATTGGACGTTTGATTAAAAAAGAGTACCAGGGAGCCTTTATGCGACGTCGTTAAAAATTTCTGAAGAAAATTTACGGAAATTGTTAACAGACGAATGAACAACAAATTAGTCTGTCTTCCAAGTGCCTCCTTAATTACAAAAATGAAAATCACTTGCAAATTGGACCGTATATTGAGCTAGTAGATTTTCAAGCTGAAATTAAAGAGTGTGTCGTGAGAATTGTTGGAGCAATATTTCTTATGAGCAAACACCTTCTAAATGCAAACTTTCAATAAATAGTGTCGAGTGTCATCCATAAAATTGAAATTGGATATTTGAATCCGAAATATCTTAATAACCTCTAGTTACCACGGTTAGTTTGCCATCACTTGACGTTGTTTCTAAACAATGTTCTGTTGATGAATAGCAAATAAAATAAAAATTCAATTATCATCGCCAGTCGCCGTGTGACAACCAGTAGCAACATAATTTATTCAAAATCTAAAAATATGACAAAATATTTGTGTGTGGTTTCCCGTAGATATATTCAAATTCAATTGGATAACGAAATTCGAGAAAATATAAAATTTGTCGATAGAGCTTGTCTGTCGGTCTGCATTGGAATGAGCAATTTCAGACAAACATGTTTTGTGGTGAAGAAAATGTTAACGAATTCGTGGTAGCAGTTGCATATTCACCGAAACACGGAAAAGATTTCTGTTCTTCTTTTTCAAGTTTTTCGTCTGTAGAGTTTCGGGAAATATTTTTTTTCTATGTTTTCATGGTACATACTATGTGCATAGAATCTATCAGAAAATAAATTCTATTATAATGCAGCGCGCACACACACACACACATTATATTTTTAAGAGTTGGCATTTTTCGGATTTAAGTAGGTCAAACAGTTTTATCAGTTTCAAGTAGAAAACTTTATTTTATTTAACAATCTCTGAAGAAGCCATTTAATTGGAGAATTCGCTGATAAAAACCCCGAAGCATTGCTTATCAATTGGCTATTTTTGTGATAATTTTTTTTTTCTTCGAATTTCTTTTCAATATTTACAATGGATGGATACACTTCGATAGTTTGTTTCTTCAGATAGACGAGAGTATGTTCATCTCGGTTCTGTTGGCATCAAATATTTGGCAATTTTATATTATAAAACGAAAAAAAAAATCTTCTTTTCCAGATAAGTGGGATTATAGATCGATTTTCGAAAAGAGAAATACGAAACATTATAAACTTTGGTTGTGTAGACATAAACCCAACGCTGACGATTTACATTTCCTTTTAACAATTTCGAAATAAAAGAGTTTTATGATCCAGAAGATTATGGAGAAAATAAATTTAATTTGAATAGAAGAAAATATTGAAATAAAAACGACCCCATCAGTCATGTACTTGTGACACTAAAATAATATGCCCGATTTAAGGGGATAGTAAAATTTGATTGGTAAATTACTGGGCAAGTGGCATGGTTGAAGGCAACAATTTTCATCAACTTTCCAGTTCATAAAACTTCTGTAAACGTTTCAGGCATCATCACACCTACGACAACATAACGAATGAGCTATGTTTTTTCACACAACTGGGTTACACATTTTCTTCCTTTTGATTCCGTAAGTTCCGCCCACATTCACTTATAGACCGAGAGCCTCATAAGATTCAAAATTCTTAATCCGTGGTAAAAAGTGATGGTCGAAAATGGCGGTTGAAATTTTGATTAAAAGGCCTGTGGTGCTAGACAAGTTGAAAATCGAAAATTTGACGTTCCAATAAAAATTCGATTTTTAAATTTCATTTGTCATTTGGCGGATGTCAGTCAAAAGATATAAATTTGCTTCGGCTCGTTTTCAGCTGGTCCACTTATCCAAACAAATCATTTTATATGGATGGACCAGCACACACGTTGTTGTGAAACCGTATGAAAAAAATGAGAGGTTTTGTTGGTATGAGTGCACCAACCGAAGCTAATTCCCAACTAAATTTCACTGACGTCCACTGTACTTTCTTTACGACGAAAATTCGATTTTTCTATGATGTGTGACGGTTTAGGTGACACTCTGGCTCGTGAGGGTCCTCGTAGAAAACAAAAGTCGTAGAAAAATGTTTTTTTCATTTTGGGAAGTGGAATAACATGGTGGAAGTTTCAAACTAATGAGCGACTAATAGACCTCTAAGTTTAATATGTTTCTTAGGATTTGAAGTAGTAGACTTGTATTTATACTTGGTACAAAGCAGTACTGACTGCGTCGTACCAGACTAAATTTCGACCAGACAAAATCTTCAACTCAAAGCCGAAAATAATGAACAACCCACAATTGTTTAGCGCAAAGCCATAAGTCCCAGTTGTGTAGCTGCTTTTATTCATCATATTGCATAATCTTCAGCTCATAAATGTTGCAAGGAAACAACAAACTGTAGACTTTAATTTGGTAAGAAAATTCGGATGGAAAAATCGTAGACTGTAAGCCAAATTGAAGCGTAATGTGGGCGTCATTATAATTTTGTTATTTCTATGCTAGTGCTGTTCGCCCACATGAATATTTACAAATCAGTAAGAAAATCAGGGAGATTTTATAAGGGTTCAGCGGAGAAAATAATTGCATGTTTGTTGTATCCATAAAATCCACATGTACATGCGACACATTATTTCAATCAATTCGATGCTTGGATTTTCTGTTCTTTTTTTAATTTAAACGAGAAAAGTTTGTCTATTTCTCTGGTCGTATCGCAAGATTGAACATTAGGAAACATTGCAAAGTCTCTGTGCTTGTTTCAATTTCTTTTTTGTTGTCTTCATTGTGCAATGAACAGAGTTCCAAATGTAATTGTGGAATTGTATATTGACGTCATCAAATCATCAAACAGATCCATTTATTTTAATGTAAAAACTGAATTTTCCGGTAATTAAAAATGGTTCAGCTAATTCTATTTTGTGAAATTAAAACTTTAATGATTACATTTTTAACTATTTAGCCATTTAAATTGAGGTTTTTGAAAACAAAACACAAAAATGAAAGAAAAATCAAAATGAAAATGTCGAAATAATAAAAATTGATTTTCATTTTGTGATGTTTTTTTGATATAAAAAATACAAATTTAAATTGGATTGCGTCATGATAGTGCTTTGGGTTAACATTTTAATGCTTTTTTTTCTTCTGTTAATTCTTCTTCTTCGCTTCTTCGGCATATATATATATATATATATATATATATGTGTGTGTGGAAGCGCAATACAATGACGAATTAATGAAGAATTCACCTGACTGAATGTCTGAATGTAAAAGCTTTCCATGTTTAAATTTTTGTATGAATCACTAGCACACAAAAAAAAATGGTTAAATGCTTCGAAAAATAAATATTTTATTTAAACAAAATGCCGTAGAGCGTTGTTATTTTGTACCATAACTTTCAACAACCTTTTCTTCTGTTAATTTGCACTGAAAATCATTTGTGTAAATATTCATCAGCTTGTAACTTTTAACTTAAACCAAAAGGTTAATGGATAACAATGAAAGAGCGAAACAAGTGCTGCAGCATAAAAGATATAATATTCTTTTCGTATGTTCGTATGGGCACAGGCTTTTTCGAATGGCTTTGAATGGAGTGTTTTGTTTCGGATCAAAATGTTTTTATTTATGAAATTCACTTTCGATGTCAGGTGGAAAATAGTTTTTTTTTGTTCACATTCTTTTTTCAAATTCATTTTAAGTCTCCACACTGTGCACACAATTCCCGTTTCCTATTTGAAATTACTATTGACAACTAAGTAAGGAGATAAAACTGGAATTTAAGTAACTTGCTTAAGCTGAACGAGTTCAATTGGACCTGTCTCATGTTCTCCATGTTCTTCCTTTAATTATCAATGTGTGAGGAACGACTTTCGGCTTAAATTGCAAACACACAAAATCCTTGAAGAGAACGAGAACCTTAGCTCAGAAAGAATCTGTTAAAGAAGTCAGTGAATGTCTCTGAAAGTTTTGACATCAGGAAAAAAAATGGAAGAAATTGGGGAAATTGATTAAATTTATGGGTTGACAAGTATCTTGCTGTCGTAAAATGTATTTTAGATGGAAGGGACCACAAAGCCTAAGGCCCTAAAGCAATCAATATTGACTAAGGTCTCTTCTCAAGCCGAATGTTTGTTAGGAATTTTTTTTTTTATATAAAACAGGAGATGATATTTTCAGTAAAAGACGTATCAGCTATGCCTTCTTATTTTTTAAAGCGTCAAATACTTTCTTTTTCTATTCAAATCAACCGATTTGTTTGTACACTTGGTCACAAACGTATTACAAAAAAAAGATTTCAATTACAAATTTTAAAGCATTTCGTAAGTCGGTTGCACGGTCCGTATTCAAATGGACCAAAAATAAACTTCATATAGAAAACAAGTGGTAAAAGATGTGTGAATGAAAGAAACGTGTATGTGCAAACCAAACATGATTTTTTCTGATTTTTTTTTTCCTTTTCGTTTCTTCTTCTCCTCTTAACTTTTCAAATACTAAATTCTCGGCTGTGTGGTGTGGAAGCAAGTTGCTAAATGTGAAGTCAAAATAGCGCGCATAGAAACTAACCCAACGAGCGTTATATATATACATACGACATACATTAAAAACATCTTTTTAACTTTGATTATTCATTGTGTACACTCCGTATAGATGTGTATTACTGTGTCATTATGCTGTTTTACATGACGATGATGATGTTGTATATTTTGTGTGCTTTGGATATGCTTATTCGTGTGAGTATCCACTTACTCCGTACAGAATTCTTATTTCTGTCCTCCACTATGGCAACGTCAAAAGATAAAAATCGTGACGAACTTATTGTCTTTAGGTTTTTTTAGACACTATGAAGATGGGAATATATGGAATATGCATAGAAGAAAATGTTGTTATGTAAGAGCTATTCTTGGAGTACTTGTCGCTCTCTCGTGTTCAGATATCGCTACACACATTTTTTTGCAATTATTTTTTTTTCTGCTGAGATAATAGACTCTTTTTTTAATTAATTAAAATGTGTCATTTTCTGCGATTGGTGTCTGGAAAGTGAGAACATAAATTGTGCGATGCTTCACATATTTTCACGTATAATGAGTCATTGTTCGTCATCGCGTGTATGATCCGTGTATAGGACTCTGTTGTGTTTCATTGATGTAAGATTTTCAACGAGATGCTGTGTGTCGCTTTCATACAAGTTTATTTTTGTAGATTATTATGAGACGTTTTTCGTGCAATGTAGTTTTTTCTTAACCAATTAATTAGAGAAATTCTGTTTGGCGTTTTATTAAGGGTATGGGTTCTGTTGAACGACGGTCATTGGTCAGTGGTGGGCCAATAAAGTTGTATATTGGATCTAAGAGATAGCACCTTTTAGGGTCGATTCAAATTTTTTTTTTCAACTTCTTTTATTCGACTAACAATTAATAAAAACAATTAATAAAATTACTAATAAAAAACGGATTTTCATCTGTTAACGACTGCAGCGACAAAAAAAAAACTTTGACCTCCAGTTAGTGTGGTCTTTTGTTGCAAAGTATATGTTAAAACAAGTGAAGTAAAAGATTTGGTATGAAACGTTACTTTAAACAAAAAAAAGTAATAGATTTAAGATAACATTGTGTAGTACGATATCATTTGCTATTCTCCTGATTATTTTTTTAGCTAGTGCTGAACTTCTAATCGATGCAATAAACGATTTGACTCGAAACGCAAATTAGGCAACAACTAATGGATCAGTATGTTCGAAGTGACAGCTTATTCTTTTTTCTAAATTCACACAGTCGCAAAATCGTCTTGACTTCTCCAGTTTAAAAGGTAGTGGAGCTATAGTTCGGATTTGGTTTATCAAAAATTTATGCCACCACTGTACACTTATGCCACTTGTGATTGATAGCGAAAAAACAAATCTTTATTTTAACTTTTAGCTTGCTATGCAGTGAATGGACAATTCGTAAAAATTAAGTTGAGTTAAACTGAGGTCAACGATACTTTTTTTGTACTAAGAGGATGTCCTAGAATGTGGAAACTTAAAAATCTTGGAGAAATAGAGGCATTACACTCGCTAAAAAGTTAAATCCGACATATTTTCTGACTTAAGAGTCACACTGCATCTGGCCTTTCATTTGTTAGACTAAATTTCTGTGGCTAGAATAATTATACGTAGATGCTATTGGCAGACCATTTCACCTGCAAATAGTCTTTGTAAAAGGAAAAATGCCATTGACAGGCGCCTGCCAATAGCCTGTGTAAACGTTAAAATGCTATTGGCAGGCGCCTGCCAATAGCCTCCGTAAAACACTATTCGCAGGCAAGTTCGCCTGCCAATAGCATTTTGATGCCAATAGCATCTTTAATAATAATTTGGCTATTGGCAGGCGCCTGTGAATAGTCACTACGATAATTATAAGCCAAAACAGCAACCAAATCAGAAAATTTGTCGATATTCACTTTTCTGCAAATAATCGATAACGAAGTAAGAGATTTTACATCAAACATTAATGAATGCTTACAAATGTAATGTTGATACGTTCGGTTATTCTAGAACGTTCAGTAAAGAGCTTTTAAATAATTGAAAGTTTAAGTTCCCTCAGTGGTACTTAATTCTACTGAATGTCGATAAAGAAAAGACAAACAGCGCCATCACATAAAAGTAAAACTATTTCAAAATGAACATTAAAAACGACAATTTCTCCAAATCGTTTATGTTATCACTACTTCAACCTAAGCACATAGCGATTTTTATGGCATATTTCAACACAAAAATCGTTGAAGCCGATATGACCAGATATGCTTTTGTAATCTCGAAAAATTCCGTTTTCACGTTAATAATTTTTCTTCTATTGCCATTTTTCAACATGTTCAAACTGACTGGTTAATGTAATGTGATTTTTGATGTTTACGAACTTTTACTTGTCTGTGCGTATAACTCGTTTGAATGACATTCCAACCCCTTAAGCCTTTCAAAACATTATAAAATTCTTAAACACTCGAAATTTTAAGCGACACAAACAACAATGGTTGACGTGTTCGGAAGCTCTATGCTGGGTTTAACATACATCCATACATAGCATTAAAACGATGCTGCTCATTCAAAAAACATAATTCTGAAACGAACGCATTGAAGAAGAAAATTTCGATTAATTCCAGTCGATTGGAAGGGTAGGTTTTATGCAAAAAGAAAAGTTATTCGAATAATTAAAACTTGGCAGAGCCGGGAGAACAGAAGCGGCAAGTAAAATTTAATTGAATATTCATAAAATTCAGACATAATAACGCAATATACATCTTTCCGTGTAGCATGTACAGTACATATACACATTGCTGGAACTAACAAAACAATTGGATTCATATACAGCCCGCTTTTCATAATATAATTTGCCGTCATCCCGAATCAAAGAAATATTTAACAACGTTCCAACCACATTTGAGTCAAAATACCATAATATCCATGCATGCGAGAGCTTTTATTCAGTTATATTCCACAGTACGAACTAGAACTAAGAAACCACCAAACAATATCGATACATGGAGTAGGTATATAATGCGGGTTCCGTTGCTTCCTGTTCGGATGAAAACAATTTTATCTGCGAACCACTACACTATATTGCGTTCAATTCCATGTGTTTTGCGTTTGCATGGGATCATATTCTATGCGAATGTTTCGACCGAAAGATTTTTTTCGACTTTTTAGTGCATATGAACCAGGAATAAAATCAGGGATTTTTTTTCTTTATTTAAAACAGCGTAAGACTAAAGCTTCCTTTCAATTTGAACAAAAAATTGAATTTTACATAAGAATTCAACAGAAGCTACACGCTTGCAGCAAGTCATTCAAATCTGACAGTAAAATAGTTACACTTGTCGGAACATAGATTTATCCGGCCAGGATTGACTGATGACTGCTGTCATCAGAACAATGCCAGACTCAGATTTAACGCAGCCCATGTTGCTAGTTAAAACTGGATGTGTTCGAACACGAAAATATTTTCATTTGAATTATTTGATTTTTGGTGAAGTATACAACTTTTCAAATTTCGTTGTTCTGTGGTAAACAAACACAAGTCCCTACTCCCGTATTTCGTCGGTCAAATTATAACTTCAACTGTGATCTCCACTTAATTTAAAAGCTACAAATGTTTTTGTTAACTAAATGTTTATTATTATGCTGTCGGCAAAGATTATTTTAAAACTAAATTTTGTGGCAAATGTTTTTGAGTGAAACATACACAGAATTGGAGTTATACAATGAAATTTATGATTGGAATGGAACATAAAATGTGAGCCCGTAGGGCTGTTAAAATTTGACGATTTGTCTGGATATCCGGGGTTTTGCATTTAACGGGCACCATTGGGAAAGTCTGAATCAAAACTTAAGGCACTCGATAACAAAATAGTATCACATGGACTAGCGGAGATTGTAATCAGGAGAGAAAAAGTGTGTGAGGACCTCAGAAAACCGTCTCCGTCATAAGTCCTAGTGATATATTCTTTTGTCACGTTTTCCCATCACTCTACAAATGGCACACATTTTCTCTATTCAAGGATGAACTATAAATATTACATGAAGTACTAGACCATTTCTAAATCAACATGCATTCAAACTGATATGTTAAACTCTAAAATCTTTGAATCTGTTCGGGCTTTGAATTTTCCTAAAATTTCAGTGTATCACCAAGCTTAAAGTACGAAGTAGCTTAAAGCTCTTTTCAATTTGTTTGAAACTAACACTTTAGCACATTCTTTGAACGAAACGAAAATCTAGTACTTCAAAATGATGATACTGATTTTCTATTGAATTATTTCCTTTAAGTTCCGCAACATCAAGAGATCGTATTGAAACAGGAGTGGAATAATTTTGTGATATTGCGAAGTTAGGTTCATCACGATGTGTAAGGTATCGTGAATAGTGAGGAATATTAGGATTCTGTTTGAATAGGAAACAATTTGAATCAACGAATCACTGGCTTACGTTAAGGAAATACCAGAATTATTAGACAAGTTTACTCTTAGTCAGGGACTGTTTCAGAAACCCAGAACCACCAGCTAAATTGTAGAATTTTAACAGCTATGCTTTATACTGATTATTGCTGAGTTTTAAGGCTCGCTATTCAATGGCACAATATCCAACGAAGCAAAGCTGGAAACAAGTACAATAAATTTTATACTAGACGATAAATTAATAGATGAAAATACAGTAAATGTCGAACAAATGTGTGTCTAAATTGGCTACAGCTGGTCTACTCAACACAATTAAACTGATTTTATGTGTGCTTAGACGATTTTACCACTACCACATAATAATCAGTGTGTTTGTATGAATTGATCAGCTGGTTAAAAGATCTGAAGTAAACTAAGACACCTATTTTTGGTTGGCACTGACTGTATTGAATTAATAAAAAGAGGCTGTAAATGTTAAATGTAGTCCTGAAAAGTTCACCATAAGAAAATATTTCTCTCTGTTGATTGTCAAATGGTTAAAAAATACACTTAACACTATAAGTAATAAAAATAAAACGTCAGCAAATATTTATATTTTGTAAATATTATTAAAATAGCTATATAAAAAATGTAATAACAAGTAAAAAATGTGATGAATAAAATGTAAAAAAGAAAATTTTTTTAATGAATTAAAAATAATAAAAATCCATTCTCCCCCTGAACAATGTGACATATGGAAGTTTGAGTTTGCAATTTGATTTTGAGTAAAAAATATTAAATTAAATAAAAAAAAAAATTAGAGATGAGTGTGTGGTGGCTTTTTGCGTAATAGATATTTCTTTTTCATATAAAAAACAATGTAAATTTCTTGGTAAAAATATTTTTTTTTTTGGTTGATTATTATTTTACGTTTTTTTTATACAAAAAATCCAACGATGAAATAAAACGTGATCGTGATCGATGGTTATATAGAAGGAGGTAGGCGCATATAATGGATATACATGCAGATTTTTTGTTTTTTTCATTTTTTTATTGATTTTTTTTTTGTGACAACTCACCAAACAAGTATTTCTGTTGATGCTGTTGTAGCAATGGTTGATGAGCAATCGCTGATTGATCATTATTTGATCGCTCCTGTAATGCCGTTGTTAGATCATCAAATATGAAGTATCCGGGAGCATTGCCGTTGTCTGATGCAAGGAGCTGTTGATGCTGAGAGGAGGGTTGCAGTTGGCTATTTAACATTTGAATTTGTTTTTATTTTAATTATTCATTCGACTGACACTTTTCTATTTTATTTTTGTGTTTTTTTGTTGTTGTTTAATTTTACGATATCACATTTATATAATATGGTAGGCACTTTGTTTTGGTTTTGATGATGAGGGGGGGCTGGATGCAACCTCTCTCTTTCTGATGTGCGATTTAAATATTTTTTTTTTGATTTTTTTTTTTAATTTCACTCGGTTAAATATTTTTTCTTTTAATTTTCTTTTTTCTATTTTTTCGTTTAAATGTTTTAATTGATCGTGATTTATGGTGCTGACATATATCTTCGAGTATGAGTTTTGAATCGATTTAGTTATTTGATTTTTAGTATTTAATGTTTCTCATTCTTTTTCTGTTGTTTGTTGTTATAGTTGTTGTTGATTATTTTTTTATTTTTTTTTATTATTTTCGATTTTTAATGATGATACAAACTACGCATACGTAATACTAAAAAAACGAATCGTTCACTTAGTTAAATCACAAACATCTCACTTAAAATATTTTCGTGGTTTGATTGTAGTATAAATAAATCGAAACGGGAAACACCAAAAAAATAAATCTTTTTCTCATTCTTTTGACCAAAAACAATTAAAATATTATTTTTTTCTCGTGTGTAAATATTTCGTTTATTATCTTACAATAAAACAACACTCTGGAAAGCGTGTGCGACAGAGATAAAATGACTTCCAATGTAACGATTAAAATATATATTCAGCTTCTTACTTTCAAAAAGCTGGTTAGAAGGCGAAAAAAAGCTGTTGTCGAGAATATTATTTTATATGTATACATATACAGTGTATGACAAAGATGCAAACGTCTTCTGCGGAATTATCGGTTTGCGGTTATGTAATCGGTTACGATGAGACTGTTTAGCGTTCGGTTTTATTTTAAATATAAAAATGAACAACAACAAATGAAGTGAAAACTTTTTTATTTCTATATTTCTTTCAAATTGATATGTTTTAAGTCTTGGAAAAATATATCGACAATTTTAATTGTTATATGTATTTTACACACATCGTACCCGAAAAAGTAAAAAAAAAAAACAAAATAATATTTAACCGATGACAAGGTACAACAAGAACAAACTATACAATTAAAAGACAAAATTAATACAATCAAAAAACGGAAAAATCGACCGAACGTTAAATTAATGAAATGGAAAATTTAAATTTAAATTTAAATAAAAACTTAAAACTTTTAACGCGAAAAATTATTAAAACGAAATTGAATTTTCTTTTTGTAATTTTATGAACAATATTTTTTGAATGTAATAAGATAAAAGCCGAAGTATGAAATGAACTAACTAAATAATATTAAATAAAATAAATGGTTGGAATTGAATTTGACACGTAGCTTAGTCGCAAATCGGCGAATATACAATACTCTCGGTTAAATATGTATAATTTACAACATTTAATACAAACAAGGAAAATATATATTTGTATACATATGGAAGAAGTACAATATAAAGTAATAATGAGAGAAAAAAAAATAATATAGAAACCAACAACAACAACCAACTTGTATGTCTGTATGTAAACGCACACAAAACCAATACATGAATGAAATAAACAAATATATCGGACAAACAAAATAAACAAAAAAAAAATGTTTTTAGATTATTTAACAAAAAAAAAAACTCGCACGAGTGTATTTATATGGAAAAAAGAAGAAAAACCCCGTGAATATATGTCGATATATGCGCTTGTAAAAAGCATTTATTCTAGTAATGTGTACGCGTGAACCATCCATCCATTATATCATAAAATAAAAATATTAAAATACAAATAAAAAATATTATTTTTGTGTGATATGAGTGTTGTTCCATTAGAACACGATGCATACAATCGAGTGGAATATAAAAATTATTAACAAAAAAAAGAAATAACCACACGTTCACTTGTACATTATATGTATATACGTGTGTCGCGCGCGCACATCTATAAACAATTTTTTTTTTTTAAATAAATATATTCGAACATTTAACATACATACGTTTCATATGTGTAATCGTTTCAATAATAATTTTTTGAAATATTTTTTTTTATATACCAATGAGAAAGAAAGAAGAAAAAAAACATTTTTTAATCATTTTACATTTAAGAAAAACGTGTTTTTTAATTTTACATTTTATAACAAATAAAAAATGTTTAAGGTTGTGACTAGAAAATTTGTGTATATAATATTCATGAGAATGTGTTCGATTGATAAAATATTTTGACATTAATATTTTTTCGACTTTATATCTATATAATACACCGAAAAATAAAATAAAAATAAGAAAAAAATCATTCATTTAAGTATATTGGTGTTTTAGCCTTTTTTTTTCATTTATTTTCTGTTTCTCTCTATCAACTAAGTGGCCATCATGTCATTTACACAACCGAACAATTTTGTTGATGTTTTTGTTTCAGTCATAGATAATAGCTTTTTTATCTAGATTTTGAAATAACAATTAGGGAAATAAATAATTAAAAAAAAGTGTTATTGATAGTGGTTACATATATATATACGGACAGGTACAATATACAGGTATAACGTTTGATTTTTACACGTTTTCCATTTAGCACCTACAATATACTCCTCTAGACATTTTGAATTGCTTTTAGCCTTACCAATTTCATTCAGTGTTTTGATAATCATTTTTATCAGCACAGAAACACAATTTAATTAGAAGATAATGATTTGTTTCATTTTGTTCGTTTAATTGCGAAACAATCAAATACAGTTCTGAATGCAGAAATTGGATTTTTTTTTATTTACGGGGGAGAAGATGCGGAAATATAAGTGGAAAAGAGACAGAACTTGAGACTAGAATGAATTTTCTTTTAAATTATTTTATCGAATTGAATTGACATCCACCACATTAACCATATTTATTCGAAGCCCATAAGAGCCTGTCCCATCATTTCGCTGTCATTAATTATATTTTTTATTTCTTTGATATTGAACCCATTTTAAGTATTTAATTTTTCATGGACTTTCTTTGGGTCATTCGGTCCATTTTATAGTGGAGAGTGTGAATCAGCTAGTCCAGAACAACTGTATGAGTCGAATGTGAGGCTTGATGTGAACAATCTTTGGCCGTTCATTTAAATAACACAAAGATTTACAATCGAAATTTATGAATGACCCAATTGGTTTTCTTCGCCACTTTTCTGATCTGCATTGTCCCGAAAAGTTATAGTATACTGAAAACGACGGCGGGCTAAATTACAGCCGATTTGTCGGTTCTATGCTCCAGTTTCACTTTAATTTCGTTGAATACGGTGTTGAACGTCGATAATATCCCCAACTTTAGAAATTTTTACTTTCGTTTGAATCATATTAAAAAGAAAGAAGTTAACGTGGAAAAAGCTGTCTAATTGTAGAGCATTTCAAAATTAGGTCAATGAATTTTTTGACTGAAATGATGGATATCCGAGGAGCAAAGAACTGGGAAGAAGGAAAGAGAACTGGTCGTGTAGTGTCCCGAAAATTTTCCAACCTTGAAATAGAAATAGTATTTTGTTCACTAAGAGACACAAGTTGGAAATTTCATTTCGAGGATGTTGTTTGTGGCGAGCGTAGCGAGGGCAACAAGTCATCCGAGAAAATGAAATTTCCAACCATTTCACCGGTATCAACACAACGGTTATCACAAAAAAGGCTAACGAAGCTTCAGCTAAAAACTTATACTTCACTTGGTATTAGCAAGAAAGTTGGGGAGAGATTTGTATGATGAATTGTTTTTTCAAGGAGCTAACGTGTATCCTAAAATTGTTTTTTGTTTATATATATACTTTTAAGTAGTCGACACATCCACTACATCTACGCTAAATACCGTATCTCTTCTTTGTTCTTCATTTTTTGCGAATGAAAGTATGATATTTAAAAAATTCTTTGTGAAAAATGTATCTACCTAATCTCTCATTAAAAAAAGAGAAGAATGGGAAAGAATTTACACCCCACGACATTTCATTTCTTTTTGTATCTTCTTCGCTTGCAAAGATGTTTTATTATTAGTCTGATGGTCTTGCAAAAAATAAATGTAATTCATAAACGGCATAATTGAATTACATTTCAGTAATCCGAATTATTTCAGCAACATTGTTCGTTGAAAAGGACTTATTAACAAATAATTAGAGACGTGATGCGCTTATGTTCTCATGTTATAAAAAAATTGCTGAGTCTTTTTCCATGAAATACTTAATAGAAAAGTCGATTGAAGAGGAAAAACATCTAGTTCAACGATTTTCCATCAATTTTTACATGAAATGCTACATCTTTACCGCTGACAAGGCCTCCATATTGAGAGTTCTAAAAACCTTTGTTGAAAAGCTCTCCCTATTTATATCCACACTTGTTTTGATTTTTTTTTTTTTTTGGGCACCCCGAGGTTATTTCTCTGTAATAATCGTTGGAACATTAATTTATTACATTAGCTGCTATAACAAAGAGTGCTCAGATTGCTTTGCAAAATCTCGTCTAGCCGTGGTATAGGCACGAATGAATTTGACATAATGCCTTTACACAGTGGCTACACATTGTTGTTTAACAAAAATTTACATAATGCGCGGAATCACTATAACTTCACGTAGCGTCTGACCACAAAAACACATTTTACATTACCCAATAGAGAAGTAAGATAGGTATAAGACAACACACACCATCAACGGGCTTTACGCCTAACTGACTGAATGACATTACCAACAATTACATGTAACACAAAGGGACGACATCGGTACTAAATCCAAGACACAACCCAATAACCGATTCAATCAGATGTCATTATTGTGGACAACAAACTGATGAAACGAATTATTTGTGTTGCGGTTGAGTTTCGAACCCACAACTGGCAATTCAATAATTCAATGTGAAGTCTCGACTTACTGACTTCAGTTGATCAATACAAAATTTTTTGCAAATTTAGCGAAATATTGTAGATTTTACCGAATTCTGTCAAATTAATTTCCCCAGCATAACATGAACTGCGTCACGAACACCGAGCTCAAGTTACTAGCGCAAAATTACACAATTTTGTGTATAACTATTTCAATGAACTTTACGTAATTCTCCTATTTACGTACAGAGTTCTCAAGACACAAGTGGACCCAAATCATGCCATAGATTTGCTGTTTTATTCAAACAATTTCACAATTGGATGGGTAAATTTCTAATAAACTATGTGACCAAACGAAACGTAAGGAGTCGGTGACACAAAAAAAAATTGTAGCATGTGCCGTGTAACTGTAACAACTCTGTTGTATAATGATGACGGTCATTCGGGAATTGTAAT
Source organism: Bradysia coprophila (assembly GCF_014529535.1). Taxonomy (NCBI): domain Eukaryota; kingdom Metazoa; phylum Arthropoda; class Insecta; order Diptera; family Sciaridae; genus Bradysia; species Bradysia coprophila. Next base: position 253,199 of record NW_023503327.1, read on the forward strand.
AAAAGGAAACAAGTGAAGTAGGTCAACTGGTCAACATATATATATATATGTCGTGACATAACACTATAATAGACTTAGCTTGGTACCGGTATGTGTTGTGTACTTACGTCCACGAATGTATATTGTAATGGTGACCGGGCATTGAAAGTAATTAGACGAAGTGGTTAAAATGAATGTGAAAATCGAAGACGTTGAAGAAAATTGTTCTAATGAAAAATTTAACAGAAATTTTCCGAAATAAACTCGAGTGAAAACTGATTCGGACATATGATACGGCAACTCACTTTTGAATGATTACATTGGTAAGGTCTCTTGTTAAACACAAATTAACCCAAAAATTGCGTAAGAAATTACATTGAAAGAATTCCGAGTGAAATATACCGTCCGCATAATTATCCATAAATATTCTGAACGAAGAAAATATCACATTTCAGCGCTCGAGAATAACATCAAAGAAACGAGTAAAAGCAACTGAAACTTGTACTCTCGTCTCAATTGCACAGTCAAGGAAACAAAAATAGTCTTGTGTAACTGAAAATAAGTATGTAGAAAGTCTGAAGCGTCCCGAATAGAAACTTTATTAACATATAATGTCGGAGGCTCCGTGTATATGTATAACCGTTAATATATGGCAACTTAATCAAATTGTGTGCCGACACATTTATCAAGGGAAAAGTAAGGTTTCGTAATAAGAATCTGTGAAGTTGTTATTTATCACATACATATTCTTGCTCTTGTTGTCGGTGGAGGTGGCGCAGTTGGTAATGTTGATGCTTTATTTGTGTCGTTCATGTTGAACACGTTTCGCCAATTCCACCAGACAACCGCCTGAAAGTATGAAAATTTCCTTTCCGTTTCATGGAAAAAATCGTGGATTTTATTTCATTTATTTTGGTTTGTGTGACAAACAGGTGCTTTGAACAGCCTGCAGCAAATTAATCAATGATCTCAAATCACTTCAATTAACTTTATTTGCCAGATTGAACGTATGATAATGTCGATAATGTGAACAACAACCTATTTTCCCGGTTACATTGTGTCAATTGATTTTCCACAACGGAATTCAATGAGAAGGGTAGATCTTCTTGACATTGACACAATTTTTCGTACAAATTTGACGTCACATTTTATGTAGTTTTCATGAATAGCGACTCTGACCAACGAAAACGAAATAGAAAGGCTGACATTCACTAGGAACTTGAGGCAATGGAAGATTTTTCTTTGAGAGACTCCAATTTTGCGTGATATATTTTATGAATAGGCTGTGTACGAGTTTACATTGAACATCACCAATCATCCTAATATGTAGTTTTAAATGATCTAAAAGTCCTCTTTCGTACTTGCACTATGTAAGAATTTAGGGCTAACGAGAATTGTTGGTACAAGTTAATTGAAAAGCAGCGAAATTTAGTGGAATTTTTTAAATCGTTGATACAACCACTTTTGTAGTGCCTGGGCCGAATACGCACGAGCAATTATGCTGCATTTTTCTTTAGATTCAAATCGGATTACAAAGTAAACAACTTGATTTGGGCAACTTGTTAGTAAAATAGTTATTGAAAACGATTTTAGGCTCTAGACTAGACATTTATTAAATTTAAAATTTTCACCAGGGAGGGAAGGTGCCTTTTTCCTCACACTAGGGAAAAGTCTTTCCCTCGCTAGTAAAAAAATAATTTGATATCTCGTATCACGATGAGTAAAAGTACTTCGGGCTAAAGCCCTTGGATTCTTTTACATCAACGTAAATTGACGTAAATTGACATAAAGCTCAAAAGCATGTTATAGCATTTTATATGTCTCTGTTTGGTAAGACTTGCATTACGCTTCAGCTCGGAGAGGGTTAATCTTTGCATCGACACATAAAAAATGATATGTACCTATGTCCAAATGTTAATTTTGACGAGTTGGATTATGATCCGCTCCTTCGGCTTAAGATCACAATCACCAACTCGTCGAAATGAACATTTTGGCACAGGTGCATAATATTTATTACATGACAATGGATGATCTAAAAGATGAAAAGTAGAGTTTTCGTGTGAATTTTGTTGATCCGAGGCGAAGCCGATGTCAACAGACACACGAAAAAGAGACGTTTCAACTTTTATTCCGAGTTACGTAATGTATTTCACATGCTTTTGAAATCTATACCAAATTTTTTGTTTTCCCTAGGTGTGTAATAAGCCACTTTCGACCGTAGGGAAAACAAAAGCATGTAAAATGCATTGCGTAACTCGGTATAAGAAGGATAAGTCGTGTTTTCTCGTGTTAATTGTCTTCGGTTTCGCCTCGGCTTCGTAAATAACTATTAAAACTCTTGAAATCGAAAATATTGCAAATTCTATTAGAATATGTGTACCGTGGATCACCAAATACAAGCTTTCTTGTTAACGCTACACAATCTCCATGTCATAGAATATTGCAATGCCAAAATTTGTATTACTCGTCTCTGTAGCTTCAACATAAAGCTATATTTGGTGATCCACATTTTCCATGTAATTCGTCATTTTGTGTTGATTCGTAAACCTATCTGAAACAAATTTTCTTTCAAGAAAATGAAAGCGAAAATTGCGTGCACATGTTTTCGATGTTAATTATCCCCCAGGTAAATTTGTTAAGCGATATATCAATAATAAATAAACGGTGCAAGGTCTCATCTCTAAAATTTGATTGAAAAATTAAAAACTGTTTGCTTATACAAGAGATCATAATTATTATTTTTTTTTATTTCTGTTGTTGTTTTAATAATCCAATATACAAACAGCTTATTCGATCGTAGCGATAACATGTGCAGTTTTATTTTATTTTGATTCATAACATAACAGCCAATAACCGTTTTTTTTCTTCTTTCTTTCGAACATTATAAAATCAAAAAATATAGACATTATGATGGCTGGTTTCATTTTATTAGTTCGAAATGAATATTGTGCAAAAATATTATTATATATTTGACATATCGGATTACGCATTTACCTATCCTCTTCATAATAATAATATGAAAATAAATACACAGAAGGAAAAAAAACATTTTTTTTTAGATGAAGTAACTTAAGTGACGTAAATCGTACAATTTACTCGGAGCTGATGTTTTCTTTTTATGAAACAATGTCACCGTAAAATATCGTAAATTGAAATTAGAGATGTAGCCAGTTTTTGTTGTCATTTTATAAATGTTTTCCTTTTAATCGTAAAAGCTCTAATTAGAATATTTTTTTTTGTGTATATAGGTCATACGGAAGACAAACAAGTTTTAGAAATTTGTGCAAAGAGTTACACACAGTTTCAGGACTGACTATATTCTGGCTAAAAGGTGGCAGGGTCTATTTTAGATAATTTAAAATCGAAAAGGGAAATCACTTCCTATTTAACTCCGTTTAAACCCAAGAGTGACTACAATTTAACATTACTAAAATCTACCAAATGTGGCTATTTATGACATCGAGTCATAAAGTACTTTACAGTGTCGCAGGCCGTGTGTCAAAACATGCCTAATAAACCACTTTGTACCGAGATATAAGCTACGTCTAATTAATGAATTCATGACTTCCTTTCTATTAAACAAATCCACTTTACATAGGTGTCTCCAAATCAGCTCAAAATTACCTAAATAAAAATTGTGCTGCACTCTTCTCCACAGCCCATTTTCAAATTAGGCTTTATACATGGTGAATTTCTTGAGCACACCACTTCATGGTTGTTCGTGAGAGCACTTTCATGAGTCGAGTGCAAATGTAACGTTAAATTTTGTAGCAAATTGAATAGAAGAGGATTTTTTTTATCTTTGACCTGACACAGGTTAACAGGCGGATATTTTGCATATGATTTTTTTAGTACGTTTGGAGTCTTTTCCTCTCATGACACGTTTCCCATTTCGGGTAAATTGAAAATCTGCGGAGATCCCTGAACTCATCCATCAAATACTTTGCTTATCTGCTTTTCCGTGGCTTGGACCAGGACCTATTTTTGGTAATTTTTTTTTGTCTAATTTACTGAAATTTACCTATAATTAGCGAAGTAATGTAACCTGGCTTCGACACAATTTCATTAATCGAAAACATTTGAGGGATTTTTTTGAAAGTGGACCAGGCTCCGTCGGAGCTATTTTTTTGCGACGGTTTGTTCATATGCCCAGATAGCCCTTGGTCCCAATAGTCCAAAACCGCAGTCGTTTAATTTTCATGTTTGCGTCTTGGCTGGTGGTGAAGGTGCAAAAGTCGAAAAAGGGTGTTTTTATACGTGATTTACTGCCGCTGCAGACGATGGACACACATGTGTGGCGGCTCGTTGGATAGGTACTGTCCAGGAGACCCAGGGCAAAGACAGATATAAAATGTGTACTCAAGCACTATTCAAAAATAACAAAAAGTATGTATCAGTCAAAGGCCGGAAATTTTGATGAGCTTTATTAGGTGATATTTTGTACCTGGTGACTGTTGTTGTACAGATCAGTGGTTGCCGTGATAGAGGCTTAACCCAGCTCTACAATTATACCTCAATTGCCATAGAAGTGAAAGGTTTCAGGATACTTTTTTCGGTATAAAGCAAATGTCTTCCTTCACTCGAAAGCAAAATATTGATTTTCGAAAAATACACGAATTATGCTGTTTTTGATGTCTGCATCCAACGATCTAACCATAAACATTCTCCAGGTGCGAGATATCACCTTTTGAAGTTCATCAAAATTTGCGGCCTTTGACTGACACAATATTTTTGTTATTTTCGAACAATGGCACAGAACATGTAAGATATCTATGCTTGCCCCGGTTCTCCTGGACAGTACCTATCCAACGAGCCGCCACACATGTGTGTCCATTGTCTGTAGCGGCAGTAAATCACGTATAAAAACACCCTTTTTTCGACTTTTGCACCTTCACCACCAGCCAAGACGCAAACATGAAAATTAAACGACTGCGGTTTTGGACTATTGGGACCAAGGGCTATCTGGGCATGTGAACAAACCGCCGCGAAAAAATAGCTCCGACGGAGCCTGGTCCACTTTCAAAAAAATCCCTCTTTGTAAAATGCATAAAGAAAGCTTAAATCGGCCGTCAAGTGTGACATTGAAATAGTCAAAATGTGTCTGCTAGTAACACAAGCGTTTTGATTAACTTCACCCCAGTCAAATAGCTTTCGTCATAAATTTCTGGTAAAATGAAATTTTCACTTTGATGTCTAAGCTTAACAAATGTACTTCGGTGACACAAAGTTCAGTGCAACCAACCACCTGACAAATAGAAACCATTTTACCCAAACATTTCGAAAATTCACGGTGAACACATTAACAGTGAATTCATGATTGTATCTGGCCATGACTCTAGTAAATTTTAATCAAATTCACACAAAGTCCAATAACCCATCGAAAGGACACTCATTTCAATTTGTTCTTAAAGTAAAACAACTGATTATACGGCTAAAAATGAACTCACGATCCCAGCCGACAATAATTCTTCCGTGGCTTGACGTGAAACAGTCATTAAAAGCACACGTATCCAGAGAGAGAAAAAAGCCACTGGTTGTCGATATAATATAGGTGTACGATTTCAACCCTTGTTAACCATTTAATATAAATGTTCTATGCATGTGCCTCAATTGACACACTGACATACATAACGGAAAAAACGGAAAATAGAAATTTCCAACCGTGGCTGTGTTGTGTATAATACGTATAATACCTCGACTGATTGTTTTTTTTTTTCCTCAATGTAATTCGGTAGGAATATTAGAGTAATATTGATTTATGCATTAAATGTGGCACTCTTTTTACTATTTTTTTTTATATATTTTATTTCTACGGATATATTGAATTCAAAACGAACAAAAAAACGACCCGACTGACTTTTCGTTGAATTTTGTGGGTATTTGATTGTGGTGAATATAATAGCACGGCCCACATAACTTTTATTATAATTTTCAAATCGATTTATGTGTGCCTTGTAAATGATAATAATAATTTGAAACATTTTCTGAATGCATGACCTTTTCAGTATAAATCGACAGGGAACGAAATTGAAAGGATCAAATGTCGCCGTATAGCTGCGTATAATTCGCTAAACTGAAATTAGAAGGTAATGTATCCTTCTTCCTACATTTTTTAATTCTATCAATTCAATTCAAGAGCTTTGAATAGAGTGTACAAATAGGAGAAGAAAAAGTCGTCCTTAAGTTATATTTCAACGTAACCGAAGTCCCATCTACAAATATTACGTTAAAGTAGATGTGCAGCAAAAAAAGATGTACAGTACAGTACAGGCCCGGACCCTGGATCGGTATCAGTATCTCATAAGGTCACTAAACTAATACCATGTTATAGAAGTACCCGATACAAAATTATCTGTTTTTCAATTTCCTTTTTTGAGCGCTAGGGGGGTCATAGGAGCTACTTCTAGTCGTAATATCAGTGTCAAAATTAACTTTTGAAATAAGGAATTAAATTTGAAGAAATTTTTTTCTTAACAGCTGTGTAGTGCTATCAGGGGCTGCTTTCATTTTTTTAACCAAATTTCTAAATTTTCTGGCTTTTCCTCAAGATTTTTTTTAAAGTCGGAGCATTATAATTTGATCGATTCTACTCATTTAATTCATTTTTAAATAATTGTAGTTTTCGAAGAAATCATTTCGAAAACATTACAGTATAAAAGCTTACACATGCGCATTTGAACGGATTACCCGCAGGTATACCGCGAGTAAACAGCTCTAATGCGCATGTGTAAGCTTTTATACTGTAATGTTTTCGAAATGATTTCTTGAAAAACTACAATTATTTAAAACAGAATAGAATCGATCAAATTATAATGCTTCGACTTTAGTTTACCGAAAAATGTTTTTGGAAAAATATGGAAAAATCGGAAGAATGTTGGAAAAGAAGAATTGGAATAAATCGGGGAAAATGTTTTCCTAGAAATACACCCGGCGCGCTAAACTTGTCCCAGTAATTTTAGTTTATCATCAATTTGATCTATTATCCACCTTTTCGTTAGGGTCCTCCTAGCGCTTAGTAAACTTCCGAGAGCAAATATTTTTCGTATTGGGTACAGTGTGTAAAATCTATGATATATAGCGACTGATATGCAGACACGGCTCTTGGTCTACTCGGTGAATTCATATACGATTATTTACAGTAGAAAAGCTTCCCTATACTTTTAATATAAAAATCATTCTTTAGGTAAATGCATTTATATGAGCTACGCCATTTTCTGTTCGTCTATTGTATTTGCATCAAATTACAGATACTTTGTTATTAAACCTGAGGCCTTATAATTATATATGCGTTTTCAGTATCGTATTTTAGTTGTTTTTGAGTGAGAAAAAAAAATTGAATTAGAAACCTTCGCTATATGTTAATTTTTAACGAGATGCCTTAAGTTCATGGTCCTCAGTTTGCCAATTAATAATGCAAAAGCATTTTTATACACAAGCTGCATGTTGAAATTATTGATCTATTCTTGACTCTGACTATATCAATTCTAACTATTTCAACCTTGAAATTATTATGCTCATTAGTTTGATGAAGAATTAATTTGCAACAACATTGCTCGCATCGTAAAAATTGGAAACCGAGATGTCGATTTTGAAAAGTGAATAAAATCCAATCAAAATTGTGAATGGTATGGTAAAACCAACAACAAAAATCGCGCACACATCGATAAATATAAGTTAAATATTCTACGAAAATTAACGTCTATTTTTTCAAAAAATAAAATAAATTCCAGAAATTAATTGGCATATTGAAAAAGTAAATACAATTAAATAAACATGTAGACCGTTGCCATAAATAATATTACGACATTCAGGGTTCCTACTCGGCTTGTAAGCGTCTACTAGTATATTTAAGAATTGACGAGTTTTTCGTGGAATTTTAGAGCTACTTTTCAATGGGATGTTTTAATTTCGCTTTGTTAAAACAGATCGAAATTAAATAACTTGTTTAATCCACTTAATTGTTAACACGTTGCCGGTTATTGTCACTTGTCAACTTTAGGCACACCGTAAAGTGCTAAGGGAGTCGAGGATTTAAATAAATTTCTAAAAATCAAAAATTTGATCGAGCATTATCCTCTACATGTGAAAAGAACTTTTGTATGATTCCTAGTGTTCTTAGCGCGGGGATACATAAATGTTTCTAAAATATCAAAATTGGTCATTAAGAATTAATTAAATGTTCTCAACGTTACAGTCTTTCTACAGTCCTACAGTAAATAGGAAGGAAGCACGTCATTCAATGCATGATGAATCACTAAAACTATTCCACGGGGCAACTGCGTCACAATGCATTCTGACCAGTTCAAACTGAGGTTAACGAAATAAATCGGAACTGCCGAATATGAGCGCACCAAGTAAAGGTCTGACCTACTTTACATGGACATATTTGAATTCGTCGGACGTGAGGGTAAGAAAGCATATAATAGCAACGGGTGCACTGTCCCACATTCCACTTAATACAAGACATTCAAATTGTGGTGTAAATAAAAACACAAAATGTAGACGAATGGCGTTGACATCGCTAAATAAGCGGCGCTTGTGGAATGTTAATGAAAAATCGTATAAAATGATTATAATGATCATAGAACCGATTTGTTCCACTTTTCTGTGGGTGTCTGAAAAATGCAAGGAGCAATCCTAAAACGAGAATTAGAATCTTCTAATTTTGAAGCCTAGTACACCTTACCTGCCAAGGGAGCATTTAATAAAAAAAAATTCTATCGAAAATTATCCTAGTGTACCCAGCGCTCGGACGCGTGGAAACCCTGATTCCACATGTATAAATCACTTAGTTCGAAACATTTCAAACGTGTTTCAGTAATTTTCATGTGTATTTTTAACTTGAACAACTCCATAATGGTCAAACAGTGTCACTAAAATTTCCAAAATAAAAACGTTTTCCTATCGAAATAAGGTAAAAAAATTGTTTTGCTTCATACATACAACGGATCCGTCAACTATAGGCATCACTCACATGAACCGTTTGATTTTTCTCTTTTAATTTTATTTAATTTATAAATTTTTTTCAAGGCCCTTTAATAACATTTGTATCGATGGCATTGCGATATGCACTTCAGTTTTATTTAAAAAAAAAAAAAATGAAACTAACGAACGAATCGATCAACACCAATTTTTTTTTCCATATGTTCAATATGTTACATTATGCTGTGAAGACGAGCTTCGTTAAATATTTCATAATTAATTATGGATGAATATGTGAAGACACAACCCAATTTATTGTAAAATGTAAAATTAAATTTGTTTTTTCTTTCTCTTTTTTTTCTGTGTTTTTCAGATTTTTCGATAATATGCAGCGGGAACACTTAACGGAAAATTTAAATAAAAAAAAATATTCTTGTTTGAAGAAACAATAAAAATGAAAAAAATCATTATCAATCGAAAAGTCACTTGAAACTTTATTTCTTTAATTAGAAAATGTTCGATTAAATTAATCAATAAAACATATTAACGGCACCAACACTTTTTCTATTTAATATTTTAAAAAATATAATGGTAAATCGACTAAGCAAAGGTGGGCATAAATGTATAATAATATTGTAAGTATGTTGAAGGTAGGCTTTTTTTCATTCTGATATATTAGGAGGTTGATATCCAAAAGTAAATAGACCACTTTGAATAAAATCGAAATCATTACAGAGAAGTGAAAAATGAAATTCGGAACCAATGAACCAGTTAAACGTACAGTGATTTTTAAACAAAAAAAAAATTAAAAGAAAACCATGTTGGATGAAAGCAAAATTATAAAATTATTTAAACAAAACAGAAAGAAAAATAATAAACCAACGAAAACAAAAATAATTAAAAATATTTGAACGGAAAAAAAATTAAAAAAAAAAAGTTCGACAAAAAAAAATTGTTTTTTGTTTTAACCCAATTTCTTAATGTCACATTGTAAAGGCTCTGAAAGATGGATTTTTCATGAAAAATGAATTGCAGATACTTACCATTGCTAAAGTGTGATCGTTTGGTAGCACTATTTTCCGAATCACTATCGAGTGGTCGTTTACGGGTGTCCCCAATTTCAGGGCTCGGACATGTTTCCATTCCTTGGTCGGGTGGATCAGCAGCCATTTCTTGACTTTTATATAAACCTAATATGATTACTGTACAATTTTTCGCACTCTAATTTTGACTTTTGATGAAAATTCTTTTTCTTATTTTTTTTTTCTTCTTCTTCTTCTCCTAGTTAGACAACCATTGCATAACGCAATGCGCAAGCGTTCCAACTAATTCAATTAACACACACAAATATATATGGAAATAAAATTCGTTTTTATCACCCGCTCTATAATCCACACACAACAGAAAATGAAGTAAATTTTTTTCGCTTCGGATTTTTTTTATTAAAATTTTTTTTTTCCTCTTGTCAATTTTACTGGTTTACGATTTATTCATGAAAATTCATTGATTTACTTGAAAAACAAATACGAAAACTGAAATGATATGAAGTGTGATGAATCCCGTATGAATTGAGTCGTATTTTGAGGTTTAAATGCGCCTCAATGTTAATTTATTTTTGAAGGAGATGAAACAGTACTGTCATAAAGTACGGTATAAATGATACTAGCTGGGGCTCTTTTTCTTTTGACGTTGTAATTCTGTAAACTGCGGGTTGCAGGTGTTGGAAACCTTTGCGCAGAACATTAAATATCATATCGATTGAGTTGATTTCGAGTGGATATATATTCGTTCGGACGGTTGTGCTTGGCGTGTTTGTGTGTGTGTGTTGGTTACGGTATAGTTATATTTGGTTTGGTGCTAACACAGCTGTTTAAATTGAAAGAAGCAAAATATACAGAAAATAAAATTAAACGTTTAGTGTGTGTCAGTTGTGTGTCGTTACATATTTTGTATTATCTTACACATCTTAGGCATATGTACGCAATGTCGAAATTTTATCCGCTTTTTGTACTAATGAATAGACGTCAGCAAACGCATTGCTATGAACGGATCGTCGATTTATCTTTTCATTTTCATCTTGTGAAAATTACCATTTTTTTTATAACTTTAGTTTTCATAAACACATGCACGGTACCCATGTGTGTTCAGCGCTGACGTAATCACATTTCAATTAAAATATCGCTAACATCGACGAAAAAAATTAATTTAACTTTAATGCTAGCTCCTCACTGAATTCGTCATTACTCGTTGATTTAACTGGCCATTCAGAAAGCGACGTATGAGCGACGTGTAGTGTCAAAATTGACATTCTTCTTGTGTTCTAATGTCAATTTTGACACTATACGTTGCCCATACGTCGCTCTCTAAATAGCCAGTAAGACTTCATTGTCACTATCGGTTGGCCTATTCTGAGCAGAACCCTGAGTTTAACTAAAAAATAATTTTGAAAATCTGAGTCACGGCCGGTCACGTTGGCCGGTTCACTATTTACTATATAATACTGATAGATAGATCGATCACTCGCTATGGGGATGACAAACCACTTCAACAATTCAATGAAAACAGACCCGCTCGCAATGTGGGGATAACTAACCATTTTTAGCAGCAATAAACTGTCGAAATTGATCTACGAACTATCTCTTTCTTCGAACTCACACGGCAATGATTTATGCCCACCAAGGCCTAAAATGGGTGTGTTTTTGTACTCAATTGACGTAACACACATCAACAAGCTTTATTGTAAATGCGACAAAAAAGACTGCTCGAAATTATGGTGCAGCCCGTAAAAAATCGATCTTTTCAAAAAATTCAAGAAGGGTCCGTCTTCTAAGATTTTTAAATCCTCTAAGGATCCTGCGAATGTTACGAACCGTTTTCACTTCGATGGTTGTTGTTCTAGCTGTTCTAGCTGTTCTAGCGTAAAGGAAATTCTTAAGCTCTTATTCGATTGCCTTTGTGTGTATAGACAGTCACATCACACACCTATCTGAACACTTTGCTTAACATAATGTTGTCACTTTTGCTTTTGTTCCCATCGAACAAGAATCAGCTAATCAATCAAACTGTTTTCAATCCCTGCACCCCAGTTCTCGTAATCAGCTGACTGCCAAAACCTAGATATTTTACCAAGATATTTCCTTCTCTGTTGCACACACAGTAACCCAGTTTATCGAAAACGTTTTTTTTTTATAACGACATACCACCACTGATTCACATACCAAAACTATAAATGTGCGAGTAACTATATCGCGTTAATGCACACATTCAATTCACGTATATATATAATACCATTTTCATTTTCCATTTCGAAGACTTTACTTATCAACTTGACTCGACACAAACACATCAAGACTAGACGATGGTAGACGACAAAAATGTAAGTTTTAGTTTCACATGCATAAAAGCGACACACAAGTATGTTTATACAAATCTACATAAAAGACGGGTACACGATTTATTAATGACCTTTAATGATGACTTGATGAGCCATATAAATACACAAAAACCAACTTGCTGGTATAACTGAAAAACGAAAATTGATTTTAATGTTTATTTTTACGGTTTAATGATGCATTTTCATCCCGAAGTTGTCGTGAAAGAGGTAAGTGTATTAAGAGTAATAATAAGTTTTAAGTTAAAGTGATATTAAAACTTAAAACTTATAGATAGAATAGTTGATATATCTATATATATATATATATATGCACAATCGAAACAATGGTCTTTAGCACTATTTTTTATTTCGGTAAAAGTTTTGCGCTATAACGTAGTTAGGTCATTTGGAAGTTTGTATACATTTTATTAGACTCGTTAGTTTTTAAAGTATAGTAAAAAAAAAGAGTATAGAGCTCTATGTGTGTTTTGTTTCATACAATGCAGGAATGGAAATGGAATGTTTATGCTAATTAAGGTTGGCAATATGATTGTTAACATTGCAATTGATTTAAATTTAAAATAATAAAAACAGGAAAGGAATAATATTTTATTCAAAGGGTCAACAAAGCCAGAAAAGTGTTTGATTGTCGATGAACAGCACAGTGAATGGTAAGACAAGTTTTTTTTATTATTTCATTATTAACTTGTTGTCTGTTCCAGTCATTTAAAGAAAAGGAATGGTATTGATACGTTTTAACAATATTGCAATCAATACCTTTTCTTGCATTCAAATCCTGACCATCAATTCCATACCTTCACTAGCATTCAAATCCTAACCATTAGTCTCATGGTTAAAATTGTACTTTTTCCCGTGACTAATAAATCGTCATACAGATATATTGTCCCTATTCAAACTGTGACGCAGAGAGACCACTATAGGTCGATAAAAAGTGTGACGAATATTTTTATCAAGTGTCGTAATAGTTATTTTCACAACTCAGGCGAGAAAATAGTCACTGTCTCCGCTTCGCTGAAATTTTGGAAGTCTTTGTTGTGAAAAACGTTGTGTTCTCGGGAAAAAAGGTTGGAAATGACATTTTCTCGGGTGACTTTCAGGGGCTATTTAGTTGAATTATTAGCGAATTTTGGCGAATTTGACGAATTTTGGCGAATTTTGACGAATTTTGGCGAACTTTGACGAATTTTTGCGAATTTTTGTGAATTTAAACATGATTTTAAGAAATTTCAAAGAATCGTAGAACTTAGTTACATATTTTTGGCCAAGACATTCTAAAAATCTATTTTTAACCGGGAAGTCATGAAGGTTTTTTTTTGGCCAAACGATGAAAAATGTCCTAATTTTGTGAATTTTACATATATTTGTGAATTTGGTAGATTCTTGCATATTTTTGTTATGCTATATCACAAAACTAGCAAAATATTCCAAAAAACATAAATTTGGAAGAAAATTTTCAAAATTTGAATTTTTTAATTTGGGAGAATTTTGGCGAATTTCGACGAATTTCGGCGAATTTTGGCGAATTTCGGCAAATTAATTCGACTAAATAGCCCCTGGTGACTTTCGAACCTTGCTAGGCTCTGGCCAACAGCCTATAAATATTGTCCAAGATAAAAAAAAATGGAAATTTCATTTCGAGTTTGTTGTCGAGAGCGCAGCGAGAGCCATAAGTCACCAGACAAAATGAAATTTCCTACTTTTTTACCGATGTCAACATTATTGCTTTTCGCAACAATGGCTTTCGAAGTTTCAGCTGATTCGAGAAAATGATGATTTTGTCGCCTCCATTGTGAAAAATTCAATGGACAATTGTTTCGAATGTCTGTAACTTCTATTTAAACAGAATGTAAACTTGAGGGTTGATAAATTTCGTTGATAAAGGATTTTCAAGTATTGTTGTTGACAGTTTTTACTGGACTTTCAATGATTTGAATCGATTTTTAAGTTTTAATTTTTTTTATTTCTAAATTTTTTTTTTTTTGTTTTTCAGGGAAAGAAAAGTGAAATTCGACATGTTTTCTGTTTTGGTATCGGTTGTGGTTTGTAAATTATTCCACTCAAAATTAATTTAACAAATGAAAATCTAGATTTCTTATTTTAGTATTTCATTCTGGTTACGTGCCTATCAAAAGTTCAGAAATTAAAAATCTAGATTCTCATTTGTTCAACGAAATTCTTGTGGAATCATTTTCAAACCACAACAACTACCAAAGCATAAAACATGTCGAATTTCACTTCTCTCTCCTTGCACATTTTTTGAGATTTTTTTACAGTTCTGAGGATTTTCTGGTGAAAGGATTCAAAGGATTATCTAAGTTTTTTTCCTCAATTTTAAAATATCGCCTAGTGTATGATGCAGAGTCTATTGTTTTATCAACTTGCCACATACGGCTATTAATCTGTTATGCATGTTAAGAAAATTGAAGTACAAGATTTGAAATCAACCGATTCAAGTATTTTTGATCGATTCAAGTAATAGACCTGATAATAATGTTTGCCGCCTGTAACAGGTTAAAAACATTTTCTTATTTTGAGAACACTAGTCATCATAATCTCCTCCTCTTATAGTTGAGGTTCAAATTGCACTTTGTGACAAAAGTCTAACCCAACCTTAACGGTGATTCAGATCTCATTCTCTTAATTTCGTTTTCATATTTAGTTAACAAGATCAAGGGAAATAGAATTTGTCTAAGTACAAGATCTTCAGAATTATCTGCCAATTGCACACTTTTCTCTTTAGAGGTTTTTGTTAGGATAGTAGATTATGGGCCTCTCTCCAAATTTTTATTAGGAAATTTTGGATCGAGCGAAAGACCAGCTTGTCAAAATTTAAATTTAGGCAGACGTACATAAACGCTCCACTATGCAAAATCATTTACACTATTAAAAGCTACTTTCCACTATAATATACACACAAAGGCATATAACGATTGTTAAAACATATGAAGTCAAAGATTGTACACTACAAATTATAAACAAAAGATATAACAGATTTAACGATTATACATTGTGGCATGTTTGACACCTAAGAGGTTACGTTGTAACTATTTGACGTTGTTACTCCAATAATCATTTCATTTTGTTATTATCGTATTATTATCGGCTGACATAAATAAGTGAAGCGTTTTTAGATATTTATATGAAGTAATTGTGATGTCTATGTGTCATGTCACATCTCATTATTTTTCCAGAGATACGTTATCTATACTAATCAGAAGAAATAATAAATGGGATTAACCACACAGCTAGGGTGTAACTGTGAAAGTTTTAATCTTTACAACTACAAAAAAAACCGTATTGTTGATAAACTATCAAACTATTGAAAAGAAAACGAGCAACGGCATTATAGGGCAGATAAGGAATGTTCTTTCAAATATTTTTTCTCTCTCTCTCTCTCTCACTCTTTATAATTTCGATAAAGAAAATTTCTTCGAAGCGTGGGTTAGCAATCCAGGCTAAGCCATAAATCTAAATTTTCTTTTATAATTCTATAATAACACAACATAAAAAAAAAAACTCATGTAGGTATCGTATATTATGCGTTCTATAGCGACCGAAAACACATATTTGATTATCTCGATGTATAATATATGCTTTTCGAACCGCTATTTCACACAATAATTCATATCCGAAAAAAACTCCCAAAACATATAATTCCACACAACAATTTCTAGGTTGAATTTTAATTTATTTTTTAACATCTTTTAATTACGGTGAACCCATTAAAACAACATTATCTATTCATTATTATGCAAATAATTAATTTATGTTCGATCTGTGATCAAATCGTCGTTTATGTATATAGTTTCCCAATTCTATACAATAATGGACACGGCGACTACGCGAAGTCTCATACGATTTTGTAGGAACAGAATAGCGAAATGGTGTTTGGCAACTCCAAAGCTCAAAAGTAATAGATTTTCCCATGTCGCTTCTAAAACCTTACTTTTCATGTTTTTAGAGCTACTTTCGACCTCGGCTGCGCCCCGGATCAACACAATTCACACGAAAAATCTATTTTTCTTCTTTTTAGCACTAGTTATGTAATCGTGTCATAATTACACATCTAGAGTCTAATAACGTACTTTGCTTGCACCGTACAACGATTTATGCAACAGCGTCTAAAGTTTGCAAATTTTGCATAATTTGATGCAGCTCGAGTCGGATGCTTACTAAAAAAGGCTTCAAAATGTCTAAGAAAATTACAAATTTTGTTACAATGTATGCGGATGTTCGTTGAAGAAAAAGAGGCAAAGTTAGGAAAACTATAAACTTTCCCGTTAAATGGATAGATAGATGGATCTCAATGCACTCTTAAAACACAAACCCTTTCCTAAAACACCTAAAACTCAAAACATTTCTTTTCGAATACAAGAATTTGTGGAAGAATTGAACAAACTTTGTGTAAGAGTTATTTGATAATTTGATTCGATTTAGAGCACTCATTGGAAGCCATATTAGCCCGACGATCTTTTTTACTTAGTTTAAAAAGTCCGAAATCTGAGAAGAATTTTGATTGTCATCAACGGTGAGTGAATCGTCAGATCTTTTACAATTTTCCTTTTCACGTAGAAAACGCTCGAAGATAATAAATCAAGATAGGTGCGCCACGGACATTGTTAATGGACTTGAACCGTAATGTTGTTTACCCTGAATTCTAATTTTTCTTTAATTTTTCGTCCAATTCCGTACGAAGATTAAATCTGCTACTCCTTTTGTTTAACATTTCGTTTGGAAAATCTTTTACTTCTTTAGTTTTCACTATACGTTCTGTCATAAAAGCGAACACTACCCAAAACCCTTCTCTCATTTTCATCGTCGTTGTCGATAACAGATGACTGTTAGCCATGTGAATTTTTAGTTGTTGGTGAGGCGAATTACATTAGCGCATTCAATAGGCTACTGTGCCACGTACGGGCCTAAAGAATTATTTATCGAATTTGTTTGGGAGCGAGCTAGACTCTGTAAAACATTTCTGATTGGAGGATAGATGAAACACCGTTGTTCTAAAACGTATAACCAATATTTATCGTACATAATTTCAACATCTCTCACTATATACAATATATGCCATGTTCATGTTTCCATCGTGTACATAATTGTAATGTTTGATGATAAAAACAGTCACTTCTTGCATGTCATAGAAATGAAGTTAGAAAATAAAATACGAAATAAATACAATTTCTGGGTGATATGATTGTGTGTTGATCGTACTATAATGTCGTTATCTGTTCCCATATATTATACGTGTACATATACTGTGTGTATACTCACTTCTTCTCTTCGTTTTTCTTTTTTTCGTTAATATATAATTTCCTAATTATTTACTTGACTTTTGCGATTACACACTCTTATCAATATTAAATTTAAGTACACACATTTGAGGCTCTGTTTCGACGATATTAATAGCATTTCATGTTTGAGAGTTTATCAATATTGGCCATAAATGTACGATTCATTTTTATTTCATTTTTTTCTGATAAATTTATACGAATTTATTGTATTTAAATATGAACGAACCGACGATGAAGAGAGAGTGTGTGTTGTTAGGGGATATTTTGGAATTTATGATTTTTGGTATTTATGTGACCCTTCACACACTTCAATCGACTACATTTGGACCACTTTTAATGTACATCAATTATTCGATTTTTGCATTCCGATCAACCCCATTTATAACTAGATCTTCTGATCATTTCACGAGAATTTGCAAAACATTTGAGCGTTTAGAAGTGTCTTCGCTGTGAATAACATATTCAAACGAAGTATTTATAAATAATTATCTTTCGGTTCAATATACGAAAAGGATCATATCAATAACACCAGAAAACGTTCTCATATATATTTCTGAGCAACAAATCACTGATAACACAGAGTCATACTACCAACCGTTTTATCGCCCATAATTACTTTTTGTATGCACAACATACGAAATGACTGACTGACTAATCACATTATTTAGCAATTTGGACCGTGTTTATTAACACTGTAGGAACTGATGATTAATTTTAGGGTTTGATTGCATAGTCTGTTTTTGACAGATTCTGAAAAATGATGATCAGATTTGGCTTTTTAGTGAGAAGTATTAAGCATACAGTCGCCGACAGTGAAATTGTAACATGAAAGTGTTATAATACGGATAAAATAGTTGTACGCGTGGTAGAAGTGAAACCGTATAGTGCAATTTTGTTTGTTTTGAATGGATCAGCTGAAAAAAATTCCCGTCTCAATTTCACTGACATCGACTGTATGGAGAGGTTTTCTAAATTGTGACGGTGGTGGCTACATAGATGAACAACCAATGAAAATTCGGGATTTTATGCAAATTTTCTTTCCAAAAACCGACACTTAGATTTTGTTGTGTAAGATTTAAGATTGACTAATTCTAAGCGGGGCTAAGCTGCTAAGGCTTACTTAATGAGATACTGATCGAATGCATCGGTGGTGTTCATTTCTGAATAAGTAATTGGTTTCAAGAAATAGGTTTTCGAAGATTTCGCCTACACTTTGTGTTCTCAGTAATGAAAGAAGCAGTTTGTCGACTTCAATCGATGTCATTGGTTTAGCTAGATGAAATGCTGACATCGAGACGCGTGTGCAAATAATGTGTATCCTTGGTATCCAGGATACCGGGAATTTTTTTTTTGCCGAAAAACTGGATACCGGGAAATCTACCTGGCCCAGCGGTAAGAAATAATGATAAGGACAAAAGAATCGAGAAAATGACTAGAAAGAGGGACATGACCAGATATAGGGAAATTACCAGAAATCGGGAATTGACCAGAAATAGGGAAATAAGCAGAAATCGAGAATTGACCAAAAAAAGGGTCCTTGCAATAGAGAACGAGAATTCATTGAAACACTTGAAAATCGTAAAAATAGCTAAATAAGTGGGAGACGAACAGGAATTATGAGTTAAAATGATTAGAAGATAGCAGGTGAGCTTACAAGAAGAAACTAATCTAGATCCTTTGTAGGAAAAAAACCTTTTCAACAGAGGCGCCGACTTTTGTTTGAGTTGTTGGGTGCTCAAATTTTTAGCCCCGTATGAAGTACGAAGGGGCTTATAGGATTACGATGCCGTGTGTAATTGATGGAATTCGAAGCAGACGGTAAGGGCAAAGTGGTTGCCTATGTTCATAGATAACGAATCCGCAATAAAAATTTTGTCCGTCCGTCCGTCTGTCACGTCGATATCTTAAGTAAATCAAATCCGATTTCAAAAATTTTTTTTCTCCTGAAATATAGTCGAAATAGTGAGGCTAAGTTCGAAGATGGGCGATTTTGGGTCGACCCCTCCCGAGCTGGGGCCCCATAACTGATTTAACGTTTTCCGAAGATATCTGCGGCCATTCAAAGGCTAAACATGTAAGTGATACGTCAAATAAAAGATATTTACAATACCGATCGACAAAAAAAAACTTATGGAAATCGGATGATCGACTCGTTAGTTAGACCCCTTGGAGTGAACTAGGTACAGGGTGGCAAACCGTTTTTGCTTGTAGGTTGGCCAAATTTGAACGGATTTCGATGGATTTTGCTTTATTAGATAGGTATTGATCGTACCAATCAGGGAAAAAAACGTTCATGGAATTCGGTTTACAGAAGCGTGAGCTAGGTCTCTTTGAGTGAGCTTATATGTGGCTACTCGGCCGTACAGTGAACGTGGTGTTTTTTGTTAATATATCGAGGAAACTTTGACCGAATTTCATGAATTTTTTTTGTTTGAAAGGTATTAACGAATGTAAAGCAGCTGTACTAATTTCCACCTCCTAACAAAATGGCCGTCGGCAGCCATTTTGGATTTTTCTAAAAACAATAGAAATCGGTGAAAATGATACTTACAAAGTTACTGATCAGTGGGAAGTGATTGGTTATGTGTGTGGGGTGTTTCAAGCATCTCAAATATGGATATCTATTTATAAATATATACAGCTATATTGAGCTATATAACGGTGTAGATAGTTCTTTTGAGCCATGTACTAGCATATTTATTAGTAAAATGTTTATTTATAGGTAAATATAGGTTAATATAAATTGTTGCAAAAATTTTTAAGTTTGGGTTACTGTTGAAAGGAACGTCGTACGGGGCTTCGTAATTGCGCTATGCGCAATTTTTGAGACGTGCACATTTCATAAGAATTTTAGGTTAGTAGGTTTAGGGTAAGAGTAGGGCGACCGACGAACTAGGGTCGCGTACGCAATAGATGTACGGGTTCGTACGGGGCTCAGTCGCAGCGAACGCTCCGACTGTTCTGACGGCTCGTTTTCTTCAATTTCAAGAGTTGTGCCCAAAACGATGAATCTTTTAGTTTTTCCCATTTTTTTAACAACTTGGAGTCTCGACTAATCAAATTCAATAAAACGAAAACCTTTCGAAATGGTTCTCTGTGCAACTTAATTTGCAAGACCTTTAAATAACACCAATTTCAAACGAATTTACGGTAAAGAAGACTGGACTAAAGCTAACAGCCCACCATAACGACTTGTCTTTAGTTTTAAGGATTCTGACTTTGCTTTCTTTAAGTGAGGCATTATGTAAAATAGTTGTGGCTGATAAATGATGTGCACGTACTAAAAGTGTGTCACGCGAGCGGCAATTTTGAAATTTGAAGCCTTACCTAGATGAATATTTCTTCACATTCGCAGTTCAATGAAATTTCGATTTTTCATTTTTTTTTCTCGTGTGATAATAGCACTGCCTCGCAGGACAGTTGACACTTGTGGGTATTTTGTATTTCAACCCAAAGAATGCATCCCACACTTCGAAACAAAAATTTCACTGCAAGATAGTGCGGTAATAGAATAATTTTTGGCTCGTATAGAGTAGCTCCAATCTACGCAGTCAGTTCGTAAATATCAATAGGAAATGAAAGTAAAATGCGTTATGTTTTCAAATATTGAGATGAAAACATTTGCATGGATACATTTCTTAGTGCAATTATTTAATTTATTTTTAGCTCCAGAAGATTTACATCGAAATGTACTTGAAGGGGTCTGTTGTCAGGTGCTTCGCACCCAACAAATTCGTCTGTCGGGTGCTCACGCACCCATTGCCACCTAGAAGTCGGCGCCCCTGCTTTTCAATGAACTGTAATAGTGATCGTCGCTCGCTTCGCTCGAAATTTCAGTTTCAATCGATTTTCTTCATTTCGAAAATGTTGCTTCAGTCAATATACGCGTTCCTCTGTACTTGCGTCATTTCAAAGGAACAGAACTCAAACGTCTGGACATTTCAAAAAAAATAAAAATCGCTCGATTATGATGAAAATGTCATATGTGTCCTTAAAGGAGCCTTAACAATTATCTAAATAGGTACGTTGCTTCCGTAAGATTGAAGATAAATATTCTTTACCGGGAAGTCCTAGCATTTTACCGGGAAATACCAATATTATTACCGCGAAATTTGGTTGAATTTTAGTGGATACTGGTAAAAATCGGGAAATCGGATTTGGATACCGGGAAGAAAACATTATTTGCACACGGGCATCGAGATAGATTCTAGGAAACTATATGCGAAGTTGATAATTCCATCGATTGACTGACGTACTAGCAATCATGTACACGTGTCAAAAACCACCTAAAAAGAGATCAAAAGTAATGGTTCCTCCCCTTGCACAACTGCTATATACCAACATTTTACTACTGTGTAATGTATTTATGTTCTTGCGTTTAATAAGTGATGTTTTATACACATTAAGCCGAATATGCGTACGAGTACGAGAGCCGATAACATTGTATCATGTATAGATAAATACACGGGCAATTCTATTTGGAAATAGTTGTTACATTCGTTATTTGTCTACACCAAACTTGATTATATTGAAGTAACACACATCACAGAAACTAATGTGATAAGAGAAATGTTATCAATAATGGGGAGTATATTCATATGTATATAAGATTTATGTGGTAATATGCTTAGCGATCGCGTTATAGAAATGTAATTTTAAACAAAGTTTTAGATGGCATCAACAATTATGTTAATGAAGAAACCATTTTTTTCCCCAGATAAGAAATGCGTAAATGTCTGTTGTTGAGCACAATTAATGGTTATAATTGGATGGAATTCTGGTCGATAAAACTTGAGTTTGAGTTTAGAAAATGTAAAAAATTAATCTGTCGACACTTATCGGTTCTGTGTGCACCATGAGGAGATCTGTTAACAGCGTTTCATCTATACTCGTTGACAATGAAATCATTGGTTTCGCTTAGTTTCTTTGATGGCATTATAGGGATGTTTTGTCACAGATACCCTCCCTCAAATAGACTCTCGAATTTATTGACGTGAACACAGAATGTACATTGTAACACTATTGCTGCAAGTTCTTGTTGTAAGTAGTATGACCAGAAGAACACGTCTTCAGTTTGTTGAAGCAACAAACATTCTATTTCCAAGGTTATTTCATGTCAACGTGTCCCGTAAAAATACGACGCGTATATCCGTATAGAGTGTTTTATGATTAAAGTGAGACAGAAGACCAGTTAATTTATAACTTGTTTACTCGAATATTTTCATATAAATTTTGTCAAAATGATCCGAATCCGAATGTGTGTAGAGTGTTCACGGAGAGCGAGAACCAGTTGAATTTAACTGGTCTCAGGGTCAGCTGCAAAAATGCATGAATGAATAATAAAATAGACAGTTTGGTGTTCCCCCGAGTTACGCAAGAATCTCACGTAGAGCGAAAACCAGTTAAATTTAACTGATCTGTGGGTCAAATGTCAAAAATTAATTAATGAAAAAAAAACAGTCGAGAGTTGAGCTCAGTTTAAATTTGTGTGTAGGTGATTTGTATGTGAATAATTAAATTTTAAAAAAGGCTAATCGCACACAGTGCAAATAGCCAAAATATTATAAAGTAACTATTTGCACACCAAGTCATGGAAAATCTTTTCTATGTGAAGTGTTCCAATGAAAGTATAAACCAGGTATGGTCTATTCATACAAGCCGGATGACATGGCGATTTCATATAAACAAACTCACCTCTCATGTCCTCCGCTCCACACAAAGTTTGACATTCGACCATACCTTGTGTTGACGTTCATTGAAGGGTTCTTCGTACATCCTTCGACCAAAGTGTTATCTTAACTAGAAATTTCTTTGATTTTTGACTGAATGGTTATTTAATGAAATATTGAACCTTATTGAATGGGGACTCGTCGTTCTCCATCATAAGCTCAGACCTCTCACACCTCCTTATTTCCTTATTTTTATAAAAACCTCCTTATTCCTCCTTATTTTATTAAAAAATCCTTATTTTCCTTATTTTTCGCAAATTTCATCGACGGAAATCAAAATTTAAAAAAAAAAACGCTGCACGGCAAAAATAACAATTTTTATTATTTAGCACAAAGAACTCTAATGAAAAGGTGGTGTTGTAGCTCACGATTGTTCCAACATGACTGGTTTAACATATATTTTTGTGGTTCCTCGAGAGTCTCGAGGAGAACTATTTGATTTAACATGTAAATCAACCTTAACAATGTCTCAGACATGCGTCCTTATTACAAACAATTGAAGGATTTAGCCTTATTTACATTTACTTCTTTCAAATTTATACTTTTATACTTTCACCAATTTATTATTTTTTCGAAATTCGAACGGGATAACAAACAACAGCTTTTGCAGTTAACGAGATCGAAATCTAATCCAGCAAGATTTTAAACTTGAGGGTGGGGTCAAGTAAGAATTCACGCCGTAAGTACGTCTTAAATTTCAAAAAAAAAAAAATCGCATCGAAAACTGATTGAAAACTGCCACTCTACAACAACGATAGGTACGACAAAGTAAACAGTGATGCGTTTTATTTTGAATTTTGAAGCGCACTTACAGTGATAATTGGTAAAGCTAAGCTTTGTTAAGAATCTAATTCGAGCCTTAAACACGCACAAAATTTTCAAATTTTCATCGTGATAAAAGTTAATTTTACGATACTTTACAAAAACGATACGTCAAAATAACCAATAATGCGTTTTATTTTAAAGTTGAGGCGGACTGCCGATGTTAATTGCTGTATCTTAGATAAATTTCGATTTTTATCGAAAAATTTCTCCTCATTTTCCCTTAATTTCAACCAACAATTTCCTTATTTCTCCTTATTTTTGTGCTAAAACCTCCTTCATTCCTTAATTAGGAGTCCAAATTTAGAGTGAGAGGCCTGTAAGTTGCGTTACGTCAGTAACTGCATTTAACACCATCACGTTCTCTTAATATCCTGACTATGGTTGCAATTGTTTGAAATTATTCAGGGACTGAATAGAGCAGGTTCTTCAATTTTGCAGTCGACGACGACACAAGTGACAGATAACAGAATCGAATCGAAAATCTATTCCATGGTTGACCAACAAAACGTGAAATAAGAAATACTCAAATCTGCTTCTCAGAAAGTTCGATTTTGACGATTTAACTCAGCTCGTTCTTTTATGGTTTGTAAATATTGGACGAGTATAGTTTAGTATGGATAGTTGGACTATAGGGAATGGGAATGCTAAATTCTGGTTAGAGGTAACAACCTTGGATTGGATTGGATTGGATTGGATGGGAAGGGGGTAAGACCTAAGCCTCTAGTGGGCCTGTTGTGCTATTGCACAAGTCACTTGATCATATGAATTGTGATTTTTCATCATATCTCTCCGGACTCAGATAGTTCACAAATCGACCGTGTAAACGTCCCATACGTTGTGAATTCTCTAAGCCACGAGTGGTATGCGAAGACCACAACCATCACTAATGACTCATGCATTTTCCCAATGAGCGACGAGTCGATCATAGATGGCGCTTATCCTACAGTCTGTTGTATATTGTGAATTGTGTCATTGACATTATGTCAATATGGCGTGATTGTTGCGAAGAAATCGAATATTGGATTTCTTTGAAATTTACGACTTTGTTACGGTCGTACAGCCATTAGATAACTAATAGCGAGTGCTTAATCACCAAGTGATTAGAATAAAACCAGGCAAGCATTTTTGCACCGGGAGTCGAACCCGGGACCTCTTGGGTATGAGTCCTATGCTCTACCGATTGAGCTACCTGGTAACAACCTTAGACCACTTCATTAGCTAAGCGAAGAAATTAAAAAAAGCTCTGCCTTCGATATCTAGCTCTTAACGAATACACTTAAAAAAATTTACTTTATATCACATTTTCGTATTCAATAGATTCTACATAATTTCTAGATCAACAGATTTGACAGTCTTGATATTGAATGGTTTTTTGGTTTGTATCCCAGTAAACTGGTCGTTACATGTGTGCGACAAAAATTTCGACTGGGAAAAAATTCAAATATTTCATTCAATATAACAGCTGTCAGAGTCTGTGGAACTAGAAATAACAGATCCTACATAAAACAAAAATGTGATATTAACTAATTTTTGAGAGCTGTATTATTAGCAGGATAAAGTTTGTTTTTTTAGCACAAATTTTATCACAAATTCACTTTAAATCATTTAAATTAAATGAACCCAAAATATTCTTCAATTAATGGATCATTTTCGCAGGGGGCAAACTGCTATGTAATGGTAAATTTTCGCATGGGCCGGCAATAATTTTTTATTTCAATAATTTCAACATAAATTTTGATAGGAACGCCTTGATAACGTTTATTGAAAAAGAATTTTATTGTTACTGTAAGCTTTGGACAGATACAGTATGGTCATTTGTCGGTTTGTAGGTTTAAAGTAGCCGTAACCCTCATTATGTTAACTGAAGAAATTGACCACAAAATTGGTGGTTGGTGGACAATCGTGTGATCCGTTTACATCATCGAATGCGTAACTGTATGCAGTCGGGCAAATGCGACGAACCAATTTTACATATTCGGTTTGAACAACAGGTCCACGACGGCATTCTTCAGCAGAGACAGGATTTTTTCCGTTGATAGGCCCTTTAGGATGTGGACAACATAATAATCGGCCATCGCCATCCATTTCCCCCAATCCCTTTCCAAACGGTTGAGCTGTGCTCCATTTCTTACATGGTGATAAGCAGCCAACTAAACTGCTGTCTTTCGCTTTAAACGTTAAATCTCCCAGACCACTCTTTTCATTCTTAGGACACTGTGCTACACTCATTCGACAAACTGTTCGAATACAGGTTCCTTGTTGCAATGGAACTCCCTGTTAAATGATAGTTTGAAAAAAAAATTGTTTTCGTTTTGTTTGATGTTCACTTACGTCTTTGACTGGAATAATCTCAACGCCCATGGAATATCCATCAACCTAAAATAGCGAACAGAATTGATTTTTACTGTAAAAAGTCGCTAATTAACACTAACCAGACTGATATCATAAAACGTATGGCCCGGATTGTTTATTTCATGATAAGTAAACTCAACTTTGGTCTCAGATGGGGGTTGACATCCTAAATGAACGAGTCAATAAATAAATTTAAAAATCAGAACATTCTAATGAACAACCTCCGGGTGGACATGGCGCTTGCGATTGTCCGAACATACAATTTTGACCCGTTCTATCACAACCAATTTTTGGCCACATCATACCGCTAATCCAACCGCTATCTGGGATTTCGTATCTTTCAGTTTTACCAGCATCAATTCTAATGAGTTCGCGACCCTTAAAATTTGATTGGATCCAAAGTGTCGCAGTATGTTTGTTTCCAATGTCGATGTACCGGAGAGCATAAGTACATTGGATCAATACCGCCACAAGAACTATAGTCGCACAACGCATGCTTTCGAATTGCTAAATCTACGAGAACATTTACTTACTGGAGAGCACAAAGGCGAATGAGCTAGTGGAGTGAATTTTGTTCAATCAGGTTCGTTAACGTTGTGTCAATATGCAGTAAATTGCACCTGTAACATCATTCCAATCCATAAATTGTTTTTCAATTTTTGCTTATTTAGTCTTTTGTTATAATGATCGTCGCGATAATGTCATTGAGGTCGACCCGAAGAAAAGCAGGAAAATGAACTGGATCACCTGAATTGATCTAATTTTTAAAACCTGGTTTTTTTCAGGTCGACCAGGTTTATTCGTTTAAACAGTATACCGGTCAAACCTAAAATCAACTCTTGGCTGATGTATAGTATAGTTCGTATAGTATCGCGCGCTTCTTACAGTCGATACCAGATGTCGTAGCTTCGACCTATCAACGCCATCTGTTACAATACAATATCTCTGTATTTGAAGTAGCACGAGAATA
Organism: Bradysia coprophila; assembly: GCF_014529535.1. Lineage (NCBI taxonomy): Eukaryota > Metazoa > Arthropoda > Insecta > Diptera > Sciaridae > Bradysia > Bradysia coprophila. The sequence goes on from NW_023503327.1 coordinate 280,664, forward strand.
GCGGTAAGAAGATAGCGTCAATAAAAATGAAATAGAAACCAACATAAAGTCAAAAGACTAAAATAGAAGCGTTAACTAGAAAATATGTTAAGTACAGAAGAACGTAGGGAAGGATTCTTTTGAAAAACCACCTACCGAAATCGGGCACATTTCGTCTGGGATGGATATGTATAGCGTTTCAAAGGACTTGGCCTGAGGAATTCAAAACAGGTCTCAAATAGCCTCTAGCCACCATTGTTTACGTGTAGCAGGTGGGTGTTTTTTAAACTAATTTTACGGCTGTATAATATGTGAGTGGGTTCGCTAGAAAGCTCGGGTCAAGTACTTTTAGGGCATGCCTAACAATAAACATATATGTTAGAACTTCTAACTTAGAAGTTGCATCTATGACAGATTTTAGATCTGTGATCTGTTTCAGTAGGGATGACTTAAAGACAAAGTTAACCTTTTACAGACGGCTGTCATCTGTTATCGACAACGACATCAGTAATAAACGACAAGCTCTGACTAATGAAGTCTTATATAGCAAAAAGCGTGTTTACAACAAATGAAGTAAAAGATTTCTGAAATCAATCTCTGAAAATCTTCGATCAAATGAAGTAATAGATCAGATAGTAAAACTGTTTATGAGTGATATCGCGAAATCTTCGAACAATTGGCTAGCCATGCCATCCGGATTTTTGACGAGTTTTGGACCATACCCATCGAATCCTTGCTTCATTACGAGTTCAACGAGGTATATCTCGCCTCTCTCGGAATTTTCGTTTTCGTGGTAGAGCTGTTTAGAAAATCGGTGGTTTTCAGAAGGAATTTTTTTTTTATCCTGATTATCTGGGATAATAAGGGGTCGCCTTCGTTCAAATTTGAGTGGATTGTAATTCTAGACTAGGCTGATCACATAAGCTATCAAATGCGTCGGGCTGTTAAATGTACCTCTAGCAGGTAACTTTGTCTCCAGGTAATCCAAAATAGCTGCTACAGCTGTATTTTTTATATGAGGCGCTACAGCTGTGGCAGCTGTTCTAGATTATCTGGAATCAAAATTACCTGCTACAGGTAAAAATTTCAAATCTTTTTTTGACAGTGCAACTTCGCGAGTTGTTGCCCGAATGATTCTCTCACAAATACGTCTCTCTAAGGTTTTTTTTGCCTTGATTGGTAATAACAATATTGACGAAAAGTGAAGCCACCTGTGAACCAGTGAATAAAAGACCCTTCATATGTCACCCAAATGAGTCATGAAAAAGTTCATTTTTCGCACCGCCATTGCAGGAAAAAGATTTACAGAACGTAACTGCTCATGGATCTCAAATTTCAATTCGATTGACGATAAACACATTAACAAATTCTTGAACGAGCATTCGTGGGATACTGTGTAGAGTCAAGATTACAAAAACGTTGTACAAAGATAGCGCCAAAATGCTTTTTTTCGAAATTCTGAAAACTATTAAGTTCACCATCAAACACAAAGGCATTATGTCCCATTCAAACTTACATTTTTATATCAAGAATTTTAATTTTATATTATATTCGATTCGGAAAAAATGGCCAAATTAAAAACCTGTTAAAAATCAGTTACATTTGAATAACAAAAAATTTGTAAACAAAATTATGTAGATGCGGCCGTACGATTAAAATTTATCGTAATTTAAATAATAGAGAGACACGATCTTCAAAAGTCTTAACTCATGTCGTGTGTATGTTTTTCGACACAATGCAAGACTCATTCTAAACGAAATATTAATCTCGGTGAAAGACTTTTAAATCAATCTTCAGATATTATTGCGGTGATATCAAATTATTCTGTTGAGTTTCTAAATCTATTAGACAAATTTGGTTTTTTTGTCTTCGTCGAAATAAACAGTTATAAAACAAACGTTTAATAGAAAGAAAAATGCAACTTAAATAAAGCCATTGATAGAGATGCATATTGGATCATAATATTTTTTTCGACAATCAATAAAAATAAAAAAGAATAGAAAAATTCTTTATATTCGCAAATTTTGATTTCTTAATTAAAATTTTGTTTTACGACTTCTTCTTATAGTATCTCCCATTGTTAGCAAATATTTTATGTCTTTACTGCCAGCTTTACACAATATGTACGATAGATACTACGATTACAGAACTTCGGAGAAATTTGAAAAGAAACTAGCGAAGAATGTGTTCATAAAAGCTAACAATCAATGAAGAGATTTTTGGTCTCGCGTCCCTGGCAAAGGAGTGACTTTTCATTGATTTTTTTCTTAATCGAATTTATTTCATCATTTCCTTTATATTACTATCCGAAATCCGAGTTGAAATCTAAAACTCAATTGCTCTGGTGTCAATATGTCAATGAACTTTTTCTATAGTTGTATTACCCAGAATCCAGACCCAGACCCTAAGTCTCTGAAATTAAATATATAGATTTTCTAATTTTTACTCCAGGCATCTGTTATCATGGGAGCATAGCCTATTTTAGGAATTAAATTCCCGAAAATTCCAAAAATTCTTGAAATTCTCGAAAATTCCCGAAAATTCTCGAAATTCCCGAAAATTCACGAAATTCCCGCAAATTCTCTAAAATTCTTGAAAATTCTTTAAGAAATTACCTAAAATAGGCTATGCATGGGAGACAACAAAAATGAGAAATTAAACTATATTCCTTGCGCTATATTTTTTACGTTAAATAAGTTCACTTTGGATATTATTAATCAATGAAGTCATAACAGTGAAGTTGATTCACATAAAAATAGAGGGTTAACATTAGTAATACATACTATGACGAAAGGGCATATAAGGGTTAGCATGTAAAAAATGCCTGCAATGGAACTAAAGCCTATCATACATCATTCGAAAGGTCTTGGCCTAGAACTACTTTTAGTGGAATCAGTCAAAAACATTTAAAGAGTAAAAGTGACGCAAGTCCCTGGGCATACTTCCAAAACAACTGATATCGCTGTAGGTGACGCATTCTGCGGTTAGGCGCAAAAATTGTAAAAGCAATAATTTTACCAAAAAAAAAATCTATAAAAAAATTAACAAAAAAATTTTGCGTCACAAAGTGGCAGATGATTCGGCTTTTTTCCGTTTTTCCTTTGCTTCAGGACGTATTTTTCCCTATTTTAACAATTTTATTAACAGTACTTTCCTCAACATCTGCCACTTGTGACGCAAAATTTTTTTTTAAATTTTTTTCTAGATTTTTTTTGGTAAAATTATTGCTTTTACAATTTTTGCGACAAACCGCAGAATGCGTCACCTACAGCGATATCAGTTGTTTTGGAAGTATGCCCAGGGACTTGCGTCACTTTTACTCTTTGAGTGTTTTTGACTGATATCAGTTCTTTTGGAAGAATTAGTAGATTGAAAAATTTGAAAAATTTGATAAATTTAAAAAATTTGATAAATTTAAAAAATTTGATAAATTTGAAAATTTTGAAAATTTTTGAAATTTTTGAAAAGTTTTGACAATTTTTGAAATTTTTGAAAATTTTTTAAAATTTTGAAAATTTTGAAAAATGTTGAAAAATTTTTAAAGTTTCGAAAAAAATTTAAAATTTTGAAAAATTTTCAAATTTTGAAAAATTTTCAAAATTTAAAAAAAAAATTAAAATTTTAGCTATATACTAACTATATAGGTCCATATAGCTATATACTAACTATATATAGGTCAATGTAGGTATATACTAACTATATATAGGTCAACGTATCTATATATATGTCAATATAGTCATATACTAACCATATATAGGTCAATATAGCTATATACTAACTATATATATGTCAATATAGCTATATATAGGTCAATATAGTCATATACTAACTATATATACGTCAACATAGCTATATATAGGTAAATATAGCTATATATAGGTCAACATAGCTATATATAGGTCAATATAGCTATATACTAACTATATATATGTCAATATAGCTATATATAGGTCAATATAGCTATATACTAACTATATATAGGTCAATGTAGGTATATACTAACTATATATATGTCAACGCATCTATATATAGGTCAATGTAGGTATATACTAACTATATATAGGTCAACGCATCTATATATAGGTCAATATAGTCATATATTAACCATATATAGGTCAATATAGCTATATACTAACTATATATAGGTCAATATAGTCATATAATAACTATATAAAGGTCAACATAGCTATATATAGGTAAATATAGCTATATAGGTCAATATAGCTATATATTAACTATATATAGGTCAACATAGCTATATATAGGTCAATATAGCTATATATATGTCAATATAGCTATATATATGTCTATATAGCTATATACTAACTATATATAGGTAAATATAGCTATATATAGGTCAACATAGCTATATATATGTAAATATAGCTATATATAATTCAATATAGCTATATAAAGGTCAATATAGCTATATATACGTCCCGTTGCCCAACATACACCAAAAGTGATCAAATTTTTCCCGCTGCCCAACATACACCGAAAGTGACCAAATTTTTCCCGCTGCCCAACATACACCAAAAGTGATCAAATTTTTCCCGCTGCCCAACATTCACCGAAAGTGACCAAATTTTTCCCGCTGCCCAACATACACCAAAAGTGACCAAATTTTTCCCGCTGCCCAACATACACCAAAAGTGATCAAATTTTTCCAGCTGCCCAACCATACACCGAAAGTGATCAAATTTTTCCAGCTGCCCAACCATACACCGAAAGTGATCAAACTTTTCCAGCTGCCCAACCATACACCGAAAGTGATCAAATTTTTCCAGCTGCCCAACCATACACCAAATTTAATTTTTCCTACTGCCCAACATTAAAATTTTTTTTTCAAATTTTCACACTCAAAAAATCCACACACACACACACTTAAAGGTGTTCTTATATGGGACTTATATGGGAACTTCGAGGAGCGCTAGCTCCCAAACGAGGCCCGTTCCCCCCAATTTTTTTTCTGGACTGTCTTAGAATGACGACTAGAATCTATTCCCAAAATTTCAAGAAATTCTAAAGAAGACTTTAGGAGATAGGCTATAACTGGAAACACGGACGGACGGACGGACGGACGGACAAACCCCAAAGTAACGTAGGATTTTTTCATTTCATTTAAAGTACTGTAATAGACCAAAATGTATGGGATAGTGGCTTCTTGGAAGATTTATTGCGTGGCCAAATTTTAAGCTACAAGAACGTGTGATAGCTCGTTGAACTCGTACGGACGCCTAGTTTTTTTTGAACTTCAATATTTGCTGTATATATGGTTCTGCAGTCTACGACAAAAATTTTTTTTTAAATTTTTTCTAGTAATAGGACTTGCGTCACGGGCGCTATGCTAACGCGCGCCCATGATATGAAACTCCAAAATGGAGTTATAGTGGAGTTATTGACGAAAATGTGAATTTTGTTTTTCTTTTATTTCTTTCTAATGTGTCGACGTAAAAATCTGTAAAAATTCTCAAAAAATGTCTATATTAAGGGTAGCATCTGTAGCACCTACTATGAAATTGTCAAATTTCAGAATCCATCTTCTACGAAAATGTATGAAAATGTCAAATTTTGTGTGTGTCACTCGCGTATCTGTAACTGCAAGACCTCCCCAAAGGTTACAGCCTTGGGTTTGAGAAGTCTATATGACGATGTCAAGTGAACAAAAAAAAAGCAAATAAGCTGACTTTTCACACAATTGTAATGAGTGCGTTCAACAAATTTGATAACTCTCGACTTCGTGGGTGTCTTAACCTTTTCTTTCAGAACCTTGGTAAATGACACTTTCAAGGAATATTCTACATAATCCGGAAAATTTATAACGGAATTATTCTAGGAGAATGATGTTTAAAAACTAATGGAAAAATCTAATAGAGTTTTCTACTAATCTATCTATGAATTATCCTTTAGTACTAGGGGTGTGGGATGGATAAAGGATTGAGACTGGCGTGGTCCACAATAAATTGTTATCATCCCACAGTGGGGCTGAACGAACTTTAAATAAACATGTCGACTTCCATCTCGGTTCTTTTCATAGCTGAGTTAGGGGAGGCGTGCACTATCCAACGGCACATGTTGCTGGCGCAACCGCTGAGCCGTTTCAGAGAACTAGGAATATCGTCGCCTGGCTCCGCGGAAGTTGCTGGACCAGTGTTTGAAACTGGAATCGGTAGAGGGATAAATTCTAAGAACAACCATGTAAAAATTATTGCTCTCGGTCATTTGGTCGCAGAGCAATAGAAGGTGAAAGTCGAAAATTCCACCTCTTCAAGACGTGATGCCTCCTCGACGAAGTTCTCTATCCAGCACTTTAATAGCGTTTCTAGACAAGGTTAATGTGCTCTTTCGAATGGCAATATTTTTTTTTTTGAAAGTGGTCTCTTTTGGTACATTTTCAGAAAAGTCACTTTTTTGCTACCCTCGGTAAACTTTGGCCACTTCCATACCTTGCTGGTTAAAATATTTCAACGCAACATACCTTCTTAAAGTTAGCCTGAATTCCTACCTTTCCAATGATACCAAATATGCCATATATGATTCTCAGCAAGAACTGTTTATGATACAGATTTTGCATCGAGGTCGGGCTACTGGCAAATTTAGGGTCATTGAAAACGAAAACGACATAATTTAGCTTCTATGATTTGTCGCAAGTTCTAAATGAATTTTTGAAAATATTTAAAATCGATTCTACCTATCCTGAATTAAGAATAACAAACCAATCATGTAAGTTTAGCCCGAGATCTATGTTTAATGTGATATTAGTTTAGCTATATGTTTACCTGTTTTTAGCCATTGAAAATGCCAATGAATGATTGGCGAAATATTTGGAAATAAACAAAACAAAACTGAGTTCAAGAGTTTATAAACAAAAAAACAAACCAATCACTTCAACATAAATCACCAACAAAAAATGTTTTACCTGTTTTAAATCACCGACCAACATCACCAACATCTTCTTCAAAAATTCAAATTTAGCAGCGCTAACAATAACGCTTTATGAAAACGGCGCCATCTATCCATTTACAGCAACAAACATTGACCACCATTAACGCTGCTCTGGTGATGCATCACATCCAACAAAAAGGTAACATGGCTGCGGGTGAGTAGTCGATTAAACATTCTTTGCTAATTCATTCATTAATTGCCATAAACATGAACTAAACATTTACAGAATTATTTGCAAAATATTCGTGCACAAATTGCCAGGAGGAAATTTTAGGAGTAACCGTTCATTGTTCAGAATGTGAAGATTTCTCGCTGTGTCTGCAGGTATGCGATTTTTTTCTCTTGTCACTTTTTTCAGTGCACTTTTCGTGAATACAATTTTTCCAACACACAAAACAAATTCGTGATTTTCGTTTTACAGTGTAAATTTTCTGTGTTTGACATTTCGAACAAAATTTGTTGTAAATTGTTTGGATTGAGAAATTGTGCAATTTATGTTTGCATTTTGTGTTGTGCAGGGAATTCAGCGGCCGAATTTTTATTAAAATAAATTTTTGTTTTCTCCCAATGAAAATCAGTGTTTTGCGGCTGGAGCAGAAATCGGACCGCACAAAAATGACCACAGCTATCAATTCACGGTAAGTAAACATTCAGTTCATCGCAAAAACATTGCCTGCATGAAACGTTATCTCTTCAAGGATACAAATCTGGCGACCACAGTGTCTCGAGGGAAAAACGTATGGAGTCCTAGGGAAAAGCTTCGCCTGTTAGATGCCATTGAAATTTACAGTTTCGGCAACTGGGAAGACATCAGTAAACACATCGAAACCCGTAGCGCCGAAGACTCGAAGGAGGAGTACATCAACAAATACTTGAACGGTGCCATCGGTCGCCATACGTGGTTACCGGCCACCGAACATCGGCCACAACTGGTCGATCACACGGTCGACGATAAAGGTCCATTGAGCCAGCTACTTACCCAAAGACTACCGCCATTAGACGTAACACCGAAAGAAGCAGCCGAATTGCAGTACATGCCGAATCGAAACGATTTCGAACGGGAATACGATCCATCGGCCGAACAATTAGTATCAACACTCTCCATTTGTCCTGACGACGATGAGGCGGACATTGCCATCAAATTGGCACAGGTTGACATTTATGTGCGTCGGTTGCGTGAGAGAACGCGACGGAAACGGCTGGTGCGTGACTACCAATTGATTTTCAATTTTTTCCGCGGCAATTTAAGGCGAAAACAGTCCAAAGACCAACGGGAATTTCGCGATCGGTTTCGGGTGTTTGCACAGTTTTTCACTGCTATGGAATTCGACCGACGAATCGGATCGTTTGAACGGGAAAAAGCTTTAAGGGTTCGATTATCGGAGCTGTGCCGGTATCGTTGGAATGGGTTACAACGTCTGGAGGAGTGCGTTCATTTCGAGCAACATGCTGCATCAATACATAAGAATACCGGTCCGTACGGTTTGCAAGGACGAACGGTGAGTTGTTTGTTGCATTTTTTTCGTTATATCGCTTCAATAAGTAGAGGTATTAGTTGTGGGTTCAGTTATGGCTTAGAAACGTCTGCGGATCTTCAAAATCTTTGGAAACCAAAGTTTTCTGCTTGTTTGGGGTGAGGTGACTGACAACTGAGAATCTGTTCGCATTATTAGCGTTTCACTGACAGAATTGTTCATACCATCCTTATCCATCAAACGGTCTGAGAACCGGAGAGGGAGTCATTACAAATTTCCTGTACCGTTCAGTGCACAGTCTACTTATTGGTATACCACCGAAAGTTATAAAGCAATCTCTCCACGCTCACCAGCTTATATACGAGCCTGTTATGCGTCATACCAAGATCAAATTATTATGTGTCACAGTTAACCGACTTTTGTTAGTCCTTTGCCCAACTACTCGCGATAAATTTGATCGTGAGATTACCAAACATCAAAATCCATGTTACTTTGTGGGTATCAGGCTGGTGATCCTATTTAGGCAGCTTCCAGAATGTTTCCACTAAAAATATCTTTGTCGCCCGAATACACAGAGGAGTAGTCCAGGCCTGGCTCTAATATAGCCGAAAGACATCTCACGACACGGTGATACCCACAAAATATTTTGGAATATTTTGGACATACTCCTGGGCAAACAATTGTTTGATATAAAACGTCCTGACTGATGAACATACTTCAATCAATACATAAACAGCATCAAGGAAACTCAGCTAGGACGACACTTCCGCTTTGAGGTAGTCATAGACACTCCTTTCATTGCTCTAAGTAAATGAGTGTGGTGCAAGAGCACTGGGACGCCGTTCACTTTTTGTGGGTTCTTTGTCGCTTAAACTATCGTATCACTTAAGATTCATTTGAGGCTGAATTCCACGCAAATAAAATTAATTTAAGTTCATCCAACTAACCAATAAGCAAACCGTTATTGCTTGTCGATCGAAGTGTCTAAGTCCTACTGGTTTGTAATAGCTAAGCTCTTTAGTATACGATAATTTCATGAAAAAAACCACTGTGCAACAAAAAGAAAAGTTTTTTTTTACATTCCAGTTCATCGAGTTGGATTTGTTGATTCGCGATAGAAATGTTAGAAAAAAAAATGGAAATTTTGATGAAATTTTGTTTTCTGTTCTTGTGCAAAAGTTTTTTTTTTCCTAATTCCTAAGCCAAAAATCCAAAAATTAATTTTCCGTTTTTTGTTGCATGTGGTTTTTTAAATGGGATCATCAGCTTGCATGTATAATTGGACCGAATGGTCAACGTATGCCCGGATGTATAAGACAATGTTTAACAGGACAACCGAGTCAATGGCGAACGGCACCAGTCGTCTACGCTCTCTCATCAAAAAAAGGGCGGGTAAGTGAACAAGCATTACATTTCCACTTTTTAGTGCGAGTCTAACCGCCCAAAAAATATTCGAATTTCCAGAGAAAGCGAAAGAACCGCAAACTCAAATTTCACCGGCCAAAAATTCACGCACCACATCGCCGACCCGGTCTACTCAGACGCCTCATCGCTCAACAAAAACTCCTCGGATAGCTATCAGTTGCTGGTGCCACAACAATCACCAGCAAACAACAACAACAACGTCGATCCTCCTCAACAGCCCGGCGTAAATCTACTGTCGTCAAATGAGATTCAGCTCTGTTCTAAATTAAATTTACCGGCGACGCGTTATATTACCCTGAAAACAGTCCTATTAAGCGGTGCTCAATGCCAAATTAATTCGGCCGCCGAAAATTGCATTAAAAAATACTTAATCCAGTCCGGATGGCTGCAACAGACGAGCACCGGTTGCGTTTAACATTTAGTTTCCATTTTAATTTCATGTTGTCGAATGACAAGAAGATTTCAATTATTTTGCATTTTTATGATTTTAAGTGGGGTGGGATGGGACCTACATTCTGAAAGATTGAGAGTAGAGATCGGGCAAAGTACGTTGAAAACGCTTACCCCTTATGTGTGTATATGTTTCGCGTGGATTAGATGTTGATTGACTTTTATATAACAAAAAACGTGATAAAATGGTTTTTCTTTGTTGTGCAGTTTCGGTTGATGAATTATTGCAGTTTGGATCTTATTCGATTGTAACGTTAAAAATGAATTAAAGGCACTAGAGATCGACCACAACACAACGGTTTTGATTCTTCAGGTCAAGCGAACAAGAAACGATTCCTATTTACTTGACTTACAACAAGAAGAGCCCACAGTGTCTCAGTGGTAGTGTTGTACTAGCACTATCGCGATACTAGCTGGTAATTTTCGGCCACAATTCGGAAAAAATATTTTATGGCCGTTGTGATGTGAGAATTCACATCTGTTTGTTGCAATACAAAAAGTGCTGATAATATGCGAAGTTACGATCGAATAAGATCGAGTTCTGTCCCTCAATTTTTTTGACGAAAATTGTTACAAAATGTCTTGATAACCTTATCTAATCAGGTGCTCATCTGTTATCGACCACTATGACAATTAATAAGCAACAAGCTGACTGTTGTCTTTTGTAGCAAAATTTATGTTAAAATGAATGAAGTCCAAGAATTTGTAGCCAACTATTTGTAGATATTGTTTGAATTGAACATTGGAAGTAACAGATTTGACTGATTTTATGGATGTGCTTGCCATTTCTTAACGGTTTGCTATATCAAGTAAAGGCCCGAAAATTCAATGTGGATTCAATGTGGATACTAGACCAGTCATCGGTTAGTCCCACGAATGGTTTTTAAGAGGAGAAGATTTTTTTGTAAAAGCTGTCGGGAGTGAGACAACACCAGACAAATAAAGAAACAATTTTCGTTGAATAAAATTTCTTTTTGCATTTTGTTGGTGACTAAGTAAGTTTCGGGACAAAAAAACGTCTCTTCCTTGTGGTTGTTTGTCCGGGAAAAACATTTGTTTTTCAGACTTTCGATTAGTAGACCTTTTCCCTGCAAGAGATTAGTAACATGACTGACTCCTTTACGATTTGTTTTTTTTTTTATAATTTAGACATCGGAGAGTTTTTACCTTTAAGTTATTTACATAACAACAGAATCTAAGAAAAAACCGCTAAATTTCAACCAACATCGATTTGAATGTGACAAATTATAAATGTTTTAAAAGAGAAAATATTAATAGCAAAAGTAGATAGAATTTCTGAATGTCATTAGAAGTGGAACAAATTGAAAATTAAAATAAAAAAAAAATTGAAAATTAAAATTTGCAATGAGCATAATCCGCCAATACCACTTTGGTGGACACACAATTTATTCTGAAATTAAATGCAAGTGATTTTAGGTGTACATTTTCAGAGGCTGTAGTCAATCGGTCGATTTGATTAAAAAAACAAATTATTTTCTCATTTTGTAACTGATTTGATTTTTAGTTTTTTTAATTAATTAATTATTTTACGAATATTATAAATAAATTATTATTAGTACAAGCTAAGCGATTTGACGTTTGTCATTCATATTTCATGCCACACCCGTAAAGTAAATTCGCTCGTACACAAACAGCGACGTAGTTCAAGAAATGCAGATTACATGGGATGCAGCGAAAGTAATTCATTACATGAGGTTACAGTTTTGTGATGAAAGCAAACTCATTCGTGTGCTTTTTGTGAAAGAAACTTCGGTAACTGTCTTTTTCCTTCGGCTTGAATATACAAACTCTAAACTCGTTGTTCTTACACGGAAAAAACGGAAAATGTCAATTTACGTCTGATTCGATCACGTTTTACGTGTGGGTCGCAAATGCTACGTCTCGTACGTAGTATGTACATCGAAGTCGTGAAATTTTACGTCTAAATCGTACAATAAACGACTGAGTGAACCATTGGTTTTGTACATTGTAGTTGAGTGAGGACAAAACCAATGGTTCACTCAGCCGTTTATTGTACGATGTAGACGTAGAAGTTTACGACTTCGATGTACATACTACGTACGAGACGTAGCATTTGCGACCCACACGTAAAACGTGATCGACTCAAACGTACATCGACATTTTGTGTTTTTTCCGTGTACTTACTTACTTAGGCGGGCACTACAACCTACTATTGGTTTTGGCCTCTTCCAGCAATCTTCTCCAATCGGACCTATTCCGCGCCAACGTTCTCCAGTCGCTCACTCTTAGTACTTTCAGATCAGACTCAATTGCATCTTTCCATCTCGCTCTCGGTCTTACTGGTCTGCGACTTCCATCGGTATTTGTATTTAGCAGTTTCAGTGGTACACGTTCCTCGTTCATTCTTTGTACATGACCGAGCCATCTTAATCGATTGATTTTGATGAATTTGACTATATCGGGCTGGTTGTATCTTCTTCTACAGTTGCCGTTCACATTGACACACCCAAAAATTGATCGAAGAATTCTCCTTTCAAAAACCAAAAGTGTCTGTTCGTCACTTTGTGTCATGCACCAAGCTTCCGATCCATATGCTACAACTGGTCGAATCAGCGATCTGTACAATTCGCACTTAAGGTTGCGGTTGAGTGTCTTTGACCGGATGAGTTTTCGAAGACTGTAGTAACTCCTGTTACCAAGCGTTACCCTTCTACGTATCTCCTCTCCGATGCTATTATCACTATTGACCAGAGACCCAAGGTAAATAAAGCTGTCGACAGTCTCGAAGTGTTTTCCATTCACCTCCAGCGTATGGTCCGTTGGTCTGCCATCAGACAATGAAGTTGTCATGTACTTGGTTTTTCTCTCACTGACCTTGAGACCGAACTCAGCACCACTATCTTCAATTTTCGCGAAATTCTCTTTAACGATGTCAATGTTCCGTCCAATTAAGTCTAGGTCATCAGCATATCCTAACAACTGACTCAACTTTCTGAAGATTGTACCGCTGGTTTCCACGTCGCTCAATTTAAACACCTTCTCAAGAACAATGTTGAAGAATAGAGCTGCCAGTCCATCGCCTTGTCTAAGTCCTTCCTAGGCTTCAAAGGTATCAGATAGATTGTACCGATTTCTGACCTTGGCTCTGACAGGTGACAGAGTCATTCTAGCCAAATGAATAAGTTTTTTGGGGTAACCAAGTTCCACCATCGCATTCCATAGTTTCCTCCGAAAAACCCTGTCATATGCCGTTTCAAAATCAACAAACAAATGGTGTAGAGCAACATTGAACTCTCTGCATTTCTCCATGATCTGCCTGATGCTAAACAACTGGTCTGTTGTTGAGCGACCGTTACGGAATCCAACCTGATATTCACCAGTCCATACGAAAGTTGACTAACACAATGAAATTCACGTAAAACTGCCGTGCAATGGTTAACTTTCGCATGGGACACACAATAAAGAATTTTTCTACATGGTAATAGCTTAGCTTAGGCATAGACACTGTCCAGGTAGTAAAACGATTTGCATATGAACTAAACTTCTTTACGTACATAATAAGACGTCTGTGCTATTGATGACGACCTGCCTGTAGACCAATGAATCGAGAGTTCTTCACAAAGTTCGAGGAAGTTTTAATGAAAGGAATGAACTAGGAAGTATGCGACTAGTGGGACGAAATAGTGTCTCTACAGGGTGTATCTTAGGGAAACATGTTGTGATTTGTAGAAGAATTTCGTTTTTAAAGAGATTATTCGGGAAGTTTACGTCTACGAAAATCTTGTTTTTCTTTAAGACTTTTTGACCTTTGAATAACGGAATGTAGTTACCTTGAAGGTGGCTCCATGGTACTTATTTCTTTTAGGTATTATTGTTTCCTGTGTGAAGCTCTGATGGGCCATCAGTGATGGTCCAACGTCGAACGAAACATCACATTGATTCTTCGCAAGCAGGAGACGGACTGTTTGAATGCCATGTTGCAGATTTTCATGTTTTATCTGACGAATGCCAAAGTTAGAACAATATGGCGTATTTATCGGTCTGTTTGTTAAATAATTAAAATTCAAGCTCAAGGTCACAAGCAAAAAAACTAGAAGATGAAATCACATTTTGAAGAAAAAAAAACTGAAAAAACCCTGCGATGTACAACCGTTCATATAAAATGTAGACGAATACTTTACATGAGAACATAACATGAAAAAAAGCCATCAACACTCGTTAATCACTTAACATTTACAAAACTATTTCTCAAATCTGTCCCTATTGTGAAGCTAGTGATTTGTATTAATCTAGTGAAAATATGAAGTTTACTACAACTGTAGGGTCGACGTAACGAAACTGTTGTTTCTCAAAGAGTAATAATTGATGCAAAAGGTTGTCTATGTTGCTCTTGTCATTTAAGGGAATCGGAATGCGATTGGGGTCTTACCCGAGGGGTAATCACTGATTTACTAGCTCAGTAAATCACAGTAAATCACAGTAAATCAAGTAAATCAGAAATGAAGTTTCTACTAAATTTGAATCTATTTACTTCAATTTGTATTAGTTCATGAAATTTATCCTATATGTTTATGGCCACGATACTTCGAAATGTAATCCAGTGACAATTAAAAATTTTTCAAAAATTTTTCAAAATTTTTTGTGATTTACCGTGATTTACTTGATTTACTGATTTACTAGTGATTACCCCCTTGGTCTTACCATTAAATAAATTTATTGAAACAAAATTCGAAATTTGAAACGACAAAATTCCAACCAACTCAATCTAATCCATATGTAAAGGTAGTAGAGTAACTAATCTGTTCTGTAGTTTTGGGTTTTTGTCGTTGATAAAGTAGAATCTAAGCAAAAAAGGAAGACTTAGCATTGTAGTGATGTCCAAGACGTAATTACTTCTTCTTAAATCTCTTAAAAATTCCTCAAGATAATTTTATGAATTTTAGAAATTTCAAGTATTAAATTCCTAAAATTGTTAAAAATTCCTTTTAAAAAAATCCGATATTAAGCACTACAGGTAAACTCGTTTTTGAAAAAAAAAAGAATTTTCACTCGGCTATTGAACAAAAAATTTAACATTTTTTGAGCTTCTTGTTGTCTGTTCGTTCATTGCGTTTTTTTAAGGGATCTACATGATCTACGTCACTTAATGTTGACCGGTTCAAAAAATAAAAAATAAACACGAACACGAACCTACGCGCGACATTTACACACCTACCAATTTTCCAGACTTGATGGAAATTCCATTGTACGTTAATTGACGTTGCTGGGTAAAATTGTCATTAAAAATCGCTTAAATCGAGCAAATACGACAAAAATTCTTTAAGAAATATTTTTCGTTATGCCACTTATGTGGTAGCGTTAAATGGAAGCATGTGGACTATTTGTATTTGATATACGTTTGTTGTTTATATTTAATATTTCAAATCACAATACACACGCTGTACAATACCTCTTTGTAGTCGGGTGTATGGTGTTTTAGCGCGTTTTAGACGGAAATTTTAAACTTATTAGTCAGTGAATTGATGAATCTTTCCACTTTTTAAAAATGTATATTTTGAAGCTACAGTCGGTGAAAAGTGAAAACTGAAGCGATCTCTAGATTCTGTGTGGATTAAAATTGGTTTTGCGTAATGTTAGGGCTGAAAAATCTAGTCCTTCATCAAGAGAATATTTGAAAATTAGAAACTATTGTAAAGGCTACAAATTACGCCACTGTATCATGCAAAGTTCTGCGCTCTCTCCGTTCATTTTAGACCTATTTCAACTTTTGAACAGACAGTTACATATAGAGTTAGATAGGAGCAACAATTTTTCTTTTCGGACAGTTGTACTTCGAATGATAGAAAGGGGTTGATGGGATGTAAAAGGTCTCTAAAAAAAGGTAAGATATAGGTTTCTGTGAGGGATGTCAATTACCTTCGCACAAACAATCATACCTGGAAACGATTTTTTTTAATGAGAATCTGAACGTCAAAATTTTATCAAAACCCAAGATATTCCCCCTTTATGCACTGGACTACATAGAGATAGATCATTTGAATATAATAAATTCTGCCAGTATAAATTCGTTGATGGTCAATACACCATGTTCAAGTTACGTCTGCAGCCTAATGCACGCGCACACACCGATTTTGTTAGAACGTAAATTACATTTTGAAGTCAAAATCGGAGCTACAACTGGTTGATGCTATTAACTAGAATAACTTTTCACGAAAGTTTAAATAAAAGAAAAAAAAATTGAATGTGCTAACTGGTTTTGGTTTCAAGTGGACCGTCGGGTGCTTTTACTGTTAAATACCACCAATAAATTCATATACATTAGATTCACACATAAAAGTTCGTCTCGTTTTTTATTCAGACTCTGTTGAAATGTTTGTTGACCACCTATGTGCGATTTTTTTATGTTTATTTGTAATCGAGAAAGTGAAATGTCGTAAGTTTATAGCCAAATTCATCGGTTTATTCGTTCCGATACAATACGGAAAATAAATAAATTTTTGTTTGATAATCGTAGAAGAAGTTGATTGTTCCATTCCGGATGGATCCGTTGGAGTTTGTGTACAGATCGATGACTGTCCATCGATACGATCGCTTTTGTTGGGCTCAGCCAGACCGCTGCCATCGCATATCGTTCATAAATTAAAAACTCATACTTGCGCCTTCGAGAATGACAAGGTAAACACCAGTTTTCAATTTATTTTTTTAAATTAATTTCTTTAAAAATGTTTACAGTCATGAACACCTAAAAGTGCTGCCGTGTTGGGTTAATCTCTTAATTTTTATTAGTCCACTTTCTTTCAGACATCCATGGGTGTTTCCGATTTTGTTCTGTGGAACAAAGTGGTCTAAACAAATAAGAGATTGATAACGCAGCGGCACGTTTAGGTGTTCATGACTGTATCCCATGAACGATCTTAACAAAAACAAATCATTTTCCATAAATTGGTCGAGCGACTTCATTTACATAAATTTTAACCGAATGATTAAAGAGGAGAATATGCATCGATCGATTGTAGTTAACAATATGTCGACGAAATCGTTTTTGTTTGAACGAAATTCCTACCTACCATTAGGTAAACAGCAGAGTCATTTTGAATCGTTTCGGAAACTGGTTTTTTTCTTTTCTGTAATTATTATTAGATGCGTTTAACATTTCTATGTTGCATTTCAGATGGAAGAGGTTTTAATTGCATTGCTCATTTAAATAAATAATTGTGAGAAATAAATGGGAAAGTTATACTTGACCCAGACAGAAAAGCATAGCTAGACTAGCTCGAACAAAGAGTTAGAAAATAGCTAGCTCGTCTATGACTTCTAGATTTCGGCTTCGAATCGGTGGTTTCGATCCCAGCAAGACCCCGTCGTCACTATAAGATCACTTGCAAAAATCTTTTAGATCTACACTCGTACATTCTGTTTCATCCCAGAAAAGTTAAAAGCTATAAATCACTAGGCAACAATTTGTGTCTATAATTCACATATCAATCATTCGTGCATCTCCCAATATCTTTCGTCTTTCATAATTATTTATTTATTCAAAGCGAAAAAAAAGACTGCTCGCATACGGCGCAGTCAGTAAAAAAACGATCTTTTCAATCAACAAATATTACAATAAATAAAAATCATCCGCTCTATTACTTCCTAAAGTTCCAAGAATACATGCCGCATTGCCTCTTTGTATAGCAATAGAAATCGTCTACATCACCAGTAAAATAGACGGTAATGGAGCAGGGCTTTTTTATGAGTTTAAAAGAGTCAATTCGCCAATTCGTCAGCCAAGTTTTCAATTTCTGAAACAAGCTATCGCCGATATTATTGAGTTATAGCTCATTCGATTCGTCGTTCAATTCTAGCCTGGGGGTATCTGCCATTTTTTCTCAAAAAAATCCGGGCCAACAATCCTACAAAGTTTCAACTTTTTGTGTTACTCCTTCCTCAAGTTATTGCTAAAACATAGCTAACGCCGACCCGTACGAAACACCTATTCGTATCAAAAGCCTTTAATGTGAAACTCTTCATTTCTCTTACTTCATTTTCTTCTCTGCTGAAAAACTATTCTTCCTTTTAAATCACTTACATTATCCACTCTTTGTCTTGTTATCATATACAATTAAATTGCCGGAGGCAATATAGACAGCCCCGTACGAAGTCAAATTTCATAAATTCCTATTTAAACAGCTATATACCGCTATATTTACCTATATTTCACTGTAAATAAACATTTCACAGAGGAATATGCTATTATATAGCTCTATATGCCTGTATATAGCTCAATATAGCTGTATATAGGTATATATAGATGTCCATATATGGAATCCCTGAAACCCCTCACACTTAACACATTATTTCCATGTTAACAGAAACTCTCTAAGTATCATTTTTCCCAAGATATTTCTATTTTACTAAAATCCAATATGGCCGCCGGCAGCCATTTTGTTAGGAGACCGGAAATAGTACCGACGCTTTACATTCGTTAATACCTTTCAAACAAAAAAAAATTCATGAAATTCGGTCAAAATTTACTCGAGATATTGTCAAAATACACCACGTTCACTGTACTTCCGAGTAGCCAGATAAGAGCTCACTCCAAGAGACCTAGCTCACGCTCCGGAGAACATAATTTCATGAACTTTTTTTTCCCTGATTGGTACGGTCAATACCTATCTAATAAAGCTAAAACAGACGACATATGTTCAAATGTGGCCGACCTACAAGCAAAAACTGCTTGCCGCCCTGTGCCTGTTCCACACCAAGGGGTCTAACTCACGAGTCGGTCATCCGATTTCCATAAACTTTTTTTTTGTCGATCGGTATTGTAAATACCTTTTATTTGACGTATCACTTACAAGTTTAACGTTTAAATGTCCGGAGATATCTTCGAAAAACCGTAAAGCACTTATTGGGCCACAGCTCGGGAGGGGTCGATCCAAAATCACTCATCTTCGAACTTAGCCTGTCTTTTGACATTACCAAACGGGAAAAAAAAGAATTTTCAAAATCGGATGCGTTTTACTCAAGTTATCGTGCAGACAGACAGACGGACAGACGGACATTTTTTTTCGCGGATTTGGCATCTCTAGACAACCACAATAGGTTTCCCCTTACTCAGGGAGTCCAATTCGACGTGTTACAACCGTATGCGTAAACCTATAAGACCCCAGTACTTCGTACGGGTCTAAAAAGTGTTCTGACCACCCTCTGACATCACATCACATGTAGACACATTATACCCAAACTGGATTTTTTTGAGAAAAAATGGCAGACACCCCCTCGCTAGAATTGAACGACGAATCGAATGAGCTATAACTCAATATATCGGCGCGAGCTTGTTTTCCAAGTGGCTGAGAAATTGGCGAATTGACTCTTAAACCCTAAAAACTCTGAAAAAAAGCAAAAATTTTCAGAATTAAAATTTAAAAAAGTCTTGCGTACACACTGAATGAATTGTTAGACGTAACCCAAATTTGTCTAGCCCATATTTGAGTCGAGTCATCCGTCGAGTATTACTCGAGCTTTTTCCATATTTCTGAGCTTTCTTTTTTAACCGCCAGACATAAATTAGTTATCTTAACTACCTGACATCCCTTTCTACTACTAAATAATTTCGATAAATCTTCAGGTAACGCCAAAAGTATGTTGCCTGGACGACATTTTCACAACAGAGGGATCAATAACACCTGCACCATTCCAACCAATTACCCCATCACAAGTAACTCCGACTGAAATTCAACCAAGCCCATCGACAAGTGGACCAGGCCTAGATCTTGGCAGTCGATCGGATGTGCCAGACGATGCATCCGATCATCCAAATTTGAATCTGTTACCGCTGACTAATTGCGGAGATATTCTGGAACAAAAACTGTCCAACGGAAACAAAACCGATCTGTTTGAATTTCCATGGATGGCGCTGTTACGGTACGAAAATGGTGGCAATATAGAAAGTCTCTGTGGCGGCTCTTTGATTAGTACGATCGATTTTTGGTTTTAATTGTCTCACTCTTCGAACAATTTATTCGAATTTTAATTTTTTTAGGCGATCGATACGTCCTTACAGCAGCCCATTGCGTAACAAAACTCAAGTCAACAATGAGATTGTAACGAACAAACACTTTTAACACATTTTTCTTTTCATTTTGCAACCGATTTACGGTATACGATATTTAAAGAGTTGCAGTTCGACTGGGAGAGTATGACACAACAACCGACATCGATTGCCAGATCGTCGGCAATGAAAAAATATGCGCACCACCTGTACAAGACATAATCGTCGAGGAAGTGTTCGCTCATCCGATGTATGATCGACCGAGATACTCGAATGATATTGCGGTCATTCGATTGTCTGCACCGGCAAATATGACACCCGGTATAGTACGCACACACATATGCGCCTCTTAATTATTTACTCAAACAAATGTTCGAATACAGAAAGCGTTCGTCCCATTTGCCTACCGACAACGTTTCGAGTACAAAGTACTGTACTGAAAAGAGTATCAATTACCGGATGGGGCACAACCGAGACTCGTAATTTGTCTACTTTTCAACAGTTTTTCGATCCCACTACCAATTTCGCTTTTTATTTGTTAGAACGCCCTGCAACAGTATTACTGCAAGCTCTGATGCCAATAGTTCCCAACGACATTTGCCAGAAGGATTTCTACAAAAGATCGTTGCGACTCACTCCGAATCAGATGTGTGCTGGCGGCGAGACTGGTATCGACAGCTGTAAAGGAGATAGCGGTGGTTGGTGTCATGGAATGTCATGGAAAATGGAATTGATTTTTTTTAAATATTCTCTTTCTCTCGCCCTCTCTGCAATGATTAGGACCATTGATCTATCCGGCTACATTGGATGGCGTGCGAATGGTACAATTCGGCATTGTTTCGGCTGGTGTGTCAGTCTGTAGCAGTACTAACAATTTTCCTGGTATCTACGTCAAAGTTGCGTATTACATGCGATGGATTTTAGACCAAATGAGACCGTAGATTGATTGAACGATTAAATTATTACTTGCCAGATCAGTTATTCTGTTTTTATTCAAAAATCGAAATTGGGGACTAGCGTATCCTGACGTACCATTCGAATGAAACTATAGGTCCACATAAATGGTTAAGTCTGTTATGAATCCTTTCAAGTCCTAATATTAAGAATTATTTCACTAAATTTAAAATTTGGTGGATTTGTTGGGGAAATTTGGTGAAATTATCAATATCAGGGTGGCGATTCTCATGACGTTCGTAAGTTTTCAGCGGTCCCACTAAAATTTTCGTGTCCTACCGCAGCAATGAACGTCAAGGTCAACACAAGGTATGGTCGAATGTCAAACTTTGTATGTAGCGGACGACATAGCGATTTCATATAAACAAACTCACCTCTCATGAGAGGTTTGTATGAACAGACCATAACTGGTTTATACTTTCATTGCTACCGCAGGCCATGTAGGACATTGTTTTGAGGTTTATTAATGAAAATAACAGACATTCCAACTAAGGTTCAAAATAGTTATTTATGCCACTGCAAACTTTAGATGCCTCTGTGGCATAAAATATTGTATTTGACTGAATGCAAAGTACTTTATTATGCTCACGATACAACAAACGGCCTATTTTAAATTTTAAAAATCAACCCTTTAATACAGTACTTTGTACCTCGATTGCATAAATAACTATTTTTCTATTTAAGGTTTCTGCTTTTTCAATTCTTCGATTTTCGTCTTTGTTAGCTGGATTGCAGCTGTTAGAACTGCATGTGCCTTAACTAATTCACTTATTTCCACGGTTTCGTTGGAATTTACACACGACAGAGTTTTCTTTTTTTTCTAATGCGTTCAACATTTTAGTCAAAAATATTTGATTATATGGAATGTCATTGAATGTTCCGAACATGCCAGTATAGCTCCGAGAATAATTCTTCTTCATTCGAAGTACTGGCAAGCAAATTTGATTTAACGTTATTCAAGTGGTGGCAGTTCATAATATGCTCTGATGTTTGATCATCAACGTTACAGAAAGTACATTTCGGCGATGTTACAACTCCAATGCGAGCCAAATGTTTATATAACAAATCATGTCCTGTCAGTCTTCTGAAATTTGCAACGTAGATCTTCCGGCTGTTCGATATTACCGACTGTTGATTTATACTCGACCAAGATTTTGTTTCGGATATATTGTGTTGATGATATTTGATCGCTTCCGCCACATTCATTTCGATACTTTTTTTTGCGTCAGAAAATTTTTTAATGTTTCTACGCTTCCCTTTTCCCGATGTGAATCGTCGGCATTTGGTTGGATAATTCAAGTCGTACGACTCGTAAGTTGATTTAATTTTATGAATGATTGAAGGTTTCGATTTAAGCCGTTGTTCCACTGCATGGAAAGTGTTCCATAAACTATTCGGTGTTCGTTGTATACGTTCGAACATTTTCATGGCTGCTTCCTCGCAAGCGAATCGGATTGGTTTAATACCCGAAAACATTTCCATGGCGGTAATGGGCGTTGATTTGACTCCTCCAGTTATCATTCTTAAAGCTTTGTTCTGAACGATTTCAAGTTTTTTCAACATTGACGGACTGGCACATATCAGAAGTTCGTGACCGAATGTAAGAACTGGTAGGATGTATGCTCTGTATGTCAAGGTCAGCGTGTCTTTCGAGGCTCCCCATTTTGTGCCAGAAAGTGTTTTCAAAATTTTCATTCTGTTTTCAGCCTTTTCAACCACTGATTCTACATGAAATTTGAATGTAAGACGCTGATCTAGTTCAATCCCGAGATAACGTTGTCTTTGGGTTTCTCGGACTGTTGTTCCATTATAAAATAATTCTAGTTTTTGTGAACTATTTGCCATTGAAAACAATTGATAAAACGTTTTCTCCACGTTCACTTCCATTTCGTTTGTCTGTACCCAATCCTTCAACTCGTCCAAAGCGCAGTTCATTATTGATTCAATGGTTGTCATATCATCGCCAGAGACGACAATTGCCAGATCGTCAGCAAACATTACTATTTCGACTCCAGTTATTGAACGTAGATTCTGACACAGATCGTTCACCATACAGTTGAACAATGTTGTACTCGACACTGCTCCTTGTGGTAGGCCCCTTCTGACTTGTTTGAACGAAGACGTCTTATCATGACAGCGAACGGCAATAAATCTTTGGCATAAGAAGTTATGAATGGAATGAACTATGTAATCTGGCGTGTTCATTTGTGATAGTTTCGTTAATAAGATATCACGTGATACTAAATCATAGGCCGCTTTGAAGTCAATGAATGCGACTACGGTGGTTAATTTGTCGTTGAAATTGTTTTGAATTAATTGACAAAGGAAACCCACTTGATCCAATGATGATTTTCTCGGTTGAAACGCACCTTGAGCTGGATTTATCGTTTTTTGTTGTTTCAGGTGGTTCTGCAGTCTGTTCATTAACATCTTTTCATAGATTTTACACAAAATTGATGTTAGTGCAACTGGTCTATAACTCTTCAGTTCATTCGCTGGTTTGTCTTTCTTGAGAATTGGGACAACTAACGCCTTTCTCCAGATTGCTGGTATGCCTTTGTGGAGGACCAAGTTTAAGAACGCTAGAAGTACCAGGGCGGCTCGCAGATTCAAGTTGATGATGAATTCAAGCAATATACAATCGTGTCCTGGCGCCTTATCTGATTTCATTGACTCTGTTGCATCGACGAACTCATTAAATGAAAAAGGTTCTGGAATTACGCCATTTTTTACTCGTTGAGTTTTGCCTGCTCCGCGTGTGGAAATTTTGTTTTCTTCCCGGTATCCAAGTCAAATTTCCCGGTATCTAAAATCGTAAATTTGATTTTTCGCCACATATTTTTCCCGATCTTTTCGATTTCCCGGTATCTAAAGAATTTTTCTGAAAACTTCCCGGTATCCAGGATACCGCGGATAGCCTGAATTTCCACACGCGGCCTGCTCCCGATGACACCTTGGCGTAGTGTTTGCAAAATGCTTTCGCCTTCATTGAATTTGATGTCAATAGTTTGTCATTGTGTAAGATGGCTTCATTTGATTTCATGCTGAGATCGTCGTTGAATGACGACACTTTTCTGTGGGTTGTTAGTCCGTCTTTACGGTAATCTAATGAATTCAGAAAATCATCGAATCTTGATTTTTTGCTCGAGATTAGTTCTTGTTTGAGTTTTTCCGCACAATGTTGGAGTGAGCGGTATTTTTCGATCGACCAGTTGCTTTCCAGATCGACAGAGTAAAGTAATCCATGCAGTAGTGCTTGATTTGACTAGGGACCTGAATAAGCTAGTAGTCTTTTTTTATGCGAGTAAAACTTTTTAATTTATGTTAGTGTTCATTTGAGTTCGATTTTATACAGTGTATTAGGTTCCTTATTTGACGTTTCAAAAATGAACCGCTCCAGCCTGGTCTATTTTACTCTGCCTTGAATTTACAGCTTTGCTCAAACATTTGTTACTGTCGATCAACAACTTTACCGCCACATTTAACGTTGCCAAATCCTGACCAATGGATCTATCGATTTCCCTTATCTTGGCTTCACCTCTTTCGTCCTGCTGCTTTTTATCCTACCACTTTTCAGCTTAGAATTTTTGAATATCTAAATAAACCTGATAGTTTGTGACAAAATGACAGCAGATGATCAGCTATGGGAATATTTATAACACCCTTATATGCATTAATACCATCATTGACTGGCTGTTGTTCCTTGTATCGACTCTTTATTTTGCAGAAGGTTTGTGCTGAATACAGCATTTGCGTGGCTCAAACAAAACAACGCTTTTGCCAGTCGCGAAATAACTGGATATTTATAATGTCCAAGAATATTCTTTTATCTCTGATAATCTAAGCCAGTAATCATATGATGTTAGGTCGAAAATTATTTTAATTTACTTTTAGAGCTCAAAATCCGCTTGATTGTTACTTAATTAAAGTTCCTGAAGTGCCCTACGTAGGACACTAGAACAAGTAGGACAAATTTCGAAAAAGAAGAACAAAGTAGGACACTGTGGGAGCGCTGAGTTTTCGAATTAGTAACTTGCCATTTCTTAAGGTATTTTACGGCCCTGGGTGACGATTCTCGTTTTTCGTAACTTCAAATATTCGTAACTTGACAGTTCTTCTTCTTCTTCTTTTTCAGCCTGTTTCTGTCCACTGCTGGATGTAGGCCTCTCCAACTTCTTTCCATTTCGTACGATCCATTGCCATTTGCTGCCAGTTTGTACCTGCAATATTCTTAATTCCGTTTGTCCATCTCTCTGGTGGTCTACCTATAGCTCGCCTTTTATATGGTCGCCAGTTCATGATCTTTTTGGTCCAACGTTCGTCTGTCCTTCTTGCAATATGTCCCGCCCAGCTCCATTTCAGAGATGCTATTCTTTCCATGACATCAACGACCCTGGTTTGTTGTCGAATCCATTGATTCGTCATTCTGTCTCTGAGTGTTATTCCGAGCATACTCCGTTCCATGGCTCTTTGTGTCACTCTCAATTTATCTTCGGATGCTTTTGTTAAAGTTAACGTTTCCGCTCCATAAGTGAGCACCGGAAGGACACAAGTGTCGAAAACTTTGCGTTTCAGACTATTATTCATTTTGCTTTTGAAAATTAGTCTGAGTTTTCCGAACGCTGCCCATGCAAGACCAATCTTACGTCTTATTTCTGCAGTTTGGTTGTCCAGACCTAACTTCAGTTTATGTCCTAGATATACATAGCTGTCGACTCGTTCAATGACAGTGTCACCAATTTTGATTTCTCTATCGTCCCCGATGTTGGTCATGACTTTTGTTTTCGATAAGTTCATCTTGAGGCCAACTTTGCTCGCCTCTTCACTTAACTGTTGTAGCATAAGCTGAGCCTGACCTAGATTCGCTGCTATCGGTACAATGTCATCAGCGAAGCGGAGATTGCTCAGGTACTCTCCATTTATCTTTATTCCCATTTTACTCCAGTTTAACTTCCTAAAAATACTCTGCAGAATCGCCGTGAATAATTTCGGTGAAATGGTGTCACCCTGCCTTACACCTCGGCCAATTCTGAATTTCTCCGTGCTCTTATGAAGTTTTATACATGAAGTTGCATTTTTGTACACATATCGAATTGTGTTGGAGTACCTTGAGTCTACTCTACATTCGTCTAATGCGTCCGATATCGACCATGTTTCCACTGAATCGAAAGCTTTTTCGAAGTCTATGAATAGCAAGACTATGTCGATGTTGTATTCACGACTGAAACCAGATCTGAAAGCAGCTTGTTCAACAGGTTGGTAAAAGTCGAACTTGTTAGTGTTCCTCTTCGTAATGATTTTCATAAACAACTTGTAGAGTGTTGACAATAGGCTTATGGGTCGGTAATTTTCCAGCTTTGTTATGTCTCCTTTTTTATGCAGCAATGTAATTACCGCATTTTCCCAGGCTTCTGGTACTTCTTCCCATTGGAGACATTGATTAAACAAAGCCGTGATTGCCTTTAATAATGAGTCTCCACCTAGTTTAATGGCTTCCACTGGAACACCATCTTCTCCGGGAGACTTTTTGTTTTTCATCTCGGCTACTGCAGCTTTGACTTCATCAACAGTTATGTCGGGCATATCCTCCGATCCCACGTTTCTTATTATTGGTCTATCTTCGGTTTCTTCCGTTGGGCTCTGTCTTGCTGAAGAAAACAAATTCTCATAAAATTCTGTTGCAATGTTTAATATCGCATTTCGATCCGTTTGGATCGTTCCTGTTTTGTCTCGTAATTTGAAGATTTCTTTTTTGGCGTTTGTCATTTTTCTCCGTAGGACTTTCATATTGCAGTTAGCTTCAATTATGTTTTGAGCCAATTGGACATTATATTTTCTTTCATCTGATCTCCTTGCTCCTTGACAGTTGCGTATATAAAATCCCATAAGAACTGTCAAGTTACGTTTTCTTAAAGTTACGCTCTTGGCACCTATTCTAGTGAATTTAAGAATTCGTAACTTGACAGTTGTTATCTTAAAAGGTTCGAATCGTATGGACCACTTTTAGCATTAAGGTGACAACATTTGCCTTAGGCGCCAATTCTTATGAATTTGAGAATTCGCAACTTTACAGTTGTATGTATAAAATGCTGTAAGAAATGTCAAGCTATGAATTCTTAATGTTACGAATGTATGAGAATTGAGGTCCAGAGCATAGTCTTTGATCTCACTGCAATAAAGTCTACTCGTGCGTTTTTTTTAAGTCAAATTGTCAAATTACAACAACATGACTGTGGCTGATGACAGTCACTCACTGACAGTCCTGAAATTGTATACATAAAAAATGGTTTGTTTACATGACCGCTGCTGATGGTGCTCCTCTATGGATTTAAAGAACCCCGTTCCGGACAGAAAAATTCTCTGCCGTCTTTGTGCCAGAGAAAATGAAAAATATTTCGAAATATTCAGTGAACAGGGAGTTGCGCTGAAAATACCTGCCGTTGTATCGACACATTTCCGCCTCGAGGTATTTTAAGGCATCGAAAATCTTAAGACAAACGACCAAAAAAAAAGTTTTATTAATCGAACCTGCTTTTGTCCAGCTAAGGAAGGACGATGAACATGGACACATTTGTAGTACGTGTTGGTGGCGGATCGAAGATTTTCATGTCTTTTATCTGCGGATACAGGAAGCTCAACGGTATTTTGAACCGGCTGACGACTGGAAAGTCAAAACGGAACCAATGGACTTCGAATGTACAAAATACAATACAGAAGAGAGTGTAGACAGTTGCCCGAACATCGATGGAAAAGAAACCGACGATACCAACGATTGTGTTCATTCACAAGACGAATCGAGTGAGTGGTTCGATATTCCATTGCTCTCAAGGAATTTTAAGATTTTTCTCTGCTGAAGATGCTGCCGTTCAACTCGATTCAGATGTCCAGAAACCAAACGAATCCACAATAAACCTTAGGCTAAGAGATATAAAGCTTCAAGTGGACGAGAAATCTGGTGATGCACATCCATCGGCGAAGAAAAATCGTGGCATACGAAAACGGGACCATCCGTCGGTACTAGCTGGTGATGATTTGATTCGAAACTGGTGTCAGATGCAGTGCACTAAATGTACGGAATCGTTTGCAAGTTTCACGTTCAAAGACGTCAAAAATCACTACCACAAGGAGCACGACATGAACGGGTTTCTCGTATGCTGTCGTAAGAAATTTTTTCGACGAATCAGAGCCTTGGAACACATTGCCAGGCATATAAATCCCCGTGAATTCAGGTAAATTCTGAAATGTTTTGTCTTAACAATTTTATCGGCCTGAACATGTAAATGGTGTCACAGCTGTGAAAAGTGCAATAAGATTTTTTCCGACAAACCGGCACTACTCAACCATCTCGATAGTCATGTATCGTTGGATAAACGAGAGTACAAGTGCGATATGTGCGAGGACAGTTTTGTGAGAAAATATCAACTGTCTCAACATAAGAAGGCTCGGCATTTACCCGAAGCGAAAACGTTCGTCTGTGACGAATGTTCAAAAGCGTAAGTGATTGTTTGGTCAACTGAGTCCACCGTACATACAATCTGCTAAATGCAGTTTCATTCCTCCGAAGGTTCAAATCAAAATCCATTCTCCATGCACACACCCGCAACGTTCACAATAACAGAAACGTCCTAATGTGTGATGTCTGCGCAAAAACGTTTAAAAGTAAGCAGTGCCTACAACAACACTTTTCGAAGCATAAAAGCGACGCGGGCGAAGAGACAACCAAACTTCAGTGTACAATCTGTTCAGCATGGTAATTTGATTTGAAGTCTGCCCACATCCGATTCTCATACAAAACGTTCAACGTTTCAGGCTGAAACACCCGAATAGTTTACGCGGTCATATGGCACGGCATTTGGATGCAGAAACGGAGCACCTATGCAAGGAGTGCGGAAAGAATTATCCCACTCGTGGTGCGTTACGAAGCCATCGGACATATGTTCACAACAATACAAAACTATTCCCCTGCACGATATGCCCGAAAACTTTTAAACGGTCCGTGACACTGAAAGAACACATAGCTGGTGCTCACACAGGAGAAGTGTTGTATCAATGTCCGTTTTGCACGAAAACGTTTAACTCGAGTGCAAATTTCTACGCGCACAAGAAGCGAAAACATCGGAAAAACGGAGAGACTGCGGCGTAGACGAATTGTTACGACTCAGAGATTGTTCTATCTCCGGACCGATGGATTTTATTTCGAGAAATAAAGAAAGTGTTCAGAAACGAACGACGTTTTTATGAAGACAAGGCTTCAGGGGACGATGATCACTTAGCCCCAGACAGGACAAAAATTTTCCTTGAAGACATACGAAGTACTGGCAGACTGAACTTTCAATATCATTTTTGTGAACGATTGAATTTGCAGAAGTTTTGGGCTTCAAACTCAATGAATAATGAAGGAGAGTCGAAATTGTTGGGCCCATTGTTACCTGAGCTGAAAAAAGTATTGAAAGCAGCTCTAGCAGAGCTTTCCACGGTACAAATCTAGAAACGTTGAACAATTCAAAACACATCTATTCAGCTTAAGGTGTTTTTGTTACATGCTTTTCAACACGTTACTAACTAACGAACGAAACTAAAATCAATTTCCCGTTCACTTCGTCGTTTCGTCCCATTCGATGTCATCCGTTTCCAGTTTTCTGAGGAAATCTTGCAGTGATTCAAACACATGATTCTCATTAATTTTGTCTTTATGCAACATCCAACCGGTCTGGCCATTTGTTATCAGTGCACCGCTCCAGTCGGCCTCTTTCGCCGCGACATAATCCAATGTTGGTGTATTGCCAATGTGTAACGACTGTTCGGAAAATGCATTAAAGTTGGTCATTTTGAGCGCAAGATCGAAAATGCTGGGATCCGGTTTCGCTGCGCCCGCTTCGTATGATCCGACCACAAAATCGAACTGCGGTAATTTCATATTTTCCACCAAATACCGTAGCCGAGGATCAAAGTTCGACACAATGCCCACGATTTTGTCGATATCTTTGATTTTCTCTATCAATTCGATTGCTCCGTCTTGTACTTCGTAGCACTCATCGGTCTCGAATTTATCGATCAGTTCGCTTGTTAGGTGGTACAGTTCATCCGGATTCAATTCTGTGCCGGCTGATTTGAAAATGTTAAAAATCAACTTTTCCCACCAAGTGTCCCAGCCCATGACATTCCGACCGAAATTCGGATAGTCTCGGTCCATTTGCTTAAAATTACTCGAAAACTGTGCGGCCAATTTCTGCGGATCGACACTCGGCAGTCCTAAAGCTGTGGCTGTTTCTGCATATACAATGCCTGGTGGCCGCTTGAATTTCACCAATGTGTCGGACAGATCAAACGTAATTAGTTTGAACTTTTGAAGATTTTTTACGAGTTTGCTCATTGTTACATTCAATTTAATTAACTGACTTGCATGGGATGCGAGTTATTTACCACCAAAAATATTATCGTAACATTCAATGTTTATCACTCACAACAATGTGTACATACGGTACATACTCACACTCATATTCAACCAGCCATCAGCTGTTGACATCATGCATTTTAAACAGAGATATGATAACATGCTATATTTTAGCATCTCTTTGATTTTAAAGGAAAAACATTTTAGGTCGATTTGTTGTAGAGAATGGAGGAATTGACTCTTTCGTACATATGAACTGAAAATTCGGATGGACAGAAAATGAATATTTGACCCCAGAACCCAAAACCACTTTCAAAACGAACCGTCAGAACAGTCGGAGCGTTTGCTGCGACTGAGCCCCGTACAAACCCGTACATCTATTGCGTACGTGACCCTAGTTCGTCCGTCGCCCTACTCTTACCGTAAGCCTTCTGCGCCCGTAAACGTCGGTAAAGTAAAATTCTTATGAAATGTGTACGTCTTAAAAATTGCGCATAGCGCAATTACGAAGCCCCGTACGACGTTCCTTTCAAATGTAACACAAATTTCGAATTGACCTAAAATTAAGTAAGTATCATTTTCACCGATTTATATTGATTTTACAAAAATCCTAAATGGCGGCCGACGGCCATTTTGTTAGGAGGTGGATAGTAGTACGGCTGCTTTACATTCGTTAGTACCTTTCAAACAAAAAAAAATTGAAATTCGGTCAAAGTTTACTCGAGATATTAACAAAAAACACCACCTTCACTGTACGGCCGAGTAGCCACATATAAGCTCACTCCAAGAGACCTAGCTCACGCTCCGGTGAATCGAATTTCATGAATTTTTTTCCCCTTATTGGTACGGTCAATACCTATCTATTGAAGCAAAATCCATCTAAATACGTTCAAATTTGGCCAACCTACAAGTAAAAACGGCTTGCCGCCCTGTACCTAGTTCACACCAAGGGGTCTAACTCACGAGTCGGTCATCCAATTTTCTTAAACTTTTTTTTTTGTCGATCGGTATTGTAAATACCTTTCATTTGACGTATCACTTACAAGTGTAGTGCTTAAATGTCTGGAGATTAGGGTGGAGCGGGAAAAAATTTCGATTTTTTATCCAATTTCGACATCGTGATCCAGAACTCCCACTGATCATTTTTCCGAAAAAAGATTTTTTTTAATTTTATGATTTAGGGGTGCCGCCGATGGTATTTTTGAGTAGAGTGTAAGGGATTTTTCAAACATTTATAGCGTAGAAACCTTTTCCGATGGGTTCAATGATCTTGGTCATAAAATGTCTAGAAAAGTCCAAAATTTATTTAAATATAACATTAAATTTGAAAACAATCAATTTTGTGGACTTACGGCACTTCAAAGTTAAAGCTCTGTTCCCAACGAAAAATTCATCAATTTTGAAGTGAAATCTCGGTATGAAGTTGCATTATGACATAAATCAAATTAAGCGTTATTTAACTTGTAATTTAATGAGGAATTCAAAACAAAAGAAATATTTGAAAAAAATTACAAATTGTAGATGTTATTGACAAAGAGTGACGTTCATGCAAAACGTTCAAGAACATCTACAATTTGTAATTTTTTTCAAATATTTCTTTTGTTTTGAATTCCTCATTAAATTACAAGTTAAATAACGCTTAATTTGATTTATGTCATAATGCAACTTCATACCGAGATTTCACTTCAAAATTGATGAATTTTTCGTTGGGAACAGAGCTTTAACTTTGAAGTGCCGTAAGTCCACAAAATTGATTGTTTTCAAATTTAATGTTATACTTAAATAAATTTTGGACTTTTCTAGACATTTTATGACCAAGATCATTGAACCCATCGGAAAAGGTTTCTACGCTATAAATGTTTGAAAAATCCCTTACACTCTACTCAAAAATACCATCGGCGGCACCCCTAAATCATAAAATTAAAAAATTCTTTTTTCGGAAAAATGATCAGTGGGAGTTACTGATTCTGGATCACGATGTCGAAATTGGATAAAAAATCGAAATTTTTTTCCCGCTCCACCCTACTGGAGATATCGTCGAAAAACAGTTAGGCACCTATTGGGCCCCAGCTCCGGAAGGGTCGACCCAAAATCGCCCATCTTTGAACTTAGCCTCACTATTTTGACTATCTTTCAGGGAAAAAAAAATTTTTGAAATCGGATTTGATTTACTCAAGATATCGACGTGACAGACGGACGGACGGACGGACAAAATTTTTATTGCGGATTCGTTATCTATGAACATAGGCAAACACTTTGCCCATACCGTCTGCTTCGAATTCCATCAATTACACACGGCATCGTAATCCTATAAGCCCCCTCGTACTTCGTACGGGGCTAAAAATTCTTCGAAGCTTGTGTGGCTGGTGAAAAGTGATCAAAAACCGAAAACTTGCACTCTTCTTACAAAAATTTCTCCAGTTACACGAGCCGTACATGGTCGTGTGGGTTGTCATTAGAAAGGTAATTGCATGTACTTTCAGGGCAAATAGGTTCTTATTGGGCTTCTTATTGAAAGCGTCTACGACGAATTATGAGAAGTTGAAATGATTAAGTGCATATATTGAATCGCAGATGCAACCAGACTTCCGTAAGCTATACTTTCACTGAAAGTACATGCAATTACCATTCTAATGACACCCCACACGACCATGTACGTGTCGGGTACCTCTACAAATTTCAGTAAGAACAGTGTAAGTCTTCATGTGAAAATTTCAACTGTACATATCTCAGTGTGGATGAATTTTAAACCCAATAAGAACCTATTTGCCCCGGAAGTACATGTAATTGCCTTTCTAATGACACCTCACACGACCCTGTACGGCTTGTGTAACTGGAGAAATTTTTGTAAGAAAAGTGCAAGTTTTCGGTTTTTGATCACCTCACGCTAGCCACACAAGCTTCGAAGAATTTTTTTGAAAGTGGTTTTGGCTTCTAGGGTCTAATACCTTTCTAGGCACATATAAAAAAGTCCAATGGAAAATGCCTTCCGATTTCCCAAGATCAATTGGAAATTAAACAGATTGACACCAATCATATGTTTTTAGCTGAGATACGAATCAAACAAAATTCAATTTTGTGTATGCAGCCGTTGTTATTTGTTCAGAAAGTTTTTAGAAATCAAGTCTAAATCATAGGCAAGCGTTTTGTCCGTTATCAGTGCAGAAACCTTTTGTTCAATTTCTTTTCATGTCTTGCCCTTTTAGCAACGGAAAATGGAAAACGTCATGCCAAGTCTTAAAGTATGGTTTTCACTCAACAAGTACTCCGTGAGAGAGCGAGCTGTCAAGTAAACAAAGCAAAAATCGAAAAAAAAAATCAATTTTGCCTCTCACACGGAGGACCTTTTGGTAAGTGGAATTCAAGCATTACGACAGCCATAATTTGAGGTAAAAACTTTGCACGAGACGGTTTCAAGTTTGATTTTTGATAACCAGGCGTTGAGAGCCAAATGGAATAATTTACTGTCCGTCTAATGGAGGACACCCTGCCAGTTTCGTAAAATTTATAGATTCCGAAATGTGTAAGAAAACTTCTATAACGCAGTAAAAACGACGCGTATAAAAGGCACGATAATTCTCTTATCTACAATAAGCACTTACTATCAGCTACACGCTCGGCTTCTTTGTATTTCGAAATAGTATTTTGTTCACCAAAGGAAGAAAATAGGAAATTCCACCAAGAGCAAAAGTTTGTGGCCAGAGCGAAGCGAGTTCATTTTAAAACGTTGTTAGGCGTTTCGTAATGAACAGTTCATTGTCAAATGCTTATCAGAGACCATTTTGAAACGTTATAGGTGTTTTGAAATGAACAGAGCCTAAAAGAACGTTATTTCGCAATCTACACTAACAAGAAAATATGTAAAATTCCAATGTTTATAGGCGTTAGTGCTCTCTCACAAACTTTAATGCAGAATATTTACAATACAAGAAACAAGGTAATTTTTTCAACGAATACTGTCCAATTGATGTTACTCGATCCACATGCGGTATACACGTTTCAATACATGGAAAATTTTAAGCTTTTTATGTGTCGCGAAGCTCCACATTTTTAGATGTAGTTCGGAAAACACGATCGCATTATTTTTCGGTGGTTCTGCAATATTTCTATTCTCGTCACTCCTGATAACCATCTTACATTGAATGTCTCGCATACATAAATGTCGGAACATTGATAAGGCATACGTGGATGGAATAAGAGAATCGATTGTAATTGTAACTTCTTATTTTTCCTGGCCTGTAGTGTAGCATTTTTGGTTTAACTGCGTCAAAACCTTGTCTTACTTGAGAATCAAGGCAATGTCAGTTCCACCCAAGTCACCAACTGCTCCAGTATTACCATTCCAGATTCTTATTTTGTTTGGTTTGGGCCAGGCGCGCCGACTTATGTTTCCGATGTTGGGTGCATTCAAAATGATTTTTTTTTAGTTATCTACCGCTATAAATTTGAAGTTGATCTGAAAATACACTTTAGGGCTCACTTTCAGGGAAAGTCGACAAAGTATAGACAAAAAATTGTCAAATTTTTTCCACTTGTTAAGAATACCATAGCAATGTAAATGTCAAGCGCCGCAGGCGAAATTTTTTCACTGCTGTTTTCGATTTACAAAAATACGAGAGATCTTAACTATTCCTGTCGAGTATAGCCCAGAATTATTATTCGAATGGGAATCAGACTACGGAAGACCATGGAGAATCATATTTTTCATGTCTTAAAAAAATAAGAACTTGTAATGTCCTTGAGAAGTCAGCACCCACAGATGCACTTGAAACCATACTAAACCTACCGCCTCTACATATCCTCATTCAATCTGAAGCCATTAATGTTCTGGATAGACTAGCTAAAACCCAGGGCTACCAACATAGATTATCCGACTATACCAGGATATGGTTTAAAGCGATAGAGAACGAAATATCACTAGAGTGGCCTTCAGACAGAGTAACGAAAACCTTCAAATTTGACAGGAGATTTGAGGTGATCACACCGCACAGAGATGACTGGCTAAACGGCGATTTACCCCCGAGAAACGGCATCAAAATCTACACGGACGGATCAGTAATGGACAATTCAGCTGGTGCGGGTATACACTGCACTGAGACTAATACTGACATATCTCTACCATTAGGTAAATACAGCACAATATATTTAGCTGAAATAAGAGCTATAATAGAGGCATGCCACATCATTACTGATAAAGAAATCTCTGGCAATATAATCTACATAATCTCCGACAGCGACTCAGCGCTTAAAACTCTTTCTGCGGTGGAGTTTCAATCTGCTTTATCTATAGAATGTTGGGAGAAAATTAACAATATTGCGAATACGAATATAGTAAAACTAATTTGGGTACCAGCACACTCTGGAATCTCAGGTAATGAAAAAGCTGATGAGCTGGCAAAAATAGCGACATCAATCATTCCGTTAAGTCCAGAACCGATACTGTGTATCGCACCTTCTCACATTAAAACAAAAACTAAAGAACGTACAACTAAAGAGTTCATCAAACACTGGGACTCAGTTCCAGCTTGCAGGCAGGCCAAGCTCTGTTTGAGAATAAGCGATAAAAACTCAAAATATCTAATCAATGTAAGTAGAACAAGACTAAAAACATATACAGGAACTGTGACAGGACATTTCGGCTTTAATAAACACCTAACAACAATTGGCAAACGATCAGACCCTAGCTGTGAGCTGTGTGGGCATGAAGCAGAGACCGCAGAGCACTTCCTCTGCTGGTGTCCGGCATTCATAAATAACAGAAGGAAATATCTGGGTAACTATACCATCTTGTACAACCAGATAAAGAACTTTCACCCACAGGATATCCTGAACTACATTTTTAGTACAGGGAGATTCACCACAGATAGTAACTCATAAACTCAAAAATTATAGCGAGCACAATGGGCCCAACGGAGGCCTCCGTGCGCGACCCTTAATAACCAAATAGGGGCAGCTATCTTAATAAAAAAAAAAAAAAAAAAATGTCCTATTGAGTTCTTACGCATCTTGGATTGTCGCATGCATGCTATTGTGTAAGGTTTCTTGAATTTCTTGACAACATAGACAATCCAATAAAAGAAATGCTAAAGTCGTAACTTACGTAGGTTGGATTTGTATCTCAAAAGTAACCAGTAGTCTTGTCGACACTTTTTTTTTACTTGCTTTCCTGATTAAGGGACGTTGTAAGTGTGATTTTTTTTGGAAGTGGTAAAAAGATTTCACGTAAAAATTGCTAGAAAGAAGGTCGCAATCAGTAGTTGAATGTTTCTATACTTTCATTTCAACAAAGTGGAGCTCAGTCTGATGTGTCTGATGTCTGAAATTGTTTTGTCGGGTGCTCGTGCACCCATTGCCACCTAGAAGTCGCCGCGCCTGGTTTGGGCCTTGGTGGCTCCATTGCCTTCATTATTAGAAACAAGAAATTTCCTACTCTCAATCAGATGTATCAGATGTGTAGCCAATGGCGGCAATGGCGGACATTTTTCAAAATGGAAATTGTACTTGATGTGTAGCTGCTGACATCCGTAGTACTACCATCCGTAGATTCTTATTTTGATTGATTTGGTAATTTAAAAAAAAACATTTTTTTATTCGTTTAATTTTGAACCAGAAACCATTCAGTTTTTCTATAATAATAAATTTTTGCCTAAAATTTCAAATTAAAATTTCTTTTTGTTTGCATCAAATATAATTTTTGTTTTGTTTTGTTTTGTTTTTACTTAAATTTGATTTAATTTTGTTCTTTTCGTTTCAAATATTTTTATTGGTACACTCTATTAGATAATTTAGGTTTTTTTTCCTTTCCTTTCTTTCATTCACTTGGATTTTTGTTCTTCTTTTCTTTTTAATATAATAAAATTTTGTCAAATGTACATAATAGAATAATGTGGTTATTATCTGCCCGTATTTTTCTCTTTCTCCTTGTCGTTCTCATCAAAAAATAAAGATGTTCCCGCTTCACTGACTCAGTAAATCGATACACTAATCGCTAGAAATCGTTTAAACTTAAACCAGTTACAGTGTCCGACTGAAATCTTCTATCACAAAAGTTTCCCGAATTCTTGTTGGTGGAATTAGTCCAATTTTACAAAAAAAAAAACTTGTGACAATAGTGCGATGTGAACACACTGTCATTAGTGATGTGAATTTAATTTAAATGAATCTAGATAGCTAAAAAAAAACTTCAGCAAAATGGAGTGCTCAGAAATTCCGTCTAAAATTTGAAATCGACAATAACACCGCATTTTACATTTTTGTTTTGTTTGGTAGTGCCTAATGAAAAATGCATTCGAAATACAAAATCCGACAAGGTGAGAAATTGAGTGATCAGACAGAATGACATGATTCTATCTAAAAAAAAATAAGAGCAAAACTGAACAACGTACTGCCACTCTGAATAATTCAAACGAAGTAACAGATTTTGTTCTAATCAACAGAAAATATATTTAAGAAACTGAAGCAACAGATTCATAGTGACGGTGATATGCTTTTGCTTGCCGTTTACTACCAGGGAATCACATCACACAGAACGACATAGCTTCATACTAAAGTAATGATTCACTCTGAACAAAGAATTAACTTTACGGCACCCTAATTTCGGATTGATATTCATCTAGAACAAAATGTCTTTACTTTAGCACATTCGTGTGGATTCAATTCGGCATTACGTTGATATTTCGGAAATGCTACCGAAAGTCATTCACAATTTATGATTTACTGATTCAAATAGTCGAGCTGACAGAATATTTTATCAGTGAGTGTGGACGAACAATCTATCAATTTATTAGACACACACCAATTTATCGACAATGAATTTTAATAATTTTCTTTTTTGTTTGTTTCGATTTTGTTTCTTCTTTCAAAATAAAATATTTTTTTTAATACTTAAACGTATGCGACAAACACAACATCAACTTAAAGTTTAAAAAATAAAAATTAAAAAAAAAATTCTTTATATCTATGCGAAGGTAGATTGGGTTCTCACTTTGGATAGCGAAACAGAATTTACTAATCACTAAACAGATGATTTAAGGGACTGGGGTTCTTGTGGGAATTATACTTCGTTTAGCGAAAAATTAAAATAAAACAAATCGAGACAATGCTGTACGGATTTAAGCCGCGTTCGATTTAATTTTTGATTATGTATTCAACTGAGACCACAGTAGGTTCTGTTAGTTGAACCAAGTCAAAGATGACTATTGTTTCAACGTGGTTTCTATGGGGATCTTGATTTGTGGGTCATCCGTTTGGAAGGCAGTGCACACTATTGGGAATTTTACTGACTGAATTTACCGAGATCTACCGAAAATTGTGTGAGTCTACCAAAATTTACCGAAAAAGTTTCTTTTGGTAATTTTGGGTGAGTCTTGGTGAATTTCGGCAAATTTCAGTAAATAAAATTCCCAATAATATGCCCTGACTTGAAAGTCATAAAAATGTATTATTTCAGCCCAATTGGTAAAACTCTGTGTTTTTCATTTAGTGACATTACAATACCAGCTGCACTTCTTTCTGGTCCAAAAAAAAATCATCTACGACCCGAATGTTGAAGTTTACGAAATCTAAAATTACTTCTGGTAAGTGTAAAGTGTTAGCTGCCGCTTTGATTATTGAACTGCAATATTTATCACTTGCCTCAGATGTAGAAGAGAATGCAAATATGAAGCACAAAGAAATAGTGAGTGAAAAATGCCGGCCTCTCAAATCGAGAGGAATATTGGAAAGGTTGACGGAAAATTCGGAGCCATTGAGACATTATGAAGAGCTGAGTTAATCATGAACTCTGGGCTACTCTATCTACTTAACCCTGAACACTTGTCCTTTGAACCTAAATTATCCGGTTCAAGAGAAATTACCTTGCCAAATCAATACGTGCTTAACACATAAATACTATTGCAACAAAGAGAAACATTCGCTTGTAAGAATTCTTTCGTCTGGTGGAGATGACCGTCTTAGTGAATTCTGCTTAGAGAATCCAAATTTCGATACGTTACGACAGACGGCAGCACTAAGAGCCCATCTCCTGGACTGAGCACGAAATCGTCAACAAAATACTTGTCTCTGGTACAAAACTGATCTCTAGAGTGATAGCTGACTGGTAAATGCTGGCAGAAACTTTTGACTTGATATTCTCATTCTCTGGTGGCTAGACACTAAATCTGCAATCGCAGTTCACCGTTTTGGGTCTCCGTTTAGACAATGCACATGCGCAGAGAGAAAATTCTTTCTGTGATCATGCGCAATATCTAAACGGAGACCCAAAACAATGAAGTGCGCTGGCACCTTAACACTAGACGCTAACATCGAGATCAGTTAAATTAACTGGATTTTTACCCTTTTTACATACAAATTTTGACATATCACTAGAGGTGTGCGCCGATCTTAAAATAGTCGGCGGCGGTGCGCCGACTGGTAAGGGATCGGCGGTGGCGCGCCGGCAGAAATTTATAGTCGGCGGCGGTGCGCCGATCGGCGCGCCGATAAATTTACAAAAAATCTAAACTTTCGAAAATAATGCAAAAACATTTGAAAAAGCGTGCGCAATCCTTTTTCCGAACACTGAATTCTTACTATCTTGCGATCTGAAGTATCAACCACTTATACAAGGGGAATCAACTGAGACGTATCTCACCTTTTATATTTTGAATGTACAATCACTGACCTATTATTTTAAAAACATCTAATTTAATGAATCCAAGAATGATTAGTGAGTTTGCGTAAATGACATATAAGCTATAAGTCAACTTATAAGTTGGAAATTTTAAGTCACATCTTCATACTAGATGTTCTGCAGGTTTCTTATTTCCAACTTATAATTTATGTCATTTACGCAAACTCACTACTATTATCTTTCGATTTATGCAATAACCGTTCCCGTTGCCTTTAGTCCATCTTCGATGTAGTAGTAGGTTTTCGCAAATAAGAGATTTAGATAAACTTAAATTTATAAGTAATAAGACTACGCCAAAATGATTCTTTTCCCAACTTTTTTACATAAAGCAGCTAAAAATTGAAAATAAAGATACCAGTGTTTCGTCTTTTGACGAAAAAACTTGAAACCGGAAAGATTTTCCACTTTATAAATTCCTGAAACATGTGATTTGCGCCATTTTCCACCCAAATTCCACATAAGGTCTTAAGTTTGCCACTTTACAATTATAGTAGTATTCACCGAGTTTTGACTGATTCACTGTATTTTGTTCTCTTTCTTCTTTCTCTTATCTGCATCAACAGACAATAAAAGAAACTTTGTCTGCCGTCTGCCGCGCTCCATTCCATTGCACAGAAAATAGAGTAACGTACCCAAGGGTTCACGTTAAGTGAGGATACAGAAAATACAAATGCTGTTTCGATCTCGGATATCGATGGCGGTCCCAGGCCAGCGTGATCTGATCATCCTTAGTTGTATCCATCGATACCCTTCCCAAGACAGCAGCAAACTTTTTCTTTGGACTAGTAGTTAAAAATTTGCATAAAACACTTGCCATCTACTGATGGAAATAGGATACGTTATAGAAAGCTACTTCGAAGATAACCCTATCGTAGCATCAGAAACAAAATCACCGTCGCCGTCGTACAGTGTGAGTAAGAAGAAAAACCCAAAGTTCCAACAAAAAAAATTAACAAAAAACTCCTTTCTACGCATATAGAAACATAGCAGCATAACCTGACTTATAAATTAAGAGAGATAAACTTTTGCTAAAACCTTGTTAATTAAAATGGCTGAAAGCACTAAACGTATAAAATTTCGGCGCGACGAAAATACAATCGGCGGCGGCGGCGGCGTGAGCTATTATTTTTCAGCGGCGGCGCGCCGAAAAATTAGCAAAAAATCGGCGGCGCGCCGGCGTAAAATCGGCGGTGCACACCTCTACATATCACCCATCGAGCTCAGTTAAATTAAATGGTTTTTTCCCCTGTTTTTACGCTCTTTTAACACGCTCAATTGGGAGAGAGAGAAACCAGTTTTGCCATTTTGAGATCAGTTATAGAGTGACATGATCGGAGCGAGTGTTATGATGAAAGAGAAGCAAATACTTTGACAAGTGCCCCAAGACAACTTATAATAGCCTGGTCTTCGGTCCTCTCGCTCTCAACATAATGCTTAGTTTCCTCTTACGAAAAAAGTACTCAGTGTGAGAGACAAAATTGAATTTTTCCAATTTTTGCTTTATTTATTTGACAGCTCGCTCTCTCACGGAGTATTTTTTGTTGAGTGGAATGGACACTTACATGTTGAAAGAGAAAGCAATATTTTGACAAGTAAGGCTCGGAACGGGTTTGGGTTGACCTGATCAGTTCAGGTTATGACCCGAACCGGTCTTAGACCCGAACCGGAACTAAGACTTCGGGTTCAACCCGAACTTGACCCGAACCAGAATTTTCGATTTCGGGTTCAAACCGAACCCGACCCGAACCCGAAGTTATTCAATCCGTACTTGACCCGAACCCGAATTTTCATTTCGGGTTTGATCCGAACCTGATCTGAACCTGAAATTTTCAAATAGATCAGGTCCGGTTCGGGTGACCCGAAAATTTTACACTAAAAATGCCAAAAATTTCGGGTTAACCCGAACCGGACCTGATTTATTTGAAGATCTCGGGTTCAGGTCAGGTTCGGGTCAAACCCGAAATGGAAATTCGGGTTCGGGTCAAGTAAGGGTTGAATAACTTCGGGTTCGGGTCGGGTTCGGTTGGAACCCGAAATCGAAAATTTAGGTTCGGGTCAAGTTCGGGTTGAACCCGAAGTCTTAGTTCCGGTTCGGGTCAAGATCAGGTTCGGGTTCCGGTCTGACCGAACCCGACCCGTTCCGAGCCTTATTGACAAGTACCCCAAGGCAAGTTATAACTAACTAGTCTTCGGTTCTCTCGCTCTGATCATAACAGTCTATTGGTACAGGTGTAGCTGTCAAAATCAAATATTTTGATCGAAAAATTAGAAATACAAAACGATAACAGAATGTTTACAACAACAATTCTGACCGCTACCCCGAAACGAGCATATTTTGTTTTACACTCATCTGGTCCGTTTTGTTCCCATACAACATAGAAGGGACATTTATGGGAAATTCAGGGATGTGGGAGATCGCTTCGTCCGATGAGTATATAGTTCACACGGACAATATTGCAATGATTAGAAACAACGACTAATATTGCTGTAAAATTCATTTACCAAAGAGATTTCATTCGTGCGTCGAAAGTAATAATCAAAAACAAAAGAAACTCTTCAATGAAGAAGAAAAAAAAAACCTTCGACAAAAACACTCAGGTCTCGCAGATTTCACTGCATGTAAAACTTAATGATAAACGCAAAATAATAATTCAAAAGAAATTCTTTGTGACTTTAGTTCTTACTGCGCTTTCTCAACGTTCTTTCTGGTTCAACTGTTGATGATGCCGCAGGTGATGATGCAGTAGATTTCTTCTGGTTTTTCGTTTTGGCAACTAATTGAACAGTTGTTTCAATCAACGAATCAACACGAAAAAAATATTTTTTCAATTCACAAACCTTTCTTTCTGCCAGCGTCCGCTTTCGATTCATCTGGACTCGTCGCCGGTTTAGCTGCATTCGGTCGCCGTTGTAAGTTCTACGGCAAAATTAACCAGACTTAGAACTGTGATTGGGAATAGAACAACACGGTGGTGGGCACCGTTCATACCTTTTTTGATTGTTTCGTTCGTTTCTTGGCTTTCTTCGACGATTCAACGCTGGACGAGCTATTCATTTTGCGTCGACTCGGTGATGGATCGCTGGATGTTTTGGTCTGTTGCTTTGCTTTCTTTAACGGAGACACCAGTTTTGACGTAGTTTCCGATTTTCGTTTGTGACCGGCCGGAGATTGTTCGTCCGTTTTAATTTGAGACTCATCATTGTACAGAGAAATGTCCACTGAAATGGTACGATGGAGAATGTTAGGACATTTGTTCAGTTGACCGAACTTGAATGGATGGGTCGTGTCGTGTCTACTGTTTTTAGTCGCAAACTAATCATCAAAAAATCAAGGGCAATGGTTCATCAATTCAGGTTAGCCTGGAGTACCTGAACCGAACCTAAAACTATAAAACTTGAGATCGCGTTCATACAAACGGGTGGAACCTTATTCAGACTTTCTTCAGGTTCAGGTCAAAACAGCCCTGTGCCGAGCGTTACGGGAAACGATAATCAGCTACTATATCCGATCGACCAAGGCATTCAGGGAGCCTCGACAACTAATATGCACAACAGTAGTGACATCGGAGTGTACTTACGTCCATCTGGATTTTCTTCGGTTACTTCTGGTCGTGGCAGCAATCCTTTTTCCACGTCAATTGATTTCTTCAATATGTTGTCAATTCGCTCCCGTTCATTACCCGTTAATTTGTAACTATTGCCTGCAACGGTGTCCATCGACACCGACGTCAAAATGCACTCTTTGTCGATGTTATCGTAAAAGGTCAGCTTGTAGGTGCCGTTGCTATTGTCTTCTTCATTCAACCAACGAACACGACATTTTTTCGATGTTCTGTACATGTTGTGACCGCATTGGCACAGAAAAAAACTGCCCTCATCATTTCGGACAGCCAGAAATTCGTCGCTGTAAATTGAAACGTTTGTTTTGGGTTAACGGCTGCAATGCGGGTGAGG
The DNA here is from genome assembly GCF_014529535.1 of Bradysia coprophila. Classification (NCBI taxonomy): domain Eukaryota; kingdom Metazoa; phylum Arthropoda; class Insecta; order Diptera; family Sciaridae; genus Bradysia; species Bradysia coprophila. Next base: position 324,934 of record NW_023503327.1, read on the forward strand.
CAGGACAGTTGAAAATACTTACGCAAAGAAAATGATCAGCTTGTCCTTGGGGCCGACCGAATTTTTATTCGCCTCGCTCACTGACATTCGCGTAGCCAATACTAGTTCGGGAGTCGGTGACTGATATAGATTCGTCTTGACACGATTCCGCTTTGATTTTACCTCCGCATCGTTCGGTGTCGGTACATTGCTGCTGATTGGCGCAGCTTTTGCCGAAGATGTGGTTGGTTTCTCAGTATCTGTTACCGACAGTGTTTTCGCCACTTCATTTTCGCTCTTTTTCGGTGATTTTTGAACTGCTTCCTTCTTTGTCGGTTCCACCTTCTTATTCGGTGGAGTAGTGGGAGTCGTAGGTACGGAAATCAGCGAAACAGTAGCTGCCGGCGTTGACGGTGGCTGTGATGAGCTTTTAACATTCTCCGATTTTTTCGGCGTTGTCATGGATTCAGATTGAACGGTTGCATTGGATGGCGATACTGTCGGATTTGCTTTTATCGGACTGATGACATTTGTTTGCTTTCTGCGCGGTACAGGCGATTTGGTCGCCTCGGGACTGGAACCGATTTCTTTCGGAGCCGTTGTATTGGTACTCGGTGCAGAGGTATCGTCGTGCGAATTCTTTTTTGCTGCTAGGAGTGCACTTGTCCGTTCCTTAACTTCGTCCAATAAACGTTCAGATATCGTTGATGATGGCGTTGATACAGTAGCTAATGACGCCGTACTTTTAACAGGTGACACCGACGGCAATTGCTTCGGTGTTTCGGTATTTTGTTCGATAAGCTTGGCAGATGGTGTCGTCGGTGTAATGGTGGTATTGTTCAATTCACCTGTCTGTGCATTGGTAATGTTAGCACCAATCGATCGTGACCCTGTTGCCGCCGAACGTGGCGATGTATGTTGCAATTGACCGGATTTCGATGGACTTACTGGTATTGTTTTTGGTGTCTGTAGCGGTGACTGTACAAGCGACTGGGTTGGATTTAGTTGCGGCATTGGAATATTCAAATTTGGATTTGACATCAAGAAAAAGTTTAGCAACTCGGGCAGGTTGTGAAAGTTGCCCAACGGTCCGTTGGTTAATGGTTGATTTTTTAATTGAGATTCCACCGGTTGTTGTTGTTGCTGCTGCTGCTGTTGCTGTTGTTGTTGCTGTTGCTGCTGCAATTGGCGTTGTAACGTAATATACGCCGCAGTCTGCTGTTGTATATTCGATAGTTGAGATTGGAATTGAAGTTGTTGGGCTGGATTGATCACAGGTATATTGTTGGGGTTGAATTGGTTGTTGAATTGAACATTGGGCAGTTGATTTGTACTTTCAACTTGTGATGGTTTTGCAGGCGATTGGCCTTGTTGCATGTTAGTTTTTGTAGCCTGCGGTCGTGATGTTGAACTCATCGTAAAGTGATGTGTCGTTTTCAGCTGGAAAGAGACACAGTTGAATTTTGTAGTGTCATTTAGATGAACAAAAAAAAATAGTGCGCTGACTGAGGCATCAACAGACGATAAGGACTGTGTCGGTTCGTTTTAACTACCGCAAACAATTCATCTGATGAAATAAGTCCCGCATTACGACGTAACTTTTTCAAAAGCTTCATTCACTTCATAGGAATGTTTTGACATTTGGTCGAAGAGTCAAAAGAATTTTTTGACTGACGCTACGAATGGTGGGCAAAAAAATTGTGGTTTCCACTCAACGTTATTGTTGTTTGCATAAAATGTTAAACGAAAAAAAAAAACCGAATCAACAGCATAACGCAATTACCAATAAAATCTTAGTTTTAATGACAACAATTGTGGTAAGTCACCGCCTTTAAATAGCAAAAATTCACACTGGCCAAATATTAGAGAAGATTGGGAACACTAACATGGAACAGAAACCGTTATCACTTCCTAGCATTTTTATGATTTACCAAAAGCGGCTTCCCAATTTTTGACAACTTTTTTTTTACAAAATATCGACAAGCATCAAAAAGTGTAAACCCATTGCACTGTTATTTGTACTCACCGTAATAACATGGAAATAATCGTCCTAAATTCTGTTGTTATTCGATCACAGACACATAAATAAAAAAACGGGAGAGATCCCCTTGACCTCTTTGAAATTATATTTTCGAGTGTAAATATCTGGACTGCGAATATTATATTAGATTCTTAGCAACAAATTTTGGGCAATATGGCGCTCGTCGTACGACAATTCAATGACGGGTGTGCGTCAATTTTTTTTTCTTCGAAATTAAACATTTTTATTTTGAACGTACAAGGAGCAAGTGTTCCACTTTAGATTTCGAATTTTTTTTTTAAATAGACAAGTGAACGGATGTAGGTTCATTTTCTCTAGGTTTGCAAGGTTCTGAAAAGCAATACCGATTCGATCGAGTAAAACGGCAAAATTTTCTAAAAATAATGCTTAGTTGCCTCTTACCAAAAAAGTACTCCTTGTGATAGACAAAATCGAATTTTTCCAATTTTTCCTTTGTTTATTTGACAGCTCGCTCTCTCACGGAGTACTTTTTGTTGAATGTACACTTAATAGAAAAAAAGTTGCCTGACATTCACTGCAAATCATTCCACGAAAAAATTGAATTCTCAATTACACAAAAAATGGTTTTTAGCCCCGTACGAAGTACAAAGGGGCTTATAGGATTACGATGCCGTGTGTAATTGATGGAATTCGAAGCAGACGGTAAGGGCAAAGTGTTTGCCTATGTTCATAGATGACGAATCTGCAATAAAAATTTTGTCTGTCCGTCTGTCCGTCTGTCACGTCGATATCTTGAGTAAATCAAATCCGATTTCAAAAAATTTTTTTCCCTGAAAGATAGGCGAAATAGTGAGGCTCAGTTCGAAGATGGGCATATTCGGGTCGGCCCTTCGTGAGTTAGGGCCACCTAAGTGATTTAAGGTCTTTTGGTGATATTTATGGCAAAATAAACGACGGCAAATGATAGGTATTGTCAATACCAATCCAGGAAAAAAAAGTTTTTTAAAATCGGGTAAGTGGGCCGTGAGTTAGGGCCTTAGAAGTGAAATGCTACTAGGGCCCTATGTGTATTTTACATAGAACTCGAGTAAATTTCATTCGTTTTTCGTAATTTTTGTCTCATTTGGAAGGTAATCAAAGGCCGAATAGAATGTTGTTGAAAAAAAATTAAATTTGGGTCCTTGGACTAAGGCCACTACTAGGGCCCTATGTGTATTTTACATATAACTCGAGCAAATTTCATCCGTTTTTCGTAATTTTTGTTTTATTTGGGAGGTAATCAAAGGCCGAATAGAATGTAGTTGAAAAAAAAATAAATTTGGGTCCTCGGACTGAGGCCGATACTAGGACCCTATGTGTATTTTACATATAACTCGAGCAAATTTCATTCGTTTTTCGTAATTTTTGTTTCATTTGGAAGGTAATCAAAGGCCGAATAGAATGTTGTTGAAAAAAAATTAAATTTAAGTCCTTGGACTAAGGCCACTACTAGGGCCCTATGTGTATTTTACATATAACTCGAGCAAATTTCATCCGTTTTTCGTAATTTTTGTTTCATTTGGAAGGTAATCAAAGGCCGAATAGAATGTAGTTGAAAAAAAATTAAATTTGGGTCCTCGGACTGAGGCCGATACTAGGCCCTTCAAAAAAATAAAATTACATAATTACATAATTACATAATAATTGTACTTTAACTACATTAACCGGCGCAATAGGCTTACGATCAAAGTAGGGCGACAGACGCACTAGGGTCACGAACGCAATAGATATACGGGTTTGTACGGGGCTCAGTCGCAGCAAACGCTCCGACTGTTCTGATGGCTCGTTTCGTTTCAATTAACAAAAGGCATACAGTTGAGTTCGAGAAGTCTAGCTGTAGACGAACTACAAGTTCTTTTTAAATTCTAAAGACCACTCAGATGTGTTCCGATCGTATCCACATCGTAAGTAAGCCGAGAATTTAAAATAGAAAATGGGAAGAGTGCAAGGTAAGTTCCTTGCTCACCCACTCATTCAATAAAAATTCAAATAAGTAATGTGACATCCCTCTAACTAAAGGTGTTATCGTGAAGCTTCTCTAAAGTGGATGCTTTCACCGGAAATGTACGCACATTTAAACTAAAGCGTTTCCGGTAAAACGTAATTTTTAAGATTACCGCCAACATTTTATTTCTACTGGGTCATCTCTTTAGAACCTTACATCCCACCAAACGACAATATTGTTGTTTGTTTACATGATTGGACATAATAAATTTCTCATCATTTTGGTGGCTTTGACGAATATTTTAAGTCAACCGCTAAGCGAACTGTTAATGCTCAAAACAAACGAGGCATTGAAAACGTGTTTTGGTCCTGGTTTTGGTCGCCTAGTTTTCATTGACAGATGCAGCAGTCGCGATTTTGAATAGAAAAAGTTCTAACTTCATTTGACAGTTTCGAAAATTTCGTCATGAAAAATAGGACCAAAACACGTTTTCAATGCCTCGTTTGTTTTGAGCATAAAAAAACACAAGAAGCACATTTTCACTCAAAATCTGTATTAAATCACATCGAAATCACCGAAATTATTTCAATTTTCACAACCGACACTAAATTTTTGTGTTGGTGATTTGACGTTTCAAAAACAATACTCATGTTACGATTAACGACTTTAACGACGATTTTCTTCGTTAAACCATATTTGACTAAGTTCAGATTGGATGTGATTTGGGTGTGAAATTGAGTGGGAAATGCTATTTTCATAGATTTTCTTTTTGTAAAATCTTTTAAATGAGACAATATTTTGAGAATGCCCGATATACGAGTTTGTGATTTTTCGTGTTTCTGCTGGTATGTGACAAAAAATCGCGAAAAAAAAATCGATCCGTCCCTTCCTTATTCTGACTCGTAAGTCAGATGTCAAAAGGTCTCCAAATTTTCGTATAGTCAGATGCAGTGAAATTTCAGCTGTTTTTCATCTGATCCACATAGACTATCAAAACTGTTTAGGGCGATCGTTGTAAACTCAAGAACTTTTTTCTCTTTCATTTTCATTAAACTGAATGCAAAACTAATTAGTAACGTGGTTGACACACTTTTTGTTTCAATGAATCAATTGTGGAGAATATAAATAGAAAACGTGACTCACAATACTTTTATACGGTTCAAGCTGCTACATGCACGTGCGTGGTTGTGGTAAAGCCCTTTTTATTGTTTTGATTGTGGATCAGATAAAAAAGCTGAAGCAAACTCATGCTGAAATTTCACTGCCTCTAACTGTAGGCGTATGCATTTGCATTTGTTATGTGTTTTAATTCACACCAAGAAATCATGTCTACTATCTCAATGAAAGTCCACATCTGATGTCATCAGCTTCCAAATGACTTCTATGTTAATGCTAGGAGCAGTGCTATGTGTTCGGTTAATTAAAACTTTCGAGATGTACCTTATATGTGGATATCAATCTTCTTGTATTTGATATGGAACCAGATAGTCATAAATATCAAATCGGGTGTTAGACATGAAAAAAATAAGCGTTGAAGCTTGAATATGTTGCGTTTTATTGAACAATGTTTGGTAAAACTTATGAAGTAGTAGATTTGTTAATTGCAATTGCTGACTAATGATCACTACCGGATATTTATAGCAGATGGAGGTTGTAGTAGAAATACACAGTTCAAAATTGGATTTGAAATGAAAATGTCCACAGTAGTTCAATGGTAGAGCATCAGCCGACAAGTTGAAGATTGTGAGATCCTGCCTCAATCGTGCACATAATTTTTTTTACTTGAAATCCAATTCGATTCTAGTGTTTCAAAAATGTCTAAAATATATCCGGAACTTTCATGCTTTTTGTTCAATTTAATTTAATGAAACCTTTGCCTGGAAACTGCTTCCACGGGAATTTCAATGATCCAAATCTCTGGAATTCGGAGTAGGATCAATATGGAAACTTGTTTAATTGCATTTGGCGTTGCAGCACTATCATTTGGAATCAATTTCCATTACAATTTTGAGGGTGACGAAACAGGAAAAGTTTGGGCAACCAATGAAAACAATCCATTTCCGTGGGTAAAAATTGAATATTTTCGCGAATTAAATTTTTCGAAATTCGAAACATTTTGCTAATTTTTGTTTTTTTCGCATCAACCTATCAAAAAGAGTGCGGTGTGTGTGTAGCAAAAACGGGTCTTTTATCTAACTTCATACTACTGGTCCGTTCAGTGTATGATTTTCGTAAATTCGTGAAATGGCTGCTGTGAGCGATTGTTTTACGGTTGGAAGTACGGTAGCTTGTACGACCTGTTTTCATAAGAATATTGAAGGTGAAGTCCTTGCCTTCGATCCCGAAACGAAGATGCTGATATTGAGTATCCTTTACAAAAAACCAATTCCAAATCAACGTCAAATTGTCCAACAAAAAAGTTGATCAAGAAAAATGTTTTTCTCTGTGGTGACATTTTGTGCGAGAGTTTTCGTTTTGTGTCAAACAAGTTCCCGATATTTTTTAGCATATAATTTCCGATTAATTCAATTGTGTGTGGTAAATGGCCGGGCGAATTGACGATATTCATTTAAATTGCTAGAGTTTGTGGTTTCCAATGTGCAATTCAATCAACAATTAATCAATTCGGTTCGATGTTGCAAACAAAATAAATCAAACAAAATGTTGACGATTTCAACGTGAGATGAGGGAAGGGTTTTATCGTGGTTTCGTGTACATACACAAAAAAAAAATGTTCTCACATGTGCCTCTCTCTGTCTATTAAAACATTTATTTGGGTTTTTATTCCGGTTTGTCAATCGTGTCGAATGAATGACCATCCAGAATTATGGACATTTCATCGTAAATAAAAAAAAAACAATTCGAGTCGGTGTCGAAAGCAGCCTTCTTATTGTTTGACTGCTGTTTGACTGTTTTGTTTGAAAATGTTTAGTTGAACAACACTCTCTCGATGTTACGATATTCATTGACAAATTTAACTTAGTAGCATAACTTAATGTTGCACCAAATATGCTGCAGAAAAAGCCCATTTTGAAAGTTTCAATTGTTTTTGTCAATTTTCGTTAGCAAATATTTTGCATAGCCAAAAATGGTTCTGAAAGACTGCGAATTCATTGAACTTTCAATGCTCCGAAACTCTCTTTTTTTCGTTCAATTGAATGACACTGTTTCCGACGAAACGATATTTTCAATTTTTGTATTTAATTCGATTGTACGACTTCGATTCGCATACCAAGGTTTGTGTGTGTCCGGAATTTTCTTTCTTTTGCATTGTCAAGAATTTGGTTTATTGATTTTTTTATACAGAAATTTCCCGCCTTACGTTACTTGGTGCATTGGTCACTACATGATATTTATGGGCTACATTTGCTTTTCGGTCTGATGATGCACTCATTTCACTGTTTTGCTTAGTTCGCTTCTTTGTAAATTAATTGCTGTCCCAGTCCCATGCTCTGTACGAGCAATCAATGTAACGTTGAACTGCAAGTGCCTCAACAATGTTTACTATTCAAATGATCAAGCATCACAGACTTCGAAACCTTTCGAAAAAGCTCACATGCTAGATTCTGCCAAGGAAATGTATCGGCTCGGTTATCAACTTACCCGAGCAAGAAAATAAAGTGAAAAAGATCATAAATCTGCTGGTGAACCTTCACAGTCCATGATAGTGTACATTGAGCCAGAACATTTGTTTACATAACGAGCAATTGACCGATTCGTTTGCGTTTCGTTTCTTCGAAAATATTTCATTTATCGAACGAACATGGAAGTCAACGGGGTGCTGACATCGAACATAATAATTGTGAGATTTGCTGGTAATCTTCGAGAAATCCTCTGCAGACGATGTTGTTGAATTTTCCCATAATTTCGATGGAATTTTACTCCAGACTAGACTGATAAAACTATCCATCCTAAAGTCATTTAACTTTGGTTCATCTACATTGGAGAAAGGATTTTCTAACGTTTCGATTCGGGAATTTTTAGCAGGTTTACCATGTCAGTACTGTATTAGTAAAGAACCAATCATATGAACAATGAACGTACTTAACTCCTTGTTCATTCGTTAATTCGAACGACCCTGACCCACATACACCGCTCTTGTTGATTTAAAACTACACTTGAGACTTGATGCCATGAATTTTTTCGGTGAATCCGATTTTACGTCGTAACAACAAAAAATTTTCCTTAACCAAATTCCATTAACAACAAAACAGAATGCCATTCAAAGGATTCATCAAAATTGAGTGATGTTTACATAGTAAATTTATCACTTTGCAGCGATGTTCAAGTGAAAAAGGAAAGCAACACAATATCGGAACCAAAACAATCACTGGATTTGCAGCGGGTAACTTTTTTTTCCCCATTTCCCCACGAATTGTTTTTCCAAAAATTTAATTCCGAAAATTTTCCGCATTGTTACAGTTAAGCAGAAGGGTTCGCAATGCGATCGAACAAAAGAAGATTTTGGTGTCGGCACTACAATCCGGTGTCAGTCCAGACGGTCAGAAACTGTACATGGCCATATCCAAAACTATAAGTAATCAAGTATGTGACGCTGGTTCAGCCGATGATTTTTGTTTGTTTTATAAATGTCCTTTTGTACACCATGTACAACTTTTTGCCCAAGCTAAGACTTACCAGCTTGTACCACAAACACCTGTACGAGTTCGCTTATCATTTGAAGTATTTAGGTCGATGATACTTCAGAAGGTAACACTCAATGCACTTGGGAATGCATATTTTGTGGATCAGCTTGTAATAACTGCCGGAGCAAAATGTCCTAAGATTTTGAGGTTGTCTTACTGTATCGAAATTTGACTAAAATTTGACTTAAAGATTTGGTCAAACATCTGCAAATTTATCTACTGAAAATATAGGTCAAACCTGTCGCATGTAGTCGTTCAATCCACGAAATTTTTGTTTTTTATTTTTTTTTTTGCTAAAATTTCAAATTTTCAATTTATTGTTTTGCAGGTGAATTGGTCTGGTCCCAACATAGTAGTATTCAATGATGTCACTATAACACCTCCGTATAAATTAGAAAATGTGACTGGGAGTCCCGAGTCTCGGCAACTTGCTTATGTTAAAAAGATAGTGAGTGACTTAGCCATACGTGCACAATTTGACTGCGCAATCGAACGAATCGACCAATGTTCTCTTTAACAAAAAAAAAAATCATTTTTACCTTCCAGGTCGACAAGTTCATAAAAGATCAGGCAGCCGTCGGTACAGCTGCATCGACACCGGCGTCATCAGTGGCTTCCACAACGACTGTGTCAACAGTGTCAGCCAACTAGAAATGATTTAAGATTACACATTTCGTTTAGGGTTTAACGAAAGAGGGAGATAGAGACGGGAGAGAGAGAGAGGTAGAGCGATAGGGAGAGAGAGAAAACAAAAAACAAGAAAAATAAAAACCAAAAAAAGGAAATTATTTAAAGAAACAAAACAGCAGCAGCAACAGATTGGTACTTAATCCTACTGATTTGGTGTTTTGTTTGTTTTTGAATTTTTATTTTTCGTCGATTTCGGTTGTTTTGGTGTTGTACACAAAAAAAAACTTTTTAAAAATTCAAAACAAAATTTAGAAAATTTATTTACCATTTTTCATCGTTAAAAATTCTTTTTTTTTTTGCAAATTTTTTACAAATTAAATCTTGCGTGGCAAGCGCAGGTACTACTCCTTTTTTTTTCTTCTTCAGTTATTTTTCTTCTTTTCACACATTTTTTAATTTTTAAGGAATGTAGTAATACCAAATCGAAACATTGATTCTTTGTTTTCATTTTTAATTTTGAATAAATTATTTATAAACAGAATCGGGTGGATTTCTCGTCAATTCCATGTTTGTTGAAAGCTTTACGAACTTCTTAGACTCGAGCAGGGCCTATTTTTACTAAATTAATTCTTACCAGATCGATAAAATTCTAACAAAATTCTCCAACTTCAAAACTAACTTTGGGGATTTTGAAGAGTTTTTTTTGTAAGAATTAAAATCTTAATAGTAGGCCCTGAACTCGAGCCCAAAGTATATAAGGCACTGAAAGTGATACAAATCCCCAACGAACACATGGAACCCAAGGGTTAATTCTAGTCCAAAAATTCTCAATTTTTTCCATCACTTTTCGTCATTTCATCTAAAAACACAACAGATTGCATCGTAAATGTTGTTTTTACTGCCTTTTCAGTTGTTTTCCATGTCTTTGAGCTTAACTGATTACTTCGGAATGAGATCTAACAGAAAACAAAATTTGGAAATTTTAAGAATTTCTGTGAAATTTTGGAAATTAAATTCCTTAAAATAGGCCCTGGTTTCCACTCAACAAAAAGTACTCCGCGAGAGAACCGCGAGAGAGTAAGCTGTCACGTAAACAAAGCAAAAATTGAAAATTTTTTGTCTGAGTACTTTTTTGGTAAGTGGAAATCAAGCCTTAGCACTTCAGGAACGGGTGCACCGTAAATTCATATTTTTCAAATGCTAACTGAACACTGAACCTGGTCTCGTAATAAATGAAAATTGATTTTAGAATCGAGAAATATGTCGTAGGGTTCGTTCGCAAAACTCACGATTTGACTGGTGGTATTTCCAACCAGAGAATAAAAATCAAATTTTTTCGCTGTACATGACAAATCCACCAACAACGGTTATGCGAACGAACACGGTTTTATGTCTCTTCTAATATCAAAGTGGAAACACTCCTAGGACGGAAGGCGGTATTTTCCTGACCAATGGACTATATGGATACAAATCAGACTGGAGAGCCGAAAATATATCGATAGCGGCGGCTAGCCGATAAAAAGACATAGCCGGCGGCGGATAAATCGGCTAAAATGTATTGAAAAATCTGGCGGCTATTGTCATTAGCCGCCGAGTAAAATGTACTAGCCGCCGATTTCAGCCGACGAAATTATGTGGCGTCGGCTGACGGCGCGGCTAATTTTGTGTTTTTTCGTAATGTTCGGCGGCGGCGGCTATACATTTAGCCACCAGCCGCCGTTTTTGGGCGGCTAAATTTCGGCGGCTCTCCACTCTGGTACAAATGCGAATCACATACGAGATCGCAATAGATGTTTGTGTATCTGCAACCTGACCTGCCAGGTTTAAACTGGATTCTTTTTCGTCCAGGTCTTGACTTATCAGTGAGAAAATATAGTAAGAAATGGACATGCAGACGTTGATTTCAAAGGACAAATGATTGAAAATGTTCGTCGTATTTTAGGATACCCAAAAAAATAGCGACCAGCTATTATAACTTCTAAGTGAATCGATTGGTCAGATTGATACACGAATTCTTAGAATCCAATTCTTTCGATAAAAATCAATGAAACTCTTATTCGTACGCAACTACTCAAATGTATTATCCAAAGCTGGGTCATTCTGTTCAGTTTTTTTATGCATTCACAAATATCAAAGGCATTTGATGGAGTATGCTCGGACGGTATGCTTAGCTCGACTATTTTCTGTTTATTTCACCAAAATCTCCACAAATCAAAGATGAAACTTCGCAATTTCCTGATGATCAACAAGCACAATTCGAAGTTCGTTGGCTTTGGCATAACCTTCGGCAACGGATGGTACACATTCACTACTTTCAGGTACAGCAACAACCAAAATAAAATTAATACGAGCCACAGAATTCCGGTTATAATAGAACCTAACGGAAGACTTTCATCAACGGTTGGCGATCTGTCGTTCGGGTCATCACAAACAATTTTCGAGTTTTCGACGTTAGGCGATGGGGTTTCACGGTCAACTTCTGGTTTCAAAATTTCCTCCTGTACACCGTCAGTCAACGGCTTCATATGGTTATTATCGTTCTCAGTGACTGATGGTATTACATCCCGAACTGAGACAACGTTAGGATTTTGACTGTAAAATGTTGGAGAAAATTTTGCCAGAAATTCGTCTTGGTCAGTGGGAGATCGATTGATGAAGGTATTATTGATGATGATCGTGTGTTTTGGATGTTTGCTTATCAGACCTTGAACCAATTCCGGTTTCATCAAACTCAACTCAGTGATTTCCTTTAATTGTTTCTGGAAACGAGAAAACGAGACAGTTTTGAAACAGCGGTCCCGACAACCTATATGCATACGGTGAATACCTCCTTTTCTTTGGAGTTATGATCCGTAGTCATGATTCTACATTCCTCAATGTCGTACTGTTGCGATTTTTCGACTTTCAGTTTGGTCTTGAAATCGGCATCTGAAGTTTCACCATAATGGTTCGCTGGCTCAGTAGTTCTTCTACTATCCACATCTTCATCGCTCAGAATTGGTGTTCTCGAGTATTCCCTCGGTTGACGCCTCATTGTGAACTCATCGTTTTTCTCGGCATATTCACGCGGCTTCGCCTGTTTGGTTTTGTATCCTCTTTCTGCTTTCAATGCACTGTTCCGATGACTTGACGTTAAATTTCTGTTTACCTCTCTGATTGGTTGCGAAACTTGAACAAAACTTGAATTGGACGATTCCAATCCTTTCAATGTTGGATACAAGATAGGAGCTGACGAACTGGTCATTGTTTTCGTTTACGGACGGGCGAAAGATTTCAAACATCAAAAATAAAAGTTTTGTGAAAAATGTGACAAAAATTGCACTGGTTCCTTGCTGCGCCTTGCTGTGATGAGTTAAGTCAACACGGTGAAAGTGGTTTCTAATGCAAATTTTGGTTTCAAACTAAGCTTTAAAGCTTGAGTGCTGTTTAAAGCTTAAACGAGCCGTAAGAACAGTCGGAGCGTTTGCTGCGACTGAGCCCCGTACAAACCCGTACATCTATTGCGTACTTGACCCTAGTTCGTCCGTCGCCCTACTCTTACCGTAAGCCTACTGCGCCCGTAAACGTCGGTAAAGTAAAATTCTTATGAAATGTGTACGTCTTAAAAATTGCGCATAGCGCAATTACGAAGCCCCGTACGACGTTCCTTTCAAATGTAACACAAATTTCGAATTGACCTAAAATTAAGTAAGTATCATTTTCACCGATTTATATTGATTTTACAAAAATCCAAAATGGCGGCCGACGGCCATTTTGTTAGGAGGTGGAAAGTAGTACGGCTGCTTTACATTCGTTAGTACCTTTCAAACAAAAAAAATTTGAAATTCGGTCAAAGTTTACTCGAGATATTAACAAACGAGCCATCAGAACAGTCGGAGCGTTTGCTGCGACTGAGCCCCGTACAAACCCGTATATCTATTGCGTACGTGACCCTAGTGCGTCTGTCACCCTACTTTGACCGTAAGCCTATGCGCCGGTTCAATACCCTCTCTAGCAACCAAACTACTTTTATTAAGGTGGTGAAAGAATCAAGTAGCCTTTGGAATTTACATGTACATTATAGCATTGTCCATCAAAATGTGAAATAGTGTTTATAGAATACAAAGAAATACATTGTGAATTTGACACGGAGAGCTGAGAGTTTGTTTGCTAGAGAGAGTATTGGCCGGTTAAAGTAGTTAAAGTAAAATTATTATGTAATGTGTACATCTTAGAAATTGCGCATAGCGCAATTACGAAGCCCCGTACGACGTTCCTTTCAAATAAAACAAAAAATCCAAATAGCCCTAAAATTTTAATTTATTGAGTATAAATACACATAGGGCCTAGTATCGGCCTCAGTCCGAGGATCCAAATTTAATTTTTTTTTTCAACTACATTCTATTCGGCCTTTGATTACCTTCCAAATGAAACAAAAAATACGAAAAACGGATGAAATTTGCTCGAGTTATATGTAAAATACACATAGGGCCCTAGTAGCGGCCTTAGTCCAAGGACCCAAATTTAATTTTTTTTCAACAACATTCTATTCGGTGTTCGATTATCTTTCAAATGAAACAAAAATTACGAAAAACGGATGAAATTTACTCGAGTTGTATGTAAAATACACATAGGGCCCTAGTAGCTTTTCACTTCTAAGGCCCTAACTCACGGTCCACTCACCCGATTTTAAAAAACATTTTTTTCCTGGATTGGTATTGACAATACCTATCATTTGCCGTGTCATTTACATTTCCATCGTCCAAAAGACCTTAAATCACTTAGGTGGCCCTAACTCACGAAGGGCCGACCCGAATATGCCCATCTTCGAACTTAGCCTCACTATTTTGACTATCTTTCAGGGAAAAAAAATTTTTTGAAATCGGATTTGATTTACTCAAGATATCGACGTGACGGACAGACGGACCAAATTTTTATTGCGGATTCGTCATCTATGAACATAGGCAAACACTTTGCCCTTACCGTCTGCTTCGAATTCCATCAATTACACACGGCATCGTAATCCTATAAGCCCCTTCGTACTTCGTACGGGGCTAAAAACACCACCTTCACTGTACGGCCGAGTAGCCACATATAAGCTCACTCCAAGAGACCTAGCTCACGCTCCGGTGAATCGAATTTCATAAACTTTTTTTCCCTGATTGGTACGGTCAATACCTATCTAATAAAGCAAAATCCATCTAAATACGTTCAAATTTGGCCAACCTACAAGCAAAAACGTCTTGCCGCCCTGTACCTAGTTCACACCAAGGGGTCTAACTCACGAGTCGGTCATCCAATTTTCATAAACTTTTTTTTTGTCGATCGGTATTGTAAATACCTTTCATTTGACGTATCACTCACAAGTGTAGTGCTTAAATGTCTGTAGATATCGTCGAAAAACAGTTAGGCACTTATTGGGCCCCAGCTCCGGAAGGGTCGACCCAAAATCGCCCATCTTCGAACTTAGCCTCACTATTTTGACTATCTTTCAGGGAAAAAAAAATTTTTGAAATCGGATTTGATTTACTCAAGATATCGACGTGACAGACGGACGGACGGACGGACGGACAAAATTTTTATTGCGGATTCGTTATCTATGAACATAGGCAAACACTTTGCCCTTACCGTCTGCTTCGAATTCCATCAATTACACACGGCATCGTAATCCTATAAGCCCCTTCGTACTTCGTACGGGGCTAAAAAGAGTTAGGAGGTTGAATGATTATGATAGTAGAATAACTTCAAGAGCTCCAAACCTCAAATAAATGAGAATCGATAGAACGACATGAGAAAGTCGCTGGCTACAAGAATTCAAACAGAATTAACTAGTAGACTGGTAAGTATAGTTCCCAAGAAATTATGAGCACTGACACCCATCGCTTAGCAAAAGCCGATTTAGACGATTTAGGTAATATGCAATTATGGACAACTTCGTTGGAATTATCAAATTGGAACAAAAACTTCCCTTCAATATCTCTCCCAACCACTGTCTTCCCAATAACTGACTCGATTTCAGATTTTTAATTGTAAGCCCCTTGCAGTTCCAAATGACGAAAAAGATTCTTTTTAGCAAAGAAAATCCCAGCTTCTAGGAGCCCTAGTATTGAGCATTAGTTCCATGTGCGATGGGTTAACTGGAAGACTGATTATTTGCGTGTGCCTCAAATGTATGGAGAGCTCGTAATTGTTAAGTTAAAAAATGCAAACTTTGAGACTCTCAAGAGAATAAAATTTCACTTTTTCTCCACTTTTTGTGCACTTGTCGATAAGATCGGTTTCGTGCCTTGTCCGAATTCCGAAAAATCGTGATTCTATGCTTCGACAAATTCCTGGTCACCCTAATTCGACTCAAAAACTTTTTTTACTCTACGACAACCATCGGAGAGGGTAAGTTCTGACAAGTTTAGACTCTCGTGTTTTGGATATACACCCTGCTGGTGATTGATTCGAACTAAGGACAAACACTAAAAATCAATTTTAAACAGCAACAGGTCAGTCTCTTCGTTCTTCTATCGTTTTCCAATTCTGTAACACATTTGAATTCACATATTTCATGTGATGATCGACTGGGGCAAATGATTGGACAGTACAGGTAAGAGAGATGCACCTACCGTTAGATGCACATTTGAACTATTTGAAATTATTGCTCAGTGGCAATGAAAATCTAATTTTTTTGTCTATTACCTTTAGTGTAAGTGGACTGTGTGTGGAAAAGCCACAGTACACAGGGAAAAAAGAAAAATGCGCCAAATTGAGCTCAAACGCAGCCTTCACTTCCTCAATGGTTTTTATTTTCCGTTTTAAAATTTGCGTCGTTTAATGATTTCCGGTCGCCAATTGATCGGATGCGTCTCTTCCGATGCTTCGTCATCTTGCTTGTACACCTTAATCGTTTTATCCGCTTCGGTGGTGATCAGCCGCGTACCGGACTGATCGAAAGTCATCGAAAAGATGCCGGCTTCGCTGTCCATCGAACCGGGCTGAACAGGAGCTTGAAATCTTTGGAAATTGTAGCCGGTACGCCAATCCCAAAAGAACAGTGTACCATTGTCACCGCCAGACACTAGCACACCATCCGGATTCACGGCCATACAATTGACAATTGAACTGTGGCCGGAGATGTTCTGCACGAATTTACCTTCGGGACACGTCCACTGTTTGATGTTGTCGGGTGAGGCGGATGCAAACATGTACCTGACGGGATGACACAAAACTTAAATAATAATCCGACTGTCAGTATGGCTCAATGATTCTTACAAAGTTGGATGCAGTACGACACTTCGCACGCTCTTCTTGTGATTGGTTAGAGTGCATACACTTTTGCCGGCGGCCAGATCCCATAATCGTACCGTTGAATCGTGACTGCCGGTGATGATTTGAGGATTGGATGATTGGGACACAACACTGGCAATAGTGTTGGTGTGACCAGTCAGCGTGTGAATGTTCGCTTTTGTTCTCATATCCCAGACACGTGCAGTCGAATCTCTGCCGGCCGTAATTAGTACGTCGATTGTTGGATGCAATGCCAACGAATATACAGCCGACAAATGACCGTGATAATGGCGGATGACCTGCAGAGACAAACAATTTTTGTGAAATGATCCGGAAGAACACGTACAGAACGTGTAGTAGTGGTACATTCGAAATCGTATTGCTATTCACCTTATTGTACTCCAAATCCCAGCACTTCACTTGTCGATCTTCACCGCAACTGAATAAATACGGATGAGTAGGGCTGACTGCAAGACCTCTGACCGTACTGACATGACCTAGAATTAATGTCCATTAAGGTTTCGCTCTTTTGAAATAGAAGTTCAGCAGCCGACATACCAGTCAGAGACAGTTTCAATTTGCCACTGGCTAAATCCCAAATTTTAATCACCCGATCAGCAGCTCCAGTTGCAAACCATTCATTGCCCGGTTCGACAGCCGCACATCGTACCCATCCTAAATGGCCGGATATAACGCGATACAATTTCCATGGTGCGTGCCATTTCGGTTTGGGTATGGTCGGTGCCTTCTTCGGTATCAACTGAAGATTCGATGTAACATTTGATGTGTTTGATGGATGTGCGGCAATCGGAACGAGACTTTTTTGTGGTTCGTACGGTTGAATGGCAGTTTGAGGCTCTTCTGTTTCGTTGGAAGGCGTTTCAACCGATGAAGATGCATCCAGTTGTTGTTTCTGTCGCGTTGCATTTGCTTTCTTTACTCGATCGAATACCAGGCCGTAACTGTCGCGTGCTTTTATGGATTTCTTTACGCGTTCGCTGGAATGGAAACAATTTGGAAAATTCGGTAAACGTTTCACGCACGGAAGATGCAATTATTACTCACAGGTCTTCGTCAACTTCAGGCAGCATTGCCTGATTGGATACAAACATATCGTGAGATCGTTTCAGCGACCGAAACACTAAAGTGTGAACTGAATGTCTTTGTACGTCCTCCATTTGGATATTTATTTAATAAAATGTTAATAAGAAAATAGCGGATTGTTTACTAGGCTGACATCGGTTGACAGTAAGATGCGTGCTGGAGAAACGTTTAGCTGTCAAAGTAAATACGGTGCATGCGGTGCATTCACAATCGAACGGTTATCTGTCATGCAATTAATACAGAGATATCATAACAGATGGCGTTGCTTCCGCTTTGCCGGGTAGAGTGCTGGTAGAGAGCAAGGTACATATACATACTGAAGGTAACGCAAATCCTCAGGGAATTGCAAAAAATACGCATCCAAAGTTTCGGTCGAATTTAAGATTTGTTTTGTTGCATCCGTGACGTTTGGCGTAATAATGTTGTTGGATCTGCGTTGTTTAGTATTGAGTTTTGGCATGAGTTGCAACCTAACAAAGTGAATTTGACTTGTGTCTAACATTATAAAAACAATATTCACCCGAAACTTTGGATCCGTGTGTTCTTGCGTTTCTTGCGGATTTGCGTTACCTTCAGTGTTCATTTATTTTGGGTAGAGAGGTGGTTACCGACTACTCACAAAAATAGCAGAGACTTAGATTAAGTAAATTTCTCAGCTCGATTCTTATCAGCAACAGTTTGATTAACAATTGCAAACCGAGTAATACTTCCAGAGTTTTGTAAGCTTTGCAATCGTTCAGAAATGAAATAAAGTAATCGACTGGTATTAGTTTCACTTTTAACGTATTATACCACGACAGAGTAAAGTAAACCAGGCAGGAGCAGAGGTCGAAAATACAGAGGACAGAGGACGGTGACAAAAACACCCAATTACTACGTGTAAAATAAATTACAATTATCAAACTTCATTTTGCAATGAACATTTAAATTTGTTTATTAAAATAATTTTTGGCAATGAATATAAACCACCCAGGTATGGTCTAATGTCACCTCGGAGGAAATAACGATTTTATAAACGGATTCTAACGCACCCATTTTCATATTCTTTTGGCAAAAATCATGTCCGGAGCGATAGCGGAGGACTTGACGCAGTCTAACTTCCAAAAAAAGAACGAAGAAATTTTTTTGAGACGCGGCAACTATATATAGGCGAGAATTTAAGTTTCTTTCCTTTGGCCTGTATCACCACAAATCCTATTCTATCTTATTCGCGCTTCAAATACGAGCAAAACGAGCTATCACTCGACTATGTAACTTTAAAATTGCCGTTTTCCAAACAATCAAAATCTTTCAACTTACTCTGTATGTTTCTATCTATCTGTCTATCTATCTGTCTATCTATCTGTCTATCTATCTGTCTATCTATCTGTCTATCTATCGACGGTCGATCTCGGAAACTAGTCAGCCAATCTCCATGAAATTTTGCAGGAACCTCAGGGTGGGCATAAAAATGAAAATGTGATACGCCATTACCCCAGGAAAAACCAGAATTTTGTTTTATTGGCTTCGAAGTGGTTTCTGAGTGTGGTTTTCGAGGGTCGGGAACGCGTTTTCGGCTGTAGCTTAGCTGTATTGAAACCTACAGAGGCGTGCGACCCATCAAATGAAAGGTATTCGTAACACGTTTCTAACAAAAAAATAATTAAAAAAATCGGGGCAGATTCGTTTGAGCTAGAGTGATTAGAGTGACCAAATTTTGAGCTACTCGAGCGTAGGATGAAAGGACTAATATTTTTTTGGGTTATGAAAGATAGAGAATTACTTTCTTCGGCAAAGTCTCAGAGTTTTACGAGTAGAACATATGTGAAAAATGTCGAAAGTTGGAAATGGGTGGGTCAATTATGTTTTAAGAGGTATTTCTTGAATGGTGACAGATAGAGAGTTACTTTCTCCGGCAAAGTCTCAGAGTTTTACGTGTAGAACAGAGGGGCACATGTGAAAAATGTCGAAAGTTGGAAATGGGTGGGTCAATTAGGGTTTTAGAGATGTTTCTTGAATGGTGGCAGATAGAGAATTACTTTCGTCAAATTTTCGATTTTCGTCAAATTTTCGATTTTCGTCAAATTTTCGATTTTCGTCAAATTTTCGATTTTCGTCAAATTTTCGAATTTCGTCAAATTTTGTCAAATTTTCGAATTTCATCAAATTTTCAAATTTCGTCAAATTTTCAAATTTTCAAATTTCGTCAAATTTTCAAATTTCGTCAAATTTTCGAATTTCGTCAAATTTTCGAATTTCGTCAAATTTTCGAATTTTGTCAAATTTCGTCAAATTTTGTCAAATTTTCAAATTTCGTCAAATTTTGTCAAATTTTCGAATTTCGTCAAATTTCGTCAAATTTTTAAATTTCGTCACATTTTCGAATTTCGTCAAATTTTCGAATTTCGTCGAATCTCGTCAAATTTTCGAATTTCGTCAAATTTCAAATTTCGTCAAATTTTCAAATTTCGTCAAATTTTCGTCAAATTTTTGAATTTCTTCAAATTTGAATTAAAACTGTAAACTGTTATAAAAAGCAACAAAAATCTCTTCGAGAAAAGTGTGACGCAGTCTTTGAAATACAATTTCTAAAATGAATGATATCGCTAGAGTTGACGCTTTCAGCTTCGTTACGCAAAAATTAAATTTTACACGCAAAGTGGCAGATGTTCAGGAACAGATCAGCAAGAAAATTTATCTGCCGCATGCGACGCAGATTTTTTTGGTAAAATTGTGGTTGTTACCAGTCTAAATTTTTTTTTGTAAAAATTATTTGGCAGATGATGAGAAAACCTAAGCCAGCTTGTTTGAACTAATTGGGTGTAAAATTTAATTTTTGCGTAACGAAGCTGAAAGCGTCAACTCTAGCGATATCATTCATTTTAGAAATTGTATTTCAAAGACTGCGTCACACTTTTCTCGAAGAGATTTTTGTTGGGATAATGAGTGTGTTCAATATTAGGGTGGGTCGTATTTTCATTTTGTTTTTATTTTAAAAGGCCTGGCCCCAGGCTGTACTTAGAATTGACCAAGGAATCCGAAACAGCAAAAATTTTTTTTTCATTTTTCCCTTGCCTCTAGGCTGATTTTTGGGGTAGTAGCACACAATGTTGACAGATATCTCGGGCAGTTGGGAACAGAAGACATTGCTGCTAACTGTAGTGAATAGCTGAGGAGTCCAGCTATGAAATACCATAAGAACGTTGTTGTTCTTCGCCTTCACTCGGGCAGGGTAACTCTGTCAGTGTTCCCAACTAAGACTTTTCAACCAAAAATTTCAACTTTATTTGCAAACAAAATCGGCAAATCACGACATAATACATCGTGTGAGGTATGTCTGAACAGGTAATCTCATAGAGAATCCATTGCAGAGACGTTTTTTGAAAACAAGTTGAAAAAACTCATAGGAGCTTTGTTTTTGAAGCCCAAAGTTGGCAATTTTTTGTTAGAATGAAAAAGTTAAATGAATGGCTTCAAAAACAAAGCTCCTATGAGTTTTTTCAACTTGTAATCATAAAACTTCTCTGCAATGGATTCTCTATGAGATTACCTGTTCAGACATACCTCACACGATGCATTATGTCGTCATTTGTCGACACACCACACACACACATAACCAATCACTTCCCACTGATCAGTAACTTTGTAAGTATCATTTTCACCGATTTATATTGTTTTTACAAAAATCCAAAATGGCGGCCGACGGCCATTTTATTAGGAGACCTGAAATAGTACTGACGATTCACATTTATTAATACCTTTCAAACAAAAAAAATTCATGAAATTCGGTCAAATTTTACTCGAGATATTAACAAAAAACACCACCTTCACTGTACGGCCGAGTAGCCTCATATAAGCTCACTCCAAGAGACCTAGCTCACGCTCCGGTAAACCGAATTTCCCTTATTGGTACGGTCAATACCTATCTATTGAAGCAAAATCCATCTAAATACGTTCAAATTTGGCCAACCTACAAGCAAAAACGGCTTGCCGCCCTGCACCTAGTTCACACCAAGGGGTCTAACAAACGAGTCGGTCATCCAGTTTCCTTAAACTTTTTTTTTGTCGATAGGTATTGTAAATACCTTTCATTTGATGTATCACTTACCAGTGTAGCCTTTAAATGGCCAGAGAAATCTTTGGAAAACGTTAAAGCACTTATGGGGCCCCAACTCGGGAGGGGTCGACCCAAAATCGCCCATCTTCGAACTTAGCCTCACTATTTCAACTACCTTTCTGGGAAAAAAATTTTTTTTGAAATCGGATTTAATTTACTCAAGATATCGACGTGACAGACGGACAGACGGACAGAAGGACAGACGGACAGACAAAATTTTTATTGTGGATTCGTCATCTATGAACATAGGCAAACACTTTGCCCTTACCGCCTGCTTCGAATTCCATCAATTACACACGGCACCGTAATCCTATAAGCCCCTTCGTACTTCGTACGGGGCTAAAAAGACTTTTAGTCTTAGGTACGAAATGTACTATTTCATACTGGGGAGTACCAAAAACGTTACATTCACCAAATTTAGTACCGAATGAGCAACATTCTCCCTTAATTTTTTTGCTGTCTTTTTTCCCCGCCTATGTCACTTTCGATCCATGTTTATTATTTCCCAGATGTGTCAGGACGGTCAGGACCGAGAATATAATTCTTTTTAGACTTTTGTGACAATGCTTTCGGCATTCATACGGACTGCTTTCTGCCTTCATACGGATTGCTTATTATTAGATTTTTGTGATAATACATGCATACGAAACGGACTCCTCTACTCACGAAAGCGCCATCTCACCAACTCTCGAGTGCAACTCTATGGCTGCTACAGCTGTAGCTCCCCATACAAAATGTACAGCTGTAACAGACAATGTGGATTACCTGGAGACAAAGTTACCTGTTACAGGTAAGATTTTCAAATCTTTTTTGTCAGTGTTGGACGTTTTCACCAAATGGTTCTAAAACCCACCTTTTTGATGCTAGTGATGCAATATACTATTTCACACAACAAATTTCAAAAAAGGCAAATGTACGATTGTCATATTTTGAAGAAAATGTTGGATTTTGAGTAATCAGAATAATCTAGGAATCGGTGCATTCGTTTTATTTTGCTGAGACGACATCTATTTTTAGTCTTTTGATAATCGTTTACACAAACAGACGTTTACAATAAAGTTTCTTATATTTTGTATGTGATTGGTCTATTTGTCGTTCATGATACCGTGGAAAACCAAAAGGTTATGGGCCCAGAAAACGCTGGAAATGAGGAAGAAAAGTTTTATTTTGTATACAAACCTACTTTGTTCGATGTGAACGAACGGAACAGAATCTGGAAATAGACGATACTGGAATGTTACGATCGGAATGGCACGGTATTGGAAAATAAACCACACTGGAATTGGCACGATCGGAATCAGGAAAACGATTGCACGGGAAGTCGTAACACGGTTGCATGAAAGTAATGACAATCGAGGAAATTACGATAGTTGCAATCGATGGAATTGAGAATTGATCATGGGGTCCAGAAGCAATCATGGAATTCGAATTGGTTGCGGAATCTGGTATCTGGAATTGATCATGGCAGAACCGAATTGGCGATGGAAACCGAAGTCACCATGGCAGAAAAGAATTGATGAGTTTAATGAGGAACGGTGGATTCGAATGGCGATGTATCGGTGTCAGCGGTGTTGGGAGTGGCGTTTGCCATAGTCCAGCTGATATCAGATTGGAAGCAGTAGAACGGAGCTAGAATTGGGATCGAGATGAAGATTTGGAAAAGCAATACGGAAAGGAAGGAATTGGTCACAGGAAATGGAAAACAGAAACATAAATTGAACAAAAAAAATGGAAGTACGACAGAAATGTTATTTGAAATCGAACCATCTGGATTAAGGAGGAGTGCTAGATTATTCTGATTAAGGAGGAGTGTTGGATTTTGAGTAATCAGAATAATCTAGGAATCGGTGCATTCGTTTTATTTTGCTGAGACGAAATCTATTTTTAGTCTTTCGATAATCGTTTACACAAACAGACGTTTCAATAAAGTTTCTTATATTTTGTATGTGATTGGTCTATTTGTCGTTCATGATACCGTGGAAAACCAAGAGAAAAAATATTTTTTTTTGTCAGTAGTGAGTGTGTGAGATGATTTTGAGTGAATTTTCTCTCGTAATTCCTATATCCTTTAACACTGGTCTTGACCGAAGACTCGCACTGAATTATATAGCTGAAAACTCATCGCAGGTTCGAATTTCAACCGCAAACCCAATGTTGTCAACTAGATTTATCCACAATAACAACATATGATTGAATTGGTTCATAGCCTACGACCCACATCTCTCGTTCTACCGTTGCAATAAGAGACAAAGTATATATATATTGAGAGGTCCTCCTGCTCACTATATTTACCTGGGTATTATATGCCTGTAACAGCTGTACTTTTTGTATGGGAAGCTACAGCTGAACTTTTTGTATGGGAAGCTACAGCTGTAGCAGCTATTGTGAATTACCTGGAGACAAAGTTACAGGTAAGATTTTCGACTCTTTTTTGTCAGTGTTGATGATCAGTAAAAAGAAACGTTGTTGTTGTTTTTTATGAAATTATTGTTTATTTTTTATAAAAAAAATTAAAAACAACTTACAAAACTTCCCAATATGTTTCTTGCACTAAACATTATTCTTAATCCAATTTGTTTTTCTTCTTCTTATATAATTTTCATAACGACAACAAGGTTAAATTACAAAATTGAAATTTATTAAATAAATATTGTTAGAATACTGAAAATCTACAAAATAAATAAAATGAAAAAAAAAAAAATTATTATAAGTAACGCTGTCCCTTCGATAAAATGCTACACGTAAATGGTATACCCACAATTTCGGGTGTGGAATGGATTTTCTTATAATATCTCGTTCGTTCTTTTTTTTGATTATGTTATGTAATCTAGAGCGTAAAATTCTACCGATTTATGGAATGGTTCTTACAAAGGTGCTGAGTATATAACGTGTACAATTTCTGTTTAATGATTTCTTCTAAATTATTTTGTTGGTGGTGTTCAGATGCACTTAAATGAATCGTATCTCTTCCATCTACAAATTGTATCAGCCTTTTAACAATCTAGACGACAGTGTTCATCGTAAATGGTTTATCTTACACTGTTTGCATCCGTTTGAGCACGGAGGAGGGTATATCATTCCACTTTCCTACAATACAAACTTAAAATTACGGTAAGAAAAACACTAAAAAGGGGGTCGTTTAATGTTTGAATTTTTGTTGCAATTTTAATGATTCGATGTAAGAGATGGCACTTTTTACAAAACTTTTAAACTTGTACGTAATTATAGCTTATTCCTACGATGTTCACATTTCGTCCAAACTTTGATTGAATATATCTTGTGCAGCATGACTGAACGTTTTTCATGTAACACTCTATTTCGGAACAGTGCCAATTTGTAGGAATTTGATTCCTAAAAAGATCCTAACTTTAAGCATTCGAAATTTAAAAAGTTGAGGAATTTTTTGATAGCAATGCAAAAAGTGAAATTCTCTGAAAAATTTTTCTAAAATCAAATTTTGTTTTAAGATGACCTGTATTTTGGTGAAAGACTGAATGTGGGACTTTTGTACAATTTAGACACAAAAAAAACTAATCGAATGTGTGTAATCGATTAAAGACTAACCCCCACCTGATGACTGACCTATAGGAGCGATAGGAGGGTCTTTTGTCTCTTTTATAAATTACATTTTAGATTTTTGCAGAATGAAATGATAAATTTTCCATAAATTTTCATAATTTTTTTTTTTACAAATAGCTACAATCGTATTGGCGATTCAAAGTTTTATTTATTGGATGTCTGCATGGTTTGGTTTTTTCTGTTTGTTTTCTTTCTTTGGTGATTAAATATTATCTTTCTACAAAAGTTCTTTAGTTTCTCGTTTTTGTTTTATTTTATGTCAAACTTTTGTGAGTTTTTTGTTTTGTTTTTCAAATAAATACGTATTGAGTCCAAAATAAATATGCGCACAATTTATCAAACTTCCGGTTTCCATTTCCTTTAATTTCAATGCAGATTGCACATAGGGAGAATTTCTGTACATGTTCATTAAATGTGGTACGGTCAAAAATAGTAGATATTACACTGGATGCAGCGAAAGTAATTCATTACATGATAGCTTTGTAATAAAAGTTGTCTTCGGGTAACTGCAGGCGAGGTATCCAACTACACGTTACGAATGCATTCTAGGTTATAGCCTTTAACTTTCGCTTGGGTCAAAGTTTAATATTACAACGGAAAGCGTGTTAAATTAACCTTAAAATATTTTTCATCTAAAGAATCAATTTCGCCAGGGGGTGAAATCCCATGTAGTAGTCAACTTTTCTAGAAAAAAAAAACAAACTTTGAATGAAAGATAAGATAAGTAATTGTTATCGTTGAATTATTGTAAATTCCATAAAATTCCCAAATTTAAGAATTTGAAGTAAAGTCGAAGCATTATAATTTGATCGATTCTACTCATTTAATTCATTTTTAAATAATTGTAGTTTTCGAAGAAATCTTTTCGAAAACATTACAGTATAAAAGCTTAGACACGTGCATTTGAACGGATTACCCGCAGGTATACCGCGAGTAAACAGCTCTAATGCGCATGTGTAAGCTTTTACACTGTAATGTTTTCGAAATGATTTTTTGAAAAACTACAATTATTTAAAAATGAATAGAATCGATCAAATTATAATGCTTCCACTTTATTCAATTCCTAAAACTCATAAAAGTTCTCAGAGTTAGAAATTCCGTCAACTTCCCAAAAATTCTACCGAACTCCTGACAAACTTTCCTCCCTTTTAACTAAGGTAAAAGCATAATAAAATGATCGAGTCTGGTGTTTGACAATTGAAATTCAATTGTCAAAAACCAGACTCGATCATTTTCTTTTGCGCTCATTCTATGCAACTTGGCTAACTTAGAAGGGAACTCCGTGCACATTTTTATTTTGGATTCACTAGTTTCAATTTTAAGGAACCAAACGTTTTACATTTTAGTAGTAGTTTTAGCGATTGGTCTGAGAAAAATATATAGCTTCAGACCCAAGTGTAGTAAATGGTGTACGCTTAGTAAAATGGAGATGAAAAATTGTTTTTTTTTGTAGGCTAAGTCAATTTTTTTTGGTTGTTTTTGTATTTTTAATATTTTAAAAAATATATTTTCTAAGCCTTAAATGCTATCACTAGTATTGTGTTTAATAAATAATTTTATTTCGGCTATGTATAATATACTGATTGAAGAGACTCTCTGTTCATATTCTTTTCTTAAATTCATTCTTGAGCTATTCGTTTTGTTGTAGTGTTTACATAATTCTCTGTTTAGATGAGCTTAATACTTACACATATTTTTAGTATTTATTATTTATGTACAACACAGTGTTTTTGCTTGTTAGTTTTGTTGTTGTCGTTCTATATTCCTCTTCTTCATTAATCAACTATAAATTAATAATTTTTGGTATTATAACGAACTTTTCGATTTGAATATCGGGCGGACTCGTATTATTTAGTATTAGGATTGCATTTTGTATTTTTATAAATTAATTATTACATTTCGTTTCGTTTTTCGTCTCTCTTTACAACTTCTTTTTCTCCAGTTGTTATTTTATTTTCTGTTTCTCTGCTATTCTGGTTGTGCTGTTTAAATTAAATATATCAAAATCAAATCGAATTCTATTTCCTTGTCAATGACCCAAGACTAATAATATTCCTCCTTTTATTTCATTTTATTTTATTTTTTTTTATTTCGTTATTTAACCGAGCGAAGTAATTTTATTATGGACACTGACACATACACATGCACACACACGCATATTAAATGAATAAAGCTTTTTCAATTTCGTTAGTTTCCGTTTTTTTTTGAACTTTGAGTTATAGTGCTTTTTTCCCTCTCTCTTGTTACACAAATTATATTCCCTTCGTCCGTTCTTCTCGCCCCCCAGCACACATCCATATTTTTTGTTGTTGTTATTATTGCTTTAGCTACATGCGACCTAAATTAAACTAATCAAGCGTATCGATACTTTTATGATTTATTGATTGTCTTGCTAATGTTACATACACAATATAATATTTTATATTCCTTTTTCTTAAGATTTTCACTAAAACTCAAAATAATATTAACCTCTCGCCGCATTACCTCTCTACTTCGTGTGTTTTTCTTCTTTTTTTTTTGGTTCAACTTCACTTTCATATTTTCACATATGTGCGCCAGAGGGGCCAATGTGAAATTTGTTTTTCACCGAGGAACATTTTGATGTGTGTACAATAAAAAGGAAGAAAGTTAAAGCAAAAAGAATGAAAAAGAAAAAAAAAATTGGGAAAATGAAACTGTATAAATATGAAGACATTTCACCGAACCCCCTGCGAAAAATTTTTATGGGGAGACAAATCAATTGGAAAATTTTTATTTTTTTTTCTTCGTTCGCTCGTTCGTTTAGTGTTTGCTCCCTATTTATAACATCTTGATGGGATGTGTGTGTTGAGCTGATATGGAGTTGTTTCTACTCGTATACACATTAAATTCGTTTTGCATTTTATTGATTTGTAATTGGGTAGGTTTCAATCTTCGAACTCTGGGCACACATATATACATTCTTGGTCGTATAAAAACGTTGATTGTTTTTGGTTCCCCGTTTTCTTCATATTTTTTTTTTGTTTTTCAGATTAAATCGTCTCGAAGTTATTATCTTTTATGTTTTCAGTTTATATGTGTATGACTGAAGCGATTAGGATCTCAAGAGAAAAGGCAAAAATAATAAATCGTTTGATGCATCTTAGCCGTATGCTTTTCGGAATTTTTATTTGGTTTGTTAAATTAGGGACAAATGGAATGTGAATCATTTTATTAGCAGCCATAATTTTCT
Source organism: Bradysia coprophila (assembly GCF_014529535.1). Lineage (NCBI taxonomy): Eukaryota > Metazoa > Arthropoda > Insecta > Diptera > Sciaridae > Bradysia > Bradysia coprophila. The sequence goes on from NW_023503327.1 coordinate 353,419, forward strand.
GCTTTTTTTTTGCTATGACGACGTGCTGTGTAATGCTCTACTAATTGGTTTGGAAAATTAGTCGGTCGGTGGTAATAAACCGAATCATTTTGTTAATCGAAACATATGTACCGATTTCACCTTATTGTCGCTTACAGTTGTTATAGTTTGCTAATTTGCGTATCTTGCACACAAAAAACAAACAAACAAACAAGCCGGCTGTAGCCGTCTATGGATTTGTTACGACAGAAAACAAACTTATTGTGGAAACTCTATAGAGGGATTCTTTTGAAAAACAGCCGACCGAAATCAGGCGCATTTTCCATTGGACTTTTTTATATGTGCCCAAAAAGGCATTCGACCCCAGAAACCAAAACCACTTTCAAAAAAAATTCTTTGAAGCTTGTGTGGCTAGTGGAGGTCATCCAAAACCGAAAATTATCACTTTTCTTACAAAAATTTCTCCAGTTACACGAGCCGTACAGGGTAGTGTGGGGTGTCATTAGAAAGGTAATTGCATGTACTTCCGGGGCAAATAGGGTCCTATTGGGTTTAAAATTCATCCACACTGAGACATGTGCAGTTGAAGATTTCAACCGAAAAAAGACTGAAAACTCACACTTTTCTTACAGAAATTTCTCGAGTTAAACGAAACCTTCATAGTCGTGTGGGGTGTCATATGAAAGGTAATTGCATGTACTTTCAGGAGAAAAAGAGCTTACGGAAGTTTGGTAGCATCTACGATGAATTTTGTGAAGTTGAAATGTTTAAGTGCTTATATTGCATCAGAGATGCTACCAAACTTCCGTAAGCTCTACTTCTCCTGAAATTACATGCAATTACCTTTCATATGACACCCCACACGACCATGTACGTTTCGTGTACCTCGAGAAATTTCTGTATGAAAAATGTGAGTTTTCAGTCTATTTTCGGAATTAAAACGTCAACTGTACATATCTCAGTGTGGATGAATTTTAAACCCAATAAGACCCTATTTGCCCCGAAAGTGCATGCAATTACCTTTCTAATGACACCACACACGACCCTGTACGGCTCGTGTAACTGGAGAAAATTTCTGTAAGAAAAGTCCATGTTTTCAGTTTTCGATCACCTCCCACCAGCCACACAAGCTTCGAAGAATTTTTTTGAAAGTGGTTTTAGGTTCTAGGGACCAATACCAATTCAGGCACATATAAAAAAGTCCAATGGAAAACGCGTCCGATTTCAAGATTCTGTTTTTCAAAAGAATCCCTCATAACCAAATGTGGCTGTAAAGCCGTTTACCTAGAAACAGAAAATAATGTTATTACAAGAGCCACATTTATTCTAGTACAATTTCCATACCACTGAGTATGTATGTATTACTACATGATCGGCTTTGCAATCATTCATTCATTGTCAAAGCACCCAGCATAGTCATAGAATACATTTATGTAAATGCCCTAAATGTCTTCAACTAGGACGCAAGCGAGTGTGTGCTACAATCTTTTAAAGTTGCCGCACTGGACCGGTCATTCCAGATGGGTTCCTAGTAGCGACGGACACAACAAACTTTCTATTACTATGCTAGGTGCTCTGCCAGTTGTTTCATTTTCTCAAACAAAACCCTTCTGCCCGTAGTTGTACTTCGTACAGGCCTGAAAAAATGAGTCAAGAAATGAAATCTGTTTTAATGCAAACGTGAATGGGGCTTATTTGTCGGCCCCTGCGGCAATAAAATTGTACATAATAGCAACGAGGGGAATGATTTTATTTATTCTTTTTTATTGACTGATGCAGCTACTGTGTAAACATCGCCCAATTGAAACAACATGTAAACAGTCGGATATTTATATATTGTTACAACCCATCAGATCTATGAGCCATAATATGTCAGTCTTGGCAAAAGGGGGTATATGCTGATTTGTGTTTATTTTTTTGATTTAAAATTGTGCGAGTTCGTTTCTCATACCATTTAACCATCGCAGCACATTATGTTTAATGATCACACGATTGGTATAGTTAGATGTATACAAATATTGGAATGCCCGTTTAACGATATGACCAATAGCGATGTCATCTGTCTATTATAAACAGCGTGACGACAACAATAATGTGAGTAGCTCTGGTCAATGTGGTCGGTGGTCTGCATGTGAACCGATGAAATAAAAGACTTTTTTTTTAATTTAAAAAAAAACTCAGAATGTTCATCCGCTTGCCGTCTGTAACAGGGACACACTCTGGTCGGTTTTTAAGTTAAAATGTTTCTTCTTCCTCCGCTACATTATCAATTATAAAATATTTTTAGTCTTAAAACCTATGAACTGTTAACGTAACCGACGCAGACGTCGTATCACATAGCTACCAAGCAAAGATAATTATCGTCCCAGGTATGAGGATCGGCCGATTCATTCATTCGAATACAACAAGAATTCGGAATGGCACCAGCGGATGACCAAGAAAAATCGAACGTGCTTGTTGTCGGTACGCACAAGTAATTATCGTCCCATGTATGTGGATCAGCAGCTTCAATAATTTTGGTACATTTCATTCCCGGAATGGGATTATTAGACGACCAGCGCACGCCGTAGTCTCGTTTAAAGCACAGATAATTATCATCCCAAGTATGGGGATCGGCGACTTCGATAATTTGAACGCAATGCTTTCCAGCTATGGGACCATTACTCGACCATTGCATTTTGATATCGAATGGTGTACAAACGTCTGATGTAAGAAGAACAGTTACAGTAAATACCATTAGATTTGAGAAATACTAAAACGTACCGCAAATTGGCACTGCTTGACTAGTAGTTGTAATGGGATCTTGAGTTGTTCGAGATGTTGTCTCATAAGTAGTAAGTGTAGTGGACTCTTGAGTTGTTTGAGACGTTGTCTCATAAATAGTACTGTCAGCTGTAATGAACTCTTGAGTTGTACGCAACGTTGTGTCATACGTAGTATCAGGTTCAAATGCACATAACACATTTTGTGGATAGTCACACACATTAATTAAAGAGTTGAAGTGGAGACCCGGATAACACATCATTTCAACTAATACCCCGTGAGAGCACTGATAAAAACGTTCGCAATCGGTCTGATGACTATACAAATTGCCATGAACACATTCCGCCCGAATAGATGTAATTCGTTGCACCAATAAAACAACGAAAAATGAAAACTGAAGTTTTTGATTGATTTTCATGTTTCTTTTATTAACTGTGAAGTGACTGGACACCGAATAAATGCGATTGAAACCATTTATCTTTTATATATAGAGCGAATGTAAACTGTTTTAGAGAAGATGGCAACTTATGATTCGTAAGCAGACAAGAATGTATTTTATGATTATAGATACCTGATATGATAGATACCTGATTATAGACTTCCCTGATTAATTTTCATTATTTTGACGAGCTTTATCTGTTAATTTGTCTTATTATTGTTTGTAAAGTCGAAATCATAGTAGATTTCTTTGAAATGTAATCACATTTCCGTTTCCGTTAATGATAACGGTTTCTTTTTGTGGTTACAATTATGCTTGGCCTTTGAAGTTGGAAGTCATTTAAGTGTTGCAGTTAAGAAAAGACGAGCCTTCCTTCTGATCACTGCCAGAAAATTCGTCTGGACCTAAGAGTAATTATCAATGAAAGTCTAGAACAGGTATGGTCGATCGGCGAATTCGTCTTAAACGCACTCACATTTTATGTCAAAATAATATGAAAATGGGTGCGTTTAAGTACGAAAATCAAATTTTTATGTCCTCCGGGCGGACAATAGACCATACCTGTTTTACACTTTCATTGGTAATTATACCTAGAGAGGATATTTCGAACTTAATTAAGAGGGCAAATTGAACTGTCAAAAGCGAACGCATACATGTATTGGTGTAAAATTATACGAAATGTGTATCTTATACAAACTGATGTTGGGACCACATTTCGTCGTACAAATTTCCTCTCTAGGTATAATTACTCTACGGTCTGGACACTATGACCTATTTCGCAAAATAAGAGAAATGTTGAAAAATATCGAAAAATACAGAAATGTATACGTAACGTAACGCTTGAAAGCGGAATAACTTGAGTGATTCTGAACCGATTTTTAAAGACTTGTTCTCATTCGACGAGGAATACAATTATTGAAGTTCCATTTGCTTGAGGTCAAGATCCTGATAGTGTCGTAGGAAGTGGGAAAACATCCAATAATAATCGGTTCTGTTAACCCTTAAGTTTCCACATTGCTCCTATACTAACTTGGATTTATTGGCAGAATGTTTAATTAGTAAAGGGACCCGAGCCACCTAAATATGGTTCATATTTATTCGGAATCACTAAGAAAGTTCCGAATGATAGCCCCTGTTTTCATACCATTTCAGATTTTGCAAAGAAAAAATCCACAGCTTGACTAAAACCGCCCTTCCATTTTTGTTTCAAATTTCGAGGCACTGTAACTCAGAATAACTGGAGTTATTGTATGTTTGAAGTGTCCCGAATTCAATACGTCTTTGGGATTTCAACGAGTTTCTTTCTACCGATATCGAGTGCGAGAAGGTGGAGACTATAGGGTAAAACTACCAAATGCGAGCCTCTGATGTGATACGAGCCCTCTGTTCTCCATTATTTTATGTTAATGCCTAAATTTCAATTCTTCGCATTACAAACGTGAAATCTTCTACTATTTCAGCTGACAATTCCCTTTACCTATATGAATGTTCAGAGCTTTTTGTGACACTCAGAGCCAAAAAAAGAAAAATAATTTTCCCAGACCCGAGAACCTTTTAAACGTTTTTAAAGGTAGATCCGACTAAAAGTTTACCGACATGTCATTTGGCTAAGACCCGATAAAAGAAATGATTCCAAAACGATTCGGCATTTAAATTGTTCCACATTTCTTTCTTATTTCATCTGTCAATCATCTTATTTCTCGGGTTTTCTGTTCCGTATCCCGACTCGACCTGTGTCGTTTTCTTTGATACCGGACGAGAATTTTTTTTTTTATAAAATACCGAGTCAGTAAAAGAAATTGACAACTGACACGATATGTGGAGTGCACGAAGGGATATACACGTTTCTTTGAAATTGTACAACATCCTGCCTCATATCGTTTGACATTAAACTCTCCGCTCTACTCGGTATATAAACACACACAACATGTTCATGTGCAATTTATATTCAATATAGTTTGACATACAGCACGTCACAATCACGTGCCTCTCTAAATCAACGGTCCCCAATTTTTTTTTTATTAAAAGATTCGTTTTGTTTGATTTTATTCGCAGATTACAGGGGAAGGTATTTAAAACTAACAATGTGCAAATCCGATAAACCGAAATATTTGTATGGCAGAAAGGCCGTCGTTATGAAATTAGAAAATAAACGAAAATAAATTGGTGAATGTGGTTCAGGGTGGCTATAGTGGCATAGACTGCGATAATTTAATGTTTAGATTAAAGAGGGAATTAGATGGAAATTTTGGGGTAATAATTGTTGGTGGGCTATTCTAATCTAGATTGTCAAAACATTTAACAATTGACTTCGAAAAATAGGCCATGGTCAGCAATACTATGTCTTTCCCATATGGACTCTTCGGGCAAGTGCCCGTGGCGTCTAAAAAAACGTTTTTTGAGTCACCTTAGACCTAAGACATGGACATTTGGCGCACTGAATGAACATTCGTGGCGGAAACAATTGCCCTTTTGCGACAAAAAAGCTAAAGCACTGCTGGTCAGTTATAATGACTATTCGCAAAAAAGCGGTTCCTCAACAGTTTTTAGCCCCGTACGAAGTACTGGGGGCTTATAAGATTAATATGCCGTTTGTAACACGTCGAATTGGAAGGGCAAAGCATTTGGTTATGTTCATAGATGACGAATCCGCAATAAAAAAAATGTCCGTCCGTCCGTCCGTCTGTGACCCCTCTAGCTTGAGCAAATCAAAACGTTTTTTGAAAATGCTTTTTTTCCCCGATTGGTATCGACAAAAGTAAGGTCAAGTTCGAAAATGGGCATGGTAGGGTCGGCCCTTCCAGAGCTAGGGCCCTATAGGTGTTTTTCAGTCTTTCGACGATATCTACCGAAATACGCACGCAATAGCTGCTTGTGATATATCAAATGAAAGGTATTGACGAGTAGAACAAAGTTGCTGAACATTGTTTTTGGGTAAGATGCAACGTGGGCTTGTTGGGAGGGCTCAAAGGTAGTTACTTGGCCCTAAGTGTTTTTTGCACATAAATCGAGTAAATCTCATCCGATTTTGCTAGTTTTGGTACACTTTCAGTAAATTTGACCATGCCCAACTTGACTTGCATTTTGGTAACAGACGCATTAGAGGGTTGTAGACGTATTAGGGTATTACGGCTACGGACGTATTATGGTAACGGACGAAATAGGATTACGGGTCGTACGGGGCTAAGTCGCAGCAAACGCTCCGACTGTTCTGATGCCTTGTTTCCTTGTTATTTTGTCTCTATTGTTGTCTGCATTGTTAAATTTTACGCAAATATCGAAAGACGAGGCTTTCAACCGGTGAGAAATGCAACTGTAAAATCCAGCATTATTCTTTCATCGAAAGTGTGAACTATTATAACCGAAGGTGAATGTTTAAAACTCTGCACCACCGTCTATTCCGCCCAGACAAAGGAAAAATAAAACTTTTCGATTCGCTTCAGTAACAGAGCAATTATAATCAATTTGGTCGCGGAAATTTTGCAAAAAAAAAAAACGGAAATTTCTATAACAGCCAGTGTCGTGTTCGCTATCCAGTTTATACAAAGAAAGAATTCGATTGAAATTCAAGTCCTACACAAAAAATTTAATATCAACAAAATTGCAGTCTCTTCATTTAACTTATTTATTAAGTCGTAAAAAGACGATCTGATTATATATGCCCAGTCGTCTGTTCTGTTCATAAGCTCAGTCTGAGCAAATATTTATTTGGAACAACGGAAATATTTTATCAAAAACTGCGACTAAAATCGTTCCTCCCGCTTTCGACATTAAAATGTTTGAAATCATTTTAAAAGATCGCTTTGTTCAGCTCATTCGAATGCATATTATATAGCGTACATCTATAGTCCTCAAAAATTACTCCGGGCACACAATAAATTCTTGTCTCGGATGAAATTTATTATCCGCAAACGAAACATTGCTTGAACTTATTTCAACCATAAGAAGAGTAAAACAGAAAAAAAAACAATAAAAAACAAAGTGACACATTTTGGCGAGAAACAAATTGAAACTAACTGTATCTTCTAAGCGAAACCGAAGCATCAACCTTCTACGCTTTTTTTATCAACAGAACCGAAAAAAAAACTTTTTCAATTCCAAAATTTTTAAGTGAAAAAGTAAAAGGAGAAAAAAAATGTTTATTTAATCTCACAAATCTAAAGCTAAATTAAATTCTTATTTGTCTTCTCGTTTTCTTTTTTTTTTTTTTCATTAAAAAAAAGCAAAAATTAAATATATAAAACCCTTGTCCCTCCACACTTTTATCCCGTCATACATTCAATATTGAATTAGATGTCGCAAAGCAAAACCGATTTTCTGTGTAAATAAAGTTGAATGAAAATCTCTCTCGCTCGTTCTCCAGCACACACAAGAAAAGAAAGGAAAAAAAAAGATTGAAAATTTGTTTAAACAGCTACAAAACTTATGTGAAATACCCATTCAAGCATGATGAGAGAGACCCCTAATTCAAACACTCAATTCCATTCCATATATTCCCATCCATTTACTTTACGCTTATTATCATAAAATTTTCTGCTGAAAAAATACAGATTTTTCATATTAAGTATAGTTCGTCGTTTTTCGTTTTTTTTTTTTTACTTTTTTTTTCTTGCTTTTTCCACCACTGAGCTTTTTCTTTTTTTGTACACTACAGCAGCAGTTACACATTTATTTACATAAAATTTTTATATTCTCTTTATATTTATATATTCACTACATTTATTGCTTATAAGAATTTATCCATTGAAACATCCTTTTAAAATCGCTAGTGAATGCATTATCCAGCATCTATACGATCTTTGCCGGTTTATTCTTTTTGACTGTGTGCTTCGCTACTTTTCTTCATTCCTTCGTCTGTTTGTTTAGGAAGAGGTTTTGAACGATGACATGGTGAACATTGAATAGTCTATAAAATTGTGATTCTCTTTTTCTATATGCAAAAAACAGGAAAAAAAAATCTTTCCGAACATATTGTGTGGAATAAGTTTTTTTGTTGTTGGTTGGTTGGTTGGTTTTTTTTCGGTGTAAGATGTTTGAATCGACAAAGTGGTCCTATAGTTATTTTATGTATCATGTATCACTAACTAGTTATTATAAAAATGGGGGAGAGCAATACTTTTCCTCCCCATATTCGTGTATGTGTGTTATACAAATATTATTCCTCTTCGTTTTTACAATAATCTCACTTCTAACCGTTGGGTATATTATGCTTCGTGTAATACAGAAAACTTTAATGCCGAGAACAAATTGTTTGGGATTGTTAAAAAAACATATAAAACATCTTGTCGCCAGAATAAATTTAAAAGTTTTTTTTTTCGATTTTTTATTTTTTTATTTTATTTTAAGTTGGAAAGTTATTTGAATATTAGACACGGATGTGTACAAGATTGTAAGAGATACTTTTTGTAAAGAAATTTTCTATTTTTTTCTTCATTTTTTGCGTCCCTGTGTGTATTATACGACAAAATATTAGTCACTTTGTGATAATGTCAGCGAAAACAAAATTGCTGACACGATGAATTGGAAGGCGAAACGAAACGTGAAACCAACGGAAAAATAATAAATGATTTTGCAATCTAACAGGTGGCTTGTTTAGGGCAAGATATTACTAACAAAGTGAAAAAATAAAATAAAATTGAAATTCAACGAACTCCTTTTACGGTGTTGTCCGAAAAACCTTTTTTTTTCGTTCCTATTTTTCATTAAAATCCTTTTTCAATAACGAGTGCCGTATAGTTTTCGGTAGTAGTTTGGTATGGTGACTGCTTAGGGTAGCGGAAAAATTTATGTGGGGTGTATATTCGAATACACATGTTATGTTAACTGAAAAGCTGCTCTGTGCTGCCATACGTTTCTGCCAAATATGATTTCTCTTCTCTTTGGAGAAAAGGTGTTTCCAGGGACTAGTTACCGAAATTAAATTCTTAAGAATATCCGAAATTTTGTTTTAGAAAACACTGGTTTATGCTACAAGATCTCAGGTGAATAAATTGAATGGAAATTTCAGACTGTAAGTTCGGAATCTGTCGTCAGGATTTTTTGTTTTTGTACTGAAAGTGGATGTTTTTGTCCGATGAGCGAAGCGACATATCAAACAACCGTTTTAGTGGCAGCTTGTTACATAAATTTCTTTATTCGCCTATCTGCCAGTTTTCTTTGAAAAAGGGGTCTGCTTTGAACCTCTCAAAATACTCAGCAATGTGCAAACACATCTCTGATAACGAAGCTCTGCTTTTCCTGTTTTTCTGTTTTTCCTAAGCTTAAATATTCGTTAGTTTGTCAGATATGTTTCTCATAACACAAGGTTGGATATTCTATTGAAGCTATGAAGAAACAATTGAGTGTCAACTTCAATAGCATAGATAGATTATGGAACAGTAGTACACACATCAGCTAATGGGGGATTGAAGTTTTGACCAATTCGACGCAGAACGTTATTCTAAGCAAAACATTGTTCTACGGTATGCCTCTAAAATGCAAAGATTCTTTTATGAAATTAATTTTGTTTACAAAGTACGACCCAAAATCGACCCAATTTTGTCAGCCGCTGAAAATATGCCGGAGGCCGTTTCCAGTCTCGATGAAAATAAGTATGTGTAAAGTGTTCTGCAGCAAGAACTACATGGGTATCGACCATTCTGATCAAAAGAATTTCTAAAAACAGTGTAAAATCAAAAATATGGGGCCGCCATTTCGTAATTTTCTCACTGGCGGCTGTACGTTTCGAATTGTAGACGAACTTATAAAAAGATCGGTGCATTTTAGAGACATACCGTAAAACTATTTTTTGTTTAGAATTATGTTTTACGTCGATTAAAAATAACTTGTCAAAACTTCAGTCCCCTATTGGCGTATAGTACTACCTGCTAGCCATCAATTTCACAAAACAATATTGCAACGGCCAATTATTAGAACATATTTCTACTTCTGACTTCTACGGCATTGGATCATTCTAATTTGAGTTGAATTATACTTTAATTCAACGAATGTGTATCATTCCAACACAACACTGACGGTAACATTGTTACGTTTGAATTACTATACCATTCTGCCAAGGATCTAAACCTATTTTATTTGAAATATCGTTATTCACGATGGGTTACGGGTGAAAAAAAGAATGAAATTTTCTAGCTCCGATTTTCCAGTGCTGTGAATTTAATGGAAAGATGGCATTGAATACTGCGGAACGATTTTCTTTTTGTTCGTTTTTTTTTTGTTCTAAATACATATTCTTAATGTTCACCGAATAAATGAATATATCATGCCACTGTCATAATATTATACATACGGTTACGGATGAAACGACGTAGCGTAGACGACCTGCTGTAGATTTGCAGCAAAAATTATTATAACGTGTTACGGTGACTCTCTGTTCGTTATACCGCATTGTGGTACAATAATTTTTGCTGCTGGAATCTTCAAACGATTCGATTAACATTTCAATCCAAAAAAAGATTTTTCTTTTAAATGGTGGTCGGGAAATTTAGCGAAATAAATGATTTTTATGATAAGCTTTTTGATGATGAGCTTTTTTTAGACTTTGAGCTTTTTCTGAATTCTAAAACAGACAAATATGTACTTCGGTAGTCAACCGCAGCTTTTTTAAAGTTTCCCAAAAATCAAATACGTGGTTCGTTTTGGCCCACTGCTGTACAATGTCATGTATCTTTCACAAAAAATTGAATGCGTCCAACGACACAGTTTTGATTTGATTTTTGAAAGTGTTAAAATGAAAGCTTTCCACTCAGCTTCAAACATTTTCAGATGAAAAATCACTCTACATTTCCATTCGGATATTATTCGACCGGAAAACCACGGTTAATATCAATAAACTCAGTTTGTATTTGGTCATAATATTATTGGGATCCAAAACACAAAGCAAAAAAATTGTTTTTCGAAAATTGTCTATTTGCATGATTTGGCTAAAACATTTCCTGCCAACAGCTTTTCAAAGCATATACACACACACACCGATGGTTTCGTTAATTTAAGTGAATATTTCACAGAATACAAACTACCATTTCCGCTGCATCGCTTTTCGATAATACCGGTGTATTACTGCGCGTAAATTCTATATGTTACATCACGTCAATTTAAGTAAAACTATCATTAGCGTTCGGTAATCGCATTAATTTTTTATGACAATTTTGTTGTATAATTCGATTGCAGGACATTAAAAATGAATAAATAAAATCCTTCGGTTGCATGACTGCAGTTAACATTTATTATTTTTTTCATATTTATTCTCTGAAGTGAATTAGACGGCAAAATGTAAAATAACCCCCCCACGGTAAAGTGTTGATGGTGATGTAATAGTGCGGGTGCGTGTGCTACGAGTGATGTATCACATAAAGTAATCATGAGCTACTACAATAATAATTAGAAAATATCAGTGTTGTTATGTTGAAGCGATCTATAATGCATGCATATCACCCCGGTGAAACTTTTATTTATACGGAATGGAAATTTGAAGCTCCCCGTTGCAATCACAAACAAAGTAGCAGTGTGCTTCCCTTATCGCTTTTGATGAGTAACATAAAATGATATAATAATGGATAGACGAGCTAAAATTGGAAAGTAATTATTTTGGAACACAACTTGGATGAGTTGTTAAAATTGTATGGTAATGCAGCTGAAACACGGACAAGTATACATTTCCGTGCGATCGGAATACAATCGCGGAACAAACATGTGAATTTAATTGCAAATATAGTTTGACTAAAATTTTCCATTCAATTTCGATGCTTTGATTACTCATGCCGTTGAGCAAATGTAATAAAATGGTAACCAACGGACGAATCAACGATGAATCATAATTAATTCATCAAAGAATCGGTGATGTATGATGACCATTTTGAGTCAATTAGTTAACGTCCAGCTCTGATTTATTGTTCGTTGACGAGCTATCTGCACCAGATAAGCGAGCTGGTAGCGTTCCGATTTGTAAAGATCGGATGTCCCATAACAATCAAATCGAAAAAGAAATTTTTAATTGAGTAATTCAGTGAAAATAAGTTACAACCTGAAGAACTTGTGTCAGAGCAACCTGAAATTGAAACCCAGAATTCTCGCGTCGTCGCGTCAGGTTCAGGTTACCTTTTGGCTTGACTAGAACTTGATCTGAACCTTAAAAAAATGAGTTAAGGTAACATGACATGGTTTGTTGGAAACCTGACCAGGTTATCCGAGCCTGAATGCCAGGTTTCAATGTGGTCAGGTTCAATATGGTATATATCAGATTCGGGTAAATTGAAACTAATAAACTGCTACCAACCTTCACCTGTCTAAACAACATTTTTAAATATCAGGCTGAATTTCGGCGATGCGATTGGTTTGTCCAATTAAATTATTAAATTATTAAACGGAGCTTATATCGTCCAAAAGCAAACCCGTTCAATCTGTAAATGATTCAATATGGTTCGTAGGTCTTGTAACGTCATTCCCTATCAGACACACGATAATACCTTCAAATGCTTTGTACCTCACATTTAAAATTCCATTAATTTACGGCTATTGTTAGCAGAACTAACCCCGTAATTCGAAATCTTTAATTTCAAATGCTTCAGCGGCACTCGTTTCGTTTTTTTTTATTCTTTGTGAATTTACATTTTTTTTCTGCTCTTAATTCGCTTAGCAAGATGACATGTTAAGCTTTTTTGTGTACTAGCGAAGATAATATGCGAATAGATAATTGGATATGAATTTAACCATTCTACGGTTCTTAAACGAATGTTTCAGTGGAAAACTAAAGAAATTTCTCGGATTAATCCGAATTATGTATTATAATACGTTGCATTAGTTCGCGTTAAATGTTTTTTTCTTTGTTTAATTTTTTCCGAAAGCTATTTTTCATGCGATTAAATGCAAATATTTCAGTAATTTTATTTCAAAAAATAGCTGTGTGTTGTGCTTATTAGTTTTTCCTCTTCGCTTTTATCCTTTTTTCTGTATTTAAATTATTTTTTTTTTGTTAAATATTTCTGCAAAAATTCCTTGTCTGTTAACTGGCTATATTTAAATAGTTAATTCCGAAATCGGAAACTGTTTTTTTTTCTCGTATATTTCATGGCGTTTTTATGGCGATCTCTCGAAAAAATTAAATTTTGAAAATATTTCGTCCTTTCCAATTCGTCCTAACCTCGATAGCTATACATTACAGGCGCTTTACTCACTTCGCGATTTGAAATTTCTACAGTGGGGGAAAACATTTTGATCGATTCCAATCCTATTGATGTTATCCATTCCACATGAAATATCCTTAGAAATATCCTTATTTTACATGCGTAGACGTCTTAACATTAGTATGACATGTAAAACGAATAGAAAAAATCAATCCGAAAGCCATTTTAGGATACTCTAGTCATCTGTTATCGACAGCAACGGCGAATGTAAGCGATAATTGAAATGGATATATAGCAAAATGTAATGCTTAAACTAATGAAGTAGAAGATTTTCCATCAAACACCTGTTGATACTTTAACCTACCACATACGGCTTATCGATAACGAAATATAGTAAAATGCATGTTTAAAAAATGAAGTACAAGATTTGAAATCAACCGATTAAAAAATACTTTGTATATAGCCGATAATAATACTGCGGTAATGTGCTTGCCGTCTGTAACAGGTTAAACAAATTAATTGAAGATACTTTTGCCGCGCATCAACAATACATCTCAATAAATCTAGTACATACCACAAGTGATACAAAAAAAAGGGTGGGACGAATTGGATCGAAATGTTAAAACTATATAAAATAACAGAAATGCAAAAATGTGTAGACCACTCATTTCTGTGGATTATGTGAATTGTACCCTAGTGTTTTTGCAATCATTACGTATTTTACCGTGTAAGTGTAGGTGTAAAAATTTCGTCATCAAGGGCTCTGCTCGGTTCTGTTTCATTTTTTATTAGGAAAACTGCATTGACTACTTACAGTGAACGACATCTCAAATGTCTCACTGTCAAATTTTTCTGAGAATTTTATTGTGTCATTGAAAATTCACAATGAAATTCTTTGAAAAAAATGACAGTGAGACATTTGAGATGTCGTTCACTGTAATGTTTTTTTTTTTAAAGATTTATTTAAGAAATTCACATATACCAAGAAAAGGTGGTTAGGCTAAGCCCTCATCCCAACCTGTAAAAACTTGGATCTTTTCAGAATACATTATAAATACAACATTTCTTCCAAAGGTTTCGCCGCAGGAATTGTTCCCATTACGCAACTAGCATTGAAGCGTTGAATAGCCAACGAGATTCTTTGTGTTAGATAAAATTTTGATTTCCTAATGTTAGTTAACTGTTACCGAAATTTTTGTAGAAAATAAGCGACAAAATCTGTCCATCTTTTCGTACAGCAAAATTGTTTCAACAATTGAAGTAGTAGACTTTTTATTGAATAGTAAACGCTTTTCGATTTTAAAAGATTTGATCTTGTCTGGATAAGACACCTACGAAAGCAGCTGGCAGCAAAATTTGAACGGTTCAATGGATTTTTTTTACATAACCAAATTTTTAGTACACCAAAATCCACTGCCTTTGTTCAGAGCCTAGGTAAATTTAACACAATCCACACAATGGTAAGCACACATTTTTTGTTTCGTGCCGCATGTTAAGCTAAAACAACGAAAGAGATTTTGTGTGCTTTGTATTTGAGCTTTTTTTCGTAGAAAAAATGTTCAAATTTTTATTGACATTCGAAATAAATAAATTTGGAGCTCGTCAATTGTAGTTGAACAACAAAATCGTTGATCGTTGTTTTGTCTGAACAGCAGAGTATCTATACATTTCTCTAAGTTATTTTGTTGTTTTTTCCGCATCAAAGTAACGCCTCGACCATAAAACCGAAAATAAAATTAATTCGAAATCGGAATTTTTTTTCTCGTTTTTCTCATTTTATTATTTAGCGTTTTAAAGCGATCACTGGTTTTAGTTTACTATAAAAATTGCGAGGATTTTTTCTTAATCCAACTAAAATGAGAGTAAAATTTTTTCAATTTTAATTCAACTTTAACATTGATTGTTGTGAGCAATTTGATAATTGTGATGGGTTTGTAATATGATACGAGGAGGCGAATTATTTTTTTTTTTCATAAATATTCTGAAATTTGTTTAAATGGTTCCATATATCGTGTATGAGTGTGTGTACTGTACCTACTTAATTATTTGGTGTTCCATGAGAAGATGTTTCACTGGTGCGTCGATGTATTGTTGGTCGTTTGCTTAGCGTCCCCGTATAGCCACGACTGTGCGGATGCATATTCAGCGGTGCCATATTTGGATGCTCGATTCGTGTGGGCGATGATACTAACGGTCTCGGCGAACTTCGGGACAGAGTTTCAAGTATTTCGTGCGGCTCTTGATACCCCGAGTCCAGATCGTCCGTATTGTAAAAACCGTCGTATTCATAATCAATGAATGCGCTGTTATCGAATGACTGCCGATTGAAAGACACACAGATCATCTCAACATTCTAATTCCCCCCAATATTTCGTGCATCGCACAACTCTCTCATACCTTTATTGGAATCCGTCTAGGACTGGAACTAGCACTATGGTTAACATTTGTGTGAAATTTTCTTCTTATACTATCGCTATCTATAACTTCGTAATGTTCTTCATGCCGATACGGTTCTGGCTCGGTAATATAATGCCTTGTACCATGCGGCGTTAATGTCGCCCAGAGCATGCGATTTTCACTAGCTAGCTGACGTTGTATTTGATGAGTATTCGATGAACATGGACATATTGTATTTGTTGTGGCGTAAGAGGCTGGCTTTACATTTACATGAGATTCACATATCACTTCTAATGTTGGCGGTTTATTCGTTGTCTTACGAACGTTATACGAACTGAAAGTTAAAGAAGAAGAGTTTTTTTAGTTTTTTAATTAAATTGTTCAACAAATTCACTTCAAGCAACTTTAACGTACTCTCGACATTTAATTAACAGCATCGCAAGTAAAACCCCTAGAAACAGCACTCCAACACACGATGAAATAATTATCACAATCCATGAATCATCTATTCCTGTTAACGATAAAAGTTGTAACGACATGTTGAGCTTATTTTATCTGGATGCAAAAAAATGTAATTTTTTTTCTTTTGCTGTGCTTTACCTTTTCTCGGTGATTCGATGAATTCAATATTCGTCTTGTCTCTGTGGCCCGTTGACGGTTGGCATATAAACGCAGCGAAACACGGTTGTGATTCATTGCCCGATATCGCAACTATTGCTGTAATTAGAAGGTAAAAAGAAGTGTCTTAAAACAAAAAGTTCTTCGATGGCCCTTCGAATTGTATCATATAGTAAACCAAAACGACAAACAAACAATTTTTATGCATAAAGTTTCATGAATGATATTCAGTAGGGACATCGATTCCTTCGTCCGGGTAGACTGGTAGACCTTTCCCTCTTAAAGCTGCCAGGATTTATTCATGTCCCAACGGTTTAGTGATTTGAAGAAGATTTTTACGTTTCTTCAAATTCACTTACGAAAGTTGAAGGATAGACACAGAAAAAATTGAAATAAAAATCGTCATTGAAACGATCTTCGTAACTTAAATTTTACCAGGCCCGCACTTGGCGCCTTTCGGAAGTGTTTTTTGGTTTACTTCAAGCTATTTTTCCTACATTTCACTAGGGTGGATCGTATTAAAACTTTGATTGAACCCAAAGGTGTACACAGTCCAACGAATTGATTACACATCGGTCAGATGAAGCCATTAACATTGACTAGAGTTGTTAGCCAAATAATGTACCTTACAGTCAAAGGCAGTCAATTTTCAGCATAAATTAGCTTCAGCTGTTTTTCAGCTGATCCATACAAACAATCACAACCGTTTATACGTCTTTATACGGTTTTACCACTATCATGCGGTTGCGTGTAGCAGCTTCAACCGTATGAACAAGGAAAACCAGTTTTGATTGTATGTGTGGATCAGCTGAAAAACAGCTGAAGAAAATTTATGCTGAAAATTGACTGCCTTTGACTGTATAAATATGGCACTAACATATTGGAGATCTAAAACTCCATTCGGACATTGCAGATCTGTCAACTTTACCGACGATGACTTTTCGATCAAAAATTGCAACTTTTTATATATCCTCATACACCTACAAATCAAGATACAAACAAGTGTGTGAGGTATGCCTGAACAGTAATCTCACTGAGAATCCAGAGGTATACTTTGCGATATTGGATTTTAAGTGCTCGGGTGATTGCTTTTTTCAATGCCTAAAATTAAGAAACTCTTAATTCCACAAGAGCCTTTCGGCGATCAGTTCAGCCCTGAATTTCACTTCGTTACTAAATGTTCAATGCAACTATTCTTTCAACTCAAAGGGGCAGAAACTTTGAGAGGAAATACTTGTGCATTATATACGGAAACATAAGATACGGTTGGGAAATTGATAATTGAACGTACTACAATCCAGAAATTGATGTCGTCAGTGTTGAAGTGGAAGTTTTTACTTGTAGAGGAAGTTTTGAATTGACATGGGAAAATGAATTAAAATCAGAAATCGCAACTTTGGTTCGTTTTATTGCAGAAACACCTGCTTATGAACCGAATTCATTTGCTTGGGACAGAAAAATGAATGAATAATGGAGCACTTTGCTAAAGCTGATGGAAAAGAAAGTCGGCAGATTTGAATGAGTGGTGCTTGGAGATGGTGTAAATGGTGTTTGACGTTGTTGTTTAACATTTTCGAGCTCATAACTCTCACAACTGTATGATGAGGAATTAATTGATTTGAATGCGAATTGGGTCACGACTAAAATACAATGGTAAGACATTTTGAATTCAATCCGAATATTATTCAATATTGGTGACTGCAAAATTTCTGAAATTCAATTTGTTGAAGAGAGAGATAAAGCTTTAATAAAGACATTGAGGGTAGTGTAGCGTAATGCTTTCAAACAATTTGATCTTGAGATTATTTCAATCAAGACGTTGTGCTGGAAAAACTTATTCCGTACGTTTCCACATCGAATTCATTTCATTGTAAGCGAGTTACCATTGATTTATTATCATTATCAACATTTCTCAGCCGGGTGAATAGATTGCCGAGATATGCATGCATTTATACAAATGAATTTTCAATGAAAATTGTATCAAGCACTTGGACACACATTCTTGTCTAGAAAAAAACCGAAACTTCGGATCGGAAAATGGTGCAAGTTGTGTTATATTGATTCACTCATATGGTATCACTTACCGGATCGTGGCAATAGAAAAGCCGGCAACGGTGGTGGTGGCAACGATAAAATGGTGTCGGGTGGTGGTGGTCCAATTTCAAAACAATCATTGCCGCACATTGTTCTGAAAGTAAATAAATATTTATTCGAAAATGCAAGTGAACGAATAAGAAAGAAAAATGATGGAGGTGAGGGATAGAGAGAGAGAGAGATAGCATAAAATGGGCTCTACATATCCATCCAAGTCACACACAATTTATGTTGGATGGGTTTAATCGTACAAGGAGGTTTTTACCAATATTATCTTGTAGATATTGCCTATAATTCTAACAAATCACATATTATTATCTTTATCACGTTTTGGAATATATATTCAGTTCAATTCAATTCCTTGGTATTATATACCTTGGGACATCATCATTTGTAATGTGTCACGATTGACCCGAATGAATTGATATCGGCTTTCAATACAATAATATGAATGATATGTCATTTATGTCCCGATGTCCCCCTTTTCTTTCTTTTTATTTTATTCGAATCTTACATACTCTCGTAACGAAATGTGTGTAAAGGGAAAGGTAATATCAGATTAGCCAATTGAAAATATTTTGTTCCTAATTTCTTTGTAATAAAAGATAAGCTCTCTCTCTCTCGGCCGATTCAATTGTGGATTTTCTTGTACCATCTGACTTGAATACCACTGTGTATACAAACTACACAATGAGACTATTGAATTTAACGATTTTCTTTTTATTTCGGTCATTTATTTGTATTCTCGACATGAAAACATCCAGGATATGAGAAGCAATAAATTTTTTTTTCCTTCGCTTTTCTTTCATTACATTTAAAGTCATGCAATTCATAAAATTGAGTTTTGAGGAAAAACATTGATTTTCGACAATTTTTCTTCTACTTTTCGTTGGAGTGGACGTGAAACGAAAAGCTGATTGTTGTAATTAGACGACAACATTTTCAGAAATTATATTTTTATTAATGGGATTACTTTTGATAAGAGGTTGCATCTTGAGTTCGTTGTTGTGAGGATTTACAGAACAAGAAAATATCGTGGAAACTAGCTAAGTACTTCAAATAATAATTAAATGTGAATAAATAATCGAAAAAAGAGAATATAAATTGGTCAATTGCCGCTCATTTTAATCTCTTGATCTCGTGTTCGGTTCGGATCATATTAGTAAAGGCGTTACTTAAGAAGTTTTTCTTTGGTAGATGCTATTTGCACCCGGGTGCAAATAGCCATATAAATACTATTTGCACCCGGGTGCAAATAGCCATATAAAGACTATTTGCACCCTGGTGCAAATAGTCATATAAAGACTATTTGCACCCAACTCCAACAAAATCGACGCAAATCAAGTTTTTTTTAATGTAAATAATTGAAAAAAAGCTACCGTTTTACTGCAGAAACGTGAGCTGATTGTTTTTAAAAAGTAACGAACAAAGTAATACTTGACTAGCCACTTTATTAGAGAAGCGCCATTGGTACTGATACCGCAAAAAAGTATGTATTGGAATCTATTCAACAATATTATGGTAATAGAAGAATATCCATACATATGAGGTGATGAGTGAGTGTGTGGGCGAAAATTAGGCCAATCAGTAAATCGGAAGCTTTAATTTTATATAAGTTCGTTTATTGAAGACTTGCTTTTACAATGTTTACAAAGTTGGATTATGTAACAAGCTAGTGGTCAGCAAAATAATCTTGCTTTTCAAAGTATGAAAAGAAGGATGTCGTCAAGTAGTACAAAGGTTTTATAATGATAGGTTGGACATTTGTTTTCTTTATTATGTTTTTGTCACTATCCTTTGGCAGAAGAAAAATAAAAAAAAAACTTCATTTGATTAAAGGTTCGGAAAATCGGAAGCTTACAGTGAGACCGACGCGAGACGGCAGCAAAGATGCCTTAAATAACCCGTCCTAACTTTCATTCAAGTTTAGTTATCCCGTAAGAGGGAACGTGCACACTCGATCTGTGTTACATTTAAAAATGTAAAGAGAAAAATTAAAGGGAAATCATTCCATTAGCCTTTCGTTACGTATTGTAAAAGGGAAAAATCCACTGGAATTTAGCCTTTTCGTTACGTTTTGTAAAAGGGGAAAATCCTCTGAAGTTGCGTCTTTTCGTTACATTTTGTAAAAGGAAAATTTCAATCTCGAACTACATTTTGTGAAGAGGAAAATTCCCTGGAATCGTTCCATTAGCCTTTTCGTTACGTTTTGTGAAAGGAAAAACCCACTGGAATTAAGATTTTTAGTTTCGTTTTGTAAAAGGGAAAAATGCCGCTGGAACTTAGTTTTCCGTAACATTTTGTAAAAGGGAAAATCCACCGGAATTTAGCCTTTTCGTTACGATTTGTAAAAGGGGAAATCCTTTTAAGTTTCGTCTTTTCGTTACATTCAAGGTTACATTTTGTAAAAGGAAAACTACAATCTCGAACTACATTTTGTGAAGAGGAAAATACAATGGAATCGTTTCAATAGCCTTTTTGTTACATTTTGTGAAAGGGAAACCACACTGGAATTAAGATTTTTCGGTACGTTTTGTAAATGGGAAAAATCATCTGGAATTTTGTAAAAGGGATGTGCATAGCACAATGGGCCCAGCGGAGGTTCCGTGCGAGTACTACAATTAGAACTGCTGTATTTAATAAAAAACTACAATCTCGACCGATCAATTACATTTTGCGAAGAGGAAAATTTCCTGAAATCGTTACATTAGCTTTTTTGCTACGTTTTGTAAAAGGGAAAATCCACTGTAATTTGACCTTTTGCTTTACATTTTATTAAAGAGAAAGAACTCCTGGAATAAATCCTTTTGCGTCAAGTTTTGTAAAAGGAAAAAATCCTCTGGAATGGAACCTTTCGTTACGTTTTGTAAAAGGGGAAAATCCCTTGTAACCGTTCTGTTAGCTTTTATGACAAATTTTGTAACAATGAAAAATCCTGGAATTGAGCCTTTTTGTTAGATAAATACTAACGCACAATATAGTATATTACTGTTCCCATTTATTAAAAGAAAAGTGAATTTTATAAGCTTCAAAGAAGTATTTTCGTTTGTATAAAGCCAGGCTTCAAAACCGACTTGTTTTTCCAGTGAAACGGCAACGTTTTTCTTATAATTTCCACAACAAAAGCGTGATTTCCGTTGAAGTTGGGTGCAAATAGTCTTTATATGTCTATTTGCACCCAGGTGCAAATAGTCTTTATATGGCTATTTGCACCCGGGTGCAAATAGTCACTTCGTTTTTCTTTACATACTCTCGGTCGAGATACAGTAACATTTTGTTTCCTTTCAAAATTATTTAACTAGAATGTATAATCGAAAGTTATTCTTCTGGCAAGCCTCGATGTTCTCCTTAAATAACAGTAATTTTTATTATCCAGAGACGACGTGAGGTACGTAATTTGACGATTTTTCTGGTTCCCTCCTGGTTTTTCCTCATGCTGTTACCTTAACTATTAAGATAATTCAGAAAGGAACCAGAAACATCGTCAGAATTCCTTGCAGTTCTATAGTTTTGGGATTGGGAAGACAGTGGACCATGAAGACGTCACTTATTTTTAGGAACTGACCTCTGGTCACTTCAAACTTTTTAAAAGTCCAAATGTTAGCTGAAAAAATGGCCATAAAGGTAAAAAATGTCTAATGTCTAGAACAAGGAAGTGCTAGAAACGTCGTGATTCGACATTATTTTGGATGTTTTACTCCATAAACAGTCACAAAAACAATTTCATCCTGGAACGGGAGCAATAAAATAGTTATATCACACGAAAAATGATCGTAAAAGTAAATTGAAATTTTCATAGGGAAAATTGGCAATAACATCTCAAATATGGAACCTCCCAAAATCCTTGAACCGAAATCAAGGAGAGGGGAAGAAGTGACGAAATACGTGTGCAAGAAACACTGGAATAATTATCCCAAATTATAGCGACCTATGTTTTATTGATCTAGAAATAACTTTAAAATTTCTTAAAAGGACCTACATGATTTGTCCAGGTGAACATGGCCGGCCGGCTGAAATCAAGAGTACTTAAATGTAGTTTTCAAATGACACCATTTTTATAAAAAATAAATTGGAAATGGCCAGGGAAAATGGCTTCAAAGTGGGACACCACCGACTCCTCAAAAAAAAAAGTTCCTCCATGAAATATCGGCAATGAGCCATACTTACAAGAACAGCAGAAATTTGTCAAAAAGATATTGTATTTTCAGAGATATTTGACTTTGAAGGTTTTCATATGAATGGCTTTTACGCCCAGGAAAAGCAATTTTCCATTTTCCGGACTTTTTATGGCAAACAAGGTGAGACAAAGAAAATTTCTTAATAACGTAAATAGCACGGAGTCATCGTCTAAAATTATAAAAATCTAACGATTGTGTACCAAAGGACAGAGAGTTCAATTTCGTCTTATAAGAGCACTTTTCGCCAAAAAAATCAACTAGGGACAAATAACTAACCATGTCATGCAATTACAATTTACACGCACTTTACAAGCTACTTAACCATATTTTACCCAAAAACATTTACCAAAAATTAACCTGAGCTATTTGTCCTTGATAATTTGTGTGTTTGAAAACGTAAAAGCAAAAAATTGCGTCAGATAAAAACACGCATTCTACATGTTTTTACGAACACGAGATGTATTGCTTGCGGCTCTCGTTCTTACAATACTATACAAATTGTAAAGAACTACACATTTCGATATTTCTATCTATTTATTCCGTTATCCACCCTTTGGAAATGTTAAACGCGATAAACATTTTTAATTAGAACATACGATGAAGCGACCTTTCCATTCTATTCAAACAGCCACCATTGAATATAATCTATAAAAAATGTTTTAAAAATCGACGATTACATTCAATTCGTTCCACTATAAAATGTTAATTTTCGTTTCCACCTTCGCCTCCGGTTTGCACACACAATACACATCCACGTCCACATGGCACAAGGATACTTATACACACACAAAAGCCATTTCAGTCCACAGAAATAGAAAAGTAATCTAATCTATGCATTTGAAATTTTCCGAAATAGCAAAGCCATTAAACCTCAATCAAATTTCAATTTAGCAATATGTTTAACAATCGTAAGAAACGACAGAAAAAGGCTAGAAATAAAAGGTAGAAAATACGTTTCAATATTATCCCATTATGTTCTGTTTAAAGGTTACAGCCCAGCGTTTTCCTATTTTCCACATTGTTATAGTGCTACCGACGGAATCTTTTATTGCTCCTGCACACACAGTTTTCGTTTTCTTGTACACAATAAACCTTTGAACTCTGCAGCACTATAAAAGCTTTTAATTTAATAGTCGTCCCAATTTAATTGCATAAGAAAGCAATGAATATAAATTCTTTTTAATT
The DNA here is from genome assembly GCF_014529535.1 of Bradysia coprophila. Taxonomy (NCBI): domain Eukaryota; kingdom Metazoa; phylum Arthropoda; class Insecta; order Diptera; family Sciaridae; genus Bradysia; species Bradysia coprophila. The sequence continues at coordinate 377,193 of NW_023503327.1, forward strand.
ATGTACGAAATTGATATAAAATTGTAAAATTACTTCGCCATCCTTTCCTTTGTAGATTAAATTTAGTGTTTTCATAAAATTAAATAAAATTAAAAAAAAGAAGGAAATTCCGGTAAAAGTAGTTACATTAATTAAACTTGATGGTAAAAGTGAAGAATAAATATTTATAATGGAAATATATATAACCTAACGAACGCTTATACGAGAATATATAACGTGCCACATTTAACTGAGATTCAACACTATATATAATAGTGGGCAATTAGTGGTTGCATCCATTGGCGTATTTCTGAATTTTAATTAAATGAAAAGCACGGAGCAAATGAACTTAAGCTATTAAAACTTCGCATTTCCTCCAGAAAAACTGTCCCATTTGGATTTTCTTATTCCAAAATTTTTTCTTATAACTTTTAATAGAATCTAAACTACTTTCCGGAATGGATTACCGCACGCAAAAACTGACATTCTGTGTAGATCCTTATCGTAATGAAAGAAACACAGTCGTTTCCGTTTATTAGTATAATGTCTGTAGTGTAAATAAATTTGGCAGACTGAGTTGTTCTGTAGATAAAATTCGTCGGTAAAAGAGCGGCGATTAATAAAACAGCACAGAGTGTGTTAGTCGGTGTAAAAATTAAAACTACAACGGCTTTATGTATAGCCCGTCCCAAATACGAACAGTAGTACAGATTCAGAACGAACGAACGTCGATATACACTCGTTGGCAGAACATTTTTTTTGTTTTATCTATTTTACATATCCCTACGGTGGTGTAATGGATTTTCACCAATTTTACAATCCCATGGTTAAGTATTTTTGTTTTGCATTTCGAATATAATAGTTATTTGCATGATATATAGGTCGAAAACTGTACTTTTCATGTTTGATTGGATTTTAGCGTAAGAGACCTTTACGACCAATAGCCCCTTGAAGAATGCAAAGATTTTCTAAGGAAAGGTGTTTACTTGATATCTCGCCTAAATATAGGCCAAACACATAAACTCAAATTGATACGATTTGGTTTACTTAAGAGGTATCGATACTTTGCTGAAAAGCATTCATTTGGGATTTTTTAATACTTTAGATGATATTTTGAATGTTTTTTCCAAAAATATAGGAATACTGGAATAACGGCCACGAATGTGTTGGCTTTCAACAGCAGTTTGTAGCAGTTTATGAAAATTTCAGAGCTTATCAGATGATTACAATCAAAACTATTTTTTAATAAAAGCTAATACATTCGTGGTTTCTGATGAGAATGTATCATCAAAAAAAACGAGACACCCAAATGTAGGCTACAATTTTGCTGAAGCATCGATGCCTCTTTATACGAGGCATAATGTACATCGTTACAGCCATCATACACACTGCAACTACCCAAATTATGAAATTTGAGTTAAGGTCGTGTAAATTTCGTTGATCCGAGGCAACAATGAGCACAATATTTTTCACCTTTTTAACACTTCTCATTTTACCTTTTGTACGTTTGGTTGATCCGAGGGAAGGAAGTAGTACGAACTAGGAAAACTTCACACGAAACTGAACTTTTCAACGTTTATTCCTATGTAAAAGCATAAAAGTGTAAGTTAAATGTTTGAATCTCGCTACATTTAGTTAATTATTGGAATTCTACACGTTGTTGTATTTTATTCCTGGTTTTAATTAGATAATAAATGAAACAATTTCATTGATATTGGATCAAATAAAACCAAAATTAAATCTCAATTCAAATTTGCAGTTTTTTTCTCAATTAGTTGATTGCTTGATGTGGAGGAGAACCTTCTTCCAAATAAAAGTTCCTAAATTACTTAACTTGAAACGACTCTTTGGAAAAGTTGGACTGCTTTTAATGATTCCTATCTTTATGCAAAATTCTTATAAAATTTTCTAAGGGCGACTCTAAAAAGGATTGAAACAATGAAGTCCTGAAAGTTATTTTGTGGTCATCGCATCTTAAGTAAGTTACCTTCACGGCACAAATACTTGAAAGTAAAAGTCGATCGGCCGGGTCTCAAACCGAAATTCCTTCTTGTGACCATAACTGAACACATCATTCTACAGAGAATGAACGAAAATTTCTCTGCGTGACCATGGGAAAAACGCTGAGAATTATCTTAATAATGGTTGGAGTGACATGACATTCCAGAAACCATTAATGTTGCTGACGTTCCGGATAATATTTTTTAAACCTTTCGAAAATTAGCACGAAAAGCTTCAATACTTGAAAGGATTTTACACATTTTTCAGTTGAAAGGAAAAATCCTTGCCGATGGCTGTATACACACAGCAAGTCAACATTCTTTTTAACTAAACAAGAAAATTTTCACTTAAATAAACCTTTGCCTATCCTTTTCAAAGGAAAATGTTATTTATGTAAACTTGGCAGATGCTGGTGTGTGTAATGGTATGAAGGGACAAAAAAAAATTTGTAACTCGTTTCCAGAAATCATTTACTTCAGTGCACTGAGCTAAAACAGCAGTATTGACGTTCGACGTGTTTGATATATTGTCAAGCAATTACCACCCTTCCTTTAAGTCGAGAACAGACGATCAATCGATATTGGTGATATCGGAGACTACATCGTTCCAACACCACTGTCAGAGCAATGACGCAACGTAAAAAATTTGCAAATAGATGCGATCAAAGAACTTGTTATACCACCTCCCCTCTTCGATTTTATACGTCCTACTTCAGGTTATACAAACAGCATAAAGTGTAAGTATTTGAGAAGGTAGCTGGCTACACTATTATTATGTGTAATATTACGGCGACAGCCTTTTCGTGCAAGCCTAACAAATCATTGCTCGTATGTCGAGTGTGAATTAAAGAAATGGGTTGGATTGAATTAAAAGCACCGACTTGTGCATATTGGCGGCACTTACGTTTATGTCAGAGTGTTACTAGGAAAAAGATATATCAATTTTATGTCAACTTATTATCGAATTTAAAAAACTCAACGATGCGACAGGATGTGACACGACAAATTTAATTTTGATTTATGATCATTTTTCACCGCCTTTCTGTTCGGTTAATTTTTTTTCCCATATTTTCCCCTATCACACATAATTAACTTCAATAGCAGAATGTGATTCACGAATTATTGATAGACGAATGTCTAAGTTGGAAGCATAAAATAAATCAAACAAAAATTTATTCAATAAAAATCGAACCGTGAAGCTTCCACTCCGTATAACAAGAGTTTCGCTTCCATTATTGTGAGACGAGATTATTCAATATAACGAGAGATATATTATTGAGTGAAATATTAAAACCAACAGTGAAACATAATGTCGATTTACTGCTAATTTAGCTATAGACAATGGCGCAGACAGATGGCAAATTTAAATGAAAATTGATGGGCATTAAGATGCTTGACTAAAAGTTCCATTAAGAGCTAGACTGTAAATGCTGTACCGTAGCAGAAATATTGCGAAAATGATCCGAATTCGTTTCCATCAATTCTAATCAATTTCTAATTTTATAAGTCTGAACATAAGCACATTATACGGTCTATATTATACAATGCATTAGACGAGCGCATTTTCACCTTGACTTTTGCTCTTCAATCAGCGCACTGCAAGCATGAGTGCTAGAGTACTATTTTATATAAATTTTCTCCACATTTCTTTACAGTTCCAAAAATTTGTTTGATACACCGTCCAGTTTCAATCATGCTGGAGAGTTGATTGATGAGTAAAATTGGAGAAATATCTCATTTGAACATTTCCCTCATTCAGTTTTAGTAGAATAAGTGAGTCCAGTTTCCATTGCGTCTGTTGTGCGTGAGTCAGACTTTAGTTATTTTAGGAAAGATACCGATGACAAAAAATAAGCATTGAGGAAAACGAGTTGAAAATCTCACCTGCAGCTGGTAATTTTGGCTCCAGGAAATCTACAATAGTTACGACAGATGTAGCGCCGCATACAAAAAATACAGCTGTCGCAGAATGTATTGCAGATTACCTGGAACCAAGATAACCAGCTACAGGTGAGATTTTTAACTCTTTTTCCTCAGTGTGGGCTGTGGGTTATGCACTGTTATATTGATGTTAAAAATGATGAAGTCAAAAATTTTGCAAGTCAATTCGTTGGTATACCTTAATGATCAAAAGAAGTAGTAGATTCGATAATTTTACTTGTGTTGTGTCAGCAGTTATATCAGTTACAAATCTGTCAGCTTGAGATGTGCTTGAAGTAACTAAATAAATTGATTTGGTTGATTAAAAAAAAATCTTAAAATTTCAGACGACTCCAGTACGATTTCAACCAGCTTGTCCGTTAGCAAATTTTATAATAAAAAGGTGTCTGCAACCACCTCAAAAGCGTCTTACTTTCCACAGATCCAACGCCTTTCATGTTTATGCATTCATTCCTAATCTAATTCGATGTCAAAGTCAACGCTTTCCTGTATGGTGTGGCCATTTTATATCTAACATATCAATCGGCTATACGTTCTTCACATACGAGATATAGGAGAAGAAATGTATGAACGAAAAAAGAGACTCGTAATGACTGGGGTGCATTTTCACTTAGCACAAAGTTGATATTACCCGAACCATTTATAAACTTCAACCGAATTTACGATGAATTCGAATCCCAACGGCATTATGATATGTGGATGGTAACTTGAGTAAGCTTTTTCGTCCTTTACTCAAGTAGTTGACAATAGATTCCCAGTAAGATTTTAATCATTTTGAATATGTATCATTCGTGCTAAACTTTATCGAACACTTGTGCACCCAGAAAAATAAAATTCAGACAATGTTCCGGGTGTGTGTGTAAAATTTATCGGATCATTGACATATATACATGGACAATGTTTTCTATACGGAGGTAACGCCAATCAGACGCGCGGCATAGCACATTAGTTCGTTGCTAACGACACCTTTTTTTTGAAATGGTTGACTGTGATTTTCTTGTATTTCACAAAAATATTTACACTCGACTTCGTCTCGACGAAACATACATACTTATGCAAAAGTTATTCTCTCGGTATACGAATTCACACGTATACTGTAATTTCGTGGTTTCAATCCAAGTGATGCAAATAACTATTTCGGACTATTTTTTTTTCAATTATATAGCCCAACCACAGCTACCACATTCTTTACACTCTCTCTACCGAAAATAATTTTCTAACTGGAAAAATATTCCGGTGTCTTTTTGTAATTTACCGCAATTAAATTTTCTCGTTCGGAAAATTGTAGAAGTCTATTGTTGGTTGCTGATGTAAGTTTTAAAACAAATGTTTGATTGTTGTAGCTTTGCTGGGAAATATCATGTCATTTTGACTGAGAAAATTATGATTTACTTCCATTGAGATCTCTATGATTCCCATGATTCCTAAATTCGAAGGTATTCATGGTAATTTTGATATCTTAACACCTTTTCGAGTCAATTGATACAAAATTAAAATTTCTTTGAATTTTCGTGTCAAAACTAAACTAGCAGCATCATAAAGTTCACTGGAAAAAATCACTACCGTACGATTCATCAAAGAAGATTCTCCAAATTCTAGTATGTTTTGTCATACAATTAATTTCTAATGTCAGAGCGCTCCTCTTTTTGTAAACCAAATTCACTGCTATTACATACGGAGTTAAAATCCGTTACATAGATAGTCGTCTGAGATTTATGATTGTATTTTCTGACAAATCTTAGTTGAGCGATTTTTTGTTGTTGTTTACCGGTGAATTATTTGTGTTTATTAAGCGAAATACGGAAAAACGCGTTATTGTTAACCAATTTTATCAACAAGTTCTCAATGCTATAACCCATTAATTATTATCATTTCATCTCATTTACAATTGAGACTGTTGGGATCAAAAGTCGGTCTTTTCCATCTGTCAAAAGTGACGTTTTAAACGTCAAGTACAAAGTTTTGAAAAAACGGTCAAAATTGTTGGTGTGCTTGAATTGAATCATAAGTACAATAGAATTAATAAAAAGTCGGTGATTGAGTAACCTTTTTGTAAATTTAGACTTTTGACGTATAAAACGTCACTTTTGACAGATGGTAAAGTCTCAATTATTGTGCGTTTCCAGCTGAGACTGTTGGGATCAAGAGTCGGTCTTTTCCATCTGTCAAAAGTGACGTTTTAAACGTCAAGTACAAAGTTTTGAAAAAATGGTCAAAATTGTTGGTGTGCTTGAATTGAATCATAAGTACAATAGAATTAATAAAAAGTCGGTGATTGAGTAACCTTTTTGTAAATTTAGACTTTTGACGTATAAAACGTCACTTTTGACAGATGGTAAAGTCTCAATTATTGTGCGTTTCCAGCTTAAGTTATTTAATTGTCTGGTGTATTATAAACAACTGATATTTGATGCGGTAAGCATTTTTTATTTTTTACAAAATTCGTTTTTTTTAAATTTATTAATTAAAGCCGGAGCATTATAATTTGATCGATTCTACTCATTTAATTCATTTTTAAATAATTGTAGTTTTCGAAGAAATCATTTCGAAAACATTACAGTAAAAAAGCTTAGACACGTGCATTTGAACGGATTACCCGCAGGTATACCGCGAGTAAACAGCTCTAATGCGCATGTGTAAGCTTTTATACTGGAATGTTTTCGAAATGATTTCTTCGAAAACTACAATTATTTAAAAATTAATAGAATCGATCAAATTATAATGCTTCGACTTTAATAACAGCGCATTAGTAATTGAACCTTAAAACAAAAGTTGAGATAAAAATTTTCGTTCCATTGGGGCTGGTTAAAATCTTACTGAAAATTCCTTGTAATCCAATTGGACCAATGTAACCCAATTTTTTCATGTCTACCAACCTAAAGTAGAAAAAAATATCGTCGACATCTCGACATGTTTTATTTTTCCTAATCAAGTTTGAGCGTCGAAGACAAGTACTTAATCATTTGTGGACATAGATAACTGAAACTAATGTAACCCGAACATTAAACGGTATTTAGGGTAACTTAGCTTTTTTGTTTTTTTAACATTTTCATTGAATTTTTCAATATCTGAATGGAAGTCAGAACTACAATCAAAAAGAGGCCAATAAAAACCAATTTAAACCAATCTTAAGACTATAGCGAAGTGTAGATCTCTCAGGGGTCTAACAGAGTTTCACTATTCTCGTCCTTTCGATTTTTATTTCGGGCAATTCATTGGCTTTCTTTGACCCATAACCCAAAAGCAAGCACGACTAAAGGAGTCGTCCACAAATGACGTGACGTAAAAGTACCGCAAAAGGTGTGGTGTCATTTGTGAACGACCCATTGCATCCTTTACATGTAGAATAACGTTTAATTTTACATTTCTACAGATAAAACGAAGAATGAAGGACTTCAAAGCCGGGCCAAAACACCAAAAGAAACAATTGAAACACTGCAAGCGCAAGTGCAATTGCAAGTATGGTTCTCTTTACTTCAGCAGAAGTGGAGCAGATGCCAGTTTCATTTGCTCGTCCGTCCACAAGCAGTCAGTCACGTCGTAATAAGAGTCACAGTCACACAGTCATATGGACTCACTACAGCCGCGGCAATTTATTACGGATAATATAATAGGGTTCTGCTTTGAATACCTCCAGCAGGAAGTCTACAAAGGCCACGATAAAATATTGTTTTTGCACCTTGTGGTGGTGCAGCTTCTAAAAATAAGTGCTGACGCCGAACAACAAATTAAAAATCTCAATTCATAATCAGAAGATTTCATCTTCCTGCCAGTGAATAATAGTGAACACGAAAACGATGCTGAAACACACTGGTTTCTCTTAGTCTTTTCAAGACTAGACAGAAAGTGTTATGTACTTGATTCGACACACAACGAGGAAGTTCTGGCAAAACATACACTTTATACGAACGATTAAAACTACTACACAAAGTCGCCAACATAGATCCGGATCAAGGGTTCAGCTATGGATGTCAGTTCCCGTAGTAAGTCTGAAACCAGAGAATCAAGCTTAATCAAGCATCATGATCCACACACCCGCCAGAAGACATTGAAACTACTAATTCAGAAAAATAATAATCATTTACAGCCAACAGTCGACTTGAAATGAGCCACTGCTCTGTTGAGTCTATTTATAATTTCAAAACTTGTAAGAGAGTTGTATGATATGTGGAAACATCGAACGCTATTCTGCCATTTTAGACGCCCTTTTCCTAGCCCTTTTCAGTTGTATTTAAAAGCTATAAAACCAAAAGAAAGTTGATAGAATAGAGAGGGTAAAAATACACGTCATGCTCGAGTCTCTCATTTTTTTTTTCTTCAAAAAAGAAAATGTGAAATTTCATTTTTAATTTTGTTTATTTATAATCCACTCTAGTTTCGTATTTCCGCTTGAAAACATGGTTTACTGTGTAGTACTTTGATCCGTTAATATAATTGCCGTCGTGGATCATGTTAAAATGAGTTTTTTTTTCGGACTGGAAAATGTTCATCTCTGATATAGCTACACTATTTAAAGAAGGCAAAAAAGCGAAACTCTTTTTACTCGCTGCATACACAACCGGAGTGTATCGTTGGTAATTGAGATTGTACAATGTAACAAGAGTGTAAAAAAAGGCAGCACTGGAATTTTAAAAGCTGTATCGCTCAGATTCTTCATTTCATTCTTTAAAAGTGCAAACTGTGGATGACGGTGTTGTACATAAAATGACAAAGGAAGCTATAGTACAAAAAGCTTTGCACTAACCTCTTTGAATATATTATTTTAAGCAGTCAGATTCAGATGATGCAGTGATGTTTATTTGCACACAAAACAACCACTTCAATGAAAGAAAGCAAAAAAAAGCGAAAGAAAACTTTCTGGTGTTCCGAGACAAATATAATTTCGGAAAATACACTCTCCGGATGGTGTGAAATAGTGCAACGACTATTCAAGTTTGTCTTATCTAATAAATGTGTGTTCCACCAACTGTTTAGTTTGTTGTGTAGTTTAAGTTATTAACAGGGAAATAGGAGCACATAACTTTTGTTTTATCAAACAAGCATAATTAATTTACGAGACTTAAGTTGTATATGATGGGCTAAGTGATAGGATTACTTACAGTGAAATTGAAAAATGCTGGAAATTATCCAGATGAAATAATGCAAGCGGTGGAGTGGAGCAGTATTAACAAGATAGGAAAAAGAAACGTTTGAAATAAAAATAATGAAAAATCTTTAGATTAGGCCTTCTTTGACATACAGCAATGTGCATTTTCATACAAAAACGAGCCATCAGAACAGTCGGAGCGTTTGCTGCGACTGAGCCCCGTACAAACCCGTATATCTATTGCGTACGTGACCCTAGTGCGTCTGTCACCCTACTTTGACCGTAAGCCTATTGCGCCGGTTAATGTAGTTAAAGTAAAATTATTATGGAATGTGTACATCTTAAAAATTGCGCATAGCGCAATTACGAAGCCCCGTACGACGTTCCTTTCAAATGAAACAAAAATTTCAAATCGCCCTAAAATTTTAATTTTTTGTGTATAAATACACATGGGGCCTAGTATCGGCCTCAGTCCGAGGACCCAAATTTTAATTTTTTTTTCAACAACATTCTATTCGGCCTTTGATTACCTTCCAAATGAAACCAAAATTACGAAAAACGGATGAAATTTGCTCGAGTTATATGTAAAATACACATAGGGCCCTAGTAGCGGCTTAGTCCAAGGACCCAATTTTTTTTTCAACAACTTTCTATTCGGCCTTCGATTACCTTCCAAATGAAACAAAAATTACGAAAAACGAATGAAACTTACTCGAATTCTATGTAAAATACACATAGGGCCCTAGTAGTGGCCTTAGTCCAAGGACCCAAATTTAATTTTTTTCAACAACATTCTATTCGGCCTTTGATTACCTTCCAAATCAAACAAAAATTACAAAAAACGGATGAAATTTACTCGAGTTGTATGTAAAATACGCATAGGGCCCTAGTAGCGGCCTCAGTCCGAGGACCCAAATTTTATTTTTTTTTTTCAACTACATTCTATTCGGCCTTTGATTACCTTCCAAATCAAACAAAAATTACGAAAAACGGATGAAATTTACTCGAGTTCTATGTAAAATACACATACACGCAAAAAAAAAGTCGTACGGATAAAACGTACATTTCGACGATGAGACCAATGGTTGAGTTATCAGTACAATGTATGAATAAAACGTATATTGGAAATTTCGCTTTTTTTTTAATTTTTCTAGAAATAATGTTACTATATTTCGTCCTTTGCCCACTTTACAGATGTGAGATCGATTACTTTATATAAAACAAAGTGCTGGGTTTCTCAAACGCGAATGAAAAAAAAAAAACATTGTCACTGGCGTGAATTGAACTGGGGACCTCTCGATCTTGAGTCAGTGACTTTCGCACTGAGCTAACTAGTTGTTGAGTTACGAACAGTTTACTTTGAAGAGTTCTTTTGTTTGTCATTTCCTTTTAAACATAGTAGAAAAAGGATGTAGTTTAGACGCAGTAAACTGATCTCATCATAAGAATGCAATTTTGGTGGGTTTCGTTTGTTTCTTTCGTTTTATTTGTTCCACGCCTGTTCCACCACATAGAAGTAGCGTTTGCCTTTACGCTTCTTCAATTCCACACGTTTGTGAGTGAAACGACACTCTTTACGCTTCTTTTGTTGACAACATGTGGAACGCTGTGGAACAATTAAAATTGTAGAATGCTAACCAATTGAGTTTTCAAACTTTAAAAAATAATTATTATTGATAATTTATGAAATTTTCGCCACATGTTCCTTTAAAAATATAATGTACAGTTCATCTAGAACACATGATCATAGGATTCTCGGTAGATTTGTACATTTTATTATGCAATTGTAGCTATACATCTGTTCCAAGGCCATACGAATTGTCAAATTTCATCCATAGACAACAGAACCTAAACAATTGCTCATGAAAAATGAGCTGTCACTATATATACGGGGCCTTAAAATTTCAGCGAAAAGCCAAGGTTATGTCGTCTATGGATGAAATCGTCGTGGTTCGGGTTGTCAAAGTTCGCGTTTACAGTTATTTGGAACAAACCTATTGAGCTAGAAAATCTGAGTACTTTTAAGCCAATATAATGACTGGTGAGACCGAATCCAAATATGTATTCTTGTTCTGAAATTTTCGAGTAAGTTAGAGTTGTTAAGGTCGGATGTTGTTGCAGTAATTATATTTTTTTAGGCTCCAAGAGATTGAAGGTTTTAATCAAAAATAGATCCGATTTTTTAGCCGCAACGCATCCATTTGTCAAGTCGGAATTCAATCATCACTTTTTTTAGATGTCGGATTTGGGCTTGTTGATTGGCAATGGCAACTCCGAATCCGATCAGAAACTTGTGAAAGTATAATGGTCTCATCAAAGGCCAGAGTTCAAAATTAAATACGCGTGATAAAATTAAATAATAGAATTCCATTTCCTACGCATTATAAGAACCTCTTTTTCTTGGATGAACTCTCATGGTTCTATTGGCAAGAAATTGATTTTCCGCGGTAATATTAAAATGAACGTTAAAATCGCGTTACATCTTTACGTCGAATTTTTTTAAAACATTGGTCGTTTCAAAGCAATCCAACAGCTTAGAAACCAAACGAGCAATACGACAATACAACAATTAATTGAAATGAATATTTAAATCGAATTGTTCTTTTAAATAATTTGTGAAACAATTCAGATATAACTTTTGACATCAACACCAAACATAATATTATTGTACGTCTTACATGTACACCATCCTACGTCGTAAACGTAAATCATGCTACGGCTAAAACGTACATTTCGACGATGAGACCAATAATGGTTGAGTTATCAGTACATTTAACGTATTATCTGTACATTTTTCGTTTTATGCGTACATCACTACGTCTAGTACGTAGAATGTACGTCTAAAATGTAGATTTTGTACATCTTGAACGTACATCCGAAATTTCCTTTTTTTGCGTGTAGGGCCCTAGTAGTGGCCTTAGTCCAAGGACCCAAATTTTTTTTTTCAACAACATTCTATTCGGCCTTTGATTACCTTCAAAATGGAACAAAAATTACGAAAAATGGATGAAATTTACTAGAGTTCTATGAAAAATACACATAGGGCCCTAGTAGCATTTCACTTCTAAGGCCCTAACTCACGGCCCACTCACCCGATTTTAAAAAACGTTTTTTTCCTGGATTGGTATCATTTGCCGTGTCATTTACATTTCCATCGTTTATTTTGCCACAAATATCACCAAAAGACCTTAAATCACTTAGGTGGCCCTAACTCACGAAAGACCGACCCGAATATGCCCATCTTCGAACTTAGCCTCACTATTTCGACTATCTTTCAGGGAAAGAAAATTTTTGAAATCGGATTTGATTTACTCAAGATATCGACGTGACAGACGGACAGACGGACAGACAAAATTTTTATTGCGGATTCGTCATCTATGAACATAGGCAAACACTTTGCCCTTACCGTCTGCTTCGAATTCCATCAATTACACACGGCATCGTAATCCTATAGGCCCCTTTGTACTTCGTACGGGGCTAAAAAATCTTTTAGATTTAGAGATTTACGTAAAATGTTTTAACTTCAGGGTACAAGCGGCTTTTCACTTAGCCACATTTCCTTCGTGTTGCCTATATATACATGCCAAGCATACGTGTCCGATGTTACAAAGTGTGGAAAGGGTACATATATGTTCCGAGACTGAGCGTGTGAGACGTATAATTTTTTGACAGATTTACAAAGATGAATTTAATGCATATCGTTTCTATTCTACTCGCTCTGTAAAGCTTCACTTGAGGAAAAACAGGAAATTACATCTTATTACACTGGAAACGGTAGTCAAATGGGGTATTTTCAAACAAAAACCAGTGAACATTAAACAAATGTCACGTTCCATTCCATAGAAAAACAATTGCACTTAAACTATTTAAACTAAGACAAAATATACCAAACTTTTGGTGACATGCTACATTAATAAAGGTACAAAGGTGCATGTCAAACTGTATCGCATGAATATGGCTCGCAACATCCGAATATATGCTGGTTTACGTAATATTTAATTCAAAAGTTGATTGTGCAACTATATGCTGGAGGTCTCGCAGATTTCGTGTTTACTCGGTTAATGTTATCGTTTTCAAAACTTCAATGTTACCACAACTGTCATGCTTTTTTCTTGTCCCTCATCCTGGCAGATTAAAGCAGGGATTTATTTTCAAAATATTTTTTAGAATTTTACGAATTTTAAGAAGGATGCCAATCCTAATTCATCTTTTTACGAAATGTAACGTAAAGGCGGTAGTTTGTTCGATCTTAGTGAGTTCGTCATTTTACAAAATACAACGCAAAGACGGGTTGTTCGATACTAGTGAATTAATCCTTTTACGAAATATGCTTTTTGTAGAATACGAGGGAATTCATCCTTCTACGAAATGAAACGTTAAGCCGTTTTGTTGGATCATAGGGAATTCGTCCTGTTACGAAATTTAACGAAAAGGCGGATTGTTCGATCCTGAAGAATTCATTCTTTTTATGAAATGTAACGTAAAGGTATCCAACAATACGCCTTAACGTTACATTTCTCAATAAGGTGAATTCCATAAGATCGAACAAACTACCTTTACGTTACATTTCGTAAAAGGATGAAATCCTCAGCATCGAACAATCCGCCTTTACATTAAATTTTGTAAAAGGACGAATTCTCTAAGATCGATCAAACTACCTTTACGTACATTTCGGAAAAGGATGGATTCCCTAGGATTGTGTACAAAACAAGTTTCATTTTCAAAATATCCAGATTTTTTATTCAAACTTTAATTTTTCCGGGTGCCAATAGTCTCTTTATTATACTGTGGCTAATGGCACCAGGTGCGATTAGCATTAGAATAATAAAGAGACTATTGGTACCTGGTGCCATTAGCCACAGTATTATAAAGAGACTATTGGCACCCGGTGAAAATAGCATATTCGTTTTAATAATGAACTTTTTGAGTTAAATCACATTTGAGTCAATCACATTGAATTTCTGAAAGAAAAACAAATCTACCCAATGTCTTACAGGAGAATCGAACCAGAGACACTTGATGGGAGCTACTTTTTATTTCAAAATTTAATGTCGATTCATTTTCGCCTTAAAAGTTCATTAAGATTATTCAAACATTCCGACGTTCGAATTGCTAATTCTTAGGAATCGATCAAAAATCATTTGGTCTAACGTGTTGCAATGTTGCTTTAAATTTAAAAACAGTTGCTAGTGCAATGCTCAACACTTAGATAAAAAAAAACTTTTTGATTCATTGGGCTATGCTCGCAAATTCATATATTTCACTTCACTTGTTTCCCTTTTTAACGTTGCAGACTGCAAAAAAAAAACTTTTTTATGATAATTTAGCATGTCTGCAAGTGAGTGCCAGTCAATGTAAATCTGAGCGTTGATATAAAGGAAAATTAAAATAAATTTTCAGATTTTTTTTTTCAATTATATAGCCCAACCACAGCTACCACATTCTTTACACTCTCTCTACCGAAAATAATTTTCTAACTGGAAAAATATTCCGGTGTCTTTTTTTAATTTACCGCAATTAAATTTTCTCGTTCGGAAAATTGTGGAAATCTTTTGTTGGTTGCTGATGTAAGTTTTAAAACAAATGTTTAATTGTTGTAGCTTTGCTGGGAAATATCATGTCATTATGACTGAGAAAATTGCAGTAGTTAATTTCGAATGACAGGGTAGAGAGAATTTGACATATTACTCCAATCACGATCCACGAAGACGTATTATTTAACAATATTACAGTGTTCGTTCATGCGTAATGTTATGGTAGAATAATTTCTTGTATCGAATCAGTTTCAGTTCGAGACATGAAAATGGATTCAAAGTTTTGCAGAATTTTCGTTATTTTTTTTTTAAATTGAAACAGACAACGAAAGGGTTTATACACCGTGTTGTACAGTACACAGAGAAAAAACAGCACGATTTTAGAATTTTAAGTATCGTTTCTGCATATTTCCTTGAAGTAGAATATATGAATAGGATGAAACACCAAGTTAAGTTAAGATCTTACAAAGCCATTTGTTGGCCTTCTTCATTTATTGGTTTTGATGGAGTGTCTCGAAACTTGATTAGCGGATAAACAATTAACAACATTTTGTTAATCACGAGATATTTGCGTATTCTAAAAGGCTTTTCCCATACGACAATGTGATTATGGTTTGCCAATTTACTTTAACATAAAAACGGCAAGCAAATCATTAAATCTGTTACTTCTTTTGCATAAATAATCACCTAGTGTTTGAAGAAAAATCTATTACTTCGCCTGGAAAATTGGTCTTTGCTCGCGATAACAGTTGAGTCAACCACAGCAGAGTAAAATAAGCCAGGCAGGAGCGGTTCATTTTCGAAACGTCAAATAAGGGACCTAATACACTGTATGAAAATGAACTCAAATGAACGCTGAATTGAAAAATTTCATTCGCAAAAAATATAGCGCTACTAGATTATTCAGGTCCCTTGTCAAATCAGCGCTCCTACCTGGTTAACTTTACTCTGTCGTGAGTCAATGAATCTAGTTACATTCACTTACCATTTGATGTGGGCACAATCGAGGTGGTGAACAATGTACTTGTTTTTGAGACTGACAGAAAGTGAAAAAATGCACTCGTTGATCGCGAGTCAATTCCTCGAACAGAAAATTTTGATTTTCGGGAAAAATCAACTCAGCGCCGGAACGTTTTACCAGTCAAAAGCTCGTGAAAGTAATATTGTACCGAGGTTCGCATCGGCGTAATATTCGTTTAAAAAAAAGGATTTCATCTGCCTCTCAATCTCCCTATCGCATTTTTCACTGTGTATGTTAATCCATCATCATCGATTAATAATACTTTGAAATGGCTTGTCTGTGCACTTTGTAATACTTTTGTCGTTGCGATTGTGGTACAAAGAACGGCACGGAAAAAAATGAATAAATATCGGAGTTCATCATTCCCAAATTCCAACCACATACAGATAAATATTTTCGAACAATGTTAGTCTTTAATTCCATATAGACGATATAGACTCGATCTATCAAAACCATAAAGAAATCAAAGATATAAAATATTGCAAACGACATATTATTTAAATTGATTTACTGATTTACTTCTCATACAACATATTTATGTTCTACCATTTTCATAAACATGAAACAAACACCCCTCAAAATGCTTTTATTTTCGAATTCAATGCTTTATTGTGCGGTAATAAAAATTGGCTCACGATCAAAAAGCTGCTAAGAATAGCTTTCATCATAGCAAAATGAGTTTAGTGTTGTGTACACACACAAAAAAAAAGAATGAGAGACTCAGTACTCAGTATATATTACGTTTTATAACTTTATGTATATATCATATCGTATCATATCTCTACAATACTGGAACACATTTTACTGTGGGATGATGATGTGGATACAATGTGTATGGTATTTACATTCTATTAAAATGTTGCAATTTGCCAAAAGAAATTCTTTGGTTTTCGGAATTCCGAATACAATATTTTCTGTGAAAGAAATCAGCATTTCTTCAAAAAGGGTGGATATGCTCTGCACATTTCACATTGCAGTACTAATCTAGTGCATATATCTATATATACATATTTTGCAATCCAAACCCAATATTTACACATATAGATACTTGTATAGGCATGCGAGAAGGGAGAAAGAGTATGTGTGCTGCAGCAATACTCATATATAGTTATCAAAGCATTTCCCGACCAAGCATTAGAAATACAGATATTCAACTTAGGGTCGACTTTTCCGTTTAGTAGACGAATATTTAGCATACAGCAATTCTGCATAGCAACAAACAAAAATAATGTGAAACAACGTTGCTAAGTGACACCGGGCTTAACTTAGGACCCAGTCTTCGATTGATTTATACATTTTTTGTTCGATTCTCCTGCTTGGTTTTTCAGATGCTTTTCCGTTTAGGATTCTCTAGATAATAAAATATTGAATGTTCCCCGAAAATATAGTTTACATGGCGCGAATACACACACACACATACGGAAAAGCAACATAAAATTTGTGTCTAAATGCTTGCCAATTTATCTTCAAATTAGCTTTCATTTGGCTCCGTTTGCGAATGCTAAAGCCAAAGCTTTGCCACATTCATAAAATATCCAACTGAGTTGGGTTTGTTGTTTTGGTTGAATTTTATGCATTTTCATTGAAATTGTTACTAATGCTGCTTTTAACATATTTTGAAAAGTTCATGGTGTGGCATGGTATAAATCAAGAATAATTTGCTTTTTAGGTTAGAGATTTTGTTTCGGCTAGTCAGTCTACCCTGGGGAAATTCAATTATGATACAGAATCAATTTATGCATAAGTGTTGCGGTTGTTGTTGGGCGTTCGGATATATGGAAATGGAATAGAAAGTTTTATTTTCTCGGTTCCTTCCCATAAATTAGCCGAATTTACATTCGAAACTACGTGCGTCGATCAAATTAATCTTTTCTTTAGGTGAAAGTCGTCGGTACCACCACCAATTTGTTTCAGACTCTAACGAATTGATAACCAGAAAGAGATTGATAATTATTTAGGTATCAGGGGGAAAAGTGATTTTCTTCCTGTAGTACCAAAACCGTCACATTCACTCACCAAATTTAGTACCGAAAGAGCAACATTCTCCCCTACTATTTTCTCTCAATTTTCATTCCCGCTTATGTCATTTTCGATCCTATCTTTATTCTTTCCCAAATGTGTCAAGTTGTTGTATGTACGCGAATGTAATGTTTTTAGTGTTTTGTGACAATGCATTGCATTCATACGGACTGCTTTCGGCATTCATTCGGATGTCTTTCGGCATTCCTACAGATTGCTTATTTTTCGACATTTGTGCACACGGAACGGACTTCTTTAGGCATTCATACGGATTACTTTCGGCATTAATATGGAATGCTTTTGCACCGGTATGTTGTTCAGTTTTGTTGTTATGTTTTGTTCGGAATGTGACTTTGGTACTCCAGGAAGAAAAATAGTATACAAACCACGGATCAAAAAGGTGTGTTTTAGACCACGGTGGTGAAAACGTCCAGGGATGGAGCGACGCGAAGCGGGTCTAAAACACACCTTTTTGATCCTTGGTATGTAACATACTATTTTTGGGGAGTGTGTAGTGTTGCAATGTTGCAATGTCTCAACACTCATTTTGGTATGTTTCACCGTACCTGTCACCCCTTTTTTGGCTAACTTTTGTTATCGCTTCCGATGACAGCAGCAGATGGTAAAATCCGTTCTCAAAAAGTTAGTTTTCCGTCACGTTCTGACGTTATTATTGTTTGCTATAACATTTTGTGCAACGGTTAGGGAAACGTAAAAAGCTCCAGAAACCAAAGGCTAAATTAAACTTAAAACAATAAGTCGGTGGCACCGACGGCTTTCAACTTTCCCCTTTCTTCTAAATAACGAACTTCATCATCCACTCATAACATGTCTCTATATAGGCGAGCTTCTGATTGTAACTTAATATTATGCATACATTTGCTATAAATACCATCATTTTTACCCTTAAAATTATGATTTCGATTAATTTCATATACAAAATGCTATGCCATGATATCTAGATAAATTATGAACTTATAAACGACATTGCAATAAATCAAAATGTATTTTAAGTGGGTTCGTCTTGAGAATTTATAGAATATGAATTTTCCATTCAACGGCAGTGAAGAAGTGTATGGGCTGGAGGGCTGCCGTTGAAATAAATTTATGAAAACGTTTATTGCTTATTCGACCGATCACTTTCAATTGTTTCGAATGGAAAACTATACAGATTTATGTTCCAAGTGGTGTGGGAGGTTGCGGGCCTTGTAACCACCGCAAAACTTTTATATATTTTTACAAGCGAAATTCTTTGAGCTGCTGCAAAGGAAAACTACGAAATCGTTGAAAATGACTCGGTTTCTGTTTCGAGACTAACTCGGTAATTGCTTTAAACCTATTACAAACTGAAGGTTTTTGATTCAAAATCTGGTACTTCTTCTGTTTTGACATACGCTCCGCTATAAGACAAACAACTAACTCTCGTTGCTTACTTTTGACTTTGTCGACAACAAATGGCTAGCTGTTTCTTTAAGGTTGAAGCTCTCTGAAACGAGGGTAATTGAGTATCGTGGATGCAGTTGACCGAGAAAGAAATAATCTTTGTTTTCACGTTCCAATTTTAAAACAAAATTTAATTTTTTTTTTAAATTTTTTCCCACCCAACATATGGAGTATAGTTGCACTCTATGACAGTCCACACTGAGGCCCGAATATTTATAACGAATTAAGCAATCTTGAAGCAGCCAAAGTTTTTCACTTTGAAGAAGTTTTATGCTGAAACTTTATCGAGAAAAAGAACTTTTCAAAAGTAGAACTGAAATTGTATTGCCAGGAATGCTATGACTGTATAGTTTCGGTAGCGGACGAGAAAACCAACCGAAAGATCGGAACACAAATGAAGAAAAAAAAAATTATCAAAAGAGATTTGTCGAAGCTGTAAGACAGCCTTCAGGACATCATTAAAACTCACTGCAGAAGCGGAAATTTTCCTTTGATAATTTCTAACCGGCTTTCATCCTCAAGGGAATTTTTTGTTTCCTCCTCCTACATGAAGCAAACTAGTTGACCCGCTCGTAAGGTTATTGGTTTAAGGGTCAGGGTGAAACTCTAAGAAACTTTTAAACAATTTTTTCTTTCAAGTTAATCCAGGAAAAGATTCCTCATTATGCGTAGCGATCATCCCGAACGAAATAAGTCCAAAACACGCAAAAGGCAAAAATTGTACAATTCCCTGAAAGCAGGTAAAACTAATTTGCCTTCCACCAACATGGCATAGCTGCAATGACTCTGTCTCCATATCTAAATACAAGTACGTCCCATCTGCGAAATGAACGAACCACCGCCCCAATTTTCTTTTTGTGCATACAAGTCATTTGAACAAGTTAGCACATTTAATTTCATGGCTTTGTTGTATTTTCCTTTCTGGCATAATTTGACATAATTTATTCCAGAAACATTTAAAAGGAAAAAAGTGAAAATAAACGGAGGGGAGTGAGTGTTGAAATACATTTTTAATGAGAAGATTGCAGTTTTTCGTTTTGGTTTTCACTGTCACGATTCTGCTTAAAGAAAAATTTAATTTTCACCTTGATGGGGTTGCATATTCGCTATCTACATCAGATGTTTCTAGCGGCCGGGCCGTTAGGCCGATAGCCGAAACGTTTCTCATCGAATTTCGCGCTTTTAGAATTTAGAAAAAAAAGACTCATCAATTGAAAGTCGAAGGCAGACACAACATGTTATTATTTTAAACTCAACTATTTACTCTGGCAATAATGTTTTTGTAAGACCTCGAATGTGGCAAGTGCACAGAGAAAAAGAGAATAACCACTCCAATCAAACAACACCATTGGCCTTACAGGAGATAGTTTTAGGCAATCAGTTCTTCGTACATACCAATTTTGCTTAACCTGAGACGAAAAGCTCAGGGGCGCAAATTGCAAGAACCGAATTTCCGTACACAGAAAAACAAAAACAAGACTCCTTTTCACATTTATTGAACTTCAGGGAAACATCCTTCGGAGAAACATCCTTTCGAAGGACAAACAGAGCTATAGCTCTTCCCTTTCTCGCACATCACGTAAAGTGGCGAAAAAGAAAAAAGAAAAGCTGTTTCGACCTCGAGAACTAGCGGCGGTCACAGGTCAGAGTCGACTGACCATCTTCAGTTGCTTCCGCTAGCCTCTTACACAAGACAGCAGCAAAACTTTCCATGAACAACTGTAGGATAGTTTGCATTGAGACATTGCCATCTGCTGATGGAAAATTGTGGAAGGCTGCTATCGATTGAGGAGGCTGAAAGAGTTACGTATTAAGTTTTGCATGCTCCCCACTGTCGACGAAAGTTGGAAAATGTAAGCACATATCTGTCGACCCGTGGAATTACATTTTTTTCTTTCGTCCCGCAGTAGGAAGCATATAATAGTTATTTGTGTATCTGTTTTGGACGATTGTTTTTAGGCAATTTCGCGAGTTACATGCGAAAGTGCCTAAAATCAATCGTCCGAAACAGATACTCAAAAAAATGTTCATGTAAGGGGTCGAAAACCAGAGAAAATCTCAAAACTCCCTCATTTTCGGCCCCGACACATGAGCAATTAAACGCCGACCAAAGGTGAGCGTTGTTTTTTTAACATTTTTGCTGTACTCTCAAACTTTAAATAAATTTAGGCATGAATGGTAAAGGCTGCAGTTTTCATATTTTATTTCGATAAAAGGGTTCACTTCATTTATATAACAATGCTCTTCGAACAAAATTAATTTGTTTTGTATTTTCGATAATTAAAATTTCGGTAAAACATGGATTAACAATTTAACATGCCGAGCGAAAAAAAATTAATTAAAAAAAAAAGTTATCGACAATTTTATCAAGAGGTTTCCGTTTTCCACCGTGCGTTACCAGTTATATTTGTGTGTTGTGTGTACTAAGAACTGGCTATACCCTGACATATATTTATGTAGAAAAAAAAAGAGAACCATTCGCCGATCGTATTTTTTATGAAGAGATAGATAGACCCGACTTTACGAACCTATTTCATGAAGTGAACAAAGCCTTGGGTTAATGCATGTAATTCAATAAATTTCTGAGAAAAGGATTTATTTTCCTGTTTGATTAGGCTTAGTTTTATGGACGTTTTGTAAGAGTTAATTTATTAAAACACTAAAATGTACTGTGGTTTCAGTCCGGTTTCGTCATACTTTCATTTAATTACGAAACATAACATTTTAATAATTTGCTTTCTTTTTTGTGGTGCAACTTTCGTTTCTGCAACTTCACCGTAAACTTTGAGATATTTTCCAAAGTGTGACGAAGCTTGATTAAGTTTTATGTAGTTTCCGAAAGTTTTGTGAATTTAGCAATGTTTCATTTGTTCGTTCATTTATTTGTTTTATTCGTGAAAAGTCTAAAAATTAAAATTTTTAATTTTATTTTTACGTTTCAATAAAATCAAACTTTGTTCTCACATTCATTGCACGGCTTTGTATTGTTTCTATTCACCTTTGAAATGGAGACTAGACCTGCCCTGATGCATACGGCATGGTCCGGTAAAAATGTGACGTTCAAAATAAGATCCCGGGCACAACAAAATTAAATATTTCCGGTTCGATCGACAATACGACACTGATTGCATATTTAATTTGAACTTTTAATTAATTCAGACAAAATAAATTAAATTTTAACAAAGTCTTTGAGTGACGAACACCGCTGGAATTATTCGGTAAAATTTGGTCGACAATGGGCTTTGTTGGTAATAATATGGACAAAACGACTGGGACAGAATTTGTTTTTATGTCAATTGACAGACGATAAAGGAAATAGAAATTTTATGTTCAATGTCTTGTAATAACGCAAAGAAGACGGTCGAATTACCAATAAACTGAATTTTGTGTAAAATGAATTGTTCGTCGTTTTATAATTCGAACCTGCAGTAATCGACGTCGACATTAATGGTCCTTCGAGCCGGATGGATTAACGGATATACAACCCGAAAAACGAGAAATTGGTGAAGAATAGCTGAAATTCGCGAAAATTGGACTACGTCAAATTCGGTGTGTTACCTGTTGCTCAAAAGATCATCGAACAAATTGTTACCATCATCTGATCTGGGGAATCAATTGCATTGATTTTAAGCGAGACAATTTTCCATTGATGGATGTTCATGATTTTAACGAAAAGTAGTTGTTAGGTTCGCACAATTGAGGTTATGTCGTAATGGATGTGGTGTGATCCGGTGTCGATGTTCAATGTTTAATGTGGTTATTTCATCATCTGTGTGCAGAGTGAATCGTAAAAATGAACAAATTGCTTAATCATCGTGCATCACATCAACGCTTAATTTATCGCTTGGAAACATTGTCAACAGTTTTCGACGAGAATTCACCAGCGTTAACGTCGAATTTAGAATTGCTGGAAGATTATTGGATCGAGCTCCAATCCGTACAGCTGAACATTAAAGACAAAACAGCTTTGGGAGAAAGATACGATAACAAACGTCTTCAAGTCAAAGCACATTTATCAAACCTCTTTTCGATCAAGAGGCTATGGCGTGTGAAAGTGCAGAAGCGTTACGATTGTTGTTACGAACGACACAAAAGTGTTTGCGCTCGTTGAATTCGTTGGGTGGATCAACAGATACTTGGGATTGGTTATTGGTTCATCTGACAACTTCAAAATTGGATCCGAAGACAAGACGTTATTGGGAACTCAAACATACGTCGAAGGAAGTGCCAACATGGCAAGAAAAATGGCTTGGAAAATGACTGGGACAGAATTTGTTTTCATGTCAATTGACAGACGATAAAGTAAATAGAAATTTTATGTTCAATGTCTTGTAATAACGCAAGGAAGACGGTTGAATTACCAAAAAACTGAATTTTGTCTAAAATGAATTGTTCGTCGTTTTATAATTCGAACCTGCAGTAATCGACGTCGACAGAAATTTGGTACGAACGGATATGCCTGAGGGATTCTTTTGAAAAACAGCCTACCGAAATCGAACGCATTTTCCAGTGGACTTTTTTATATGTGCCTAGAAAGGACTTCGACCCTAGAACTCAAAACCACTTTCAAAAAAATTCTTCTAAGCTTTTGTGACTGGTGAAAGGTGATCAAAAACCGAAAACTTGCACTTTTCTTACCAAAATATCTCCGGGTACACGAGCCGAACAGGGTTGTGTGGGGTGTCATTA
This sequence comes from Bradysia coprophila, assembly GCF_014529535.1. Taxonomy (NCBI): domain Eukaryota; kingdom Metazoa; phylum Arthropoda; class Insecta; order Diptera; family Sciaridae; genus Bradysia; species Bradysia coprophila. The sequence goes on from NW_023503327.1 coordinate 400,905, forward strand.
GAAAGATAATCACATGTCCTATTGAGCCGAATAGAGACTCATTGGTTTTAAAATTATTCCACACTGAAATATGTGCAGTTGAAGTTTTCAACAGAAAACTTGCACTTTTCCTACCAATATTTCTCTAGTTACACGAGCCGTACATGGTGGTGTGGGGTATCATTTGAAAGGTAATTTTATGTGCTTTTGGGCCAAATATAGTCTTATGTGGTTAGGATGCATATGCGATGAAATATGGGCACTTAAACATTTCAACTTCTCATATTTCATCGCAGATGCTTTCAAACCCCCATAAGACCCTCTTTGGCCCAAAAGCACATAAAATTACCTTTCAAATGATACCCCACTTCACCATGTACGGCTCGTGTAACTGGAGAAATATTGGTAAGAAAAGTGCAAGTTTTCGGTTTTTGATCACCTTTCACCAGTCATAAAAGCTTCGAAGAATTTTTTTGAAAGTGGTCTTGGGTTCTAGGGTCGAAGTCCTTTCTAGGCACATATAAAAAAGTCCACTGGAAAACACGCCCGATTTCGGTAGGCTGTTTTTCAAAAGAATCCCTCCCTATGAATGAAATATTTGAAAGTGATTTTATGGCTTAAAAATCGAGTCTTTCTTCGACTTCTTTATTAGTACCCACCTTCGAAGCTAAATTTTTAATGAAATATGTGGATCTTTGGATTCTTTTCTACCCATGTAAAGGACCAGATTTTTCTTGTGATAATTTGTCCCAGAAACTAATCCTCACCCATAACATAACACCTTCCAAGTGTCGAATGTCATCATCATACCGGCTTACGTAGAACGATTTCTTGCAGTTGTATTGGAAGAATTTACACTATTACTGCGAATAGATCTCCAGACATTTTGTGGCATAAAATAAATCCCCAGATAGCCCCGTTGTCATTTCATATACGAATAGCGAGATTCAAATGGTGTTTCTTTGCGCTACACCCATGTCTTCGAATGTATTCACATTTTTAAACTCGACTTTCCGACGTTTTATGCAGATGTTAAGTGCAAAACATTGTAAATTGAACGGTATCTAGGCACATTTATCACGGCAAATCTGGTAAACTTTTCGGTTTTCGGTAATTTTCAAAGAAAAAGTAAAATATTCAGCGAATAAGCAGACTTTCATACCTATCGATAGTGTGGAACACCAACAAAACTTCCAAACAGGAATCTAAAAAAAAACGCAGAAAAGAAAATGTAAAAATGTTAGTACCCAAAGTAGAACAACTACGGCAAAGCTAACGAAAAACTTGAGAACATTCAGCTATCAAACTGGATCATTTATTACACACGTGTAAGCTTTGAACTTTATTATTTAAATTTTCGGGAAAAACAGATAACCACTTGAGAGCAATGTAATATTACACTTTTATCTCCTGCAAGCTGATATTTCATACATTACGCGTTTCTGCATATAAACACAAACACATACATAACCACAGCCTATACGATTGGATAATTCACACATAACCCACCTAGGGTAAATTTACTTTCCATCTACATATTTGAAAAAAAAATCGCCGAACGGCGGAAGCGAACACGGGACCAGCAGCATATCAACCAAACATGCTGACCACTACGCCAACAAATCACATAACGCGATGCAATTGGTGTCGGTAGTGGTTCGTTAGTCACTTCTACATCGATCAAATAATCAGAGTAGTCGGAATGATGTGATTTGAACGAAATGTTGAGGTGGATAGTATATGTGTGTGAGTAAGTAAATAAAGGATTCTCTGTATGATGTTTTTTTTGTTGTGAATGCGTTTTAAAACACAATGCTTAATTAATTAATTTTAAATCCAAATTTTTGTGGTTATTTCGCTAATGTATGAAATATCAGCTTGCAGGAGATAAAACATTGTTCTACCTTGGTGTATATTTCTCGAATCACTTCTTATGTACAATTGTATATACACTCGCTGGCGCTCGTTATATACAATTGTACATACGAAGTTATTCTCGAAATATACATCAAGGTAGAAAATGTACTATTAACCGAGCAACGATGCATGTCTGTTAAAAACTCACACCCCATGAAAACATTTTGCCTAAACGCAAGGTATCGAACGGAAAATGGTACACGCCGGTAATTTTATTCGTATAGCGCCGGTTTAGGTCGAATTTTTCGGTTTAATGGCATAATTTTCGGTGTTTAATTATATTGACAGTGTGTGTGTGTGTGGAAGATTCACATACAAAGTTTCTGGTCTGGTTAGTTACTATTTCATCGAATTACTTATGCGGTTTCGTTAACAATAAAACTTTAAGTTACATGGCGTAGAAATTGGTGGGAACAATAAGTTCAAAATGCAATTAATTTTGTGATTTGGGCACAATGGAATCATTAAATCTTTTACTTCGTTTGTTTTTAAATATTACCTACACAATGTTATCCTGAGCACAATAGACTTATTAGGGGCCAAGGGCACTGGAACAAGCTTCATCAACAGCTAAACAGACACACTTCTATAAAATTCTACACTGAAGGTTCAACTGAATGACAAAATTGCAAGCTACCATTGTCTAGTGAAATGGTTGAAGTCTTCCTGCTAACGTTTTGATGACTACCATTTCCGGTAAAATAAAGGAAAAAATTGACACAAAACTGTAAGGAAAATGCAATTTTTACGAATCGACTCCATTGGCTGTGTAATAAAAGGAGAAATTTTTTCCAGTTTAAGGAAACTGCAACCAAACGATGACTTGCAGCGAGAAAAAGTGGGAAATTATACTAACTCAACCGTGAAACTTTTAAGCGTTCCTTCTCTTCGTCTTCGTTCTTTAATTGCCAAGGTCTGTTGTTCGCTCGTAAAACCAAAAGCGTTAGTCAATTAAGTATAGTGAATATTACGAACAGTGCCGTTACATTATTTATTCAAAGAACATATAACTGCAGCTTTTACCGACACTTTGGCTGGAATTTTCGTGGTATAATTACCGCTACAGGGCTTTTTATTTTAAATTTATAGAATTGATTTATATTTAAACAAAGGGAAATCGGAAATGCTACAAGAGAGTGGAAATAAAGATTTCCGATGAAATGGGAAGTTTATGAAATAAAAAAGTCAAACGAACTTAGACGTCCACTTAGAGGAGCAAGTTTCCAACTCTCGTTCATTATTTTGTACCTCTACATACAGATGTAGACAGACACCAAACAACAAGCAAGTAGCATTATGCGCAAATGACGTATAATTTATAAGTCAACTTATAGGTTAACGCCGCAAACATCGCACACATGTATTACTCATTCACATAGGCTCTGCTGTAATCTACTAATAAGTAACCTTCCAGAACTTATTGTAAAGTAGATGTGACTTATAATTTCCAGCTTATAAGTTGACTTATACATTATGTACGTCATTTGCGCAAACTCTTTATTGTATGACTTATTTCATCTAGGTTTTGAACAATTTTCTCTCAAATATCAATTATCAAAAGTTGTTAATTGAAACCCCGATGCGATGCGACAGAATACCCGAATCCGAAAAGATGAATCGGACCGGGTTGGACTCGGATTTTTTTATTATCCGAGTTCGGAAAACCTGCTCATCTCTAATGTTTTTAATAAAAAGTGAAATTAAATTACACCCGACCTTCCTCACACTACATACGATTAGATGGTATCGATCTAAGCGAAATATAATACGGATAAAATAAATAGACAAAGTAAACAAACTAAGGATCAGTACCGCACGAAAATCCCGTACGTAAAACCATCAAAAGAGTAGGTGAGTTTGGCGCAGTGAATCTGCCTTTGTCTTCGGAATATTATATATTTACTCGATGTATTTGAGTTCATTTGTTCGGTTTTAAGTTGCTTAATATACGATAATACCACGAGAGCTTAATCAAAAATCCCGCAATGTCTTTCATCTGATTTCTTGTTTAGCGATAAGCCCCTTCTTTTCCATCGGAAAAGTTTTTTTTTTGTTTCAAGAACCTTTATTCGTCGTCACCCCCCTCACCGCCAAACAATATTATCATCTCAAAGTAAACAAACAAATATGTGCGAAAGGCAAAGGCATATTATACTGATATACGTATGCAATTCACATCCATATAAAGACAAACATAACAAATAGCGCAAATACATTAAATAGTAAATGATTCAACTTTCTCAATAACTGTGTCCCCGTTGGGAATCCGTCGAGAAATGTATGTGTTCTCTCCCTTTTCTCTTCCCCATTGTCTATGGGAGATGGGATATACCATTATGTTATAAGTTCAACAATTTTTTTTTTTGGTATAATTTTGGTTTTGTGAAGATTAGGATAAATAGTTGGAAAATGACGCATCACACCCGTCGCTTACAGTTTACAGTTTATTAGCTTCTTTTGTTCAGCCTTATACATTTATACATATACGGCAGGTAGGAGAGGCCCCATAAAAACCGACAAATGTACAAATAGTTAATTTAAATGCCGCTTCCATGCTACTTTATGTCTACCGAAATTTAAATCAACATAATTATTCCAACGGAATTATTTTCCCAACAACGTGAACTTTTCGGTGTATACCTATATAATATTCTAGCACGCCGTTTATCCACTGCACGCGATTGCATGCATTTATACCTTCTTTTTTCAGAATTATTTTCCTCTCTCTATACTGCTACTCTATCCATTTTTGACATAATACGTGTTGTCATGTCATCGTGACGACTTTTGGACAATTTGAATCCTTCTCTATACACTTCAAAGTTGTTGTGGTTTTTATTTTTCCACTGTTTGTTACTCCTGACTCGACGTAGTCGTCTTGTTTATTACTACTTTCGGGTTTTCGGGTGATATATCCATGCATACACACATATTACGTTATATAAATGGTGTTGTGGTTCGGTGCTTGCAGGAATATTATACTGTCTGCTGCGGCTAAAGTTCAACCACCATCATTAGGCATAATCATGAATAAAATATCACCCTCGAAATGCAATAAATCCTCGTCTATAAAAACTTATACATTCATTTTTATTTTATGGGAAAACGTAAAATTAGGGCCCTAAAAACAGTCGGTGCTATTTTCCATTTCCGCATTTTTTCCTTTCTTTTTTTTCTTCTTGCCTTAACCGAAGTTATTTTCTTTCGGATTTATTTATTTATTATTATTTTCTGTTGTTGTTGGCTAAATATCAATGTAGGCTATCGGAGCACCCCAAAAAAAAAAAAATAGATTCCATTTACTACTTAACTACATAATTCCCATTATATTGGGCACTAAAAAAAGTTCATTTTACAATTTGGCAGTACTCCCACAGATTTTCATTCCACCGTGGTCAAATTTCATACATTTGCTACACTCACTTGCAACACTGGCTGAGTTGTGATTTGGGAGTGGTTGTTGTTAGAAATCCACAAAACGTCCGTGTAACAAATGTATCAGTTCGAATCAAAAGTCGGTACTTTCCATTTGTCAAAGTGACGTTTTAAACGTCAAACGAAAATAAATATGCCAAATAGTCGCAAAATATCTTATTTTTCCGTAATTCTAATGAAGAAACAGAAAAGGAAAAATAAAAGATTTTACGACCATTTCGCATATTCATTTTCGTTTGACGTTTAAAACGTCACTTTGACAGATGGAAAAGGTTAACTTTGATTCCAACAGACAGAAATGTAAATATAAATTGCAATTTTAGGATTTTTTGTTAGGTGTGCGCTCGTGACCAGCATTGGAATAATAGTTATTTACGTATCTGTTGTGGACTGTACATTTTAGGTAATTTCGCAAGTTATGGCCCGAATGAAGTCAGATGCGTATACAACATTTCGGCCCCGTCACTAGGGATGGGAGACGTTAAAAGTTATCGATAATATCAATCGAAAGAAATTATCGATAATCGGTTAATCATATCGTTATCGAAAATTTAATAATTATCGATAATTATCAAAATATCGATATCTTGATATTTATCTGAAAATTCATGATAATATACCGATATATCGGAATATATCGATAAATATCGGATTTTCGGACCGAAATATCGATATATCGAATTATCGATATCTTGATAATTATCAAAATGTCAATAATTATCGATTATCGATATTTTTTTGATAATTTTCCATAAAAAAAGTCGATAATTATCGATTATCGATAATCGATAATTATCGATAATCATTATCATCATCGCCCATGCCTACCCGTCACATGAAATATAAATTTCATTAGACGAAATGTATGTTCTTTTAAAAGTTCGCCCTTTACTGCATATCGGACTTAAAAGTTCGCCCTTTACTGCATATCGGAGCCAATCTACTGCTAAAAGTTTGATAAATCTCAGCTTGTCGTCGTATGTTCAAACTAAGGCAAGGGTGAGTTTGAGTATCTAAACTATTTTAATCCAAATTCAAGTTTGTAATCTTTCCATGGCAACAGTTTTCGTGGCAGCGAACGGTTTCCATAGCACCCGTTTCCGTGGAAACAATTTTCATAGCAACCACTACCACAAGAACAATTTTCTAGAGAGTCACATTCATCAGCCTCGATTAGAGTTGTCTTTAACCGAGACTTTTGATTACTCATAAATATAACTTCTAAGCGCTTTGAGTCCTTCAGTCCAATCTATTTAGACTAATCTAGCTTCATTTTGTCTTGTTTTACGCGAGAAATGGAGAGAACCGATTCTGATTAACTGAGTCAGAGTTTTGGGAGTAACTAAAGTTTTGATTTTTAGAGTTGGTATATCTAAATCAATGTGCTCTCTATTCCAGAATCTAGTACTTCAAGACCAATACATACTGAGTGGTTAAAGTTTCTTGCTTGACGAAGGATCTATTAAATAGTTTCCACAATCAACAAAACTATCCATTTCCTTCCATTAGTTTTCGTAGGGTGACACATTCCAAAGCGAGCTTTAATACGAACAGTTGTTCAAAAGAAAAAAAAGACAAATATGCGGCTGGTGTTAAAGCAAGTGTATTTGGGTATTTTACCCTGTCTTATTTAAAATTCGTAAATTTTACGGGAGATTTTTCCGATATTAGATTACAAAACCACACAATTGCAATATTATGCCGGCTAGAAATCAGTTTGTAAAATAAATTCAAAACCTACGACCATACAAAAATTCTATTCCTTCAATTTAGTAATTTTTTTGAGTTTTTTTTTATTGAAAAATGTTTCTTAGAAATCAACATTTAAAAACTAATCGGTACAAAAAGGTGATTATTTTCCAGTTTCAATTTTTGAGGTGAGAATCACAAAGAGTTCGGAATATTCCCTTGACAAATTTGTCCTAGTCAAATTTTATACATAATTCGGACATGTGGGATCACTGAACAATTTTTTCATTTCAATAATTTTTATTGCTCTTACCTGAATTATACGATGAAATTATCCAAACCACGAAATGATGAAAATCTCGTTGTTTCTTCTTATTTTACGGTTCGTTCAGGATAACTGTTCATTTCAATCAAACACTGCACATTGTATGCCAAAAAGAAGTTAAACGAAATTCATTCAAAATTAACAACAAATAATTACACGGTCGTTGCTAACACCGAAACTAACTCGATTCCACAAGACAATCGTATCCGGCATTTTTCTCCTACACACCAAAATAATACCCCATACAAGAAAACCGATTTCGACTATTTTCACCGACCGAATAATAATAATAATAAAAAAAAATGATGAACCGAACACCGGGTTTTTTTTTCCTCTTCTGTACAGAGTATAATATTGAAACAGAAATGGAATTGTCGGTCTTATTTAATCGAACACAAAACGTTTATTAAAATGGCATTCGATATTTTCCTCTTTTTGTTTTCTTCGTGTGGTTCCCAAATATGTACTCTTATTCAATTGGTACAGAGTTTCAATTAGAATCGTATCGATTAAAAAATATTTTGCATAGAGACGATTGTCTGGATTATACACGGCACGATTTGCACGATTCACATAGTACTTTTATTTTTGGTATTCTTTTTTATGTATTTTAAATAAAAAAGGATTTTGTATTCGTTGCATGGAACTTCATGAATCACATTTAATTTTGGTAAACGAAAATCCGTAGATTATTTTCGGTTGAAACTATTGCCGAATCAAAGACACACACACGAAAAATAAATAAATATATTTTTGTGTTTAATTACACCACTTTTCTCTCAACACACAAAAATGATATTAAATATTGTTTCCGTCAAAACACTGTGTGCTGTTTATAAACTACTATATTAGAGTGTACACCTTTGTATGTTAAAATATCTTGTGTTGTATATCCTACGGAATGACGCATGCGTTCCAAAATTGGATGGTGGCAGGAGTCAATGTTATAAATGGATTTAGCCGAAAAAAAGGGGAGAAAATATGTTCTTTCCCTTGTGCTCTGCTCTGGTGCTTATTTTGTATGCGTATACCTATCTATTCACCTTCATTAAATTAGCGGTAATATATTGTTGGAAAGACTATAAGTTTTTCGGGGTTTAAAGACAGAGAGGAAAACCCTCAGAAAACTATGTGGAAATGATAAAATGATCAAATATTCAAATATGATTTTTTTTCCATCTCGTTCTTCTACCTCTTGCGATGCAGAGAATTTTCGTACAATTTTTATATTTTTATTTTATTTTTTTTCCTTCTGGTCCGTGTTGCTTCTACTACATGGCTAAATGCTGCCTTTGCTTTTATGCGAACTACACACATACAATCTATCTAAAGTGAAAAAAAAGCTCACACAACCTTCGAACATCTTGAATCTTGAAGCCGATATATACATCCACATACCTTTTATAACATTCTTTTTATGTTCCTATTATCTTGTCTATATGGATATTGAAGAAAAATTCAAATATATAAAAAAGCACACATCTTTGCCCAATTTCTTTTCTTTTCGTTTTTAAGAAAAATATTTTTTATACTTAGTACCAAAACATAAATATCTAATCTAGGCAAAGAGTAGATTTATAAAAAAAATACACAAAAGAATAAATTACATTTTTTTTATACTTTAGTCTCACTCTCGTTTGGTAGTACACCATATATGCACACAACACAAAACACACATATCCCGTTTCAAGCCCTAGGTATTATAATAGTCACATTTTCACACATTTTCCCCTAAAAAACAGAAAAAAAACAAAATTTAAAACAAAAAATATTACTTATTTATGATAGACGCATTCATATATGATTTTTTTTTCGCCTGCCGTTCTCTCGTTGTATACAAACATTTCGTTTTTGTACCTAATTCATGAAATCCATATAAAGGTATAACTGAATATGTCGTAAAATTCACAAGTTTAAATTATATTAAAAAAACAAACAAACCGACTACGCGATGGCCCTTACGATTCACTGCAGAGCTTACTTTCATGTGAATCAACTTCAGATTTGTCATTACAGAACAAATGTCGCCATATGAAGTTGGTTCACATGAAAATAAGCGCAGTGACAGCAGTAATTTTATGACAGAATGTACTAAAATATGGGAAAACTCTATTACATTTCTTTTTAGTTTCTAAACATCACTATCCTATGGAATGGGAAACCTTTGTTGGCCTGTAGAGGTGCCAATTTCTTTTCCAGTACTCATTTTGTTCTCTACTTTCCGGTGAAATGTCTTCACTTTGATAGATATCCATAAAATGTTTCAGTAGTGAAGTTCGTTCACAAAAGAGCGCCGACATCAGTAATTTTACGACGAAATTGTACTAGAAATTTATTCTATGTACCAATTAGACAAAAATCTATTACATTTGAGCGCAACCCTACTGCTTTTTTGGCTTTGATAAACTTATTTTGACAAAATACAATAGGAGAATGGAATTTAGAAATTAAGGGGAACTTAGAAATTAAGGGTAAAATCTAATTCAATTTAGTACTTTTCTTCATAAAAAAACTGCTGTCACTGAATTACTTTTTCATGAACAAACTTCACTGCTGTGACATTCCATGGGAATGAATCAATGTGAAGTTGTTACACAAAAAAATAGTCCAGTGAGATTGAAGTACTATTAAAAAAAATGTGGCGCCTCTACAGGCCAACCGGGCGAATAAGAAGTGACTGATGTTACAGTAGTGACGTCGTCACAATCAATATCAATATTTTTGAAGTGTGAGCCGATTTTGTAAGTGTACTAGATTTGTTTGTAAACGTTTTAATGCAACAACAGATTTATTTTGTTTTGTTCCGTTTTTATGTAAAATACTTATTTTTTGCACATGCAAAGTCCTCGTGTACTTGTAACAACCATTTTCTATTTTCATGGGACAGGCATTAAAATAGCATACTCGTGTAGTTGCTGACCTCGCCTTCGGCTCTACACTAATAACAGTTGCCATACCTTGTTGCTTAAAACGCATTTGTGAGTTCGCCTAGTATCACAAACTGACCATGTAATGAATTATTTCCACAACACCCAATGTAATCTACTAATCCGGCTATGAAAAAAAAACAACGCAGGATCATTTGTATTTTTGAATTTTCAATTCCCTTTCAATTTCCTTTCGATACCCTTTCAATTTCTAAAGATACTTCCTGTCAATTCCTTTTAATTGCTCTTAATTCCTTTTATTTCTTTAATCGCTCCTCCGCGCAAAAGTCCATCGACTTTATACACAAAACGTTCCTCCGCTCAAAAGTCCATGCTTCATACGCAAAAAAAAACAATTCGCTCCTCCGCCCAAAAGTCCATCGACTTTATACACAAAACGTTCCTCCGCGCAAAAGTCCATGCTTCATACGCAAAAAAAAACAATTCGCTCCTCCGCACAAAAGTCCATCGACTTTATACACAAAACGTTCCTCCGCACAAAAGTCCATGCTTCATACGCAAAAAAAACAATTCGCTCCTCCGCGCAAAAGTCCATCGACTTTATACACAAAACGTTCCTCCGCACAAAAGTCCATGCTTCATACGCAAAAAAAAAACAATTCGCTCCTCCGCGCAAAAGTCCATCGACTTTATACATAAAACGTTCCTCCGCTCAAAAGTCCATGCTTCATACGCAAAAAAAACAATTCGCTCCTCCGCGCAAAAGTCCATCGACTTTATACACAAAACGTTCCTCCGCGCAAAAGTCCATGCTTCAAGCTTCATACATACAAAAAAGTAACATTCTCCGCACAAAAGTCCATGCTTCATACACAAAATGTTGCAAAAGCCCATCGTCCATAAAATGTTACATTTCTCTTGAAATTTCCATCGACCATAATATATACACGGAAGAACACGCAATTATTGTGCGTTGTGTTCTTCCGTGTATATATTATGGTCGATGGGCTTTTGCAACATTTTGTGTATGAAGCAGATGGACTTTTGTGCGGAGAATGTTACTTTTTTGTATGTATGAAGCATGGACTTTTGTGCGGAGGAACGAATTGTTTTTTTTGTGTATGAAGCAGATGGACTTTTGTGCGGAGAATGTTACTTTTTTGTGTGTATGAAGCATGGACTTTTGTGCGGAGGATACAATTGTGTGTGAGAAAAGTCTATATAAGCCGGTTGCAATATGAAAATGAAACATACTTCATTTGACAGTTTCGAAAATTTCGTCATGAAAAATAGGACCAAAACACGTTTTCAATGTCTCGTTTGTTTTGAGCATAAGGCTTTTGAAAAGTTGATGGAATAGATGATATTGTCGGTGATGCATTTTTTTGTAAATTTGGTTTGAAACTGGAGCATTTCGCATCGGCAATGCCCCAGCCTAACATTCCCCCGACGAATGGGTGCAACAAAATTTCTACATTTCAACAATTTCAATCCAATCCAATTCTACTCGATGTTCTATGGAGATATAAAATTCCTGAAAATTCTCTCATTTTTTTGCCACATTTTCTCTTCAATAACTACAGATCGAATGGCCTCCATTGATTTTATGGCTCTTTTGGGTGTTTTCTCTGTTTTTGAGAGAAATTCAAATTCAGGAATTTTAGCGATATTTAGGGAATTTTCGGGAATTTAATTCACTAAAATAGGCCCTGGATATTGATAATATGAAAGTGAATTGATTTTAATTTCATTTATTGACCTCGCGATTGACTTAATGTGATTGTTGTTTGTAATTTTATTTACTGAAATTACTGAAAATTACCGAAATGAACCACAAATTAACTGATTTAACCGAAAAAGTTGGTAGATTTTTCGTCTTTAGGTAAACTTCAGTATGCTGACTGCATGAAAGCTCGCTGAGCTTATACTAATTACATAAAAAAATTACAAATTAATGTGGAGAAATTGGATTTCGACAAACGATTTAGATATGAAAATTCTACTTAATTAAAGCAAAAATGAATATGAAAATCCAACTGATAAGACAAAGCTCTCTAATGAGCTCTGACTAATGTTCGTTCATCGAGCAAAATGTGACATAAAATCAATTGAATAACAAACTTGGTATTAACAGACGTTCGATCGATTTTTCTCACCTTTTGAATCGAAACTTTACTTTCGATTAAATATCGTTTGAAAGTTGACCTCTTCACTCATGCGAATTTTAGCAATTGTGGAATGTCCACAGTGAAACCAAAAGTTCCCCGAATGTCGTACAAGACGAAAAGGCGATGGCAAATTTTATTATAACGAAGTACAGGCATAATAATAACAAAAAAAAAGGAGAGAGAAAGATTAGACACCCCCTTTATATTCCGATTAAATATCGTTTTTGATTTGAAATCAAAATTTTCGATTATATTTACGTAAATAACGACGACATGTGGAAAGACATCACATCACCACACACTACACACGCACACACACAATTCGTATGTTGAGGAGGAAAAATTATTATGTGCACATTGATTGGGAGAACCCATCGAGTTGATTTGTACAGTAAATTTAATAGCTAATTGTTGGCAGTATAGAAAATGGGTGATTGATCAAATTTCGTTTGGAAATATGTAAATTTCCTTTTATATTTTTCCATTGAATCAAATTGACTGAAAAGGAAAGGCGATTGGTGTGGTGTGGATAGAAAGCACACGAACACAATTTTAGGGGATGATGGTTACATTAGCAAAAGAAATGAATTTACTTTGAAGATATTATTAATGTTGATTCGAACAGTTGGTTGTGCTAACCTAACCTGAGATTCGAAATTAAATTCAACAATTTTTATGAGGTTTTTACATGGGAAGTAGATTTAAGTGAAGAAAGTGTAGCATAATACTTCTGGGTGTCATCCACAAATGATGTTGTACTCAATGAGGATCCTTAAGAGCCACGCGCCGTGTCATGAACATACGACTAACTCATTAAAGGACTCTAATCGAGACTCTAATGAAATTTACGACATTTCAATTTTCATACGAAATTTTCGGTGCATGGAGCTTTCTCATCAGCACCACACCTTTCTATTAAACGAAGTGATTTGTGATTGCACCCTGAAAGAAATTTTATAATTTTCTCCTAGTATTAGGAGTTGAACAGGGCTCATCAACTCCAAATTATTCTGCAAAATTTCGATAAAAAAATTCGGAACTTTTTCGGAATTATGCGAAATTTTCAGAAGTTTACAATACTGTAACAAAATGGTTACTTGTTTACCAAGTGTTACCAAGTGGAGAAAATAAGAAATTCCAACAAGAGCGAAACTTTGCTGCCAGAGCGAATCGACGGTTGTTATTCGCTCGAGTTGGAATTTCCAATTTCTTCCCGAGGTGAACACATAATTTTTCACCCGTGCGTGGCGCTTTGATCCACGAAAGAAATACATCAATTTTTTTTACCATTTTCAAAAGTAAAACAGAGGACAGTTGCTTCGAGAAAAAAAAAACTTTTGATCACCCCATGGGAGAAAAAGAGGTGAGAAAATAAAAATGTTCTCACCTCAGCTGTCATCCCAGAGAGCGTCAACAAAACGCCATCTTTTCAACGCATTTGAGTAGAGAAAATATCGTTCTTCCCGCCGCTCGGACGAAAATTTGTTTGTTTACTCAATTGCTTAAAAGCCTTTTTTTGCTAAAGAGCCCCACTTCATTTTAACAAAATTATCGTCTGAAGTTCGGCGAAAAAACATTATTTCATTACCTTAAATCATGGCTTTAAAATTCTTTTTACAATGTATAATCGCGTAATTTTCATCTCGCTATCAATAACAGACGGCTAGCCTAGGCGTTTCTAAACGGTCCATTCAAACACATTGGATATAAGTTTGCAATAAAAAGAACCACCGCTGACACTGGTCAATATTTTAAATCTTTCGAAAAAATGGCACACCCTCTTAATAAGTGGCTGAAATGCTTAATTTATGGTGTGAAGTTAGTAAATCATCCCTGTCTTATGCACTTATTGTGATTTTGAATTCTCTTTTCCATTTTTATATTCAAGTAAGCCAACGCCACAAACTAATTGCATATATCAAGTTACATGACCAAGTATGTTACACCTAATTTTTAACTTGATTAAAAAGATAACACGACTTCAAGAGCAGAAAGAGAAACTATCCAAATGGTTTTGTGTGTATGTTTTGCCTTCACATGTTCATTTTCCGTTCGTCGGAGGAGCCAAGAAAAAAGTTATGTTTGAGTGCACGTACGAACGCAGCTTGTTCTTCATCATTATAACCAATGTTACTTTAGGTGTAAAAAAAGGCTATTACGTTTGATACATTATTTATATCGTTAAACTTTCTGTGGCTTGGCTCGGTCGTGACAAAATAACAAAAACAATTTCAGCAAATGTATTGCTGGGAAAAAGCGGACATTATGAAGAGTTTACATTTCTTGCTATTTGCCACAATTGAGATTTGGGAAGAGATTAAATAATTTTATCGTTGTTTAAATGCTGGAATATGAATGTGTGTAATACGGGTTTTGTTATGAGACAACTAAGAGAAATTAATTATCGAAATTTTGTCATCAGCTTTTTCTGGGCTGTGTGGATTTTCGATATTGTTTCTGGTCTAATTCAATGTTATAAATGAACTCACAGCTACGGGAGATAACTTATTTGTAGTTCAACATCAATTCGACATTAGGGGCCATATATTAGTCACGCACTGATTAACAGTCGTTTTATTATTAAGTTATTCAGTAGCTATGTAACTTGGGAATGCAATCGGTAAACTAAGAGCCGCTTAACCATTATTTTCTTGGAAACAGCTATTCGGACTTTATTACATTTTTAGTTACTCGCACAATTCAGAAGAAAACCTCGCACAACCTACGAAAGTAGCTTCTTCTCAGATGTGTATTCTGTAAGATTTTGGAAAAAATTCAATTCGTTTTTGGTAACCGGGAAATCGGGTTTGGATACCGGGGAGAAACATTTTTTTTGAATCCCCGCTCAGCTATTATAACCACACCACAGGTCGTCTAGAGAATTAATCCCTTATTCAATCCTAAGTAATTTTACTTTTCAAGTAATTTATGGAGGCGTTTCGCGTGATCCAAGGAACTAGGACTTATGACTCCTCTTTTCCATCTTACCCTTTTTTCACACATGAATTCTAAGGACATCGCTTTTTCATTAAGACGTTTTCTTTGTCCTCATTTGTCAACATATGTCTTACCCACAGAGAGCGAAAATTTTCTTCTAGGCTTCAACTAGTAAGTAGGACTCGCTCCGCTCACATTGTTTCTTTTGAAAATAAAAGCAACTAATTTTGAAGAAAGAATATGGTCTAGACCTAAGCGGTACTACCCAAAGCTCATTGTATGTGTCGCCAGTCTTTTTACGGTGTTGCCACTACCACGTGCGTGGATTGTATGATTCGATTATATGAGTGGATCATCTGAAAAACGGGGTGAAGCAAATTCCCCTTCGGGTACTGCCATAACATCCCACTCGTCAAAATAAACATAGCTAACGCCGACCCGTACGAAACACCTATTCGTATCAAAAGCCTTTAATGTGAAACTCTTCATTTCTTTTACTTACATTATCCACTCTTTGCCTTGTTATCATACACAAATAAATTGCCGGAGGCAATATAGACAGCCCCGTACGAAGTCAAATTTCATAAATTCCTATTTAAACAGCTATATACCGCTATATTTACCTATATTTCACTGTAAATAAACATTTCACAGAGGAATATGCTATTATATAGCTCTATATGCCTGTATATAGCTCAATATATTTTTTATTTTTTATTTATTTATTTCTGAGCCAACGGCAAAAAGCTAACTGGCTGACGACATCTCAACTATTTACATCATTTAAACACACAATGAACACTTAAATTAGAGCACAGCCTCAAAATGACTAAATGAACAATAACAATAACAAAATCAAAAGACATATCGTTTCCAAAAAAGTAATCAAGTACAAAATTTCTCAGTTTCAGTTCATATTTTGCAAAAACAAAAATACTACAGCATACATAATGAGAGCCTAATTTCACAAAGCACAAAAACAAAAGCAACTCAGGTCAATTTAAAGTTCTTCACTGTAAATTCAAAAATGTAACATGATGAGCTCAAGGTTTTGGTATCAAGAATTATTGGTCTATAAACTTTCGCTTCGGCACAACGTCGATCTTTCGCTTATGAAAAAAATCTCGAACACAAACGTCAGGCGGCCAAGAATTCGGACACATTATTACGCTATATTTGTCTTCGGGAACAGTTATTTTGTATTGGAAAAAGTTCAAGCCGTCTATACTTTTACCAGCGGGTAACAGAAGCGACACACGAGTCTTCCCTCTGACGAAGTTCAGCTTATCAACTAAATATTCGGTCAAGTAATCGGCAGAGACATCCTTTCCAATATTCGAAACAACAACGCTCTTATAAGATTCACGATCACAATGGGGAACGTCATGCGATTTCACCATATTTCCAACACATGATGACTGATGCTCAAGCTCTGACACTGGACTACTGTTGAACGAACGAACAATCCCTTCGTCTGAACAATCATTCGCTGATGGTGTGATGAAATTCGTGGAATTCGTTGCAACCGCTGCACCAATTGTCGACATAACATTTTCAGTCAAGGACTGAAAGCCGTGAACAAATTCAACCAGATCGCCAGACAGTGATTTTGTCAATAAGCCAATTGACTCATTGATTCGATCTACCGATGCAGCAATGTTTCTGTTTCCACTGTTGCAGTCATGGCAGAACCAATGAATATTAGGACACGTATTGACAGCATTCAGCATTGATTTGTGTACACCAACGCATTTGATATGAAATAGTTGTTGACAAATTCCGGCGCATGAAACAAAGTCCGAATTAGTAATCGAACAATCGCACTTATAGCATTTTGACGCCATTGCCAGTCGGAGCGAATGATAAATGACAAATTTTTCTCTCTCCACTTTACTCTCCGTTTCACAATATCAGCAGGAACAAAATCGGAACAATGGGAATGACCTTTTTGTATTCTATACTTTGATTGTTGATTCCAAAAAGTCCAAAAAAACGTATTTTGTTGTGATTATTCACTAAAACGACACTTTTAATGCAAACTTTCTAGCACAATTATACTGAAGTCAAGCAAAAAGCTCAAAAAACGATCGAAAATATCAAGAAATCCAACAAAATCATACGAGCAAAGCGAAACACGTCTGTCACACCAAACAATGTCAAATATATATAGCTGTATATAGGTATATATAGATGTCCATATATGGAATCCCTGAAACCCCTCACACTTAAAACATTATTTCCATGTTAACAGAAACTCTCTAAGTATCATTTTTCCCAAGATATATCACTTTTAATAAAATCCAATATGGCCGCCGGCAGCCATTTTGTTAGGAGACTGGAAATAGCACTGACGCTTTACATTTGTTAATACCTTTCAAACAAAAAAAAATCATGAAATTCGGTCAAAATTTACTCGAGATATTGATAAAATACTCCACGTTCACTGTACGGCCGAGTAGCCAGATAAGAGCTCACTCCAAGAGACCTAGCTCACGCTCCGGAGAACATAATTTCATAAACTTTTTTTTTCCCTGATTGGTACGGTCAATACCTATCTAATAAAGCTAAAACGAACGAAATATGTTCAAATTTGGCCGACCTACAAGCAAAAACTGCTTGCCGCCCTGTGCCTGTTCCACACCAAGGGGTCTAACTCACGAGTCGGTCATCCGATTTCCATAAACTTTTTTTTTGTCGATCGGTATTGTAAATACCTTTTATTTGACGTATCACTTACAAGTTTAACGTTTAAATGTCCGGAGATATCTTCGAAAAAACGTAAAGCACTTATTGGGCCACAGCTCGGGAGGGGTCGATCCAAAATCACTCATCTTCGAACTTCGCCTGTCTTTTGACATTACCAAACGGGAAAAAAAAGAATTTTCAAAATCGGATGCGTTTTACTCAAGTTATCGTGCAGACAGACAGACGGACAGACGGACATTTTTTTTTTCGCGGATTTGGCATCTCTAGACAACCACAATAGGTTTCCCCTTACTCAGGGAGTCCAATTCGACGTGTTACAAACGTATGCGTAAACCTATAAGACCCCAGTACTTCGTACGGGTCTAAAAATTTGGAACCTCGAACGTAATGTACTATTACGTGCTTGTGGTCGGTAAATGCAATCTCAAACTTCAGTGCCTCTGACAGTACATATGAATCACCAAAGTAAATTTTTAGTGAAATTTAATGACATATTTCTCAATGTCAGGCCCTGATACGAATAATAACCTAACGAATATCTTCACAATTAACAATGAACGGTTAAACAATGCTCACCGTTCACACACCAGTTACAATTCATAATATTCATTACGCAGTGGCCACAAATGAAGTATCCCCCTTTTCAATCCTTCTCAATCCAATTTCATTCCACGTACGTTCGCAACGGTACAGTAAGTGTACCATGTAGCATGTACACCTTATATGCATATATACACTAACGTTACCAGCGCATATATACATGGGATGAATTGGATTAAGACGGCACAAAAAGGATGAAACTTAATTTATGTTCACTGTGGCTCTGCCGTGTATTTGCATTTGTGTAATCAAAAAAAAAAAGTATGAAAAATACATACTTTCAGTACGAATTATGACCGTAATTTAGAACATAAAAATCAGTCGTCTCTCATTTATTATTTGTCAACTCAAAAGCCAGGTATGATATGTGTTGACAATGACGTTAAGTTTATCTTTTTTTTTGTGTGTGTCAGTCAGTATAACAACTCCGCACACACTCACTAAAAAAAGGAAGAAGAAACAATTTCCATAAAAGTTTTTCTCTTGTGTGTTTTGACCTTTTCCTCTATCCATAATCCATAGTTCATCCATTCTCGTGTTTAGTTTTAGTGTGTAGGTACGTTGTGTAAAATAAGAAGTAGAAGAAGAAACGTTCGACTGTAAAATGTTACTACGCCCTCCAAAGAATAATTTCATCTCCCTTTGCACCCACTGACAATTGAGTTTATAAGACATTTCCCATAAATAAATTAATAAAACATTCTGGTAATATAAAGCGATAAATTTCTAACGATTTTGGTTTTAAATTACGTACTTCAAAAGGGATAAAGCATAAGAAGTAAGCATTAAATTATCAATTATCTTAATACCTTTGTTCACAGTGCTTTTTTGAATAATAAATGAATTCTTCGACTGTTTGCACTCATTTAAAATTAAAATCATTTACCGACTTCAATAAACGTTCCAGATCCTTTTATGTTTAAGATTTTAAATAAATATACACTCCCCGTAAGCAAAATAAGTATACCAAAGATTTCAATATTAATCTATGTATTTGATTTGTGTTCTTGTGGGATAAGGCAGGCATACGTAGATATACGTGTGTGTATATAGATATACGTCGCACATGTACATTAAGTTTTTATCAGTCTATATACATAAATATATTTCAATATGTAGAGAGAGCAACACTTGTGTATACAACCATCATGCATCCAACAAGCTCACACAACACGCATATACATATACAAAATAATATTACCGAAAGCTTATTGAAATAAATAATAAATATTCAAACATGGTTTCTGAACAGAATGCTGATTGTGATTGAGTGAGGCTTAGAGATTTTCGGTAATTTCATTGAATATATATGGAAAGGGACATCATTCTACGTGTTCTAATTTTGGAAAACATTGTTGTTTTCGAGTCGGAACATATTTTAGAAATTTACGTCCTTATTTGATATTACAACAAACTTGTACACAACACTGGTTGTGTGTTACCTATGTGCCTATGGAAACGATTGTGTTTCGAACAGTGTGTACGGTATTTTTTTATTAAAAAAAAGAACGTGATTCAAATGTGTAATTAAAGGTGCATGCACCGTTCGAATATAATATGTCTGCCTATAAATGGTATTTCAAACAAATCATTAGACTATGTCCTACGATGCGAATATGCCGAGTTGGATTTATAGGTCCCAGCTTTTTTTTTTGGTAAATCATGCCCCTTTCTGTTATTGAATCTGATTTATGTGAACGTAATTAACATCTTAGGATTAGCTGTAATTTTATCATCCTTTAAATCATGGCATAGTAAAATAAACCAGGCAGGACCGGTTCATTTTTGAAACGTCAAGTAAGGGACCTAATACACTTAATGAAAATGAATTCAAATGAACACTGAATTAAGTTGAATTTATTTTATTCGCAAAATGTAAGGCCACTAGATAATTCAGGTCAAATCAAGCGCTCCTGTCTGGTTTATTTTACTCTGCCGTGTTTCATTGGTCCATGTTTCAAAAAAAAATATCTAAAGCAAAGGCAAAAATTAACCATACGTCTCGCCGTACCTATTTGAATCATTTGCTAAAAAAAAATTAAAATTTCACTGCAAAAAATCACGACCGTATACGATTCAGCAGAGAAGTTCATTGCAAGTTTTGCATTCCACTCGAGATTCCACTTTGGAAATTTTAGTTCTAAAAAATTCTGAAAAAGTTCAGAAAAAAACCTCCGAATTTTTTCAGACTCTTCTTGTAATTTCAGATTTATCAGAATTTTCAGAATTTTAAAAATTTCCAAAAATAAGCCCTGCTCAATACCATCTTCCCCTGCATAATGACAACTACAAAATAACTTGTACATTTTCTTCGATAAAGATACATATCAAGAAACCAGTCGATCCTAAAGTACTACTGCATTCAACCTAGACCTTTCGTGCGAGTAATTTACGTGCAATTAAGATCAATCCTTAAACTGAGTTAAATTTTTTAATTTTCACACTCAACATTAGCCGCCATAAGTCCGCTGAAAATTAAAAATGAATAACTGACGAGGGTAAAAAAAGAAGTGCGTTCAATATCACCCATTGACGATTCTCTCATATAATTATGAATCACACGGTGTGAATCGTGTGAACATGAATATCGTTAGTATGACTATCGAGTTCTAGGAATTCGTTACCTCTGTTCTATGCATTAAAATGATCTGGCATTATAAAGACATATTTGCTTGCGTGTTAGTTACTTTAAGTATATTGTCGACGTAATGGAAATGTTCATTGGAAACTAATCCCAAATGTAATAGGTTTTGGTGTAATTATAATTCTACTACGTTTCAAGCACATTTCGTCACAGAATCAGCGCTCTTTTTTTACGAATCAACTTTACTGCTTTGATATTACATCTTTGTCCTTCAATGCATTCCACATATAGATCCAAAGGAATTCAATTCGCTCAATCCACAAATATTCAACTTCTAGTTTCCAATGCCTTATTCCTGATCTGGGCCCATAACCTGTGAGATGATCCAATTTACGACGAGAAATAGAATCAATTTTACAGAGTTTGATATTTATTCAACTACAGATTCAAACGCAAAGAAAAGAAGTACTTTAAAAAATGTGGGGCTTCTACAGGAGGTTTCCTACAGCCACCAATCAAGATCATTTAACTAAAGCATGAGAATGCGTCGATGCACAAAATGTTCTTGATCAGTATGAATAAAGTCGTCTCCTTCTGATTGTTGACTGTAGAATTGCCAATCGATATCCGCATATAGTGGAAATTGTCTTCGTTCAATTGATTTTAAAGGGAAACTCTTCGCAAGCCCAATAATTTATTGCACGTAATAAACGTATAGTCGATTCTAATTCACTGGCAAAAGTGTGATTGAATTCGATTAAATTTTTGATATTACAGTCTCGTTCATATTTTACGATCTGAATTTTATAGATTCACAATGGTTTCGCAGGAATAAAATGAAAATATTCCACAATGGAGATTCTTTTCTCCCCGCCATCAAATCTATTTATGAAAATAAATTTAAGCAAATCTGAATCAGGGCAATTTCCATTCAAGCGAGATCGCTTTATCATCTCTCTCCCGTCTCTTAACGCACTTAATTTAATTTCTATAATTAAATATGTGTGTCTATAATTCTAAACACAAAGTACCCCTCAAACGTTGTCTATTTTATACCATCTAAATGGATAGCTATTAATAACAATGTGTCGTAATGTAAACCTCCCCTAATCGACAATTGGCGCCACAAGTCAAGTAGCATGTTTGTTCAGTGTATAAAGGCCCAGCTTTTTTTTTCTTCTCGTCTTTTTACAACAATGCAGTGCATTAATGGAAGTAAAATTTGACATACAGAATATGTACCATTTTCACCAAGCGAATGACTTCTATTTTATTGAATTTTGTTTTTCCGAAAGAGAGCAGAAAAAAATTGTGTTTTCTTTTCGCAATGGATTTTATTGGACGGAAATATATATGTCGACCATGTATCCTTGATGTTAAATTTAATATCCCGAAGATATGCAATACACAGTGAATGCAAAAAGCTTTTTACGAAAAATGTGGGATGATTATTGAATGTGATTCATTCAGTCGGATTCGTCTCAAATAATTACATTCAGGGAAGTGGTGTCACCCACTAGAAAAATATCAAGTCACCACATTTTATTGAAGATGGTGAATCGTTGCATCCGCTTCTGGCAGTAAACATATAAAATATGAATATACGCCATGCACTTTCAGTGTTATAAATTCAATGAGTGAATTATATTCGCCGAATGCATCGGAGACCAGACTGTGAAATTTTAAGTGGAAAATATGAGAGAAAATGTCTGTGTGGCTGTGTGTTTTAGTTTTCAGTTTAATTTTCCAGTTCCCATGTGTGCAGTATAAGCTGCAGAGGACAACATTGTATTTTATGCATATAATATCCCTATTAGCATTGGGATTATCACTTAAAATTTGCCGGATTTGTATGGATGACCTAGAATATTCATTAACCTGATTGATGAAGTGCATCCAGTACATTAGTTGCGAACGAAAAGTGACTTATATTTGAACCGTAATGCATTACCAAAAAAATCGATCTTTCACTGACCTGGAAATAAATGTCTCATCTGTGGTGGCTGGGCTAACAATATTGTCAGTCGGCGGTTCTTTCACCCACTGAGACGGGAAATATCCAATTACAGAACGCACTTTACATAACACAGGAGACTTCAAAGTTTGATTAAGGACCAAATGTATGGAGAAACGTCGACATAAGACCCAAAAGCACATCAAATTACCTTTTAAATGATAACCCACACGACCATGTACGTTTTGTGTACCTCGAGAAACTTTTGGAAGAGGGATTCTTCTGAAAAACAGAACACCGAAATCGGACGCATTTTCTATTGGACTTTTTTATATGTGCCCAGTAAGGTATTCGACCCCAGATGCCAAAACCACTTTCAAAAAAATTCTTCGAAGCTTGTGTGGCTAGTGTGAGGTGATCAAAAGCCGAAAACATGCACTTTTCTTACAAATATTTCTCCAGTTACACGAGCCGTACAGGGTCGTGTTGTGTGTCATTAGAATGGTTATTGCATGTACTTCCAGGGCAAATAGGGTCTTATTTGGTTTAAAATTCATCCACACTGAGATATACACAGTTGAAGTTTTCAACCAAAAAAAGACTGAAAACTTACACTTTTCTTACAGACATTTCTCGAGATAAACGAAATGTACATGGTCGTGTGGGGTGTCATTAGAAAGGTATCTACTTTCAGTGCAAATAAGATCTATTGGGGTTTAGAAGCATCTACGACGAATTATGAGACGTTGAAATGTTTAAGTGCTTATATTGAATCGTAGATTCTGCCAAACTTCCGTGAGCTCTACTTTCCCTGAAAGTATATGCAATTACCTTTCTAATGACACCCCACACGACCCTGTATGTTTCGTGTACCTCGAGAAATTTCTGTAAGAAAAGTGTAAGTTTTCAGTCTTTTTTGGTTGAAAATTTCAACTGTGCATATCTCAGTGTGGATGAATTTTAAAGGTGTCGGGGAATCTCGCACACGCGATCATAGTATGCGTCCTTTTACGACATGTAACGAAAAGTCATGACTGTGCGAGATTCACCACTTAGAGGTGAATCTCGCACACCATGAATTTGTGTGGTGTGCGAGATTACCCTACCCCATTTTAAACCCAATAAGACCCTATTTGCCCCGGAAGAACCTGCAATTACCCTGTACGGCTCGTGTAACTGGAGAAATGTTTGTAAGAAAAGTGCATGTTTACTGGGCAAAAAAAAAATTCCAATAAAAAATGCGTCCGATTTCGGTCTTCTGTTTTTCAGAAGAATCCCTCGTAAGAACAGTGTAAGTCTTCGGTTGAAACCTTTAACTGCACATATTTCATTGAGGATGAATTTAGAAAACCAATACTCTCAATAGTACATGTGATTACCTTTATAAAGACACTCCAGACGACCTTGTACGTCTCGTGTAACTGAAGTTAAATGTTTGATCACCTTTCACCAGCCACACAAGCTTCGAAGAATTTTTTACATATAAACATATAAAAAAGTCCCCTGGAAAATGCGTCGTAGGCGGTTTTTCAAAAGAATCCCTCTACGCAATCTTCTGCCCTTATGCTTCTTGTTATATAAATATCAATTACAGTCTCACCACATTCCAGCCGATTAATTTCGTTTTAAATTGATGAGAATTTCACCGTCATAAATTATTGAAAAATCGTCAAGAAATGGATTTTCGGCTAAATCTTATAATGTGTTTACAAACAGCAATGCTCTACCTATGTGAATTGCTCGGCGACTAGACGCAGCGAAAGTTTCGTGCAAAGAATTCGTAATGAAATGGAAGCAAATCTAAATTTGTACGTACATGTACATTGAGAAAATCACTGTCGGCAGAAGTTTATTGAATAACAAATGAAGGTTTTGAATGAACAGATCTACGCGCGCAACTTGAAGAGAATTGACAAAAATTTGTTGGAATTGATTGATGAAATATTTCGTACAATTATTCCCATTGCATATTAGGTAGCAAAACGAATCATAAATCAAATCAAAGTAAAAGATGCTGTATCAAACACCGAAGCCTATTCGAGACCTAGATTTGGTTTGGTACGTTTATTGATCATCACTTACTTAATTTGTATGATGAATCAAAAATTCCTTCTTCAAACTAACTCTTACAATATGTTTCATAAGCGCTCATTGCTCCCACTTAATTTTACAATACGAAAAAGGTTCAAAGCATAACTCATGTTTCAAGTCTCGAGCAATATTCCATTCCATTTTAAATTTTAAATTTATAACGCTTTACTCACCCGTGCCTTTGTTTAATTGCCCTGAAGCTGTGAAGGAATTTTAAAGAACATTTTCGTTTACATAGTAAAACAAATGCATCTCATATTCGATAGATACTTCAAATTGAACATTTTAAACATTTATGAGAGAAACGGGGGTTGCTGAAGTAAATCTTTGATCCAATGAAGAGCATTCGTCATAAGATTTTCCCAGTTCCCGACCGATGTAAGTGATTCATCTGTTAATGATAAATGTCGGTGGAAACAGCATTCATAAGTTAGTCTGCGTTAACCAATTTCACATTTCATTTCCTTCACAAGTTTAAAGGAATTTTCCCATTGTAGGGCCTGAAAAAAACTGACGATTTTTTTTTTAAAGTTTGTAATGAAGTATATAAATCAACCTATTGTCTTTCCACAAAAAAAAAAGAATCGAGTCACTCTAGTCTATTTATACACACAATGTACTCGACACATTTATTTTCAACTGGAAATTCTGACCCTTCGAACGCATTCTTTGACTCTTTTTTCTGTAGATAAAACTAATTGGAATGTGCTATGTGCGAGGAAGCACATATTTTCACGATTTCCACATTATTATCGTCCGCAGACCGAAATGTGCAGTTCTTTCCCTTTTTAGTTTAACATGTTTGGTTTACAGGCAAAATATATAATATATAAAAAACAGTGGAGAGCGTAGGAAATTGCTGCGTGTATAGTCCCGTACGACTGTCCCCGTGTTACCTATAGTGCGTTGGGTAACATAGTGCTATACATATATCTGTGAAACTTTAATCTAGTACAATATTCAAAAAAATTGAAAATCTGTTAAAAGTTAATCGATTTTCGTTTACATACAACGAACAAGGACGGGATGGTTCAATGCTTACATACTAGCCTTCCACCAAAACAATGCGGGTTCGATTCCCCTGTCAGACAATTCCACACGGAATTTTTCGAGCTATTATATCGTATTGGTAGCGTTGTAAAGTTCACTCAAGCTTCATCATTCGGGTAGTTGCATTCGGTAGTCCAGACTGCACTTGTTTTATTGGCCGTAAAAGGTTGTTAGTTAGGTCTCTAAACAAAAAAAACAAGGCATCAGAACAGTCGGAGCGTTTGCTGCGACTTAGCCCCGTACGACCCGTAATCCTATTTCGTCCGTAACCATAATACGTCCGTAGCCGTAATACGCCCGGAACCCTAATACGTCTACAACCCTCTAATGCGTCTGTTACCAAAATGCAAGTCAAGTTGGGCATGGTCAAATTTACTGAAAGTGTTCATTTTTAAAATTGCGCATAGCGCAATTACGAAAGCCCGTACGAAGTACCTCTCAAATAAAACCAACAATTTACGACATTATTTTAGAAACCCAAAATTTTTTGCCACCTTTCCATTGGGTATTCAATTACCTCTCAAATAAAACAAAAATTAGCAAAATCGGATGATATTTACTAGATGCAAAAAATGTTGCAAAAAACACTTAGGGCCGAGTAGCGGCCTTAGTCCAAGGGCCCAAATTTAAAACTTTTTTTGCCACCATTCTATTCGGCATTCAATTATCTCTCAAATGAAACAAAAACTAGCAAAATCGGATGAGATTTACTTGATTTATGTGCAAAAAACACTTAGGGCCGAGTAGCGGCCTTAGTCCAAGGGACCAAATTTGAAACTTTTTTCCCCACGTTCTTTTCGGTATTCAATTACCACTCAAATAAAACAAAGATTAGCAAAATCGGATGATATTTACTCGATTTATGTGCAAAAAACACTTAGGGCCGAGTAGCGGCCTTAGTCCAAGGGCCCAAATTTAAAACTTTTTTTGCCACCATTCTATTCGGCATTCAATTATCTCTCAAACGAAACAAAAACTAGCAAAATCGGATGAGATTTACTTGATTTATGTGCAAAAAACACTTAGGGCCGAGTAGCGGCCTTAGTCCAAGGGCCCAAATTTAAAACTTTTTTTGCCACCATTCTATTCGGCATTCAATTATCTCTCAAACGAAACAAAAACTAGCAAAATCGGATGAGATTTACTTGATTTATGTGCAAAAAACACTTAGGGCCGAGTAGCGGCCTTAGTCCAAGGGCCCAAATTTAAAACTTTTTTTGCCACCATTCTATTCGGCATTCAATTATCTCTCAAACGAAACAAAAACTAGCAAAATCGGATGAGATTTGCTCGATTTATGTGCAAAAAACACTTAGGGCCGAGTAGCGGCCTTAGTCCAAGGGCCCAAATTTAAAACTTTTTTTGCCACCATTCTATTCGGCATTCAATTATCTCTCAAACGAAACAAAAACTAGCAAAATCGGATGAGATTTACTTGATTTATGTGCAAAAAACACTTAGGGCCGAGTAGCGGCCTTAGTCCAAGGGCCCAAATTTAAAACTTTTTTTGCCACCATTCTATTCGGCATTCAATTATCTCTCAAACGAAACAAAAACTAGCAAAATCGGATGAGATTTGCTCGATTTATGTGCAAAAAACACTTTGGGCCGAGTAGCGGCCTTAGTCCAAGGGACCAAATATGAAACTTTTTTCCCCACGTTCTTTTCGGTATTCAATTACCACTCAAATAAAACAAAGATTAGCAAAATCGGATGATATTTACTCGATTTATGTGCAAAAAACACTTAGGGCCGAGTAGCGGCCTTAGTCCAAGGGCCCAAATTTAAAACTTTTTTTGCCACCATTCTATTCGGCATTCAATTATCTCTCAAACGAAACAAAAACTAGCAAAATCGGATGAGATTTGCTCGATTTATGTGCAAAAAACACTTAGGGCCGAGTAGCGGCCTTAGTCCAAGGGACCAAATTTGAAACTTTTTTTGCCACCATTCTATTCGGCATTCAATTATCTCTCAAACGAAACAAAAACTAGCAAAATCGGATGAGATTTGCTCGATTTATGTGCAAAAAACACTTTGGGCCGAGTAGCGGCCTTAGTCCAAGGGACCAAATTTGAAACTTTTTTTGCCACGTTCTTTTCGGCATTCAATTATCTCTCAAATGAAACAAAAACTAGCAAAATCGGATGAGATTTGCTCGATTTATGTGCAAAAAACACTTAGGGCCGAGTAGCGGCCTTAGTCCAAGGGACCAAATTTGAAACTTTTTTTGCCATCATTCTATTCGGCATTCAATTATCTCTCAAATGAAACAAAAACTAGCAAAATCGGATGAGATTTACTCGATTTATGTGCAAAACCCATAGGGCCGAGTAGCGGCCTTAGTCCAAGGAACCAAATTTGAAACTTTTTTCGCCATCATTCTATTTGGCATTCAATTATCTCTCAAATGAAACAAAAACTAGCAAAATCGGATGAGATTTACTCGATTTATGTGCAAAAAACACTTAGGGCCGAGTAGCGGCCTTAGTCCAAGGAACCAAATTTGAAACTTTTTTCGCCATCATTCTATTTGGCATTCAATTATCTCTCAAATGAAACAAAAACTAGCAAAATCGGATGAGATTTACTCGATTTATGTGCAAAAAACACTTAGGGCCGAGTAGCGGCCTTAGTCCAAGGGACCAAATTTGAAACTTTTTTCGCCACGTTCTTTTCGGTATTCAATTATCTCTCAAACGAAACAAAAACTAGCAAAATCGGATGAGATTTATTTGAAATTTGAAACTTTTTTCGCCACGTTCTTTTCGGTATTCAATTATCTTCCATAAAAAACTAAATCTAGCAAAATCGGATGAGATTTACTCGATTTATGTGCAAAAAACACTTAGGGCCGAGTAACGACCTTTGAGCCCTCCCAACAAGCCCGCGTTGCATCTTACCCAAAAACAATGTTCAGCAACTTTGTTCTACTCGTCAATACCTTTCATTTGATATATCACAAGCAGCTATTGCGTGCGTATTTCGGTAGATATCGTCGAAAGACTGAAAAACACCTAGAGGGCCCTAGCTCTGGAAGGGCCGACCCTACCATGTCCACTTTCGAACTTGACCTTACTTTTGTCGATACCAATCGGGTAAAAAAAGAATTTTGAAAAAAGGTTGTGATTTACTCAAGCTAGAGGGGTCACGGACAGACGGACAGACGGACAGACGGACAGACGGACTTTCTTTTTATTGCGGATTCGTTATCTATGAACATAGACAAATGCTTTGCCCTTACCGTCTGCTTCCAATTCAACATGTTACAAACGGCATATTAATCTTATAAGCCCCCAGTACTTCGTACGGGGCTAAAAACAAACAAAAGTTTCATCAACTTCTTATTTCTGGATTGGCATTTGCTATGTTACATTCAGTTACTCCGACAGAGTTGATAGACAAATTTCCGTTGATTAAGCGACTACTTTTCGGATTTTTTTTTCGTCAAATTTTCTTAATTTTCCCACATTTTTCCAAAAAATGTAAGAAATTTTGGGAAAATGTTTTCCTAAAAATAGTATTTGGTAGATATGCTTGAAAAGCCTTAAGCAGCCTTAGCTCAGGTATGGTTAGCAGCCGAAGCTCAGGAATGGTTGAGGTCAACTGAACTCTTTTTCAGGAGATTTTTTTTAGGCGCAATGTAAACATTTCTATGTATAACGACTGGCCTTGCAGCTAGACAAACTTTTTTGTTGATATTTGTCATCGATCAAGCACATTGCGCTCTCACAGATCGAAACAGTGGCAGAAAAGTTTTGCATTCGATAGTTTGCTCCTGATACTGATGTTTGTTTGGTCATTGGAGGTTGGACGCACTGCGTCTTTGCTTTTCTGAAATATTGTTGTCGGCAACAAATCAGATAGCCGAACCAACAATATTGAGAACACGGAAAAAACACAAAATGTCGATGTACGTTTGAGTCGATCACGTTTTACGTGTGGGTCGCAAATGCTACGTCTCGTACGTAGTATGTACATCGAAGTCGTAAAATTCTACGTCTACATCGTACAATAAACGGCTGAGTGAACCATTGGTTTTGTCCTCACTCAACTACAATGTACAAAACCAATGGTTCACTCAGTCGTTTATTGTACGATTTAGACGTAAAATTTCACGACTTCGATGTACATACTAAATAGGAGATGTAGTATTTGCGACTCTCACGTAAATCGTGATCGAATCAGACGTACATTGACATTTTCCGCTTTTTCCGTGAATAGTCGGTATTTCGATATAGAACCAGACATTTACACTTTCAGTGTGAACATTTGAGTTTTCATACTCCAAATGTTCATAAAAAGCACTGATATGAGTGGTCCTTGGTATATACCAGTGTAGTGGTCGCTTCACCACAAGACCCGCATATGTTATCAAATCGGGTGATGAAATGATATGAAAGTATACTTTCATATCATTTATGATTCACTAGACTGGTACATAGAGGTTGGTCATTTCTTTGCCACTGTCGCCATGGCCTGATGAGACATGTTTTATTTTTAAACAGCATTATTAGATGCAAAAGCATCGTAAGATACTTACACACTATCTCACTGATCGAAACAGTGGCAGAAACGTTTTCTATGCGCTGATTATCTTTTAGAATTCACAAACGGCACATCAGACGCATCAGCTCGCAATCCTTCGTACGGGACTATAAAAAATTCTTTAGTCATCCCAACAGAAAGCATCACCGATGAAACTTTTTGTAATAAAACACAAATCATCAAAATCATTCGTAAAGTAGGTATGGTGTATATATCACTTCATTATATTCATTCATATTGTATACGTCTACGTCTTACACCGTGTTACAATGTACAATGCATATAACGATATAACAAAATTAGAATATCTAAAAAGGGTATTTTGTGATCGACAATCTTAATGTATATTCTGGAGTGTATTTTATAGGAAGCACAAAACTGTTAAATGACACGATACACATAGACACATCCCATAAAAACCACCCTAAACCAATGGAGAATATTAAATCATTTCATACAGCAGCTAAATGTAAAACATTTCCACACGGACAGCATTTCTTGCGCTCTCTGGCCTGCACAGAGATAAATATTGAGTTACAACAATGAATACCAGAAAATTGTTCTACGTCATCGTAGATTCTTTTAGTAATAAGTTAGTGGCTGCACCAGGCTTTACTGTATTTTTAACTGAAATTTGGTATCTATTACCTGAGACACTGAGAAAGTTCAAATAAAGAAAGTGAGTCGAAACCACCAGCAGAATTGGTGAGGCAGGCACTAGGAACTTCTGGAAGTAAATTCTGCATTTGGCGTTCCAGAGCCCTCTGTTACTAATAACAAAATTCAGTCTGTGCCACCTGCTTAACGTAACTGAGAAAAATTAGGTATTGATATCTCGCCGAAATGTAGGCTAGACAAATGCACACAAATTCATCGTATTTGGGTGACGTCATACAAGTCATTCAGTGTTAACATTGTTGCGGCCACCAAAGACTCTGGAGCTACGCAAATCTTGAGTGAATTTCAGAACGTTATCAGAACGTAACACAAGCTAGAAAATTTCCATTCCAAAATGAATAATGAATTCGAAGGAATAACCTAAATGCATGAACCTAATAGAGCGTGGATTTGAGCAATATTTCACTGATTGACGCTGTTGGCAGGTCGATCTTCTGCGACTTCATGGGCAACTAAAATAAATGACCGACTCGCCTGCAGTGCCATTGCTGATTTTGTGATTTTATAACCAAAACCATTTCAATCGCAAAATTTCCTCTGTGCATTTTGTGTTATACGTCTTGGGTGGTGTATACCTCTAGCTTCGTCGAGATATTAAATTAATTTCATTTCGATAAAATTCAATAGTCCTGTGTACGCTATTACACAGATAAATAGATAATTGAAAATTACAAAAGGAAACGAAAATCTCCGTTTATTGCTGTTCGCACAATGCGCCCAGAAATGGGGTATTACACACAGAACATAACATAATATCCCCGAACAAAGTAAGTATCTTTTAGCTCCTACTATACTACTACGACTACCACTACCCCATCGGTTTTTGTTATAGTCTCCGAGATATAATCACCGAACGGTTTTCATGGCGTATTTATTTGAACGGAACATTGTCAGCAAACATTATCACAATGGAACTTGTTCAATGAGCAGGTAAATAGAAAAGATAGAGGAGAAAATCAATGAGCACAGAAATATAATGTCTGATGAAAATCGGCTAATACACCGTTGAATGGAAACTGAATATTAAACACAAACCATTGCGCCAACAATGCAATAATACGCTGCTCGGAGGGTCAAACTTATATTTATGTATAATAATCGTATACGTGTGTGTATAATCGTAAAACAAATGTTATGTACATAACAGAGAACATTGTACGTACACGATGTTATCGTTTTTGTTCTTCCTCCTTGCTCTTAAAATACTAAAACCACCCCAATGGTGAGGTCAAACTATCGCATATAATGACCATTATATCGACCCAGGTGAAATAAACTTTCACCCCAACATGTATGAGCAATGAGCTTCTCTGAAAAACATTTCAATCCGTACTAATTACATTTAAGGTATACCAAGAAAATGCCTGGCTATAACCCGCCCGTGTGCTCATTAAATATTTATCGAACGTAAATTCTTCATAGGAAATATATATTTTAAGTATGCTCCTGTTGCCGGTTTACCAATTCCCATAAATGATGAAATTACGGAGAACAGAAGAGAAAAAAAATAAATTATTTTTACGCTCAACTCCATAAAAAGATTCATAGTTGTACGTAACGGGCTCTACTGTTCGTTTGATGCTGAAAAGGTGTAGGTTTGATACTATTTTATTGTTGATGCATCACACTTGAGATCACACTATTATCCTGATGAACATAACATGTACGACGTCCGTCCGTACTATATATACTTTTGATGGCGCATAGAGGAGTTCAATCAATGAATTACAATTAAATTTGTGGAAGATTGCATTAATTTGCGGTGTACCAGCAGTTGAGCGTGAATTGCGTCTAATTGAATTTAGGAGTTTCGATCAAAATCAAAAGTCGACAAAATCGTTAGCATTTAAACGATGACGACACTTAAAGTATTAAGGGGATTAATGTAAAGTGGAAATCCCATTATCACATGCAAAACAATCTTCTTTCGAGATCGAATCAGGTTGAATGGACTAATGTGATATAAAGCTGAGAGGACGGACGAATTGAAAGTGCTAACATCGCCGACTGAATAACAATAAAGTTGCATCATCGCATTCCTGCAGTTTGTTTCGTTCATATCTGTTCTTAGTTCCAAAGCAATTCTGCGAATTATTCGACCGTTTTTACATGGAAAGTAGCGAAATCTTGAAATAAACATATAGAGAGAAATGCAATTTGATTTTTTTTCTCTTGATTTTCGATGCTATTAAGGGTGTTTTTAGACGCTTTCTGGCAATACCATAGAGGTAGACTACCTTTTTACATATTTAACATATTTGAGATTTTTTCGAGTTTTAAAAGTCATCGATGTTTCCCAGTCATAGTCAATAAAGTGTTTCCAGGTTATGATATTTTGGCGCGAAATTTGAAAATTCCTTAGTGAATTTAAATTTTGTGCCAAAATATCTGTATAAACTATAATTGTTTTTCTAACGGTGAACAAACTGTATACTTAAACTCAATGAAAAATAAGCAATTTCGACACTAATTTACTCTAACACTAATTATTCCATGCTGAATTATCGTAGATCTAGATCATCGTGGAACTATCGCATCAGTAGATTCAACTTTGTTTATCGAAAATAATTTCAATGAAAGTAAATGGATAGGTATGGCCAAACGTACAAATTTGTTCTAGCCGGAGCACATACGGATTTGCATGGCGACACCTCAAGCGACCTCATTTCTAGTGCAAATTTCCACTAGAAATGAGTTTGTTTGAGGTGGCGCCATGCAAATCCGTATGTGCTCCGACTTGTATGGACTGGCTATACCTACTTATCTACTTTCATTGAATAATCTAACTACGGGGTGCAAATAATTGAAATTCCTTCTGCACTTAAAAGTTAATCCTCGGTAAGGATCTCTCAAAATTGGTCCGCCAGAAATCCTATAATTTTAATAAAATGCTTGAAAATCAAAGAAAAATCCTTGAAATTAGGGTAAGATACCTTAAATCCTTTAAAATTCACAAAAATTTTCTAGAAATACATGTAAAGTCGAAGCATTATAATTTGATCGATTCTATTCATTTAATTCATTTTTAAATAATTGTAGTTTTCAAAGAAATCATTTAGAAAACATTACAGTATAACAGCTTACACATGCGCATTAGAGCTGTTTACTCGCGGTAGACCTGCGGGTAATCCGTTTAAATGCACACGTCTAAGCTTTTATACTGTAATGTTTTCTAATTGATTTCTTTGAAAACTACAATTATTTAAAAATGAATTAAATGAATAGAATCGATCAAATTATAATGCTTCGACTTTATTTTAGCAAAACTAACGTTAAAAAAATGAAGTAAAAGATTTGAAGCCAATCTCTCGGAAGTACTTAGATCTAATGAAGTAGTAGATCTCATAGTAAAAATGTTGACATCCTTGCTGTCTGTGAAACATTACAATTATTATTATTGTTAACCAACCAACCTCCCAGCACACTACTTTGACACTCAATATATGTGCCCATTGATCTGTTGGTCTTCGTAAATTGTAATCATCAGATATGTCAACAGGTCTTCAGGTCTTTGATATCTAAGTTATTGTGTATTTGTGATAAATGAGCAAGTAATTCCCTTAAATAGAAATCAGCTTGATTCACTTCGTCCTTTTGGAGCACGGGATGACATGTCAATCAGTTCGCCCTTAGACCCAATTTGCATTGTGGCTAATGTAGAGACTAATAATTATAGGACTGTTGTAAAATAATCGTTACTCTGACCACCTGGTTGCACAACAGTAGTCCTCAAAAGTCAAAAACTCCCTATTTTCAAAGATGGACCAAGACGGAATGATTCCGAAAGTAAATAAATAGCGAAATTTGCATCGCGCCTTTTCCGGGAAGTATAAAACATTTGTGGAAGGTAGTTTAAAATATGTAAAATATGTACAGTCGATTTAGGGGGTCTTTCAGCAAGCCTTAGTGAACTTTGGACACTTTTATACACAAGCGGTAAACTTGTTTCGCAACAACAATACATCTGCAGCTTAGCCTAGTCTTTATACCAAATATGTCATGTATGGATAAAACAATTACCCTAAAGCCGCACATGCTCACCCAATCACGACAAGCTTTCAAAAAAGAAAAAATCCATTCAAATATTTTTAGAATTTTTTTTTTTTGAGTAATTAAACGGCTGTAATATTTCCGCAGATTTAATTTAAGGACGTTAAAAGGTACATAAATGCTGGGAATGCCCATTAATTGCAATATACCAACATCAATCCAACGGTCTTTTGAATTAAAATTTTGAAGGCGACAGAATATTAGATATAAAATGATTGAGTCAAAACGACGACTACGTTAATTAGTCTCAGCTAAAATTCCAATGCATAAATTTTCGTCAATTCAAACGTTCTATACGTACCGTAGGTACCCAACCATTGGTTTTATATCCCTTTTAAAACTTTTTTTTTTCGTTTTAAAAGAAAAGAAGATGAATGGAATGGAGAAAATATTTTCATGACACACACACCGCACATCGTAAATGGGGAAAGAAGATAAAAATTCGAAGTGAAAGGAAGTAACACTCCGAAAAATCTCAACAACGAAATAGAAAGGAAAAAAAACAAAATTGAAAGAAAATTATTGAATATCGAATTAAAGAATTAACCCTCCCCCAGTATTTTATACAAGTTCATTCAAGTTCTGTATAGAGCTATATAATATATATATGAATGAATTATTAGTCTAAAAAATTCCATTCAACTGAGAAATAAAATGAAAATATAGAAATCGGAGAAGAGATTCAACGGGAAAAGTAAGATATTTTCCGTATACAAAAATTATATACATTGTACGAAAAGGAACACATGCCATAGAATAAATGATGATACCAAAACCGTATAATTTATATAACAACATTTCCATGCAACTGTACGGGCATACAGATACACTCGGCCGTATATATAGAGGGGTAACAAACATTAGATGAAAATAGAATAGCATGTTGTCGATCAGGCTTTATACTTTCTTCTAATACGGGTGGACTTGGGTGAACCTGGACTCTGACCCGTTTACAAATTAAAAATTCAATTTTTTGTCCAAAAAATTTACCAATAAAGTTCCACAATTGAACTAACCTCCGAAATTCTAAAAAAAAAATCAAAATACAAAGCTCGCTATTCTTGACACACGCAGCTTACCCAGAATAAACAATAAAGAAGAAGCATGTGAGTCACCAAAATGTCTGCTTATATACACCTATCTACCTAACTCGCTTAGAGAAATCTTTTGTGGCAATATGTTGGCAATCTACGACAGATATGAATTTAACAAATTTTATAAAACTCAACCTTTACTGCTAGCCAATCAGCATCGAAGGAAATCAATGAAAATAAGCTCTGCGCTGACGCTAGCATGTTATGGGGTCGAGGGTATCTCATCTACTTGCATCAACTTCACTTATGTGCCTAGGCATTCGGGTAAGTGAGATTGGAAATTTAAAAAAACTGCGGAAGTAGCTTGTCTTCAATAATCTTTCTGCCACGAAAATTTGTTCAATCAAAATTTAAGCTAACCGAATTGTGTCCAGGTTCAAACGATTTCTGTAATAAATTCAACTTCTACAAAGATGTGTATGTATAAGGGTGCGGTCCATTTATAAGATGATAATTCGTCCATACAATAATTTACTACAAGATTGGAGGTTGTGACTTCACCTCAATTCGACTCTATTTTTTGTGGTAAGAGGCTGGTCCAGGAAAAAGTCGACAAGTTTCACTTAAGCATAGATCGCACTACACTCCGTTTAGGAATCGGTTCATTCGTTTACATGACAATAAAACACAAGCCAGTGAATCGAAATGAATTCTTGATCGTAAACGGAGGCAAAACGGAATGAAAACGGAGAATTTTCTGTAAACGGAGTTTGTGCGATTCATTCTTAATACGTAAAATAGGAGCAATGAGAACCCGAAATGTGACCAACCTATCCCATTCACATTGGTTTTTCAAAATTCAAAAATTTAATTTAAAATTTCGATCGGACTGTCCCACTTTTTTCAGATCTGATACATTTCGCAATGAGAATGGACTTTTTTACCTGTCGTCTTACGAAAGGGGTTTAGAGGTAGAGATGTGCGGGCCGGGCCGCCCGAAACTTTCAGGCGGGCCAACTTATTATCCGGCCCGATCGGGCTTGGACCGGTCGGATCTTAAAACCGATCGGGCCGATTCGGATCGGACTTTGAGAAATTAGATTTTCTTTTAAAAATCGACTCAATTACATGTGATTTTGTGTCTTAGTAAATTGTGGTATGGCAAATGTAGCAATTACTGATCATTAAGTAGAGTCCTACTTGCCATAGACACGTCAGTTTTTCACGTTCGCTTGTGAATAAAAACGTTTTATAGCTAAAAGTTTTGATTTTAGAACGAATTTTTTTTCTCGGACGGCCCGAAAAAAGCCCGGACCCAGTCCGGCCCGACATCGTTTGGATCGGGCTTTAAAAATGAATTTCGGACTGGGCTTCGGGCCGGACGGGCTTCAAAAAAAAAACGTCGGCCCGCAGATCTCTATTTAAAGGGTCTACGGATTATCTGTGTAAGAAAAGAAATCTCGTCCATTGATCCGCCGAGCTAAACAGAACAATAAAAACGACAACAGAAGGGCCATATTCTAAGTTCAAGTACAGTCAAATCACTAGTGCTTTCCTCCTCCGCTCATATAATACAATATACGTCGTCGCTATATATACACACTTTTTGTAATCTCATTTTCATGCTCTATATTTTTGCAGAGCATTCATACTAAAAATTCTCTCATTTTTGATGATTGCGTTATATACCTCGTTCCGTTGCCGTTTATTTAGTACACGTTGGGAAAATCGCGACTGAAGTGGTGTTAGAATATATATTGGTATTCGTATTGGTACAAATTGTGTGTGGATATGTTTAAGATGATTGTTTTAAATTAATTAGTGAACGAATTTGGCTGATTAAAATTAGATTAGCAAGCTAAAAGGCTTGAAACTTTAAATTGGACGAATGATTTTGACCAGGTCGCAAAATTAGCCGAACAACACACTGTTTTGTTGGCACATTTATCGTCATTTTATTACGTTTTTTTTATGCTTTCCCAAAATTATCCGTCCACATTTTTGCATTTATTCCCAAACACTCTGCCAATTGTCACATAAGTCATGTACCGATCGAACGTACGAATTTTTTTGTAGTAGTACAGAACATTTTTCGGGTATATTTTTCTAGTCGGAGCTTTTTCCACAACAATATTTCGTGAAACACACACAAAAACGAAGAAGCAGAAGGGAAAAAAATACTTTCGTTTTATTGCCCAAGCAACAGAGTGCTTTAAATGAGTTTCTGGTTTTATTTTGGTGAAGGGATTGCTATGAACTAAAGTGCATTGTGTGATAAATCATTGATACAAAAACCAAAAATCCAACCATAAGGATATAGGTTAGTAGTGTGTAGTTATTGTAATGGCATATTCCAAGTGATTTAGATTTAATTTTGTTGTTTTTTTTTCGTCCGTCAAGTAAAAATTGTTCACATTATTTGCGCGAGAGAGCGAAACAAATGCGAGAGAGACCAGAGAGAGTGAGAGAGACAGATGAATAACAAAGAACAGTTTTGAATTGCATTTTATAAAATTTCCAATTTGACCGTATATATCTACTGTACAAAACCACGCATAAAATTTATGTTTGTGAAATATTATTCCAGCAAACGATTTCATTTCCATCCGAAACAACAACCACAAATTCATCGAACATATTCGATATTCTAATACACCCCCCCCGAATGAGAACTATATAGAATTTAAATCGCTCCAACAATCAAACTAATTCGGTAGTTTTACGGCTAAAGTATTTTTCATATAAAAAAATAATAAATTTGTGTAAAACGTATACACTTCTGTGATACGGATATTTAATGTTGAACTTTCGAGTGGAATTAATGATTTCGAGTATATTACACACGGGAAAATTGTGAATTTTATGTTTATTATACGACACACAACAAAAATAAAATTATTGATTTTACTCCGTTGGATGTGGTGTATATTTAGATTGCTTGAAACTCAACAGTGTATTTTCCATTCAGCAACCATATGTCACTCCAGTTCACGTGAACATGTTCTTCTCTTTTCTGTGTATGGTAGTATAGCTCGACAAGCTTTACGTTCGGTAAAACTTTACCAAGTTTTACACGGTTGTTGTTATTTTTCAAAAATAATTTTTTTGAAAGAAAATTCTATTCCATCACACTTTCCCAATTATATTTTTTTAATTAAAATTTCCGTACCGCCCTGACCTGTCCTGATATCGAAGTATAAAACATTATAATTTTGAGGAATTTTATGGTAATTTATGGTTGTGGGTGGCTTTGACAAGGTATATGATATTCTGACATTTTGTTGCTTAACATTTACTAAATTATTCTAAAAGGTTTTTTCGTTCTCCTCTGTAAAATAATTATTGTATCTCGTTGGCTAGGATGGGGTTTTCCTCTACACAATTTTTTTTTTGCGTTTTGCTCGTCGAAAACTTTATATATTGAAACCTATGAAAGCTTTTGTCGAACAGAGGCAACTATGCTGGGCGTTCATGGGAGAAAAGTTTTGTGTAGTACAACCGAAACTATAACGGTACAGAAAGTGAACGATGTCAATATCAGATGCGCCCACTTGTGGGAGTTGCTTCACAATATTGTTATTATTATGATAAATTTTCGGTAAAAGTTTGTTCACGAAAATTCCCATTCAATTTCGGTCCACTAGGTATACGTTAAATTTTAACACTAAACCTGCAACCGAAGCTTTTCTATTTTGGTTGCAAGGAGAACAAACTTTGGCTATTTTTTTTAGATGATGGGTTGAATTTTGAGACAGTTGAAAGTTTGGAACTTTTTTGTTTTTGTTTTTTCACTGGAAAAATTCATTAAAAAAATTTACCTTTTATCGATTTACGGAATAAGTTGTGATATGTTTACCTAATACATTAGCAACAATAACACCTAGCTTTCTCTTTTGCATAACATTCAGAACTTCGAACCAGAGACATGATATAGCGGGAAATCCACATTCTTACACTTTTGTGTCACATTTTTACCCTCAATTTGGCTTTCCCAGTCTCCATGTCATCTCTCTGGTGAGAATGAAACATTTTTTATAAAATGGCTAAAAACCCATCCAAACCATCTTTGAATATTAATTTATTCAAAACATGTTCAGTCGCAAGCGGAACGTCATTTGCAACTTTTGGTGAATCATTTCTGCGTAGTTATGTGGAAATCTACTTTTATGTTGTTTTAGTGATGTGTATACATCCTACACCTTGAAGCCATTGAAGCCATTGAAACGGTGTGTTAGGGTTTCATTGAACATAGGTATCTAGCTGCTAAAAAAACCTCATCTAACTCACTGTGCGACTTTTCTGCTGAAAATGCACACATTGAATCCAGAAATTATGTTAACGGGGCGCGCTTGTGCTACGTCGTCACTACAGTACAATTGTTGGTCAAAATATTTCCGTTTAAAGTTTCATGAGAAAATCTTGGTTATCCGCCTTACCGCCCTATTATGAGTTTTACATGACGCAGGCAACTCAAAAACTCTGCAAAGCAGTATGGTAGTCAACGAAATTTTTTTGATTTAACGAAATGATCACATAGAATTGTTTGCTCAAATTTCTTTTTAATAGAAATGCATCTTAAAATACATGTTCGCTCCTACCTTGGCCAATTTGTCGGCTAATCCGTTGTAACGATTACCGGAATGCGGTGGCACATGTTCAAAATCAATAAACATATCAGAATTTCGTTGTAATGCCCGATCAAGGAAACGAAAGTCTTTTTCATTGGCAAGCCTCGTACCATTATTGCGACACCAACCGTTTCGCTTCCACTTCGGCATCCATTCGCAGACGGACGATATTACAAATTTCGAGTCGGTCATGACACGGAGTTGATGTATGTCCATGGAAGCTGCTGCATTGATCGCCCATGTGGCCGCCTGAATCTCAGCAGCATTGTTACTAGCCCGACCTTTCACTGGTCCGCTGTAATTGCTAGAGAAAATAATTTAGAAGTAAATAGGCATCATGAATGTGATTGGGAATGTATGGTGCGGAAACATTGACATTAACGAAAGCTTCCGAGAACAAACTGAGAGGAGCTAGGGGAGGCCTACATCCCTTGTTGCTTAAAGAGGAGAAGTAAACGTAGCCTAACGACCATTTTTATACTGGTTGTGATGCACCCTTTGTAAAATTTGTGTGGATTTTTTGACCGAAGAAAAAATGCCTTCAGAGCGTTACACTGAGTATGATTTTGTTCTCGCTACGCTCGTATGGAACAATTATTACTGGTGCTGAAAAAGTTACCATTTCAAAACTCGGTGCATACGATACTTTTGTCTTCTTGCATTGTTTTTCATTCTGCCACTGAAGACTACATCCGGATTGGTTTTGTTATTTAACTATCCAAAATAATTGCCTAGAAAAGTTGCTACTATTTCATTTTTTATGTGTAACCGCAGCAGCAAAACTCACCATCAATATGCTCAGAAAATTTAATTCTTTTTTCTCTTGCCTTTTTGCTATCAAAAAGTTTACATTTTTTTTAAGTTTTTCATTTCACAAATGTAAATAATTTCCTGCAAAGATTACAATCGAGAATATTGTCAAAGCAATGCCATTACCAGTATCGTTACACCATTTTCTATTATGTGGCAAATTA
Organism: Bradysia coprophila; assembly: GCF_014529535.1. Taxonomy (NCBI): domain Eukaryota; kingdom Metazoa; phylum Arthropoda; class Insecta; order Diptera; family Sciaridae; genus Bradysia; species Bradysia coprophila. The sequence continues at coordinate 443,140 of NW_023503327.1, forward strand.
TGTTCAAATTTAAATTATCCAGAGTGGTGAGGTGATGGTTGGCGACAGAAAAAGACAGAATAGCTCGCAAAACGAAAAATCAGATAGTCGGTAGACGAGACATACCAATGGGACAGCGAATCTTGCTTGATGTTTGTCGAGCCGCGACACACAACACATACGTAGGTGTAATGGAATTTATATGCCACCCTAAATTATTTTCTGTTTTGTAGCTTCACACAAAGACTGGACTTCGTTTTGTTTTAAATTTTCTTTCAACTGAACTTCCAGATTCTATTCTCTGACTCTTGCATGCGTCTAAGTCTGATTTTCACATTTTAGTTAACACTTACGCTGGATGATCAAAGTTGAAAACTACACCTATTCCTGCAGCTTCATTCGATCTCCCATTGTTGGAGCATGCCCCATCGGTATACACTTGCACAAAATCGTCTTCGTCGTACAACAACTTGTGCATCTCGTTGAATTTTGAACTTAAACCGACGATAATTTGAAATCTTTAAATGGAACAAGCACTGAGACCGCGTCGAACAGCAAACAATTTCGAAATGTTTTTCAGATATAACACAAGATGATCAACATTATGACGGTCACGGACAGAAAATTTCATTTAAACAAGGCATCAGAACAGTCGGAGCGTTTGCTGCGACTTAGCCCCGTACGACCCGTAATCCTATTTCGTCCGTAACCATAATACGTCCGTAGCCGTAATACGCCCGGAACCCTAATACGTCTACAACCCTCTAATGCGTCTGTTACCAAAATGCAAGTCGAGTTGGGCATGGTCAAATTTACTGAAAGTGTTCATTTTTAAAATTGCGCAGAGCGCAATTACGAAAGCCCGTACGAAGTACCTCTCAAATAAAACCAACAATTTACGACATTATTTTAGAAACCCAAAATTTTTTGCCAACTTTCCATTGGGTATTCAATTACCACTCAAATAAAACAAAAATTAGCAAAATCGGATGAGATTTACTCGATTTATGTGCAAAAAACACTTAGAGCCGAGTAGCGGCCTTAGTCCAAGGGCCCAAATTTGAGACTTTTTTTGCCAACTTTCCATTGGGTATTCAATTACCACTCAAATGAAACAAAAACTAGCAAAATCGGATGAGATTTACTCGATTTATGTGCAAAAAACACTTAGGGCCGAGTAGCGGCCTTAGTCCAAGGGCCCAAATTTGAGACTTTTTTTGCCATAATTCTATTCGGCATTCAATTATCTATCAAATGAAACAAAAACTAGCAAAATCGGATGAGATTTATTCGATTTATGTGCAAAAAATACTTAGGGCCGAGTACCGGCCTTAGTCCAAGGGCTCAAATTTGAAACTTTTTTCGTCACGTTCTTTTCGGTATTCAATTACCTTCCTAAAAAAACTAAAACTAGCAAAATCGGATGAGATTTACTCGATTTATGTGCAAAAAACACTTAGGGCCGAGTACCGACCTTTGAGCCCTCCCAACAAGCCCACGTTGCATCTTACCCAAAAACAATGTTCAGCAACTTTGTTCTACTCGTCAATACCTTTCATTTGATATATCACAAGCAGCCATTGCGTGCGTATTTCGGTAGATATCGTCGAAAGACTGAAAAACACTTATAGGGTCCTAGCTCTGGAAGGGCCGACCCTACCATGCCCATTTTCGAACTTGACCTTACTTTTGTCGACACCAATCGGGGAAAAAAAGAATTTTGAAAAAAGGTTGTGATTTACTCAAGCTAGAGGGGCCACAGACGGACGGACGGACATTTTTTTTATTGCGGATTCGTAGTCTATGAACATAACCAAATGCTTTGCCCTTACTGTCTGCTTCCAATTCGACGTGTTACAAACGGCATATTAATCTTATAAGCCCCCAGTACTTCGTACGGGGCTAAAAAAGTTGGTGTTGATGTGATGCCTCTGTCCCGGCTAGATGGGTTTCGATTTGATTCAGGGACTCACTTATATTTCCACTTATGGAGATAATTATGTAATAGAAAATCCAGTTTGGTTCCAACTGCTCCTTGATTCATAAGTATGATTCCCTTATAAACTTTAATACAACACTTTGTTCACTTCTACGAATATTTATACCTTCTAACGATAAGCCAATATCAACTTTGTTAATAAGTTTGTATAAAATACTGATTGACCGTATTGCTCAAATTTTGACAAAAAGATTTTGGTAAGAGCTGGTCGACTGTTCTTTTCAAAAACCGACGTAAAAATGAACTGAAAATTCTGCTCTTCCAACATCGCATTGTTGAATTGTCTCACAAGCAGAAAACCCTACCCTTCAAGAATGATACAATGTTTCATTTATCAGATACAAAGCATCGTATGTACATTCCAATTCTGAAGATATTTCTCACTTCCAAAGTGTTTAGTCTGCACTAAATAGCGTCAATACGAACAACACACACTCTACGGATAATAGCGGCAGAGTTTGGACCACGGGAACCTCCTGGAACCACTTCCAAAATCAAGCAAAATTTCGATTCTGCCGCTATTATCCGTAGAGTGTGTGTTGTTTGTATTGAGGCTATTTAGTCTGCACTTCTATCCAATTATCTCAACTTATTCCATATCAGCTTATTTATTCATAAGTGGATTTTACCACCAACAAAACTTGATTGTATGATCAACAGATCACATTTTATGACACAATCGAACATTGTTTTTCCCTTATATGGAACGCCTCATTCTATTATGAGACCTCATAAACATCCATCCTCATCTTGTTTCAAATGGTCAATATCTTTCCCACATTACTTCCAGTTCGGAATAAGGGATATCACACTCCGACGGACTATGGAATCGATCGAGAGACTGTTCTTAAACGACTTCTCCCAATTTTTCTTTCTTTTTAATCCTCTCGCATTTCGACACATTTTCATTCAAAGCTTGACCTGACCCCTAGAATAACACATTTTTTGTGAACAGCCTTCAAATCGATCTTTGCTGCGGTCGCAGTAGACAAATTTCGTTCCGCGACCATCTGAATTCACTTAAGACTCAAAAATAAATGCGCGCGCATAAAATCATATCCTTTTTTCATTAGTTGACAATTTTGCATAGTGAATGACCGCCTTGAATTAATGACTTTATGTTGAGTATGACATTGTGATACATTTTGTGTGCAACATTGTAAGCGCATTCATCGAATGTTTGTAAACATTTTCGTCCGAAAAATATATTTTATGATTGTTCAGAGCTGCCTGCACACATAGGGATTGTTGTTCCGTCATTCCTAGTGTTCCTAGTATAGCACAATTTGATATAATGTTTTGTAATGTTATTTTGAGTCGCAACCGATGGGTTTAGAGTATTGGAAATTCAATTTGGAATTGAACGGAAAGTTTTATTGGCAAAAAAATAAACTTTAAAGCAGGAAATGCAATATCCTCGAGAAACGGTTTTCGTGTAAAAACAGGAAATGTTCGATCTGTTGGATAGAATCGGATGTTTCCTATTTAACCAATGTATTGGTCGGAAAAAACAAATTGTCAGAGTTAATTTTTCGAGGTGTCTGTGAAAAAATCATCATATTTATGAGCGCCGTAACGTCACTTTCACGCACTATACTGAACTTAACTTTCTGTGAAACGGTTGCTTAAAGTTTAAAGCTTTAAATGGAACAGATTTTTCACAGGTGGCAACATCAATTAATTGGCATATACTTTTCCGCACTTACATCGAAATGATGCTTTAGTTTCGAAGTACAATTTTAAGATCATATTGGAGCGATTCTTTTGAAAAACAGAACCTTGAAATCGGACGCGTTTTCCATTGGACTTTTTTATATGTGACTAGATTGGTATTGGTCCCTAGAACCTAAAACCACTTTCAAAAAAATTCTTCGAAGCTTGTGTGGCTGGTGGGAGGTGATCGAAAACTGAAAACATGCACTTTTCTTATAGAAATTTCTCGAGGTATGTACACGAAACTAACATGGTCGTGTGGAGTGGCATATGAAAGGTAATTGCATGTACTTTCAGGTGAAGTAGAGCTTACGGAAGTTTGGTAGCATCTACGATGAATTATGTGAAGTTGAAATGTTTAAGTGTTTATATTGCATCGAAGATGCTACCAAATTTCCGTAAATTCTACTTCTCTTGAAAGTACATGCAATTACCTTTCTAATGATACCCCACACGACCATGTACCTTTCGTGTAGCTCGAGTTTCTGTAAGAAGAGTGTAAGTTTTCAGTCTTCTTTCGGAAAACTTGAACTGCACATATCTCAGTGTGGAAAATTTTTAAACCCAATAAGACCCTATTTGTCCCGAAAGTACATGCAATTACCTTTCTAATGACACCCCACACGACCCTGTACGGCTCGTGTAACTGGAGAATATTGTGTAAGAAAAGTGCATGTTTTCGGTTTTTGATCACCTCACACAAGCCACACAAACTTCGAAGAATTTTTTTTTGAAAGTGGTTTTGACTTCTGGGCATATATAAAAAAGTCCATTGGAAAATGCGTTCGATTTCAAGATTCTGTTTTTCAAAAGAATCCCCCATTGATGCTTGTCTATTGTCGTTGTCAATTGCATAAAGTATAGTGTGGATCTCATTGCAAAAGGTAATGTTTTTAGCCCTATGCTATAGCTTGAAAATACAATATTACTTGACTAAAAAACCAACAAAATTTTTTGTTAGAGTACAGTTAATGTCAACCAAATTTGTGTCTGAGTTTGCCTCACCTGCTTTACCAGCTGGTCCAGTCATGCTTATGTGCCTTTATACGAGTTTCACAGTCACATGCGGTGCGAGCATAAGAAGAGTGATTGGTGCAATTGGACCAGCTGAAGCACAGTTAAACATTTCGGTTGACATTAGCTGTAACGATTCTTATGAAAAATAAAAAAGCGTCGGGAGTTTCTCATAAAAAATGAAGTAAGCGAAAGATTTTGTGCCTTTTATCGTAACACACCCTAAGAAATTCAACACGATAATTTATGGCTGTACAGAATTCCAATGGGAAGAAAATCAAGCCAACCATCGCTCAAAATTTCTCAAAGAAAATTTTATTGAACGAGACTATTAACAAAACTGTTCAGTTCTCCATTCCACGCAAACCAATAACATTCTTGTTTACATTGCTCTTTATACGGTAAGCTCATAGCAGAGTGTAGTGTGCTACTATTTCACTCTAAACTGATTGATGGGTGACGACTTTGCATGCATTATAGACATTATGTTCCGAAAGTATCATCAGAAATATATCAATCTTTTGGTAAATGGTGAACGCCTGATGGAAATTACTTTCGTTTTATTTATTTTTTGCATAAAATGTATGGCACTCTACGTATAATACCACTCTATTAAATGCTTTAAAAAAATGTGTAATATTTACTAGCACCAACAGCCCTGCTAAATATTTACACTATGGTAATGTTATAGCAAATCGCTTATGCTAAACGATTGGTGTGGTGAAAAATGTTGTTTGGTTGCTCAAATAAATTCATTTCATAAGCAAGGAAAATGTTGCGGGCATACACAATCGTTAAATGTCACATAAAACTAAGGCCATTATACACACACTATAAAATGTGAATTGATGATGACAAACTGATTTGAACTGATGGTAAAATTTTTACGATATTGCCGACTGTAAGTGGCCATTTACATCGCGTGTAATTTTTTTACAATAGGCTTATTACCGGTACAATTCTCGAGTAGTTTCAATTTTAACAAAATCTATTACTTCGATGGTCTTAACACACATTTTGTTGTGTAGTTCTACATTAATCAAAGCTCTTTGTTTCGCTGTCGATAACACTTAAAAATTTACCTGTTCCATTTCAAAAGCGATTACTCATTTCCCATCCATCAGCAAATCAATCGGTATGTCACTCAGCCACAATCGAAATTCATTCTGCGAAATAATTGTTTTTGAATTTACTGATGTAGTCGTTTAGAACTGCTTCACATCAATTACCATCCAAAATTTCATCGAGAAATTTGGACCACCGTCGATTTTCTACAATAGTGGCAACATTGTCACCTCTTTTGTGGTAGTGATTGTTATTATTAGATGCAGGACTGTCATCGAGTATATATAGGAACCATAGGAACTAAGTAACTAACTAACTAACGTGGGCGATTTGCGTTATCTGAAAATTCGAAATTTTGCTTATTTTCATACAAACATCAATACTTCGAAGTTCAATATCTCAGCCAATTTTGAAGCTCCAGTAATGTGTGATAGCTCGTTGAACTCGTATGGATTCATAGATTCCAGATATCCTAGTTTGGGGGTCGTTGGAATTAAGGGGAGAAGTCAAAAAGTTGCTGTAAATATGCTCCACCGTCCTCAAAAATCTTTTGTTAAAACATTTTTGGTAGTGGACTTGCGTCACGCCCGCTTACTAACGTGCGGGCAAGATGCTTGATTGCCTTTATTTCGATTATAGCGAAAAATACTCCCAACCATTGCACTTGAACTAAAAAGTTATAAAAGCGTGCTCTCCTTCACTGGAGGTGAAAAAAACTGCAATTGCATACGAGCTGTAGTTGATGAGTGGACTACTTAATGTATAACAACTCATTCAGTAAATTGAACTGAAACACCTGTTTACCAGTGGAGAAGTGTTTAACTGGCTAAATTATCCCATTCATCTCACTTACATGTACAGACAAAACGATTGAGTTAAAATATTTCAGTTCAATTAACTCAATGAATCGGATTTTTTTTGAATTCTTTTGTCTATTATACCTTTAAAAGAAAGGTCAAATACAATTCCAGTTATTTTCCGAGAGTCAACCGACTAAGATGAACAACATTGCAATTTCAATTCTTCTAAGCTCAACGTATTGGCAGAGAGAATCATTTTCGTCCCAAGTATCATTCAATGTGGTGAATATCCGAACTGAACGCAACATTGAACTCTTGATTTGCTGAAAGTTTATTTAATGTCTCTTCCTCGAATACTTCTATATTTAGCCCTCAATCGCGAACAGAAAGTTGTTGCAGCCAGCGGTTGAAATGGTTTTTATAACAATCGACATCTAGATCATCAGAAATTCGCCGATGATTTACATTCATTCAGCGACTATTTTAGGAAAAACATTTTCCTTAATTTTCCCGAAAAATTTTTTTCGGAAAATTTTTGAAAATGTGGGATAATTAGGAAAATATGGGAATGCCGTTTAAGAGTTCAATCATCCCTTTTTTAATTGCACTATAAGTGCTGCCCCTCCCAAATCACAGCAAAAAATTCACATTTTAGCAGCACCGAAAATGCTACCGAAAACCACACGGCACTTCATGAAATATACCGCATCGTGATAACACACTGCACAGTCATTCATTTCGTGCTACTTTCACCAAAAATTACGGTGCCTAGCCATTGTTGTCTGGTGAAATGGGCTATACGTTAAACAACACAACCAGCTCAATTGACTGTTAAATGTGGAAACTATTGTGTGTACAAAATCAAAGTTATTAATTGAAGCATAATACTCGCCTATAAAACCGAAAACAATATTTATTTTCAAACAATAATGACGGATAATAATATCCCTTTTGCTTGAACATCACCATCATAATAGGAAATTACGACATTTTAATTCGTCAAAAAAAAGTTTTTACGAACAATTTGCCCATATTTATTGACGGTGTAGTTACAGGGGGCTTATACTGCCGTGTACTGTTATCTATAATATAAAGTTAAATGTTTGTTTTTTGGTTTGTTTGTTGGTTTGTTTGTTGGTTTGTTTGTTGGTTTGTTTGTTGGTTTGTTTGTTGGTTTGTTTGTTTTTGTTTGTTTTTTTGGTTTGTTTGTTGGTTTGTTTGTTGGTTTGTTTGTTGGTTTGTTTGTTGGTTTGTTGTTGGTTTGTTTGTTGGTTTGTTTGTTGGTTTGTTTGTTTGTTTGTTGGTTTGTTTGTTGGTTTGTTTGTTGGTTTGTTTGTTGGTTTGTTTGTTGGTTTGTTTGTTGGTTTGTTTGTTGGTTTGTTTGTTTGTTGGTTTGTTTGTTGGTTTGTTTGTTGGTTTGTTTGTTGGTTTGTTTGTTTGTTTGTTTTTGTTTGTTGGTTTTGTTTGTTGGTTTGTTTGTTGGTTTGTTTGTTGGTTTGTTTGTTGGTTTGTTTGTTGGTTTGTTTGTTGGTTTGTTTGTTGGTTTGTTTGTTGGTTTGTTTGTTGGTTTGTTTGTTGGTTTGTTTGTTGGTTTGTTTTGTTGGTTTGTTGGTTTGTTTGTTGGTTTGTTTGTTGGTTTGTTTGTTGGTTTGTTTGTTGGTTTGTTTGTTGGTTTGTTTGTCATATGAGGGAGCCCAGACGAAACGTCTTACAGACTTGAAACTTGAAACTACCAAGCAAAATTTAGGAAGAACGCGTAAAAAAATTTTCATTTTCATGCGTTATTTGACGTACGATTTTTTTTGCCTGTTAACGTCGCAGATGCGTTTCATCAACGTTGAAACATTTTTGTAACGCGTGAAATTCTTTAACGCGTGAAATTTTTGTAACGCGTGAAATTTTTTGACGTGTGAAATTTTTCCTTGTGAAAAATTTATTTGTGATGCGTGGAAAACGTTTATAAACTCAAGTCAATTTAAGTTTGCAATTGGTTAGCATTCTACAGTTTTAATTGTTCCACATCGTTCACGTGGAATATCTTAGCACAACTCTAGATTTTGTTGAGTTAAATTGAGAATGAGGCCGTAAAGACGTTTTGTTGGTTCCTAGGGAATTCATCCTCTTGCGAAATGTAACGTAATAATTTGTCATTACAATAATTCCGAGCAAAGCCGGGTACTACACTAGTACGATATATAACAAATGAAAACTAAGTCGATGTGTTTAGGTGTACACAAATTAATAACTAGTTTAACTATTAAAAATGCCATTTGTGGGTGGTATATCCTATATACGATCCCGATAGCTATCACGTTTCATATTTTCGCGTGACAAAAAGTACCAGCAATTTTACCGTGTAACATGTTTGGGAAACATACTTACTCCACCAGCAAAATGTTAATTAATTTAGTTTGAACAACTATCTCGACAGTATAATGTGGAGATTAAAATTACTGAGGTATTGCTGAAGAAGTTGTTTTTTCGTCGTGAATATTTCATTTGTGAAAATGATATGTATAATAGACGCCACACATCGTACAATAGAACAGGAGATGGTTTAATTGACTGTACGAGTTTGAGTGTAGAGTGTACGAGTACACGCTGCTTGTGTAATTTAGTCAAAACGAAACACGAGAGTGAACATTTGTTTGTGACATTGACTGAAATTTAACACAATTTTTAGAGAATTTATATCGTTAGACAACCGATAACCAATTAAAATCAAATTCTTGCCAAATTAAGACAAATTAAACGCCAAGACAACACAAAATTATGGATATAAATAAATAAATACGCAACGCCCTCCATTCCGAAACACGAAAACATTTTGCGCTCTTGGCGAAATAATTGATTAAAATTTCCTATTGTCCTTTCCTCCTTTCCGTAGAGAATGAAGAAATATTAAATGGAACCCGGCGACAACGAACACAATATAATCCCCGTAAATTAACACAATATTTAATTAAGTCTCCATATCCTGGAGATTACCAACACACACACACACACGCGTATGTGTCCTTCGTTTATATGTGTTTGGGTGATAATACTAGTCTTCAGTTTTTCGGTTTTGTGTCGGCCAGGTGTGCAATGTTTTACTTGGGTGAGAATTTTGTAGTCCAGAGATGTGTTATTTAAAATCATTGCCTATTGGGTGATAAAGTTGATTCAACTGTCTGAGTAATGTGGTATGTGCATCGGTTAGAATGTACATGGAAACACTTTCCAATGAATTTCTAATAAAGGACCGGAAGATAGGAATTGTACGGGAAAATATCCTTACCGACAAGAAAATAAAAGGGAAAATAAAGAGCCATGTCATGTCAGAAGCCAAAATCAGCCATGTTTTAGACCGAGTGACATTGAAAATGGATTTTCGAAAAGAAAATTTTCTGAGGATTTTCAATAAATTCTGAGGCATTTATTGACCGTTTTAAAAGGATTTTTTTTTGATTTGGAGGACTTCTAATGATTTATCAATTTACTGAGGATTTTCTTCGATTTTGAGAATTTTTCTAGTTTTCAAAAATAATTTCTTCGGTTGACAAGGGATAATCTAGTTTATCCGCCCCTCGTCCTGAACAGAACCCAGCTAATTAGAACCGCTGTACCAGTTGAACTTGAGTTGAAATTTAAAACGAAAATGTTGAATACTATTCAATGAATAATGAATGGTATGGTATGGGAGGTATTATTTCGCATCTCTTCCCTTTCCTGGTACAGTGGTTTTTGATATCTGAAGTACCGAGCACAAGCAACATACTGCGGTAATTAATTTTAATTTTTATGACTTTACATGTACAACCACACGATAAATTTCCCTCCCACATCCACCTTCTTTTGTCGCCAGTGTTGGCAGAGATTTTTGATAGTTATTTTGATATACGAAACCGATTACTAAACAACTCAGAGAAAGGCTAATGTTGCAACTAATTCATTTCAAACTTAATTTGGAGAAGGTTGAAAACGTTCATGTTCTATCGTGAAATGTTGCGCCGAATTGCCTTTTCTACGAATTAAAACAAATCTGTCGGGAATTGAAATTTCGTGAGATATGCACTGGTTTAACCACTGTGATGTGAGTCTTTACAACGGAAACTAAAATATTTTTCGTGTTTAAACTCGATCGAATTTTCCATTAACGATAAATACATCACCAAATGGTAAATGTATAAAAAATAAAAGAGACAAGACCCCTTGGCGCCGGGGCTACTTATATATGAAAAAAAAGTTCTTACTTAATCCAGCAAAATCATGTATATAATACACAATGTTGTACAAAAGCCCGCTACCCACAATAGTCGTTTAACTTTTCAAATAAATAAAAAAAAAGTAAAGTTTGAACATCAACTCTTTTTTATTATTTATGATGATTTGCTATATCCACATGGAGTTTCAACAGATTACTTGAAAAATAAAAATAAAAATAAAAATAAAAAAACACCCGAAAGAACAAGCTGAAAGTGAATTAGCTCTAATGGTTAAGTTAAATAACAATTTAGCGAAATAATTTGCCACCTCCTAAAATTCGTTCATTTTTTATTGTTTTCACTTTTCATTAAAAATGTTTTTTTTTTGTTTGTCAGAGAAATGTTACTTGGTGCTTGGCCTTTAGGCGGAAAAAATGTATCATCACTGACAAACAATCATGGCAAGGCTCGTTTATTGTGTCTGTGCGGCAGCTATGTCCTGTATTTGGTGATTGGCGCGTCGATTATTGGCGCCATTGAGATACCACCTATTGAACAAGACACAACCAAAATAAATAATCTTCGGACAAAATTTTTACAAAAATACAAATGTGTTAAAGGTACGTATAGCTAGAACAAGATGACTATATTTACGACTTGCTTGAATAGATATTTGCATAACATGAGTGACTACAATGGAAATTTTGCGCAATAGATGTGAAAATTGTCATTTTTAGGTTAAATCAAGGTTGACAAATATATGCGAGAAATGCTATAATTTGATCACAGAAGGGGATCACCATTTTTAACTTAAAATCTAGTGATAGTAAATGTGGTTGTTTTGCGCACTAGATGTGAAATCGCTTCGTTCATATCGGCAACACATCATGTGCGCAAAATCCCCATTTACAAACGAATTAGCGACAAGATTTCATCTAATTTAATGTCAAAATCACCATAAATTCACATAATTTTTTTCAAAAGGATCGCTATTTTCATGCAATAACACATCGTCAGCCGTAACTGGCACACGCTACATATACACGAAACACCTACTACAATAGTAATAGAATCCGTGCGATCCGTGCGTAAATATTAGATTTACTCACGAACCTGTCAATTTAAAGCATTCACTATTAGCATCTGCTACAACGGATCTGTCAGTGTGAAAATTTACTCCGTTTAGATACTGAAACAGGGGTACCAATTATGAATATTTTGACATTAGACCCGAACTTATAAGGAACGAACTCTATGGATGAAGTTTGACAATTCGTAATGCTCAAAACAAACGAGGCATTGAAAACGTGTTTTGATCCTAGTTTTCATTGACAGATGCAGCAGTCGCGATTTTGAATAGATAAAGTTCTAACTTCATTTGACAGTTTCGAAAATTTCGTCATGAAAAATAGGACCAAAACACGTTTTCAATGCCTCGTTTGTTTTGAGCATAAGGTGTTGGAACCAATCTATTTAGTGTTAAAAAAGAATGTCAAAAAGAGTGTTCCCCCATCGAGCTCAGTAAATTAACTGGTTTGTTCCAAGTTGGACTTGTACATACACATCGAAACCAGTTAAGCAACTGGTCATTTTTCTCTCTTTTACACTCTTTTAACACTGTATATACCTTTCTGAATGGAGAGTAGAACATATTTTTAAGATGTCAGCACTGAAAAAGCGTTACGTAATTTATGAATGATCCCTCAGGTTGCTTACGTAGGTGATGATGAGGGAACAATTTTCTTAGATATGATACAGAAAACTAAATTAATTTCTCAGAATCTATCAGAATGATGTACCAAAAGCAAATGTTTTCCAAAGATAAATGACAAAACATCACCCCACTTTACGATGGATATCTTTTCCCTCTTTATTATCAAAATCAAAAGTTGTTCTTCGTCAGAAATGTTTCAAACTCCTCCATGTCTAACTTAGTTTTAACCTGTATGCGACTTCGTTTTTCCATTTTAGAGCTACTTGCTATCAACTGCACATGAAAGTTACATAAGCTTCTTACGATTTAGATCGGAATTGGATTTAAAAAAATCACCAAACGGCACAATTCAATAAATTTGCCAAAATAACACAAAAAAAGTGTGAGGGGCGTTTTATAGTTTAGTTTGGCTGAGCTGTTAAAGCTTATTGTACATTTAATTGATACACACGAATGTACTGTGTTTGTATTTGTGTGTCGTCGTATGTGCTATGATTAAAGCATTTTATCAGATTGATAGAATACATTTACATGATTGTCAGGACCATATGCTGCAGGACTTATTAAATATGTTCAATCGTTATATCATGGTCCTACGTTAGTGAAGGGCCGTGACGCAAGTCCGTTCACACTGAAAAATTTGACAATTTTTTTTCCGTAGGACTGAGGAACACAACTTTTTTGACTTTTCCCCCTCCGCTCTTACGCATTTTATACGTAATCTGGGCGTCCATACGAGTTCAACGAGCTATCACACGCCTCATAAGGTTAAGATTAGGCCGAGATATTAAATTTCAAAACTTGGAAATTTGTATGAAGATATTGATTTCCATACATTTCGAAATAGATGAATTTTACCAACCTTTGTTACTTTGCCACTTTGTCCTTGTGTTACAACGAAACTTTTGAATTTACCGGTGGATTTGGCTGAAATTTTCAGGGTATGTCAAGGACGTAATTCTAAGATACCTATTTGAAGAAATTTCCATAAAAGCTTATAATTTCGGAGCTATGAGCGTTTCAAGTGCGAGCTATGTCAGCCATAACTAAACTTATGGCAAAATATGGCAGATAGAAAGTTCGTTTAAAAGTCAAATTTATAGAGTTTAAGTTTTCAGTCGACAAGTGTTTTCACCAAAAATCTCCCATTTGGGAGCTATAAGCGTTTTAAGCGCGAGCTATGTCAGCCATAACTCGGAAAATATGGCAGATAGAAAGTTCGTTTAAAAAACAAAGTTATTCTAGTCCCTAAAAAGTTTATTTTGGAGTTATGAGCGTTTTAGGGGCGTTAAATTTTTGAATTTCGTTAAATTTGTGATTTTCAAATTTTTATTTTCGTCAAATTTTTTATTTTCGTCAAATTTTCGAAAGTTTAATCAACAAAAATTTTAGAAAGAAAATTATAAAAAAAATTGCGTCTTAAGTGGCAGATGTTGAGGAAGAAAATTCTTAAAACTGTGAAATATATTGCTTTAAAGAATGGAATTCAAACGGAAGAAAGCCGATTCATCTGCCACTTCTTGACGCATTTTTTTGTTATAATTTTCTTTCTAAAATTTTTCGGGTAAAATTTTTGTTGATTAAACTTTCGCGTGCTTTCCTCATCAGCTGCCATTTGTGACGCATATCTTTTTGCGTGTCGAATCTGTAAGCGTCACCTACACCGATATCAGTTCACTTCTTTTGTAAGTGGATAACAGGACTAGCGTCACACCTCCACTGTAAGTGGTTTTGGGCGATTTGTAGATGCATGCAAAATGTAAATTCGACGTATTTAATATACAAACACACATTCACATGAGAGAAGACATGTGACGCACGAATAAAGGAAACAATAAAAGAAAAACGTTTTCCCATTTCGTGTGGAAACTGTAACTTCAATTGTAATTATACGAGATGTTGGCTTATTAATGTACTGGCAACCGTTTCTTATGCTGGAAATGTTGTAAAGTTCATAGAAATAGGGCAAATTAGTTTTGACTGCTTGCGGTAGAAACATTTTAGAATATCTGAAACGATTTTCATTACAGAAGATTTCAATTAGAAAATATGAAATATGAATATGGTTATACGCGAGGTAATGATGTACGAAATAAGGGTGGATCAATTTAAAAGCTGAATTTTGGTACCTCGCCAATTGAGCCACTGAAATGGCGGTGAGGGTAATAGATGAAAAGCGACGTTCAGTCAGTTTTTATGAGAAGGCTAATATACTTCCAAGGTCATAGCGCATTTATTGTCATTCCGAGATTTCCCTGCAAGCCCAAAACTTTCAAAATCGATCCACTCTAACTGTAAGATCAGGTAATGCTGTTTCATACATAGAGACGAGGAAATCATGCGATATTGCCTTCTAGTTCAACTTCATGCTAATTAATTGCCTCTTCATTAAGCGAAGTTTCTTGGAAAATTAAATGAATTTCAAACGTAGACCTATGATCGGGTTGGGTTGAATACACTTTTTTGTGTGCAATTAATCGCGGGTCGAAAACATAAAACCACACTTTCATAGAAACATTTTCCTCAAATTTCTTCTGAAAAGATGTCTGTAAAAGTGGAAACGTGAGAGCTGTCTGTCTAATTTTAAATTTTAAGGAAATCTAATGAGTGATTTCAGTGTTCTTGGCAACAGGCAGAAACTAAGACTTGACAGTTAATTCCTTTAAGACCAAAATGACCTGGAAAACAACGGAGGCTTTTCGGCTGTTCGAGGTTTTTCGGCTGTTCGAGGTTTTTCGGCTGTTCGAGGCTTTTCGGCTGTTCGAGGTTTTTCGGCTGTTCGAGGCTTTTTGACGTCTGACAATCGAGTGTTAATGCTAGGAGCAGTGCTACATAAACGTCAAAAAGAGGAGAATATGAAGTTTTGGTAGAAGTGTTAGGGTGTGTAATTCTGAATTAATTCCACAATCTTAGAGCCAGTAAACAGATCACAGATCACACATAATTTCATTCACTGTTATTCCATGGTACAGTATTCTTTTAGTACTGATATCACCCTCACCCAGAATCGAGAAAAATTCTACCCAGAGCAAAGCGTCGAGGTATTTAAAAACATAGCTAACGCCGACCCGTACGAAACACCTATTCGTATCAAAAGCCTTTAATGTGAAACTCTTCATTTCTCTTACTTCATTTTCTCCTCTGCTGAAAAACTATTCTCCCTTTAAAATCACTTACATTATCCACTCTTTGTCTTGTTATCATATACAACTAAATTGCCGGAGGCAATATAGACAGCCCCGTACGAAGACAAATTTCATAAATTCCTATTTAAACAGCTATATACCGCTATATTTAACTATATTTCACTGTAAATAAACATTTCACAGAGGAATATGCTATTATATAGCTCTATATGCCTGTATATAGCTCAATATAGCTGTATATAGGTATATATAGATGTCCATATATGGAATCCCTGAAACCCCTCACACTTAACACATTATTTCCATGTTAACAGAAACTCTCTAAGTATCATTTTTCCCAAGATATATCACTTTTAATAAAATCCAATATGGCCGCCGGCAGCCATTTTGTTAGGAGACTGGAATTAGCACTGACGCTTTACATTCGTTAATACCTTTCAAACAAAAAAAAATTCATGAAATTCGGTCAAAATTTACTCGAGATATTGTCAAAATACACCACGTTCACTGTACTTCCGAGTAGCCAGATAAGAGCTCACTCCAAGAGACCTAGCTCACGCTCCGGAGAACATAATTTCATAAAAAAAAATTTCCCTGATTGGTACGGTCAATACCTATCTAATAAAGCTAAAACAGACGAAATATGTTCAAATGTGGCCGACCTACAAGCAAAAACTGCTTGCCGCCCTGTGCCTGTTCCACTCCAAGGGGTCTAACTCACGAGTCGGTCATCCGATTTCCATAAACTTTTTTTTTGTCGATCGGTATTGTAAATACCTTTTATTTGACGTATCACTTACAAGTTTAACGTTTAAATGTCCGGAGATATCTTCGAAAAACCGTAAAGCACTTATTGGGCCACAGCTCGGGAGGGGTCGATCCAAAATCACTCATCTTCGAACTTAGCCTGTCTTTTGACATTACCAAACGGGAAAAAAAAGAATTTTCAAAATCGGATGCGTTTTACTCAAGTTATCGTGCAGACAGACGGACAGACGGACAGACGGACATTTTTTTTTTCGCGGATTTGGCATCTCTAGACAACCACAATAGGTTTCCCCTTACTCAGGGAGTCCAATTCGACGTGTTACAAACGTATGCGTAAACCCATAAGACCCCAGTACTTCGTACGGGTCTAAAAATATGTCTCTCGTCTACGCTATTTTTTCTTCTTTAATTTCTTCTCGTATAAGATTTCTACAATACCCCCTTACAATGCTGTTCGGTACCACGATGTTGTACATAAATCTTTCGAATCATCGAAATTAAATTAAAATGGAAATGGATCGATGTGAAACAGTGGATAGTTTTCGGGACGTAGAATGTTGTTGTTCATTCCGAGCCGAAATAGTTTGGATCATCCTGGTCACGTAAAATAGTTCCGAATAAATGGTTACGGCGGCTCTGGCTGTATACGGTTTGGACAAGAATGTGCAAAACCACTAATAAATATAGCGCACACAACAAAAGTAAAACACATCTTAAAACATGCCAAACACAGTGTGGATAAACAAAATGAACAAGCTATGCATCTAAAACCATTTTGGAGAAAGCAGTAAATTTCTGTTAAATTCGTATAATGTGTATACGTGTGTGTGCTGTATAAGAATACACATCCCCGTAGGTATACTTACCTCATTTGTCGAAATAAATACACATCTCTAAACTTGCATTTACAATAAATTAAAGAAAATATTTCAAATTCAACTATAGTATTCATAGGCAAGGGAATTCCAAATATTCAGATTTAACTCCCCTAATTAAACATTAATAACTTATGAGTCACAATGGCATTTCGGCAAATAATAATGGGTACATTCCCTATCTACCTCTAACTTATTATGTACTCGAATGTTTAAATGTTTAATGCTTAGCTCTTATGTGTGTGAGCTCTATTGTGTAATAAATTTCTGCTGACTGACAAGGGTTCTGAAGATAAAGGTATATTGTAATGATTCTTAATTGCCTCTGCACATACAATCTGACACCTACGTAAATTCATGTTAAAAATGCATCAGCAGAAAGCATATCTAGATCATTATAATTTAATTGGGGGGGATAGCTCCAATACAATACGCACACAACATTACATTAACATTGTCCTAAATGTTTGACTATGCTATTTATTCATTCACGCAGATTGTTTGACAAATGGTGAGATATGTACACCAAATTTTCAGAGACTAAATTTATGTCTGTATGTCAATTCGATTTGTCATTGCTCGTAACAAAAGGTTAAACCTTTTTATCTGGGACCTCTCTCTCTCTCTCTCTCTGTTAATTATGTTTAGTTTATTTTGTGTTATGGCCACAACATTTTAACATAAATTTTTCGTAATCGCACATCGCATATCATGATAAATTAGGCGATAACGCGGATATTGTGGCCGGATTTTCAAAGTGATTAACACTGGAGATAATTTGGAATTTTTTTTTTTGGCTTAATTAGCATTGAACAAACGGTACACATGACGTCATAATGTCCGTTAGGAGATTTTGTTTCATTCTTTTTGTCATGACTTTGCCTAATTTAACATAAAAGATGAATAAGAGTCTGGGCTCGAAATGTCTGTTTCTTTCAAATTTACGGTTACAGTCGCCGTTAGCGAAATTAAGACATGCATTGGCTTCAGCTGTTATTCAACCGGTCAATTCATACAAATGTTATAAGTGTTTATTCAAGTCTTCTGCATAAATTTCGGTATTTTTCTCGTAAATTAGGCCCCCAGCATGAAAAATTGTGAACACATCTGTTGCGGACGATTAATTTAAGGCTATTTCACTTATCACTCTCACTTCTTTCGGGTTACAATTCGCGAAATTGCCGTCCATCACAGATACGTAAATAACTAACACATCTTGATACGGATGAAATAGTCTTTACATTACGTTCCTGTAAATGTACGTTCCTGTAAATGTTTGATTCAGCTGCCTGCTGTGCTCGCTAGATTGGTCTATATAGCAAAATGTGATCATTTTTGAAGTATTCTCTGATCGCTCTTCGCTGAGGAGCGTATGATAGTCCCAGAGCTGGTTCTGGTCCATAATATGGATTGTTACTTCCAGTTATTGCTGTTTCGTTTCCAGCGATAACTCGATGTCAAGGAACCCAAACGAGATTCACTGCAAAGAAGTCACAGGTGTAGAAGCGAGGGTACAAAGGTGGAAAGACCTTTGTCAACCGAAGATTTTGGAAAGCTGGAAAGTCCTTTGATCAGAAAATCTTGAGAAAACTTACAAAATTCAACGAAATCCTTTAAATGGAAAATCCTTAAAAATCGTAGTTTTCTTGACAATCCAACAAAAGACGATAAGAAAATTTCCTTGAAATCATAGAAACACCACAGAAAACCATTGAAAAAATTAACAGAATTCGCTTAGGGATAAAGAAGTCATATTTAGATGGGCCTGTACATCTTGGATATTGTGTTGACATTGGACATTCTGTCCCAAATATTGAAATCTTAATCGCAACCCTTTTTTTTAACTCTCGATGACGTAAACGTAGCAACTATTCCGATTCCTTGATGATTCGTGTCTTTCTGCAACGATTTGCCAATTACAATGTTCTAGATGTAAGCACAATTTTCTATTCAGAGGTTACAAATGTTTCATTGCCGGCCTGTACACTTTACAGTACCAAGACGAGATAAATAATAAATTAAATAAACGAGAGACACGAGAGCCATATAGTATATCATTACTTGTTTGCACTTTAAAGATGCATTATGTACACACCACTGCACATTCTGACTGTTTTTGAACATTTGTAATCACTTCTCCTTTACTGACTGACTGGATTGTGTGTATTTTGTACATAGTAGATATACAGATGGTACGTTCCACACGTAATTCAATATTGACAATATAGTAGTATACACACCACGGGTGTACCACTTTACCATAAAAATTGTCGTAAAATACCATCGATGTTAGGCAATTGCCGAAGACAATTAAAAGTTACTATAACAGAAAATCGTTGTTGCCGAAAACTACATTCAGAAAATTAAAAAACGATTCGATGTTTTTGAACGACATTCAAAACAGGGTGGTACAAAAATCAAAAATGTTCTAAGCAGCGACAATAAAAATTGTTCTAAGTTACACCCCTGTGTGATACACACCGAATGCGTCACTATTTTTCAACAATCTTATTTACTTTTTTATTGAGTATTGAGAATTTTTATTTTTCAAACTGAATCGATGCAGAAATATTTTCAGTTGTTCATCGGACACTCATTTGAATAGAAATCGATTTCTGTTCCGTTTTTGTTACTTTTGTTTTTGTTCTTTTTTGTGTTCATCCGTTGAGTTTTGTTTTAGTCAAGTGATTTTTTTTCAATTTTTTTTTATTAGACTCTATGTACACGTAAATTGAGTAAGAATTTCATTTTCGAATTTTACATGTTTCGATGAAGGAGTGTTATATTATGGAACTTATATCCAGAATAAAAAAAAAAAAAAACAGAAGAAGAAAATCTAACCGGAAACATTTTCCCATCATTTTCTTCTTCTTTTTTGTGCAAATAAAATTGATTGTGCAAAGTTCTTGCTGTTCGTCTTTTACGAGCTTTAATACCCGATAACAATATAATTTGTTAAATCGAGTGAACGAGCAAAAAAAAACTCGACTTATTGAATGAATGATACGTGAAAGTGAAATGTTCAATGCAAACCGGCAACATGTTCCGACAACAACAACAACAAATAACAATAGTAATTGCAATATAAATGGGAACGAGCCATAAACCGAATGTATATTTATACGTAAAAAATAAAAAATAAAAAATTGGAAAAAAAAATCGGGAAAAATGGAAACATATAAAATAATTTCTCGTTCAATTTAACTTTTGTGTATGAAACGTACTTACTCCACGGAACATGTTATTGTTAAGTGTGTAAGCTTGATTCATGATCATGTTTTTTTCTGTGCTTTCTTGCTATTCTCTTTTTTTTGTACATTTTTTTTTGTAAAATCAAAAAGAAATGCTACAACACGAAACACGAAATGAAAATTTATTTTTCATTTTAATAATATCATTGCTAATTGGTTAAAATGTTTTTCTATAATTCCATATGCACTGCACTTCGTACTTTGTGCTGTTTGTTGTTGTTGCTGTTCTGTTGTTATTGAATAAAATAAAAAAAAAATTAAATTCCTGCCCATAAAAGTCACCCTAGCGGCGTCGCTATTTCAATTCCATATATTTAACTTTGAGCTCGGTTATTATGGTTTTTAACCCTACGGTTCTCGGCATTCCATTTATAGAGTATTGTAAACTCGTTGTTGTACTTGGGGGTGGTTTGCGAAACTAATAAATTTTAGATGCGTCCGTTTGGTATAATCCTGCGTTGTTGTGAACTTGTCAACAAGGTAATTGAAATTCGAATGCCCCACTATCATGCGGAGCTTGATGTTTGTTGATGTCTCACGTATTATATTGATTGCCAGTTTCGCATTTTTTGTGTGTTTTCCATTTTTTTTTCGGTTCTCTCTTCGTGCTACCGGAAATAGTTTCGTCGTAATTCGTTTGAGAAAAGTTTATTTTTTTTATTTTATTTGTTTACTTAATTGAAGCTCTTAGGTAGAACTTTATGTATGCAACCATCGCGTTGAAACGAAAAGCTATTATCTTGCAGTATTTATAGAGCCTGCATTATTACGAGTTTTCCTCCTCATTGGATTTTATTGCACACACATTTTATGTGAACGTTTGGTATTAGGTGGATAAATCGTATTTAAAAATCGAACGTTCATAACTTACAGTTGTTGTCTCTCAGTCTCATTTTTTATTAGTAAACTATAAATAGAGAGTATTAGCTTGGCAAATGCCAACCGGAAATGTGACATTCTAAATGAAGTGATAATTGAACATACGACTATCGCTCAACTGTTTCCATTTTCCATCTAATGATGACCTACATTTCGAATAAAAACCAGAATTTGTCATTAGTTCAAACTAATTGATTAAAATCGAAAAATTTCGCTGTGTGATTGGAACAGAGTAATGAATGATTGCACTATTTATGCCGAACTGGATGAATGAAAAGTTTGTTTTTTTCTTTATGAGTACAGCCAATGTTTGCACGAATATAAGCAAACCAGCAATTCAACAAACACTCTTACATTTTCTTAATGAAATAAACTTTTGCGATGGATATTTCAATGTTCCATTTTACACTTTGAATTTCGATTTTCCGAAAGTTTTTTTTTTTGTTAGGCTAACAGTTCGACTGGATCTATTGCAGCACGAGTCAAAAATTTACTCCTAGAAAATCGATGGAGAATTTTTGATTAAATGTGAATAGGTCATACACAGAGATGGGCCCGTAATATTACCGTGTAATATTACCCGGTAATATTACGTAAAATTACGTAATATTACCCGAAGCTCGGTAATATTGGTAATTTAAAGCCTCGGTAATATTACGTAAGTTACGTAATATTACCAAAAATCAGTTAACATATTGTAAATTTTAATCATTTTCAACAAAAATTACTCGTTTTTAGCAAATTCAAGTGTATTTCATCGTATAATTTTGTTTTAGTTAGGCTTAGTTCAGCCTAGTTAAACAACTTGTTCAAAAACAGTCGAGTAGTATACACATTTGAATGAGCTTCAACCGAAATTGATAATTAAAAGAGCGTGGATTTTTACGATTTCTCTCAGAGTTGTCATTGAATGACGCCGTCGGCAACTCGGTCTTCTGTCACTTCATAAGAACACGGGCTTAGAATGAAAACTGAAATTTGTTAGCAAATGAAATTTCATTTCAAATTTCGTATGCTAAAAGACCGAGTTTCCGGCACTGCCATCGTTGAATATTGTGGTAGCGACATACAATCTAGCGTGATAACGTAACGCAAGTGCTTCCAAGTCTTTCGACTCGTGTACCCCTTCTTCAAATAGCCGAATACGAGTTTGGTTATCTGAATAGTCGAAACAAACATTTGGAAACATCTACGCAAGAAGTAAGATTCCACATTCTTGTTCAGTCAAACTATACTTTACTCAACAAAGCTCAAAGTGAAGCATGTAATAGTAGTCTCCATGCTGCTAATGTAATTCATTCATTTTTACCTGTTGTCTTGTTCAGTAAAATTATACTATACTGAGGAAAGCTCAAAGTGACGCATGTAATAGTAGTTTACATTCCATGCTGAGAAAGTAATTCTTTTATGTGATAAAGGTGTTTTCCAGCAACAAGCTCCGGTTACTGTCTTTTTTGACAAATGTAGAGTCAATCAAACAAGTTGCTCAAAAACACACGAGTGAGTTTCCGAGTATCACAAAGTTGTTTCATAAGCAATCAATTATGTAGCAGTATCGAAGGTACTGGTTTACCGTGTGACACATGCGAAAGTTGAGTTTCACGTAAAATTCACGAAAAATGAACAGAAAATAGTCCACCGTATAAAGGATAATTTTCGCAAAGGACATATTGCTGAATAATATTCAACTTTCGCATGAGTCTGATAGTAAAATATTGTTACAATTTTGTATTGGTAAATTACGTAATATTACCGAAACATCGGTAATATTGGTAATTTAAGATTTCGGTACGTAATGTTACGTAATATTACCGTAATATTACGTAATATTACCGACAATAAATAAATTACCGGTAATTTCCCATCTCTGGTCATACACTGCGAGCATTCCATGTCAGTCCATAATTGATTAACTCATGGCGTCAAGATAGCCTCTAGTCCGTTCGTGCAAAATGTGGTTATCCTACTTTTATTCCTTTAAGTACCAGGTTTGTATCTAAACTGTTTTTCTCCCTTTCTTTCATTTCACAAACGCATGAGTGTTACTCTAAATAGAGTACTAAAACTTGACAGTGTGTCACACAACTGTAAAACACCGTGAAAAAGCATTTCATACAAAAATTACTCTATTTGACAGGTGTCGACTATAATCACTTTTGCTTGAAATGCGTTTATTTCACCCATGTTGAATAGAATAACATACGAAATGAGAGAAATGGAGAAGAATTTAAAATAGTTACGAAATTGGCACATTTAACGTGTGCACAACAGTACCCGCAATTTTTCCTCGAAACGCCAGCACTAACACAAAAGATATATAACCGAAAAGCACGTTGAACCATATCACGACTTATTTAGACAAAATGAATGTGAACATCTGTGACATGTTGATTATTTTCGCGACAACAAAGTTATGGTTCTCTGCCTAAAATTCTATCCATTTTCCTCATCAGAGGTCTTTACCTAGAAAATTTCCTCCACCATAACTCTTCAGCCCGGCTAAGGAACATTGCAATGGCACAAAATCTGAATAGAAGAAAAGTTTTGCAATTTCTCAGAGTTTTTGCAGTTTAAATGGGCTAAACCGCAAACATTATACCACATAGCCGGCAGCATGCAATATACTGCACCATCTCTGGTATATTGCCAATAGTTTCTTTTCCCCAACCATTTTCTATTTGTTCTTCTCTCCAACAATTATCATGAAAACCGAATATGTGTGTGTGCGATGTTCGCTTCTTGAAACCGTATCTAGCATTATATGAACACACATGATGCAATTCAACAAAAAAAAAAAAAAAATAAAAAAGCGATTATGTTCATCACCATCTCCTGCCCTCCCCCATCACAAATATTTATTATTCTTCAGTCACAAAATGGAACTTTTTTTTTGTGGCATCTTTTCAAACAATTTTTTATTTCGAAAGTTTATGCATAATCCATTAGTACACTCTTGTAACTTGAACTTTGCTCATCAACGAAATGTTTCTCGGTTGACATATTTAACCGTATTTTATATTTTCAATGGACCAATGGTAGCGTTCGATGACTGTCGACCGAAAGTTCTTCGTACCACATACGCATTTCGATCGAGAGTTTTGTGAGGAATTATGTTTAGCGAAATTTGTAACAAAATTTTTGGTAGAAGAGGCAGTGTAATTGCACTTATGCAATCGGAATCAATTCGATGTTTTGCAGCATAATTCTAGCGGTGAATGGAAAGACACAGAATCAGTCCAATGTTCTTTTGTAACTGGGACATAACAGAATGTCATGTAGTATTTCTCGAAAAATTTTCAGTTTTATTCGTTAATTACCCGACACTTTCACAGGGGCGGATCCAGCTTTTGCTCTGACTCGGGTGGTTAGAAGACAATAAATTTTTTCTGGACGATTTTCGTTTTGACAATTTTTTTCCATTTAAAAATCATCTTCTGACCCCGGCGACCGCATCGACCGCACATAGAGCAGCGCCTCCGCCTGCACTTCCAATCTACTGGTGAAGGCTAACCGATCCATACGTTTGAATCATGAATAATAAAAATTGCAACTAAATTATCAGAATTAAGACATTAGTTGTCGATTCAAGTTCCCATATCACCATAGCGATATGATATACGTTGATGAACGACCCCATTTTCATGCTTGACCCCATCCAATTCGAGGAATATGACTAATTTTTCCCTCACATAAATTACATTTTGACTTTTATCAAATAACATTACCGAATATCGAGAAACGGAATATACTGCAAGCGCAGTTTCCATTCTTTCCATATCTTGTGTTTCAGGTTATATATACAGTTTCAACTCGTAAACAGCATTCTCGTGTGTATTTTGTATTGATCTGTTTCGGCAGAATCTTTTTTTTTCTGTTTCGCCTTTAATACCAATTGATTATAATCAAGTTGGTTCTTTCCCTCGTTCTTTAATTAGAATATAATAATGTGTGCTGGCTGGTTGATGCTGCTTCGTGCTATATATTGTCCGTGATCTCAATAGAAATCTGAAATTTCTAGAGATTTGTTCCAATTTGTTTTGGTAGTACGAATTATGGATGGGATGTTGTTGGGGAATGGGCTTATTGTAATTTGTGAATGACAAACTGTGCTTCGGATCAACAACGGGACTTTTCATTTTTATTCCGAGTTTTTTAATGGATTTCATGCCACTTTTCATGTTTTAAGCACTACTTTAGACGCCCTCAGCATGTAATGGTACATTACGTACGAGGTTCTAAATTTGTATTTTGACGAAAGAAATTCGCAATTGCCGACCAGTAGCACGTAAAATCCATTACATAACTCGGGATAAAAATGAAAGGTCCCGTTTTCGTGTTTTTATTGAGTGTGAGGCTGCTGTGAGCTCCTAGACCAATTGTTTTCCCTATAGGGAAATTAATTTTCTTGAAAGTAGAAAGGCTCTGGGGTAATTGAGGTCAGGTTAGTTCACAAGAAAAGAATCTGACCTAACTTCCTCATGATTCTATTGATGTCTATTCAGGGGACCTAACTTGAATCCGATTCCATTCAAAACTCTCAGATCAGGTTCGGCTTTAGGTTTCACACAACGTTCGGCTTTAGGTTTCACACAACATAGTTGACGAAATGCTATTCATGCTATTGGTATACAAGTTAAGAGTCAATTTGCCAAAACTTCGACCAAGTTGTATGAAACATGAAAACAAGCCATCGGCGATTTTTGGAGGGTATACAGTAATTGAATCAGGGGACCCTCCTGAGTCATTTGCAACAAAAAAAAATCCTCGAAATAATTATGTTTTCATGCCAGAAATCATAAAAAATTGTACTGAGTGAGGGTGATTAAAATAGTTTTTGTTGAATATCACCACAACTTGTAACGCATTTATCTGAAATTATGGTGGTTGGCAGAGGTGTTGAGGACGCATATGTTGACCTTTAAAAAATTTCGAAATTGTTTCGTGTATGTGGTGCAGTAGCTATTTTAGGGGGAAAAAATTCCAACTTTTGGAGAGTGTTTAAAAAAAACTACAATGATAGACTTGGAAGATATGGGTATCGTTGCGTAGGTAGTGATCTCTACTATCCATGACACCATGAACCTACCGGGAGGTGCGGTAATTCGACAAAAATTAAGTTTTGAGCAAAATAACACAATTCAATCAGTTGGGAAGAGAATATTCTATCTTTCGCAGTAACATTGAAATCTCGCAACTGTACTCAACGTTGTCAATTTTACAGTGAAACAAATTATTTTAAATGTAAAATCAGCCATAGCAACAATGAGTCGAGTCGTCATTTACTTCAAATTTAATTTATTAACACTCTAGCCTAATATGCGAAATAAATCGAACATTTAAACTAAATGTTTGAATATCGCGCTACTCGAAGCTTTTCTTAGTGACAGCAATAAATACGAATTGTACGCACACCACAAATTCCGCTGTCTTGTTTGCATTGTACACCATGCGAAAAATGACGACGTCTTTAGAAGAAAAATATTTGCTTTTTCGTTGGTGTAGATGCTTCGAATTGAGATTTAAAGTAAAATATGCGGAGTTTTTAAGCGAGCAGCTGCATATCGATAGAAAGTGGAACGGTTCTCAAGTTCGCCTATTGAAACTTCCACCATTCTGTCAGAAATCATTATAAATTATTGTTTGACGACCAAGTCGTCTTCAAAATGCCGTCGAATGTCTGCGAATGCGTTTTTCTTCGATTTGCTTCAAATTGAATTTTGAGTTAAATGAAGCACTATTTTGTCAATTTAGAGCCCAATATCGATAAAAAAGTAAACGTTTCCCCTTGTTGCCACACAAAATTGTAGGCTTTTTGTCAGTAACAATGAAAAATTATAATTTGAAAACAGTCGTTGCCGGGGTCAAAAGCCCGGCAACGACTGTTTTCGAATGATGTTTTCACATCATTACTGACATAAAGCCTACAATTTTGTGTGGCAACAAGGGGAAACGTTTACTTTTTTATCGATATTGGGCTCTAAATTGACAAAATAGTGCTTCATTTAACTCAAAATTCAATTTGAAGCAAAACGAAGAAAAATGCATTCGACGACATTTCGACGGCATTTTGAAAGCATTTCGGAGACGAGTCTCGGTCGTCAAACAATAATTTATAATTATTTCTGACAGTATGGTGGCAGTTTTAATAGGCAAACTTTGGAACCGTTTCACTTTCTGACGAAATTGTCGAAATGCAGCTGCTCGCTTGACAACTCCACATATTTTGCTTTACATCTCAATTTGAAGCATTAACGCCAACGAAAGCAAAATGTTTTTTTTCTGAAAAATGTCTTCATTTTTCGCATGGTGCACAATGCAAACATGACATCGGAATTTGTGGTGAGCGTACAATTGTGTATTTATTGCTGTCACTAAGAAAACATCCGAATAGCGCGATATTTAAACATTTGATATAAATGTTCGATTTATTTCGCATAAAAGGCGTGAGTGTTAATAAATGAAATTTGAAGTATATGACGACTCGACTCATCGTTGATTTTAAATTTAAAATAATTTGTTTCACTGTAAGATTGACAACGTTGATTACAGTTGCGAGATTTCAATGTTTTTGCGAAAAATAGAATATTCTCTTCCCAACTGATTAAATTGTGTTATTTTGCTCAAAACTGAATATTTGTCGAATTACCGCACCTCCCCGCGGCATGACTTTTGTTGAGCTTCAATTTTGATTGAAGTGTACTAACACAAAAATTCTCTAGAATTCCAAATTTTTTCGCGTCTATTTTAATTTTTCTGACGTATGAGACAATTTTAAGTCAGGGCGTGAGTTACTGCCACCTTACGCTTCGGGAAATTTCGTTCAGGACCTTATAAAATTTCAAAAATATCCAACTAATTCAATTGTGTCATACGTTCCTCGGGTATCTTTAGACTTCCCAGTATTGCCAGTGCGGCACTGTATCAAGTGTTTACTAGCATATTATAATCATATATGCTAGTAAACACTTGATACAGTGCCGCACTGGCCATACTGGGAAGTCTGGGAAGTCTGGAGATACCCGAGGACGGTATGACACAATTGAATTAGTTGGATTTTTTTTTTTAAATTTTATAAGATCCTGAGCGAAATTTTCCGAAGCGTAAGGTGGCAGTAACTCACGCCCTGACTTAAAATTGTCTCATACGTCAGAAAAATTAAAATAGACGCGAAAAAATTTGGAATTCTAGAGAATTTTTGTGTTAGTACACTTCAATCAAAATTGAAGCTCAACGAAAGTCGTGCCGCGGTAGGTTCATGGTGTCATGGATAGCAGAGATCACTACCTACGCAACGATACCCATATCTTCCAAGTCTATCATTGTAGTTTTTTTTAAACACTCTCCAAAAGTTGGAATTTTTTCCCCCTAAAATAGCTACTGCACCACATACACGAAACAATTTCGAAATTTTTTAAAGGTCAACATATGCGTCCTCAACACCTCTGCCAACCACCATAATTTCAGATAAATGCGTTACAAGTTGTTGGTGATATTCAACAAAAACTATTTTAATCACCCTCACTCAGTACAATTTTTTATGATTTCTGGCATGAAAACATAATTATTTCGAGGATTTTTTTTGTTGCAAATGACTCAGGAGGGTCCCCTGATTCAATTACTGCATACCCTCCAAAAATCGCCGATGGCTTGTTTTTAAGTTTTTCGAAGTTTTGGCAAATTGACTCTTAAGGACATACATCTCCTTCATAAATCCTTTCATCCTACATACGTATTCTGCAGTATGAGCGAACTGAAATAATTTTGCGTTATCTAATGAAACACAAAATTATTGTCGATTCCGAATTTATGACAGAAAAACTGCTGCTATAACAACCCTGCAAATACTAACGGTCCTACGGATAGTTAATTTCGTATAGATCATTACTACTTCGCCGTTAAATATTTATGCCATTCGCCACTATACACATAAGTTTTAACAGCCTGGGATATAAAACATGTGTACAGCTAAGCGCCTCTAAATACCTCCACGCTAAATCCATATAAGAAGTGATGTGCGAAACTCTGTGTGTATCAGATTCCCATTTATTCATACATCATATCCCCTACATTATACAAACTTCAACAACGATTTTTGGCTTCATAAGCGCACCTTGAATCTGCCTATACCGAAAATTGGTTTTGACATCAGAACTTGCGTTGCTTTATCTCATTAATTAAATTTGCCATTATCTATAAAAGTGATTGCTAACGCTAGTGGGGGCCCCAATATTAAAACGTAATTTTAAACATCCCAAAGGATTAACGCTAAACGAGGTAATAATTTACTGACAATGCGACCGTATAACACTCTGTCTCCCGTTCATTTTATATATGTAGATATAAGATGTTTACTCGGTGAATGTTGATGATGCCTCGTTATATGGTGCGCCTTTTTTTCCGGCAGAAGGAAGAAAAAACCTTTGACATTTGACTTCGGTAAATAAGCCAGACATTTTGAAGGTCAAAGTGCGTCTTAATATGGAAATGGGAGATAGTGGAAAACGTTTCGTTATTCAATATATAATATATACGTTGGGACCATGACAAACACCCTTTTAAGAAACTATATTTCGTTTCACTCCTCTCGCTATCGAAGCACAGCTTTCACGATGGAATCCAAATGTAATACGAAAAACATTAAAGTAATAGATTGAAGATAAACGAAGTTTCTCGTTAAACATCCACTCGTATAACGCCTCAATAAATAAATAAACAACTTTGATAAGACATCAGGAATTACTCATTGCATAATATGTACCCGAAAAGTTGTGGCATATGAAATTTTGAAGAGGGCAAAAGCGGCAAGCAAAAACATTGAACAAACATAAGAGGGCAGAGATTGCTGTCGTTGTTGGGCTGCTGGTGTGTATCTCAGTTCAACATCGATATATACACAATATAATACAGCACGACACAACATATTTATATATACGAAATACACATTTCTAGACACATGTAATATCATTTGTGTATGTAACGCATAAATATTACTTTATGATGTCTATTAAATATTTATTTATCGTTAAATCATCCCAGATAGAATCGTTTTAACATCGAAATTTATGAAGTGATAGTTGAATGAAATGGAAAAAAAGAGGAGAGTAGAAGGGAGACAGTGGTGGAGTATAAGGATATGGAGACTTTTGTGCGCTCTGGAAATCGTTGAAAAAGGAAATTACAGAAAATGCCTACATGCCTGTAAATGCTTGTCGTATAATATACATTGTATATATACATGATTGTGTATAGATGGATAGGATATAACATGGTGTGGATGGCACGATGGTATGGATATAAAAGCGAAGAGAAGAAGAAGAAGAAAAAAATAAAAATAAACCAAAGGGGAGATAATTTTTATACATTTTCTTATGAATGTTGACTGTTAACATAAAATGCAATTTAACCTCATCCTTATCGGCTAAGTTAGGTTTTCTTTTCGTGCCGTAAGAAGTGCTATTTAAGGTTTTATGTACAACATTCTTTAACATAAAAAAAAAGTACGACCGAGGAGTGGAGCAGCAAAAAAAAAACTTTTTCAATTGTGTAAATGGATATATGTTGTCTACGGGAACATAATATAATAGAAATGCGAAAGGTATATGAAATAAGTGATGCTACGAGGCTGTGTTCATAATATGGTACTTGATCTAGATTTTGTTCACGCCAAACAAACCTATAACATATTGTTATACGATATTCTCTCACACCCAGCCAGCCCCGACAAAGAAAGGCGATAGAATATTATATAAAAAAAAAACTTTCCACTGTTTGTTCTCCATTCTTTTACCTTTTGACTAAACTAATGTAATTTCGTTGTTGTAATAATGTTCTTTCAATTATTTACTCACTTCAGGGGAAAAGTATTTTTATGCGAACCACGCATTTTCTCGCTTAACATTTTCGTTTTCCTTTGCTCCGTTTCGTCTCCCTTACATTTTCTATTATTACACCTGAAAGGTAGTTAATGGTAAAGATTTTTCTTGCATGTTATTTATTTATATAGGACAGATCGTCGAAGGTGAAGTGTACTTATGGTTTTTTTTTCTTTTCTTTTTTTTTTCTGCTGTTGTTGTTGCTGCTTCGCTTATTCTCGATTATTTTTTTTCTGTTTATTTTCTTTATTTTCTTAACTTGAACTTGAGAAAATGTAATTTATTTTGCATTTAAATGTAAAATTACAGTTGAGATTTGTTTACATTCGGTGATTGATGGGTATGGGGAAAATTAGGTTTTAGGAGCTGTATTATCAGACTTATCCACTAGAAGAACGGGTTCGGTTAGCAAATAAAAGCTTGCACATATACTCGTTTTTTTTTTTGGTTCTACAGCAAATAGACAGTTTTGTCGAGTAAGGGTAATTTTTGGTATTGGAGGAGACAACAAAAAAAAATTCTCGTATGAATCAGCTGTGATGTGTATTCATGTTTAAGCTTTCATTTAAGCTATCGAAGTACGATGTACCCGGACTGCAAGTTGTCTAGTGTAGATGCGTTATTTATCATGTCCGGAGCGTTAGCGGAGGACTTGACGCAGTCTAACTTCCAAAAAAGAACGAAGAAAATTTTTTGAGACGCGTCAACTATGTGTAGCCGAACATTTCAGTTTCTGCCCTTTGATCTATATCATCACAAAACCTAGTTCATAATATTCTCGCTTTAAACACGAACAAAACGAGCAATCACTTGACTATGTAGCTTTAAAATTACCGGAGATACATCGTTTTGAAATTGGCACTTTTCATAGAAAATACACCAAATTGACTTTTCCCAAACAATCAAAATCTTTCAACTTACTCTGTATGTTTCTATCTATCTATCTATCGACGGACGATCTCGGAAACTAGTCAGCCAATCTCCATGAAATTTTGCAGGAACCTCAGGGTGGGCATAAAAATGAAATTGTGATACGCCATTACCCCAGGAAAAACCAGAATTTTGTTTTATTGGCCTCGAAGTGGTTTCTGAGTGTGGTTTTCGAGGGTCGGGAACGCGTTTTCGGCTGTAGCTTAGCTGTATTGAAACCTACAGAGGCGTGCGACCCATCAAATGAAAGGTATTCGTAACATGATTCCAACAAAAAAATAATTAAAAAAATCGGTTCAGATTCGTTTGAGCTAGAGTGATTAGAGTGACCAAATTTTGAGCTACTCGAGCGTAGGATGAAAGGACTAATATTTTTTTGGGTTATGAAAGATAGAGAGTTACTTTCTTCGGCAAAGTCTCAGAGTTTTACGAGTAGAACAGAGGGGCATATGTGAAAAATGTCGAAAGTTGGAAATGGGTGGGTCAATTATGTTTTTAGAGGTATTTCTTGAATGGTGGCAGATAGAGAGTTACTTTCTTCGGCAAAGTCTCAGAGTTACGAGTAGAAAAGAAGGGCATTTGTGAAAAAAGGCGAAAGTTGGAAATGGGTGGGTCAATTGGGGTTTTGGAGATATTTCTTGAATGGTGGCAGATAGAGAATTACTTTCTTCATCAAATTTTCGAATTTCGTCAAATTGTCGATTTTCGTCAAATTTCGAATTTCGTCAAATTTTCGAATTTCGTCAAATTTTTTATTTTCGTCAAATTTTCGAATTTCGTCAAATTTTCGTCAAATTTTCGATTTTCGTCAAATTTTCGTCAAATTTTCGATTTTCGTCAAATTTTCGATTTTCGTCAAATTTTCGAATTTCGTCAAATTTAGAATTTCGTCAAATTTTCGAATTTCGTTGGCTTAGTTTTTCTCATCATCTGCCAAATAATTTTTACCAAAACAAAATTTGACTGGAAACAACAAAAATTTTACCAAAAAAAACTGCGTCGCAAAGTGACAAATGTTCAGGAACAGATCAGCAAGAAAATTT
The DNA here is from genome assembly GCF_014529535.1 of Bradysia coprophila. Classification (NCBI taxonomy): domain Eukaryota; kingdom Metazoa; phylum Arthropoda; class Insecta; order Diptera; family Sciaridae; genus Bradysia; species Bradysia coprophila. The sequence goes on from NW_023503327.1 coordinate 476,375, forward strand.
ATCTGCCACATGCGACGCAGATTTTTTTGGTAAAATTTTGGTTGTTTCCAGTCAATTTTTTTTTGGTAAAAATTATTTGGCAGATGATGAGAAAAACTAAGCCAGCTTGTTTGAACTAAAATTGGGTGTAAAATTTAATTTTTGCGTAACGAAGCTGAAAGCGTCAACTCTAGCGATATCATTCGTTTTAGAAATTGTACTTCAAAGACTGCGTCACACTTTTCTCGAAGAGATTTTGGTTGGGATTTAGAATAGAATGAGTTTAATGAGTTTTAACTAACAAAGGACTTTTCAACTTCTATCCCGAGTTAAGAATGGATTTTATCGGATGTCAAAAGACGTTGCCGGTTATTGTGACTTGTCAATTTTAGGCCCACCGGAAAGTGCTAAGGGAGTCGAGGAATACCTCCAAATAAATTTCAAAAAATCAACCCTTAGCACTTTCCGGAGCGCGTAAAGAGCCTGCTCGAGCATTATCCCCTACGTGTTAACTAGAAGAATAATTCAAAATTTACACTTCAGGTTATTTTGTTGTGACGTTTTCGCTTATGTAATAAAATAGAGTACACACTTGTCACTATCAGTTTCGGCAAGCCTTGACTTCTTCGTGACAAGTGTGTAATATAATATTACGTGCTTTTGAAACCTAAACCAAATATCTTGTTTTCCCTATTTGTGTAATAAGCCACTTTCGACCCTAGGGAAAACCAAAGGCATGTAATAGTATTTTTCATGTGACGGGGACGAAAATGAGGAAGTTTTGAGATTTTTCTCTGGTTTTCGACCATGAAAATTTTTTGAGTATCTGTTTTGGACGATTGATTTTAGGCACTTTCGCATGTAGCACTCACTTCGTTCGGGCTACAACTCGCGAAATTGCCTAAAAACAAGCGTCCAAACCAGATACATAAATAACTATTACATGACTAGGGATAAAAAGATGAAAAGTAGAGTTTTCGTGTGAATTTTCTTGATACGAGGCGAAGCCGAGGTCAATAAACACACGAAAACGAGACTTTGCACTTTTATCCCGAGTAATGGATTTTACATGCTGAGAGCGTCGAAAGACGTGCTTCAAACATGAAAAGTACGGTCTTCGAAGCATGTAGCATGTAAAAAATATGTTTAACTATTTTCAAAACAAAGAGAACTACAATATATCTGTCATAATGTGTAGAAAACAAATGCGGTCATTTTCTTTAATTAAATTTGTGTGTACACAAAATTCATTAATTTATTCACACATGGGACTATTTTGATAAGATTAATATTTATAAGCAATGCCTGTTTATTTTTTCGGTAATTTTAAGTGCATAATAAAAAATTGCTCGAGTTGCATCTGTTTGTTGATTTGTAATTTTCCTTCAAATGAGACTGATATTGGCTGAAGAAAATTTTCCAATTAACTGAACAAACAATTGCACAACTAATTTGCTGCATAAAACAAGATGGGTCAGTTTCTATTTTTTTCGCTGTGTTTGTTGATATCAGTTCATATCGTGGTTCTCAAATTAAAATAAAAAGGAAACCTTCTAGTAGGCACATTCAAATTTTTTGCGCTAATTTGCCCACCAATTTAGTAGGGAAAAACTCACACTATCAAACATTACGTATTTCATGTCGGGACCACAAATTTTACGCAATTCTGTTCGTCATTTCCTCTCTAGGTATAATTACTCTAAGGTTTATTCAATTCTTAAAATTTCCATACGATTCTTAAAAAACCCTAAAAATTTCCTAATTTGTAAATTTAGGAATTTTGATCAAAAATGTCGATACCCATAAAGCCTTTGCCAAGGAACACCTCACCAACGCACTTTAACCAAAAGTAATGATACACGCAAAAAAGTGAAACTTCCAATTTATATTGTAGATGTAAGCATTCTACGTATGAAAATATTTTGTTTATCTAGTGTTGAAATATCGCGACTTTGTCGCTCATTTCCGACACACTAACAAAACGTTGTTTCTAATTATTTGAAGTCTTGTATCGCTGAGGTTGTTTCTAACTTAGAAAAAAATGGGGAAATGGCGACCACCTAAAAATTTAGTGTAATGCCGACCACTTAGAACTCGATTCCAGAACTCGCTAAACTCTAAATCGCTAAAAAAAACCTCTTAGGAAAAATACTATTACTTCTGATACGTATTTTGTACGTCTAAAACGGTTCATTTCATTTTGTACACAAAAAGTACGTTCTGTACACAAAACGTCCCTTTTGTACACACACAAAAAATATTTTGTACACAAAATTAAAGATTTTGTACACAAAATTGATTATTTTGTACACAAAAGGTCTGTTTTGTACACAAACAAAAATATTTTGTACACAAACATAACTGATTTTGTACACGGAAACCGTAACAACGTACACAGAAAACACTATTCGTACACAAAATCTTGTTAAGCTTCTAGCAATTTTTTGAATTAGCTTTACGCGATCTCAGCACATAAGTTATCAAGTGTGACAAAACAAAGAAGCTTTATCACAATGAGAGTTCTCAATTGGCTGTGTTTTTTGATTTTGAGAGATTTTTTTATTATAAACATAAATTGCATTGAGCAGCACTTTCATTCCTAGAAGTTAATAATTAACAGAACAACGGCACCAAAAAGAAGAGGTAATACAGTTAGAGAAGAGAACGTGTAATTTGTGTCTGTAGTCTTTCAAAAGTATATTTGCTTAATTCAATCTTTTGTCATTGGACTACATCTTGTTTCATACACTTTCTTTACTGTAGGATGATGTATTTTCTTTGTGCGGGGGCTCCGCCCCAAACCCCCGCGCCTGCGGCGAGCTTTTCTTTACGCCCTGCAGGCTGCCGTACGTTCATGGGCTCTGCCCCAAACCCCGCTAGGGGCTCTGCCCCTTACGGCCCCGCAAGGGGGGCTGTACCCCCCTTGACCCCCCACTGCGGGGGCTGCCGCCCCTCGACCCCGCTTCTTTTTTTTTTTTAAAGTTCACGGCCTGCGGCGCTGCTTTTCATGTACAATGTTTTTACCTAACATTTTTTAAATTAATAACACAATAATACAATATTTAGATTACTCATTCAAAATTTTAAATATTCAAATGCACATGTATAAGAATTCGCATTATTCCGATTCCCACAGGCCAACATTGTAATAACGTCGATGAATAAATATATTCTTCTCTCTCTCACAAAATCATCAAATTTGTGTACAAAATGATTCTTCTTTGTGTACAGAACGAACATACTGTGTACAGAACGAACTTACTGTGTACAAAATGATCACTTTTGTGTACAAAATGATCACTTTTATTTACAAAATAATCATTTTTGTGTACAAAATCATGGTTTCTGTGTACACAATTGACTTTTTGTGTACAAAATGTATGTTTTGTGTACAGAACGTAATTTTTGTGTACCAAAAGAAATAAGTCGTCTAAAACGTAGAATTTTACATGATATCTGGACAATTTGCGGATGTGTGAACCAGTCTTATCTTCACTTTATCAACGACGATAAGACCAACGGTTCACTTATCCGCAAATTATACATGTTACACGTAAAATTCAACGGTTTAGATGTACACAATACGTATCAGAAGTAAAATGTTTGTTTCAGTTTCGACGTACATTGGAAACTTTATCTTCTTGCGTATAGTCGACAGCTGCCAAATAAACGACTCTATAGTCTTAATCACTCATAGTTACAATGACATTATAGTGGGAAATGGTTTGAGGGTAAGGGATGAGTTGAAATGCTCAGTTAAGTTTTATTTTGTCTCTTTGTTTTTAATTTTTTAATTTTGTTTTTATTTTTATTTGTGTTTCTTTCTCATGTTATTGTTGTTTTGATTTTTCATTGATTCTTGCTGTTAGCTTTTACTTTTATTTTAAATCCTGATTTTATTCCGTTTTTATTGATATTGAAAGGTTTTTTGGGATGATTTATCCTGAGTTTACGATTTCTTGAGGCATTTTAGTTGATCCTGTGCCAATGACGTGAAAGTTTTTCTTAAAAAGGAGTTTTTCTTAAAAGTGTTTTTCTTTGAACCTTCTGTTGAAGGTTTTGAGCTTTGTGTGTTTGGAGGCTTTTTGAATTTTTCAGATTCAAATTCAGACTCAAATTCAAATTCAGATTTAAGTTTTTTCTTGTGTTTAGCTTGGTTTTTCGGGTAGTACTTAAATGTTCTTCTAGTCCGTTGCTAAAGCATAACGTAAAAAAAACCAGCGATGCCCTTATGTCTCACCGTTGACGTTTTCGTTTTATTGGTGTGTGTGATATAATTTTTCAATGAATTTGGAGTCATAATTCCTCTAGGTAGTCTACCTCTATGTGTCTCGCTAATATGTCATTGCATAGTTATAGTCACTGTCAGGTTTCAGGAAAACCTATTTAGAGTACCGCTCGTGCTTGAAGTACGTTGATCTCACATATAACTTTGAGGTTTATTTGCAGTTTTTATACAGTCCTATTGAGGAGTGGGGAAATCGAAACAAATAATCTGAGTCTTTTTAACATTGTACAATATCTCACATTTCCCAGATAACGTACAGCGACATACAGTTAAAGTAACTTTCTTATTTCTCGACTTCTCTATTCTAATGTCATCCTAAATAAAAATCTTAACCAAAAATCGGATTCATAAGATCTACGATTCACTTATCCTAAAAAAATGTTCGTTAATTGGCTTTCTCGACTGCATTCAACCTTCCTTTCACATAAAATTTGATTAAGCTCACTCTGGCTATCTTACAATCTGAATTAATTTGCTAATCCCTTTATATTCCCTCAATTTTTTTTTTAATATTTGAAAATCTTTCAGAACTTTTCTCGTATTTTATGGTAATATCGCGCCGTATCGGACTTTTTTTTTCTGCTCACAAAATTGAATCGAAACAAAGAGAGACAAAAAATAAAATAGAATTGGGAAGTGACAATGAGCCTCATTTTTTTTGTGCGGCGACACACCGTAAAGGATTTGTGCGTACAAATATTTTGCTACTTACCAAATCCCCACTACAGCAAGTGAATAAAAGATCTATCTTCATTAAAATTCAATATGAAAGATTAATACACACCATACACAATTCCATTCGTTGAATAATTTACCAACTTCGACCCTCCGCTGCATAATATAAATTTATCTTTTGAGTGGGTAACCCCAAGCTCCTTTAACCGATGTTCGAGTCACAACAAAAGTTACTTTAGTTCAAACAATAACATCTTGTCACATCAAAAACCCACAAAAATGCAAAAAGAAATTGGCCAGAAGTAAATTGAGCATTAACTACAATGTGTCGGAAATGTATTAATAATTCATGTCCTTTTGCTTTCAGCGTCAGTCATCGAAACGACAAACACTTTTCTTCTGTGTTTTTTTTTTATTGGGTGTCTATCCCTTACATTTTATATATTTTTTGTTGCTTGTTTGTCTCTCTGATTGAAGAATTATTTATTCAAACAAAAAAATTACAATATCAAAGCAAGAATAAAAAAGCAACAGAGAAAAAGAGCTCAATTGTAAATAACCCACTTCAGGTATATATAATCTTGGCGACCGAAAATAAAATATAGGAAAAAAAAACCGCACGCAATTTTAAAAGTTTTTACCGAACCAACCATCGCTATAAATATTTTCGTTTGTATATTCGGGATCCATATCGTCGGGGAAATTTCTTTGGCAAACTTTTTACTTTGTAAATTAATTTCGAAATAATTTCTTATTCAACAATTTGAAGATTGTCGAAATAAAATCCAGTAAAAGAAAGGATTTGCGGAGAGGAAGAAGAAGAAAAAAAAAATTAAAGACGAAAAAAAAACACAACACGTTTTTGTCATACGTAAGTGTTGAATATTAACCCGCTTTTTGGAGTTGGTGTATTAGGATACACTTCTAGAATACTAATGAGTAAAAAAATGTATTTATACTTTTAACGTAAAAATAAAATACCGGGTGAAATGGGATAGTTGACAAACTCGACTCTTTTGGTACCCGTTGCAGAATATTACTTTTATCGAATAGAGCAATAAATTACGACAGTGTACCATGTAATTTTTCATGGTTACACTGTTTCAGGGTCATACCGTTAGTGTAAACGTCACTATCTACTTCACGTAATCAATGTTCTACTACCATTCGTAATGACTATGGAATAGATATTTATGCAACTCAGCATCATAATGTTCAAAATTTACAAACTTTATGCTGAAAACAAACGAGGCATTCAAAATATGTTTTGGTCCTTGTTTTCATGACGAAATTGTCGCAACTGTCAAATAAAGTTAGAAATTTCTCCATCGAAAATTACGATTGCTGCATTTGTCAATGAAAACTAGGACCAAAACACGTTTTCAATGTCTCGTTTGTTTTCAGAATTAGATGCCTCCGTTGTATGAACCTCGGTACAAGGTACTTTGCACGCCATGTCATAAGTAACCATTACGTAACTAGGCCGGAAAAGTTAAAAATTCGAATTTACCCGCGAGCTACAACTCCGTTTTGCCTCCGTTTAGCTAAACCAAGCCTCTTTTCAATTGTTTAAAGAGTCAACGGAGTGCTTTTTATGTAAGTCGAAATCAACACTTACGTACAATGTTTTACATATTGATGGCGCCGGAAAAAATGTTTGATTGATGAAAAACGCGGATTTCTTTGTAGAACTATGTAACAGTCCATTACATTGAATGCTGCGTAAGTAATTCATTACATGAAGTAACCATTTTGTGATAAAAGCAGATTCAAGGGTGTGCTTCTTTAAGTAACAACCTTCAGTTATCGAAGTCATTTTTTCTGCATTACACAAATCGAGGTTTCTCCACTTAATGTGTTGAAGCCATAAAATTACCGCCTGCAGTAGTTGCAAAATTGGTAAAAGGAAAATATTTTTTGCAATAACCTTTGCAGCTACTTCAGAAGGGTCTGAGCCAGCTTAAATAGTTGCAAAATTTGTTAACGAAAATGTTTTTTTAAACAACTTTTGCATCTACTTCAATAGGCTTATCGAGGTAAGTTGCTAAACAAAACATACACTTGTGAGTCTGGTCTTATCATACGGTAGTTTCTGAATTACGTAGCCGCATCCTTTGTATTCTAGTTTATTGTCTGCCCTATGCGAAGCTTGACAATCACAAAGGAATTCATGGCAAATGAACCGAAAACATTCTTCATGTAATAGTGGGCTATGTAATGTCAACTTTCACGTGGGACAGTCAATAAAAATTTGTAATCTGTCGTAGTACAATGTCGATCTAAAAGTTAGAATTCCACTTTATCATCAAAGAAAGGCTTTAAATAGTTACAGGAAAATATTCGACGTCTCAGTACCTTCATAAAGTCTAACTGGCGAGACAGATTCTATAGAAAATGACAGAAATGGTATTTTATAAATTTAAATGGGGAAACGCGCCCTTCCAAGACTGCAAACGTTAGGAAAACCCTTCAGGATCACGAACCGATTAAAATCTATGGAATAGTGGTATGGTAGGATGCTTGCTTTGAAAAATCTTTTCACTTGTATTGTAACCACCTATTAAGCATTTCAGCCATTGGCAATATCGGTAACTTCTTTTTTTTCCAGAAAAAGACTAGAAAATTCACAAACCGTAAAATATACGGTTTACGGCGTAAATGGTTACAAGTGTTGCTAACATTCGGTTCAAAATACATTCAAGGAATTATTGAAAAATAAAACCAATAAAAACCCAAACAAAAAAATTCATCTTAATGCCATTGCCTATTCACAAGTCTGCATACGGATGAAAACCGCATAATCATCCATATAGTCGTGATACAGGGGAACAATTCAATTCGATAAGAAAATTTCCATAAAATTGTTATTTCAATTTATAACCAAATAATGTAAACTTTCCCTTAACAACTACATGCTCTCTTGCTTCCATAATTTGCATAAATATGTTTTCAACTCAACACAACCTTTGCACTAAAAACTGAACACACAGTCGTAAGGTTTCTGACCATGATTTGTGGTATCGTGACAATTTTTTACTTTGTATATGATTTGCTTGAAATCCTTTAATGTATAGGAGTAATGGCTAACTGTATTATGAAGATTGAACATTTGGCTTCGTAACTAATTAATATTTAATGAATTTCGTTTAATTGGATCGAGAGTTGCGTTTGCGGTATTTCATATGAAATTACATAGAGACTGCTATTTGGTGGTATTCCAAAGCGTCACACCAACTATACCGCAAATCAAAGTCCACGAAAATCGTGTTTTGCGGTACAATTTATTTTGCATGTAAATTTACGTAAGCAAATCATGGTCAGGGACCTTATACCCGATATCTCAATGGTATTATTTATCGGCACCTTTGTGCCCGTTTTCCGGGGTACATCAAAAATATTGTGTTAAAACAAAACATCGAAATAACGGCAATATAGATAGGAGAACGGATAGAGAAAGCGAAAAAGGTTTCGTGAATGTGTCATCCCTTTGAACGTCTATATATACACATACTATTCACGACTCACACACAACACTCAACTGGAATACAAAATCTAATTTCTTGATAACTGAAGCGAATGTAAATATGATTAACTAATGAAAACTGATGAAAACGTGTATTGTGGCGAAGGATATATAGTTGATATTATGGTTGAGAAGATCTCTTTCAATTTAACCATTTCATGGAAATTGTTTTGTGCACCCTTTTTGTACACCCCCTGTTCTCTCCCATCAAACGAAAAAGGATTAACGCCACATTCATTTAATTAAAGGTCTCGACGAAACTAATTTTTATAAGATTAATTATAATGGCAAAAGATAAGTCTGTCGTGTCGGTATGTGGCAATTCCACATTGCCACATTCAATTATCTGTAAACGGATTGAACTTGAACCGCACACCGAACGTTTTATGAAAGATGATTTTTCAAGTTGTTTGGTGGATTTTTTGTTTTGCTTCTTCTATATACGTTCTCGTCGTGTCTCCTCTGTTCGATGTTTTCGTAATGAAATTCATTTTGTGATAGCACAACGCGCCTTTAGATTAGTGTCAGGTTATGGGTCGTACTTTTATTTTGTAACGCAAAGACATTGGATTAAAATGTTGATGTCACTTTGTAATAAAAATGTCAATGGGAAAATTCGTGAGCAAACAATTTCGATTATTTTTTGTCTTCGCATTCTCGTCATTCGTTGTCTGAACGGAAAACAAAACAATTTTTGAAAATTGAATTTGACGGGATACGTGCGAGTTATGATCACACCTAACCCCACAAAAGCCTTTTCCATTGTGCTACCATTCACTATACTCTCAATGATGGAAAGTCAATTCATATTATCCTCATGTCCCATTGTCGTACATAAATGTCATAGCAGTGAACAGCAAAACAATTCAGAGTGGTATAATAGTGGCACCTTAAATTTAACGGTCATGCAACTCTACAAGAAGAGCGTGGGCCCTGTCCCAAACTCATGTCTTTTTAACAATCGGAGTCTGAAAGGAAAATCTATTCCCGAAACTTTTAAGTTTAGAAATTCATATTTTTCATAGTTTATAATTGGTCTCTGCTAATGACGGTAATAAAGATACCTAAGACATCTTTGCACTCAAACGTGCTAGCAGAACAATTCTTTTAAACAGAAACGAGCCGTCAGAACAGTCGGAGCGTTTGGTGCGACTGAGCCCCGTACAAACCCGTACATCTATTGCGTACGTGACCCTAGTTCGTCCGTCGCCCTACTCTTACCGTAAGCCTACTGCGCCCGTCGTCCGTCGGTAAAGTAAAATTCTTATGAAATGTGTACGTCTTAAAAATTGCGCATAGCGCAATTACGAAGCCCCGTACGACGTTCCTTTCAAATGTAACACAAATTTCGAATTGACCTAAAATTAAGTATAAGTATCATTTTCACCGATTTATATTGATTTTACAAAAATCCAAAATGGCGGCCGACGGCCATTTTGTTAGGAGGTGGAAAGTAGTACGGCTGTTTTACATTCGTTAGTACCTTTCAAACAAAAAAAAAATTGAAATTCGGTCAAAGTTTACTCGAGATATTAACAAAAAACACCACCTTCACTGTACGGCCGAGTAGCCACACATAAGCTCACTCCAAGAGACCTCACGCTCCGGTGAATCGAATTTCATAAACTTTTTTTTCCCTGATTGGTACGGTCAATACCTATCTAATAAAGCAAAATCCATTTAAATACGTTCAAATTTGGCCAACCTACAAGCAAAAACGGCTTGCCGCCCTGTACCTAGTTCACACCAAGGGGTCTAACTCACGAGTCGGTCATCCAATTTTCATAAACTTTTTTTTTGTCGATCGGTATTGTAAATACCTTTCATTTGACGTATCACTTACAAGTGTAGTGCTTAAATGTCTGGAGATATCGTCGAAAAACAGTTAGGCACTTATTGGGCCCCAGCTCCGGAAGGGTCGACCCAAAATCGCCCATCTTCGAACTTAGCCTCACTATTTTGACTATCTTTCAGGGAATTTTTTTTTTTTGAAATCGGATTTGATTTACTCAAGATATCGACGTGACAGACGGACGGACAGACGGACAGACGGACGGACGGACGGACGGACAAAATTTTTATTGCGGATTCGTTATCTATGAACATAGGCAAACACTTTGCCCTTACCGTCTGCTTCGAATTCCATCAATTACACACGGCATCGTAATCCTATAAGCCCCTTCGTACTTCGTACGGGGCTAAAAAGAAATCGAAATCGACCAAGAAAACAATCAGTGGGCGTACAGTCAGAGACAGTGAAATCTCATCACGAATTTGCTTCAGCTGTTCTTCACCTGATCTCCTGTTTATATTTGTTTGGCAGTGGTCAAACCGAATAGGCAGTTCTGATTGTTTGGGTGGATCAGCTGAAAAACAGCTGAAGCAAGTTCATGCATCTAACTGTACGTAAAGAACGTTTTCCGAAATTCAGGATTATCTTCACCATAGTGCTTTCTTTCAACACACACATAATGTGGTGCGTTAAACTTGGCGACACCCCATCTCGACAACTTGTAGATTCGCTTAAACGAAAGCTTATGCATGCTGTTATTATGTAAAGAAAAAACAATTTGCGAACACGAAATCTACTTTTGCACTTAATACTTTTCGTTCGGGCGCAAATTTGTGTTTAAAAACCTTGACCCTTCAACGGCCATTAGCTTTGCTTTACTTGATTTTAAAAATGTGTAATCGTGCGGTCATGCGTAATGAACGTTATGGCAATTAAATGTCTCTCGGTAATTTTGTAAGTAAACAACACTCGTAAGTACATCAATCTGTGCATTGTTTCGCATCAACAGCCTCAATTTACTGTTTCTTCATTTATTGAACTGATAACGATAACCTATAAATGCCAATATCGTAAATTGCCTTTAAGACATTATTGGCTGCTCTCTAGAGCTTGATACAAATTGTCAATATACTCATATAATCATCTGTAAAGTACATAAACTCACATAATAATACTCGAATCATCCAACACACAACATCAAAGCTATATATCTATCTCTAAAATAACATCGTTTCGACTCAACTCTCCACATAGCTGTTTAGATAACCTACTTCCAATCAATTATTTTGTTTGACAAATTGTGTCTATAAAAGTCTTTTCTCTCAAGGAATTTGGGATTTGTGAACAAACTTCGGAATTGGGTGACAATAAATGGAAAACTATTTCCTTGTTAAAGTTGGCCTTAGGCTAAAGTTAAGGAATTAAACTTTAATGTACAGTTTGTTGTAGTAGTTGTTGTTGTTTCACTGTTTGTACATACTTCAACCCAACTTTGAGAAGATAAATTAAAGTAAAAAAAAAGAACCGAGAACTACACATCAAAGTTTATCCGAGTAATGTGTGGAGTAAAACTGCAGTTGTAATACATCGTCAGTGCATCGGATTCCATTTCGTTGTTTGCATTTCCTTATATTGTATGTGCATTGTACAATATTGTTCATCAGGGGTGGTGGCTATATAAAATTGATTAATTTTGAGCATTCACTGAAGTGAAGTGAACCAAGTCTCTGTGGAGGGTTTTTGACTTCTCTGAAACTTGACAGTGTGTCACACAACTGCAAAACACTGTAAAAAACCATTTTACACAAAAAAGAACTCTATTTCTGAGCAATTTGGCTTAGTGTGACATGCCATTGCAATGTATAAAACTACCGAAAATAGTAGGGACGTCTTTTATGGATCCCCGATCTTTAGATTCTTATAAATCGATTGAGAAATGGACTCAACCACCTTGCCATCCAAGTCTACAACGTTTTTGGAGCGAGTGGTGGCTCACTTCTTTTGATTAACATGATTACGATGATTACGCAGTGATTAACGTGATTAACCAGTGATTAACAACTGATTAACAATGTCAAACATCGCCATCCAACTACAAATCGTGGTTTTTTTAATGTATAAGTCTTTTATCCCAAGTAATCACGGCTAATCGCTGTTTTAAATTTTGCGTAGAGGGATTCTTTTGAATTTCGACTGACCGAAATCGGCGCTATTTTTTCCGGGACTTTTTTATATATGCCTAGTTAGGCCTTGGTGCCTAGGCCCCAAAACCAGTCTCAGATATTTTTGATCTTCCATACCTGGCTGGTTGTAAGTGGCCAAAAGTCGAAAAATGAGGTTTCGTAGTTCGGATTTCATTTCAGTAAGGTGGCGAGGACACGGGCGTGTATGGGTTCGTCGGAAAGCTGAGGTCAAGTACTCCTGGGGCAAATATTAACTTCATAAAATTTGATGATAATCGGCCGAAAATATGACTTCCGGAAAATTTCTCAGAATCGATGGAACCTCCGTGAACTTTGATGAGAGCTGTGACCTCACTAATGCAATTATTTGATTAAATTATTACTTATTATGAATGTGGAAGGCCTCAGCTTTACAGCGATACGCATATTTACTAGTTTGGTAGTTTGGCGGAGTGAAACACACAGTTTTCATCTGTTACGTAGTCACGTACCAAACTACTAAATATGGATATCGGTGTAAAGCTGAGGTCCTCCACATTCATAATAAGTAATAATTTAATCAAATAATTGCATTAGTGAGGTCACAGCTCTCATCAAAGTTCACGGAGGTTCCATCGATTCTGAGAAATTTTCTGGAAGTCATATTTTCGGCCGATTATCATCAAATTTTATGAAGTTAATATTTGCCACAGGAGTACTTGACCTCAGCTTTCCAACGAACCCATACACGCCCGTGTCCTCGCCACCTTACGGAAATAAAATCCGAACTACGAAACCTCATATTTCGACTTTTGGCCACTTACAACCAGCCAGGTATGGAAGATCAAAAATATCTGAGACTGGTTTTGGGGCCTAGGCACCAAGGCCTAACTAGGCATATATAAAAAAGTCCCGGAAAAAATAGCGCCGATTTCGGTCAGTCGAAATTCAAAAGAATCCCTCGTAATGAAAGTGAACAACCTCTCGTTTTGGAGAGCTCTGCAATACGTGATGCATTTCTAAAATGGAAATACAGACGCAAATGGAAGGGAGTGATATGTCACTAATTGTCTACTGCTCCAATTTTCTGTCATCCGCTCCGCCACATTTTTAAGGACTCCCGTCTGTGTTCTTTACAACTCTCTCGTGTGTCCTAAATTATTTTGGGCCTGTAATTAATTAATTTGTTATTTGAAAAATCTCGATTTGAATCACTTTCCGTAATCGATAAAACGATACAAGCTACCGGCAACAATAGATCGTTTCCCGGGAGGACCTGCAAATCTTTAGTTATTTCTACTTAAACGGTAGGTTTGTTGCAAGCTAATATTTCCGGTCAACTTTCCAAGATTTTCATTTCTGTTTAAGGCTTGATTTCCACTTACAAAAAACCACTCGGTTTCACCACCGTTTAGCTAAACCACGCCTCTTTTCTATTGTTTAAAGAGTAAACGGATAGAAAACGGAGTGCCTAGCTCGTTAGTAGAAATCAAGACTAATGCTTGCTTTCCACTTACCGTGTGAGACACAAAATAGAATTTTTTTTTTCAATTTTTGCTTTGTTTACTTGACAGCTTGCTCTCTCACGGAGTACTTTTTGTTAAGTGGGAATCATACTTTCACAATGTAACTGTTCATTTAGGAAGAACGCAAGTAAGAAAATGTGTCAGACCGCCCGACCTCAGCATTTCATACGAAACATGCTCTCATTCTTGACATAATAAGGAATGAAACTGTAGACAAAATATGTCGAACGTATACACATGGTTCTTTTTTTTGAAGAGACAGACACAGAATAACGCGCCGGCATATAAGGGGGAGCAGAGTATCAGCTGCATTTTAGATATTTTTCCACTTTAAATTGTCTTATGCCATAAAAATGTGTTCTTCACTGTTGTCACTAAGTTGATAACAATTTCCTATTATGTATGCATATACGTCTACGTGTGTATAGTGCGGGGAGCTATTCAATATTGTCGTTTTAGCATTGAATTTTCGTTTTGAAATTCAATAAGTACTACACACGGCACTAAAATTGCTTCCAATAAATTTTTTTTTGAAGATTTACTTTTATGTCGTTATTTCGGTCATAACGTTTTTTTATTTATTTAGTTATTAGAGCCTCGATCTAAGCGGTATTAGATGGTTCGGTTTTACGTTTCTTCAACGTGTGTTCCATGATTTATTTAATGGAGTTTGATTCCCTAAAGTACAGTTTTTGAAAGCCAATCGAAACGAAGCAATTTTCTTTGGAGAATTCTTAGAAGATTTTAGGCTGTTGACGGCGGTTTCCAGTGCACCAATAGTGCTGTTCGTAATTGTCTACAACGTCTTGACGTCCTGTTCATAAGTTGCTTAAGGTTATTTGTCGAAATTGACCCCTTGACCTACAACATTGAGCGTAACGTCTGTTGGACCCGTCCCCGTGGAATTAAGTACAGCTTCGAGAGATCTGTCTTCTATGTTAAGCAGCATAATTTCGCGGATGATTCTTATAGACCTCAAGTGCGCGATTTCTGTGCAAATTAGGAAACTTTATTGAACCTACTCAGCCGACCTAACCTACTTTAGGCTTTTAAAAGACGTTTGCTTTGCATCAAAACTAAAGACAGTATCAAGAAACTATTTATTTGAAAACATCACCTACAGTGGACGTCAGTGGAATTTAGGCGTGAATTTTCTCCAGCGGCTTTTCAGCTGGTTCACTTATACAAACAAAGATGCTCATACTTATTCCCTTGACTGGAAGTCAGGGTCTTACACCAGAAAATACCGAAAAATGTGGGTAACAGAAGGGTTCACTGTGATTGAAAATGTATGAAATGCTATGAAAAACGTTAAATGTGGGTAACAAAAAATCGTTGAGGGCACGATAACTTGAGTAATTCTCAACCAATTTGGATGATTCTTTTTTTAAATGTGTGGAATTAAAATCCCGATGCTAAGTTCGAAGATGGGCTATGTAGGACTAAGGATCTGGAAGCTATCCGCGAAAAACGGGATTTTATACTGTTGATCATAGTCTCAATTAAAAAAGATTACTTTGATGAGATTTGATTTGCTTTGGTAGTGTGGGTAAAAATCATATAAGTTTGTTTTCGACGTGCATGAAACTAGTAGGAAGAATAATTTCATCATTCTATGCCCATCTTTCAACGTGTAAACATCTCTTGCTAGTGAACTACTAACATCTTGATAGTTGACTTCAAATTGGATAGTGGACTAACAACTTGATAGTTGACTATCAAATTTGATAGTTGACTAAAACCTTGATAGTCAAATTTATCAAATTTGATAGTTGTCTAACAACTTGATAGTTGACTAACAACTTGATAGTTAACTAACAACTTGATAGCAGACTAACAAATTTGATAGTTGACTATCAAGTTGTTTGTCATTTATCGAGTAGGTAGTTTTTTACTCCCTTTACAACCACATCTTACGCCAGCAAAATGCCTGTTATCAAATTAGCACACTTTGATTAAGAAGTGTAAGAAATGTTAATAAAAAAGTTAAATTTTTGCAGGCAATATAAGATGAATTATCTCAACTAATTTCTGAAGATCTTTTTTTAATACATGGAATTAAATGAATCAAAGAGAATGTTGTAAAAATTTTACGAGTGTGAACGGCCAGAGCGAAGCGAGGGCCGTAATTCACACGAGTCGTGACATTTTATTGAAGGTTTTGTGAATAAGAAATTGAGGGATTATTTTTCCACGGCCTACCAATAAATCTCTCCTTTTACAAATATTTTTAATTCCTTTACCATTATAAAGTCGAAATTGATACCAATTTACCGAAAATATTGGTAAACTGAGTTATTTTTAACGATGAACCAAAAACTAATAAACTTCATTTATTACCATGTCACCATGTGAAGGTACATTAAGTACTGCGGGACTTCCTTTTTTTACGCAAAAGTATAAGAGAAGAACATCTATCGCACTTTTTTATTTTGTGACAAAGTCCTCGTTCCACATTCACAAAACAAACTTCGCATCTACTCTGATGTAACAAAAAGGCAATCAAACAGAATAATTGAATTGAAAATCTTGAAAATTGAAAATTTATAAGAAAATTGAGAGCTCAAAAAGTGGTCAAAAATCATTCCACCTTACGCTCGATGGTTTCCAAGAAAATTTTTTGTCAAATTTTACTGTCATTTGCGTGGAGTCTTTAATATAGTAAATATGTTATGTATTAAATGTGACAAGTTTTTATGAATACGTCAAAAATACATTTAGAAAAGCATCAGTCAAGGGACCTGACCCGCCCAAAAGGTGGGACCTAGTTTATTTATACTATTTCATTAGTATAAACGAGGTTAAGCACTTTTGTTTGAATGTGTGAACCAGCTGAAGCAAATTCATGCCTAAATTTTACTGACGTCCACTGTAATACATCGACTTGGAATACAAATATGAAAGGATATGATTTCCATGATAGTAAAATGCATGCAACTCCATAGTGTGTTTTCATTTAATGAGACTTTCTGTGTTTGTGTCACACTGGAAAGTACCTGGTCATGTTAAATAAAATTTGTGTACAGTAGTGCGATCAAAGTGGTACCCGGTAAATCGATTTTCGTATTTAGGCACTAGTGCGTAAAAGCGACGTTTGTAAAAATGAGGATCCCACTACTGTACATAAATTCGTGTGCCTAAACTGGGAATTTCACGCATATCATGTGTTGTCCAGCTCGGCTTTGCCTCGGCTTGACAATTCTCACATCTATTACGTAAAATTCCCATTCAGGCAAAAGTTATTGAAATTGCTATTATCAAAAAAGGAAAAATCTTCTTAATCGAATTTGCAGATGAGTTAATGATATCTCCGTACAAAATGTTGAAAAGTGTCAACGTATTACTGTTACAAAAACAGAATAACAAAATGAGCTGACGTTAAGCTATTCCGCTGTTTTCGGAATCGAATTTTGCATTAACCGCTTTGCAACAGCTGCCTATACATAAACGCTCAAGATGGAAGAACAGGGTCAACTGTATCAATATTACTTTTATTCTGAGCACAATCGCCGGCTCAATTTTGTGCCAATTTACGACAACAATAAGCCGGTGAGGTATCAACGTAATGATTACATCGAGCGCGATAACAGATATGCAAGCAGTGAAACAAGTCGAATGTTTCACATTTCACTACCATGCCTATCACGTTGCCGAAGGAGAAGTTTCGCTGAATTGAGCGACAACGAATCAACACCGTTGCTCCATGGAAACGGAACGTCACAAAAGAAATTATCGCCGCATCGAAAGAGGATACTGCTCACGGTTTTCATAGTATTTTACGCCGGATTCTTGATTCTTGGAAGTATCACGTTTCGAACATTTGAACTGAGCGTAGAGCTTGAACAGCGACAATCGTACCGTGATGTTCGACAAGCATTCCTAATGAAGCACCCAAGTGTTTTAGGTAGAATTTTCTGTTACGATTTTATTTTCCCTAACAAGTGTGAAGTTCGTTAAGCAGAAATGATGATTCCAGGTTTCACAGACAATTTTCCTCTGATTTATTGTTACAGATGATGACCTGGAAGAATTTGTCGAGAATATTGTCAAAGTCAGTGGCAAGGGGGTGTCCGTTTTACGCAATGCCACCGGTGATTTAAATTGGAGTTTCGGTCAGGCATTAATATTTTCAGCTACCGTTATCACGACCATCGGTAAGAAATGAATTTCAGTGCTGTAGATCAGCTGGATCACATTGTTTCCAATAACTTTAGGATACGGACATGTTACGCCGCTTAGTGAAGCTGGGAAGATTTTCTGCATCATATATGCTACGGTTGGCATACCGTTAACCCTAGTCTTGATATCGGCCATGGTCGAACGGTTGCTGATTCCAACCAATTGGATTCTGGGAAAATTGAATTCGAAGCTCGGCCATCTGTATCAACCCTTCAATATACGCCTGTTGCATCTAGCGTTAATTGGTTGGTGTTGGTTTCCATTTCTTGGTATTTCTAATTTTTCATTTTCCAAATTTTCCAGCTACAATTTTCGCTGTGATATTCTTTGCTGTACCTACGATAATCTTTTCACATTTGGAACCAAATTGGACTCCGCTAGACGCATTTTATTATTGTTTCATCAGTCTGACCACCATTGGTCTGGGCGATTTCATACCGGGCGATGGTGTCGATCTTCCCAACAGATCGTGGTATCGAGTCTTTATAACCATTTACTTGATATTCGGTACATTTAGCTCACCATTTCGTGCCTACCACCTGCGACTACATTTTCTTTACACCATTTCTTTCGCAGGCATTATTGGCATGATGTTGACGCTTACTGTTTTCTATGAAATACCGCAACTGAATCTGGGACAACTGTTCACAGGTACGTAGGAATTACATTACATTAAAAGGAGGTCATGTTCCACCCGAATCTGAACTTAGACTTTAGGTTCGACCCTAACTTTACTTGAACCCGAAATTACAATTCGAAACGGACCCGAACCTGACCGTAACTTTTACCGTCAGAGTTGCTCTTTTGAATTGTTTAATGCAAACTAGAGTTACGCAGGTCATGTCAAACATAACTTTTTTTAAAGATGAAATAAATGATATGAAATGAAAGGGTTGACTCGAACTTGACCTGAACCTGCAATTTTCAGAATGGATCAGGTTGGTTCGGGTAACACTAAATTTTAGTTCAGTTTTGGGTGGAAATCCGGTTCGGGTCAACCTAAATGGAAATAGGTTAGCCCGAACCCGATCTGATACGTAGAGAAAACGAAATCCCAACAAAAATCTCTTCGAGAAAAGTTGGACGCAGTCCTTGAAGTACAATTTCTAAAATGAATGATATCGCTAGAGTTGACGCTTTCAGCTTCGTTACGCAAAAATTAAATTTTACACCCAATTTTAGTTCAAACAAGCTGGCTTAGTTTTTCTCATCATCTGCCAAATAATTTTTACCAAAAAAAATTTGACTGAAAACAACCAAAATTTTACCAAAAAAATCTGCGTCGCATGTGGCAGATAAATTTTCTTGCTGGTCTGTTCCTGAACATTTGCCACTTTGCGACGCAGATTTTTTTGGTAAAATTTTGGTTGTTTCCAGTCAAATTTTTTTTGGTAAAAATTATTTGGCAGATGATGAGAAAAACTAAGCCAGCTTGTTTGAACTAAAATTGGGTGTAAAATTTAATTTTTGCGTAACGAAGCTGAAAGCGTCAACTCTAGCGATATCATTCATTTTAGAAATTGTACTTCAAAGACTGCGTCACACTTTTCTCGAAGAGATTTTTGTTGGGATATCAGTCGTTTTAGAAGTTTTAGAACACTGCTTTTTATAACAGTTTATAACAGAAATTCGGAAATTTGGCGAAATTTGAAAATTTGACGAAAATCGAAAATTTGACGAAAATCGAAAATTTGACGAAAATCGAAAATTTGACGAAAATCGAAAATTTGACGAAAATCGAAAATTTGACGAAATTCGAAAATTTGACGAAAATCGAAAATTTGACGAAAATCAAGAATTTGACGAAAATCAAAAATTTGACGAAAATCAAAAATTGGACGAAAATCGAAAATTTGACGAAATTCGAAAATTTGACGAAATTCGAAAATTTGACGAAAATCGAAAATTTGACGAAAATCGAAAATTTTACGAAGTAAGTAATTCACTATCTGCCACCATTCAAGAAATATCTCTAAAACCCCAATTGACCCACCCATTTCCAACTTTCGACATTTTTCACAAATGCCCTTCTTTTCTACTCGTAAAACTCTGAGACTTTGCCGAAGAAAGTAACTCTCTATCTGCCACCATTCAAGAAATACCTCTAAAAACATAATTGACCCACCCATTTCCAACTTTCGACATTTTTCACATATGCCCCTCTGTTCTACTCGTAAAACTCTGAGACTTTGCCGAAGAAAGTAATTCTCTATCTCTCATAACCCAAAAAAATATTAGTCCTTTCATCCTACGCTCGAGTAGCTCAAAATTTGGTCACTCTAATCACTCTAGCTCAAACGAATCTGACCCGATTTTTTTAATTATTTTTTTGTTCGAATCGTGTTACGAATACCTTTCATTTGATGGGTCGCACGCCTCTGTAGGTTTCAATACAGCTAAGCTACAGCCGAAAACGCGTTCCCGACCCTCGAAAACCACACTCAGAAACCACTTCGAGGCCAATAAAACAAAATTCTGGTTTTTCCTGGGGTAATGGCGTATCACATTTTCATTTTTATGCCCACCCTGAGGTTCCTGCAAAATTTCATGAAGATTGGCTGACTAGTTTCCGAGATCGACCGTCGATAGGTAGACAGATAGAAACATACAGAGTAAGTTGAAAGATTTTGATTGTTTGGAAAACGTTAATTTGGTGCATTTTCTATCAAAATGACCAACTTCAAAACGATGTATCTCCGGCAATTTTAAAGTTACATAGTCGAGTGATAGCTCGTTTTGCTCGTATTTGAAGCGCGAATAAGATAGAATAGGATTTGTGGTGATACAGGCCAAAGGAAAGAAACTTAAATTCTCGCCTATATATAGTTGCCGCGTCTCAAAAAAATTTCTTCGTTCTTTTTTTGGAAGTTAGACTGCGTCAAGTCCTCCGCTAACGCTCCGGACATGATGTTGAACTGAGACCAACTTCAATCTTCAAAAACGATCCGAACGACCTATGTCCCATTAAATTAATTTAATTTTAAAACGAAAATTCCATGCCCATCCAGAAAACAGTATGGACGACACTGAAAAAGTTCGACTGTCACAGAACAATCCACCGTTCTATTCCGGACCATCGGGACTGTACATTCCGCAGCGAGACGACGAGGTTCGGCGATCCGTCGTTCGAATACGTCCGCACGGTGATGACGATTCGCCCAGCCCAGATGACCCGACACCGATGCATGCAAAGGATATTAGAGTTCCGTAAACACTATTGTTTTTTTGTATATCTAAGAAACACTGAAAATGGACACTGCACCATCACAAACACACCAGAGCGTAGTATGTAGAGATATATTATAACAAAAATTATAAACACAAACGCATAAAAATTATAATATTATTTTAGAGAGAAAAAAAAGAACAAAAATAAAAATTATATCAAAACAATGACAAAAAACATAAAAACTGAAGAAGAAAAAAAAGGTGGAGAAGTGGAGGAACAATAGAAAGATTCACTCTGTCCTCTGTGAACCTATCGAATTTCAAACCGTAACTGTTCACAAAAATCAGAAATGGCTTATGACGATTTACCACTCCATTTGCAAAGCTCTGCATTGTACATTGATCCA
The DNA here is from genome assembly GCF_014529535.1 of Bradysia coprophila. NCBI lineage: Eukaryota > Metazoa > Arthropoda > Insecta > Diptera > Sciaridae > Bradysia > Bradysia coprophila. The sequence goes on from NW_023503327.1 coordinate 498,074, forward strand.
GCACGTTCAACAAATTAGCTAATACAGCAGATAAGGAGAGAAAAATAGCAATACCTTTATATCTGGTATACCGCAGGGGCAGCACTACTCCTAGCATGAACACTGAGTCGACAAGCGTCAAATTTGGAAGAAGGAATATTTTCTATTTTCATGCTAGAAGCAAGGCTACTAAATTTGTGCAAATGATTTTTACGCGACCACAACATGCCTTTTTTTCAACAGACTATTTTTCGCAAACTTTTGATAAGGCTCAACATTGGGGAATTTTGTAGAAAGAATCATAAAACTTACTGACATATTTCTGGCCAAGACATTCTTTAAATCGATTTTTCACCATGAAGCCATGATGGCTCATTTTTGGTCAAATGGAGAAAAATGTAGACCACAACCAGATCTACATTTTTCTACATTTAGTTAAAAATGAGCCTCATGGCTTCATGGGAAAAATCGTTTTAAAGAATGTTTTGGCCAGAAATATGTCAGTAAGTTTTATGATTCTTTATGGAGCTTTCTATAAAATTTTCAACAAAATCCGCATTTAGTGGCGAATTCGTAGAGTTTTTCTCTGTTTTATATGTCAATTCGTTTTTTTCTTGATTTTTTATTTTATATGGAAATACAGTCAAAGGCAGTCAATTTTCAGCATAAATTAGCTTCAGCTGTTTTTCAGCTGATCCATACAAACAATCACAACCGTTTATACGTCTTTATACGGTTTTACCACTATCATGCGCGTGCGTGTAGCAGCTTTAACCGTATGAACAAGAAAAACCAGTTTTGATTGTATGTGTGGATCAGCTGAAAAACAGCTGAAGCAAATTTATGCTGACAATTGACTGCCTTTGACTGTATGGAAATAAATAAAAACAAAAATTTATATAACTTTCTTAAGAATTGTGTATTAACAGAATAATAAGATTAAAAAAATTATTTGTGCATCCGACAACTGAAATACGACCTATTTTGCCATGATTTTTCATTAAGAAATGTCAGTTTTTCCCGAACTATATATCGTGCGGGAAAAAACTTCATTTCTTTATGATTTATAGTGCGGGAAAAGAATCACATGAATTTTTCTATGACTATACGATTGATTCAATTTAATATGGTGAATGTGAAGTGTGTATGTTTTCAAGTAAATTGATGTGTTTTGTCTATTTCAGTTGTCCGATGCACAAAACGTTGTTCGTACCTCGACAGGAAATGGATTTTTTCAGCACACGTCCTAAGTTTTCCTTACGAGCGAAGCGATGTGCTGAAAAAATCGTCATTTCCTGTCTTGGTACGAAAAATACTATTTTACTTTACTAGTGAGGTAATGTGGCGTTTCCCTCACTAGTGAAGACCCTTTCCCTCGCTCGTAAAGTAAAACGCCATACTTTACACGTGAAATAATTTGATATCTCGTATCACGATGAGTAAAAGTACCTCGGGCTGAAGCCCTCGGATACGAGATATCAAATTACTTCACTGGTATAGTAATGTACTATTACATAAACTACGTTAATGCCATTGGATTCTACAGTCAGAGGTAGTGCAATTTCAGCATGAATTTGCTTCAGCTGTTGTTCAGTTGATCCACACAAACAATCAAATCTGTTTATACGGTTGACGTTGCTGTAGTAACACCGTATAAAGATGCATAAACAGTTCTCATTGTTTGTGTGGATCACCGGAAAAACAGTAGAAGCAAATTCACGATGAAATTTCACTGCCTCTGACGGTTTTCCCTTTTTTAAACATTTTGGTCCAAAAAAAAGGAAGAAAACGACTTTCTTAAGAAAGTTATATCAATTTTTGTCTTTATTTCCATATAAAATCAGGTAAAAAAGAACTGACATATAAGAACTAACAACAAAACAGAGATGATTATATTACTATACAAGGGAAGGAATGTGATATTTCGTTTCCAGATGAGTAAAAGTGTCCGAGGGCTTTAGCCCGACGTTTTCCTTTACGAAAGAGGGAAAGACTTTTCCCAGGGACGGAAAGTCCATTTTCCCTCCCTAGTAAAGGAAAAACTCAATCTGACATAGGCGAATTCGTCACTAATTGCGTGGATTCGAAAATTTGTAGAAACTTAAGGAAAGTTCAGAGATTTCTATAAATTTTAGAAAATTTTAGAATACGCTTTCTTGAAAATGGGCCCTGCAGACTACTCATTCTTTTTTTCTCTGATTGATGATGCCAGATGTTGGCCAAAGTGTCTACAAACTTAACCTTGGGAGACGTGTTTGGTACAAAAAACAACCATTTTTTTAAAACGCCTACTTTAAAAAAAATTAACCAACATAAACCACTGTTGTTTACCACTAGTTTCCTAATAAGGGTTAAGGCTGGAAAAGTAATATTTGTATGGCGTTTCTCTGTACATCCACGAAAATGCATATCAGTTCATTTTTGGCTTGTAAAGCGTTTTTCTGCTAGGCATTGTACTTTCAAAAAGCAGCTTTGACCAGTTCTTCAACTACAACTTCAACACTATTCGAGTGATTTCGGTCATATTCGAGCGTAGATAGTGATCAAGGACAAAATTTTTCCAACGTAGTACTGATGGCCAGGAACAACTTTTCAGAAAACAGTTTCCTCATTTTCCCGAATTTTCACGACAAATTTTTTTGGGAAAATTAGGGAAAATCAAGGAAAATATGGGAAATTTAAGAAAATATTTCTTAAAAATTGAAAAACCTGTTCCTGTTGATTGTGATTCGGCACTGCGCTTTATGCAATCAGCCCAATACTACCAATCCTACAGAGTGAATTTGCTACTAACAAAAATGGATTTGCAAATGAAACCACACAACATATAATCCAAATCCACGTAATCTCTTCTGATTTTTGTGTACAGTTTGTGCAGCTTTCAACTTTTACAAACGGCAAGCGAACAGGAATCGCTAATCATGAAATCCATTACCTCTTTTGCTATAATAAAGTATCGCGCCTAGTGCTTGTTGCAAAATGTTTTACTTTGTTTGCTGTGTATCATAATGGGGGATTTACTAGCCGCAGCATTATAATCTATCATAGTTTTGTCGTTGTTACAGAAACGGAGTGAATCTGTCTATGAAATAAAATATATGAAAAGCTTAATGTAAACCATACTATACATATATAAATACATATACATATACCAAGATATATTTACAACCGAAATGATGACCTGCATTAGGTATTCCTTATTGAAACGAAAACACAAAGAAACCGAAAAGAGATAATCCGCATCTTCATATTTTAATTGAGAATCATCTAAAAAGGAAAAATATTTTTTCGTTTTTGTTTTGGTTTGAAAATATAGCCACAATGCATACTTGACAAATAAAATTTAAATGATGCGTAGCGAGTGGTAGATACATTGTCATATACAGCATAATATACAAATATTAAATAAAATATGCAAAAGCAAACTTGTCTTAATGAAAAATCTCGTATTTTTATAATGTGCACAAATCAAGGGAAATTTTTAGGGAACAATACATTTTTGTCGTTTTTTAAAGTGAGGAGAGACAGATTTTTCGTTTTTATTTAAATTTATAATTTTTCGTTTTTTTTTTACTTGTTTCAACAAACACACCAAAATGTGAACCAAAAATGGTTTTTCCGACTTGTTTTTTCATCAGTAACTTTAAATTCTAATAAAAATATATTATATGCAACAACCAGCAAACAAAAAATGGAAGAGAATATTATATGTGTATGTTAGATAAAAAAAAAAGCGAAATGTGTTTTTCTTAATTTGACATCAATCTACTCGCGAAACAACAATACAGCACACTCAATAACCCTCCTCAAAGCACCCAATTCGACAAAAAAGATCCTACATTTCGTCCGAAGTAAATTGACATAAATCGTTTAGTGTAATAGTATCCCCAGCTTTGCTCGATATTACTCCGCTAAAACTTCGGAAGCTTTTCTTGTGAAAAACATTTGGTTGACCTCCGGAAGAAAAGTAGGAAATTTCAATTTCTCGGGTGAGTCGCTACACTCTGGCAACAAACACCACTCTCGAAATGAAATTTCCAACTTTCCTTCCCTATGTTCACAAATAACTATTTCCACAAAAAATTTACGTATACCTGTTTTGGATTGATTTTAGGTAATTGTAAGAGAAATTTTGCATGCAGTGGAACGAAAATTGCCCTCATTTTCGGTCCCGTCACATGGACATATTTCGTACCTAGCAATTCGTACCCGATTCCAGACCTTTTAGACTTTTAGTCCGTGGTACGAATTAGTAGATTACGTTGGATGCTGCGAAAGTAATTCATTACACAAGGACACAATTTTATGAGTTAGTTTTTGAGCAACAAGCTTCGGTAACTGTTTTCGAGGCAAGTGCAGAGTTTGCATATCCGAGCCGAAGGCGAGGTATGCAACTACACTTGTCGAGAAAACAGTTACCGAAGCTTGTTGCTCAAAAACACGAGTGAGTTTGCGAGTTCTACAAAATTGTGTCCGAGAGCAATGAATTACGTCGCAGTATCCAACGTATTCTGGTTTATTGCCTGCTCATGCGGAAATTGACTATTACACGGCTGTTCTGCAGAAATTCTACATAAATTCAGTATCTCAACAAACCAACACCAACAAAACAAAAATAAATCTGTTCTTCCAATAAAACGTTTACAAACAAATCTAGTGTACTGATGAAATCGGCTCACACGCTACACGTCTCCTAAAAAATTGATCCCGAAAACAGCACTCGTGTTACATTAGTATTGTCGCAACAGTAGTTACAATTGCGTTGGTGACATGTTGACATTGAATAGTTTTTCGCAGTTAGAATCGATGAAGACGCATTGTTTGTGCAATTATTTTGTTAGTCCTTTTTAATGTTTCAAAAAAATGTGCAACAAAGTGTAGTGTTTGTACTATAAGCAAAAGCATTTAGTGTTACAAGTGAAAAATACAACGAAATTTGTGGCCATAAAGTGTTACTTCGGAACATCAAAATTATTGTTACAATAAATATGGCCGACAATTCTGTGTTGCGAATTCTTCTAAAAGTATGTTGTAACCAGATTACTTGCGTAACAAGTTTTTCTGAAATAACTGTGTTCATCGATCAATATTTTTATCAAAAAAATGTTATTTTAGCGACATTTCTTACATTCAACAAAAAAGATAAAATGAAAGCAAGGCAAATTTTACTTGAAAGAACTGTCAACTTGAAATAAACCCCAAATATCGCTAGTGTAATGGATCACTTTCGCAAGGGGTAAACAGCCGTGTAATAGTCAATTTTCGCATGGGGCAGGCAATAAAATATTTTTCATATCCGACGGAGAAAACGTGCGAAACCCGGATAAATCTGAATTCACAAATTTAAACAATTTCATTGTTAAGAGTTGTTTACGTCTGTAAGTTCACTAGGTTTGCAAACACAAATTTTGCTCAGTATTACTCAAACAATTGAGGTTAATTTGATTTTATTTGCGTACTAGTGGAACTTACTCTTTAATTGTCCCGGTTGTTGAGTTTTACTCAAGAGTTTTAAACAACAGTTTTATGTTTTGGTATTGCATTTGCGTATTATTATTGTTTGTTGACAGGATAGAACTTGCGTTTAACGGATTTTCAACAATATTTTTACGGAACTACATTTTGACTTTTAGTTCGGAGTTGAGTAAAACCAATTCTTTGGATCACTCGATTAGATCGTTCAGGACCACATCATTTATGTTTCTGCTTTTCTACTTTTAGAACATGCGTCGATGAACTTGAAAGCCACATGGACACTTTCTCGATTTACAGCTACGACTGAAAATACGGTTTATGAAGTTGAAAAATGTTTATATTTAAATTTGCAATAATATGTATACACACACTTCTCAGCATTTTACCAAACATTTAAAGAAAAAAATTAAATTAGGAACCTTGCATGTTTTGCTTCGTCATTGAATTTTCAGAGAAAAATCAACGAACACGCATTCAGAATAAACATGAGAGAGTATTTTCATTGACGCGTCATTATTCAGTAATAGTATTTTTCGTTACGAGTGATGAAAAGTGGAATTTTTCAGTACTAGTCGCAGACTAGTCGCAAACGAGGCGAAGCCGAATAGGACAAGCTTACGATGTGTTCTGAAAATTTCTGCATCACGAGTTACGAACTACGTAGTAGTGACGAAAAACGTCGAATTATGATCGTAAGGCACAAAAATAAGGAAAACTCGGAAAACTCCAATAATTTCGTAAATAAGTGAACTGTCAATTGAAAACAACGCCTCAGTTTAAAGAAAAACTTATTATTTGACAGAGTTAGAGTCAAACCTGTTGCAGACAATATAAAGGAAGGCTCAACGCGTTATGAATTTTCGGTGAAGTTATTAATTACGTTTTCGTTATGAATTCGTTTATTGTGTACATTTCGATTTGCATCATTTGGTTGATTCTACTGATTCACAGACATTTTGTGAATCAAACGAAAAGGAGAAAAAGAGATGAAGCAATTGACCGAATATTACAGGCACCGAATTTGGCAACAGTGTTCCTGATTACACATCCGAATGCATCGAGAGAGGAAAATGTTATTTTACAAATAACCAATCCTAATGTTTCACATATTGACATCCGTCACGGTATCCGTGATGGTGCAACTATCGACTGTGGTGGACAACAAGAACCTACTGCATTAAATCCTTTGCAACAAAACGAACCGAGTACTCAACAGCCAGATTTGCCACCGTCATATGATTTTCCTCCTTCGTATGACGATTGTAGTCGAGGGAGTAAATAACAAAAAAAACAGAAGACGATCGACATTTATTTTGTGAAGATCGACACTATGCCTTATTTTGTGATGAACTAAAATGCTCATAAGTTACGGGAAAGAATTTGCAAATGTTCCCAATGTGACGCTTATTTTGGAAATAAAATTAACATTTGAAATTTCTTTTCAATTTTTTGATAGGCGCCAAGACCTGAATTATGCTTAACACCGAAGTATTTTAAAGTACTACTAAATATGCGTATCGCTGTAAAGCTGAGGTCCTCCACATTCATAATACACTTATCAAAAATTAGGAATTATCACATTTTTGTTTTATGTAAGATCTGATATTTCTAGTCCCAATGATTCTGAGTCTGACAGCTGATTCAATATAACGAATGAAATATTTGAATTTTTTCCCAGTCGAAGTTTTTGTGGCCCACATGTAACCAAAGTATATAAACACTGAAGGTAATGCAAATCCACAGTTACACACGGATCCAAACTTTCAGGTGAATTTTAGCTCCGTCATGTTACAAACGTTTTGAATTCGTTTGCGTCAAGTTGCATCTTGTGGTGAATTTGGAACGATTTAGCGACGTTATGTTGCACACATATAAAGTTCGTTTGCGTCAAGTTGTATTTAGTGGTGAATTGGAAGGATTTATGACCTCAGCTTTCCAACGAACCCATACACGCCCGTGTCCTCACCACCTTACGGAAATGAAATCCGGACTACGGGGACTACGAAACCCCATTTTTCGACTTTTGGCCACTTACAGCCAGCCAGGTATGTAAGATCAAAATTATCTGAGACTGGTTTTGGGGCCTAGGCACCAAGGCCTATTTAGGCATATATAAAAAAGTCCCGGAAAAAATAGCGCCGATTTCGGTCAGTCGAAATTCAAAAGAATCCCTCCCTGCAATTTTTTTTTTGACGTTTGACCACTTCCTGTGAAATTGGCTCCCAATCTATGCCTTTACGTTGTTGTTTCTCGTAACAGTCGTTGTAAGTTAGTTGCATCACTTTTTTATTTTTCAACTCAATCAGTTGACATCATGAAATCTTACGTTTTAAGAGGGGTAAAAATATGGCTAATTCCAGCAGCTATCCACATTACTTCTCAGAATTTTACAAAATTTAATGGAATTCTACAGAATAACAAAAGAATTCTTGTGAATTTTATAAAATCCCCAGAAGTAATGTGGATAGTTGCTGGAAGTAGCCATATTCTTCTTGGATGGTTGTCCGCTTGCTGTTTTATATTATCTTGTAATCTACGTCTTCAATTGTATTGTTTCTTTCACAGTCGTTTTCAAACTATTAGACCGCGTTTGAGCATATACCTCTATACCTACCAAATACGAACACAATGTGGAAATTGAATGTTTCACAGTCTAGTAAAAATTCCGATTTTTCGTGGTTGTTTGCCCCCATCCTGCAATACTATCTACCAATCTTCGCTTTCGATTGTCTTGTTTTTTTTTAAGTCGTTTGATGCGTTCGCGCTTGTCCATTTTAGGTCAATAAGTCTACATTAGTAGGCAAAAATGGGACATTTAGCGGTTGAAGAAGCGGTTGAAAATACCGATTCTTCACGAAAGCTACGCACTCGATTCCATTGATTCTTCTTCTTTAATTATTTTTAAATCATTGCAGCACGTTTGGGCTTATTCCCTTGACTGAAAGTCAGGGTCTTATGAAAGAAAATACCCTTAAATGTCCGTAACGCTAAGTTCACTTTGATATTTTGAAAATGTTCTACATTGGCAAAAAACGTTAAATACAGAAAACGTCCGTACACTTGTGGACTCGATAACTCGAGTAATTATTTACTGATTTGCAAAATTTTGGTTTTAATCGACGGAGAATGAAAATCATGAGGTTAAGTTCGTAGATGGTCAATATTGGAGTAATGAGATGGGAGTAATTCTCAAGAGATTTTTATACTTGTTACCGCGATAACTTCCATAATTCTTATCCGATTTTCAAATTTTTTGTGTTATTCGACGAAGATTGAAATTCTTGAGGTTGAGTTTGCAGATGGATAATGTTAGAACAACGAGATGGGAGAAATTCTACACAGGCGCTTTCTCTTGTTACCGCGCGATAACTTGAGTAATTTTTACCCGATTTTCAATTTTTTTGTTTTAATTGACAGAGAATGATATTGGAGTAGTGAGTTTGGAGTAATTGTAAACATATTGTCAGAAATTCTGGATTTCTGGTCTAACAGTTAAGAAGTACTTCCCAAAAGAGTTTTTGCTTGCTTACCGATAGCTCGAGTAATTCTCAGAGGCTTCAAAAATCAATTTCGACTAGTAGCGTAGTTCATGTGGTCGAACATTGGAATTTAATTGTACTAGTAATCTGGGATATACGACCATTTTTGAGTGAAATCCGTATTCTTAAACGATTTTTTTTCGGTCCTAAAATGTTTGAACAAGTGTGAACTTTGCGGCCAGAGCGAAGCGAGGGCCGTAATTCACACGAGTTATATTTTTTCAAGAGACAGGCAGGAAATACGCCACCTTTTCAGCTCATTTAGTAGACTATATGGAGACTCATATTAGGTGTTAAACGTACCTCGCTGGACCATTCATAGCGTATGTTTTCTGTTATTTGACACTCATAGAGCTTTTTAGGAGACAATATAGGAGACTCGTAATAGAGTAAAACATCGCTCGCTGGGCCAGCAACTCATAGCTCTTTTTGTTTCTGCAGAAAATTAAATTAAATTTGAGTAAAATGAAGCATGTGATGGCTGCTGTTTTCTAAATAAAAGAGACATTGATCTTTCATGTGAATATAATTTTGTGATCGTTGTTACAAGATATGGGAGAAATTATACTCAGACGCTGATCCTTGTTATCGTGATAACTTAAGTAATTTTTACCCGATTTTAAGTTCGTAGATGGATAATATTGGAGTAGTGAGGTTCCAGAAAAAATTCGACGAGCAAGTGAATCTGGATTTCTGGTCGAACAATCTAGAAGTCTAGAACAATCTTGCTTGCTTGATAACACGATAACTCGAGTAATTCTCAGAGGCTTTATATTAAGAAAATATTAAGTGTTTTCGACCAGCATCGTAATTCATGTGGTTAAATTCGAACATTGGACTTTATTGGACTGGTAATCTGCGATATACGACAATTTTTGCGTGAAATCGTGTTCTTAAAAGAAATTTTTTCGTTCCTAAAGTGTTTGCACGAGTGTGAATTTTGCCAGAGCAAAGCGAGGGCCGTAATTCACACGAGTTATATTTTTTCAAGAGACAGGCAGGAAATACGCCACCTTTTCAGCTCATTTAGTAGACTATGTAGGAGACTCATATTAGGAGTAAGACATCGCTCGCTGGACCTTCAACTCATAGCTCTTTTTGTTTCTTCAGGAAATTAAATAAATATGAGTAAAATGAAGCATGTGATGACTGCTGTTTTCTGAATAAAAGAGACATCACCTTTTCATGTGACTTTAATTTTGTGATCTCAAAAACACCACCTCATTTAAAAATGGTTAGAAAACTAAGACTGGAATTATAGAAAAAAATAGCCAGTCAAGGGACATGACCCACCCAAGAGGTGGGGCCTAGTTCATTTAAGACCAACAAATCTCCATCAGTTGGTACAATGTGGAACTTTACCGTTTCACATATCGGTTCATAATACCGATTCTTCGGGGATGTTTTCAATATTTTTGAATAAGTCGACAGATGTGCCCTTCGAATTGAAGAAGTTTGAGAAAAATGTCCAATTCTTCCTTCCCGTGTAGCTCACCAAAAAATGACAACCCAATCAAACACACACAGCTGATTTCCGGTACAATATTTATTACAACGAATTACATGAGATTAATCTTGAAAATGTGCAAAGATTCAGTCTTAAAAAAATGATAAAAAATTTTTTAAATGCTTAACTGGCACTGAGATCAAACGAAATTATAAATTTTTTGCTTTCTTACGCGTGTCTAAATATCAATCATAAAGGCGCGACAATTATTTCAAAATGTGTGAGCATTCCTACAAATTCCACAGCCTAGTGCAAATTCTTCGCCAGTCGGTGGATGCACTACATGCAGTGGACAGTCTTCGCCCAACAACTGCTTCGCCTTCGGTCCAGCCGGACATCTGGGTAACTTACTTTTCACTATGTTCGTCAACCGTTGAAAATCGTCGTGGCACGTATCACAGAAATGCGTTGTACCGAAGCAAAAGAATACGGCCACCGAGCAGCAGTAGCGGCATTTGTATTCCAGAAAATCGGTGCCATGCTTCGGACACATCTGGGCGCGGGCCACATCACTGCAACCACCGCAAACCAATTCTTCTGGATCGAATTTGTCGCCCATTTCAGCGTCACAGCGTGCTTCGCCGCCGTAGTAAGCCTATCGAAAGACAAGTGAAGGAACAAAATCAATCGACCGTTTTCGGAATGGGGAGTTTTGACAGTACCTTTTTACATTTGAAGCAAACGTAGTACGCGTACCTGTCCATGGCATACTGTGTCAAGTCTCTGTGATCCGTACTCTTCATGATCCCTTCATACTCCAACCTTTTGGTAAAATATGAGAATTTGAAAAAAATTTGGATTTCTTCAGCCCATTCACACAACTCACCGCATCATTGCCTTCCGCCTGACATCAGTCTTTAAGCTGATTATTGGTTCCAAGACTTCATTCAGCAGCGTATGGGTGATGTCAATCTGTGAGACATTGAACAGAGGGTTAACGAATGAAACGTCCGAAAGCTCAGCGAATCAAATTTACCTTGCAAATGGGACACTGCGAAAAACCGAATGTGATTCTCGGTCCGCTCCACCCTTTCTGCAGAACCTCTTTGCAACAATGGTAGTGGAACACATGACCGCAATCCAATTGTATTGCTGGAGCACACGACAGCGCTTCGACGAAGCAAATCATGCACATGTCGTCCGCATCCTGTGTCAATTTCGGCCCAGGCAACGGTTCTCCATCGTTGCACATCGTTTGTAAGCATGGCAAACACTTTGTTTCGTTGATAACTCCTCCGCACGGATGGCCGCATTGCTTACTTCTGGTGCAAGTGTTAGCCGCATGCACTTGACATTCAGCATTGGCACAAACATTTCCGATAGCCAACAATCCTGAATTACCCGTCACACCACAGAAACGGCAACGGCCGATCGAACTCGACGGTCCGGAGATGATGGCATTGTTGCCATCCCGAAACTCGACCATCGCTTTCAATGTCTTCGAATCAGCTAGTGCGAGCAACCAAAACAATTTCGTACGACCGCAACTTTCGTGCAATTCGACTCTGATTGCCTCTTCCTCTTCTTTACACAGCGTTCGGTGATGTGTACGCGTTTTCCGATTCAAGTGCAAGAATCGATCGCAATCACCGCACAACGATCCGCAAACTTCACACTGAATGACCGCTGGTGTTATGCCATCATCGTGGTTTGAACAGTGTGGTCGAGTTTCCGATGATTTTGACCATTGACCGGACGATAGTCTGGGGAGATTTGCGGACAAATTAACCATTACAGAATCGCGGGGAGTTATAAGCATTCCAATAGAGAACTCACCTCTCCACATGATCTTTGTCCAAGACACAGAGACTAGCTAAGGCCAGCCACAATGTTGCCGTTTTTATGCAATTCTCGTTCGTCCGAAATACTTCTTCCAATCTGGTCAGATTCAAAATTGATTCAGCTATAGCGGCCTTGGTCACCAATGACCATTTGTCGGAGAATTTTCCCTGAAGTGAGATATTCGTTAAAGAACTCGGTCGATTCGAAATGCTTGAAAATTCTGAGTTAAGGACACTTTTCGTCCATCGCACTATAAAACTATCAGGCTAAAGCTTCAGCGTTTCACTTTCATTGCTACTGTCCAATCAAATGTACGTGACGAAAGATTGAGGAAATAAATTTTCTCTCTCAGATCCGTTTCACAATAAAACCAAAGAAACTTACCCCGGCCATGTCTCTGATTATCCCTATGATATTCTCTGCCTGCTTCACTGATATGGAACCTTTCATGAACCAAAGTTGATTCAAGTTTTTCTCGTCCTTATTGCCGAAATGTTCATCGTTCAAGTTCCGCAACGACGAGTTCTCGCCAATACCAAAGTCAAACAAATGTTCCGTCACCTCATCGATGTTCTGTTCGCCGCTCCTTAAACTGTAAACGTTCAAGTCGATGCAATTGCACAGTTTTACCGTCGTAATCTGTTTGTTGGCCATCGGTGCGGTGACATTTTTGATTTTGATTTGCAGTTGCAGAGCTTTGGCGATAACAGCCAGAAAAATGTCAATGATTCCCAGTCGATTCATGTCGAACGCATGACTGCTCTGATTGACAATGCTAAAGTCATTCGGTGGCATAACGCGAATACCCAAAATGTCGGCCAGATTGTCGGGAGTTATTTCGGGAAGAATGCGACGCAACAACAATGTCACTTGGCGTTGAACTCGATCGCTTCCGGTGTGCAAAAGGCTCAACAGATCCTTCAACAAAGAATATTGGTGGGACAGATAGGATCTACCGACCGTACTCCCTGACAGTGCCAACACCATGCTCAACATTTCGAAACAATATGTGTCGGGTGCTCTGGAATTCTCGCTGCTTGAATCGCTCTTTTCGTCGACGTTGCCCAGCGGAACATTATTAACATTCGTCGTTGCGTTCAGAATTTCCCATTCCTCTTTAGCCCGTTGTGTTTCTTTGCGAATCGCATGGACTATGTGCACGATGACCTGTTTCTGCAAATGGCTCAATTTGCTGCGACTGAAGAGTATTCCAACCATATGCTCACGCAAATCCAACGAATCGGCCAGTAACGATGTGGCACTGGATTCCATGCCAGCGTTTGCTGTTAGATTCACATTTTCTGTTTGATGTTCGGTGCCAAGAATTAGTTTTCCGAATACCTGGAAGCAACAAAACAGAATCGATAAGAGTCCAAGCCGACAATCCGTCAATCTTTCCCGGTTTTACTTGAGCTGTAATCAGTCGAAATACTCGCAAGGTTTCTGCTTCACAATTCCGTTGTTGAATTTGGAATGCATTCGTCAGTTTATTGTGTCGTTGGTGGACCTCCTCCAATGACGTCGGTAATCCGAGAATTTTTATTTGACGCACCCTGAGCGTGTTCTCCGATCCACGGAATTCGAGGCGAAAATGTGTCCATGAATCGTCTGAAATAAAGGGCAGAACAAAATATTCGTACGCTTGACGTGCGGTGTGTTGTTGTCTAAATTACCTCGAAGGTTCGTCGAGATCCATGTTCCAGCCTTCGAATCCACTTCCACGCTTTTCACCAGTATTGTGTCTCCCAGTGATGGGCCAGCATAGAAACTCACATTCGTCACCTTGTTCTGAATGTCCCGGCTGTTGTCGATATGAACGAATATCATTTTGCACACGAAACTCAGTTTGTTCATCGAAATTTCGATGATTTTCGCCTTGTTGCGATCCTCTTCGTCACTTTCCCAGAACGTTTCCGTTGAACCGTCCGTTAGCGATCCGACCATCGTTTGTCGGGACGAAACTGTTATCTCGAACATGCCGGCCAGGTCCATCAAATTCGACACTCTTGTCTCGTGATTGACACTCAAATGTGGCACCCAGAAATTCGGATTCGATTCGAGCATAGCCGCTGACGATAGTAACAACATTTCCTCATTCTGTTCGTCGGATCGGGATAAGATCTTTGAAATGTTGCCGAACACGTGCGACCTGTGGGATGGAGACGTTTTTTTTTTGTTTATTTTGATTCGGCTAGTTCGGTGTGTCAAGCAGGTCTGACATGAACTGACCTGTGCAAAAATTGATGATCCGCTTGTCTAAATTTGATACCAAAGCACTGGATGGCAATTTGTTGCAACGATGACCCGGGCGGAAGCAGCAACGTTAGATCGGCCACCGTTTGCAGATAAGTGTGAAAGCTTTGTGTCAGTAGCAGCGAAATCTTACCGCACATTTGCGTCGACGAAATGGGATGCTCCAACGCTTGTTCCTGTGAGGAGAAGTGATTAGTTAAACGTGCAATCGTTGTTGACCACCTTGACTCATACCGTCTCATCATTTTTGGATGAATCGTCCAACACAGCCGGTTTCAATGAGCTCACGAACCACCACATCAAATCATGCAAACAAGACGTTTGAGTTACTGATCGCATTAGCCAGTTCAGTGCTTGCAGTGAATATATTCGAGCCGTTGCGACACGCAAGCTCCGTTTCAACGAGTTACGAAGTTTGTCCAAATTGTGCTGCTCCATGATGAATACCATCGAAGGACGGGATAGTAGGCAAACATTCTGGTCGATATTGTTGGACTTGTATGGTGTCCCCGAATTCCTTTCCGATCTGTTCGTTCGACGATTTGCATCGGCCGACGATGATGGAACGTTCTCATTGCGGACAAAGGCAGAGTTTTTGGTCCTTGCATTTGTCACGTGATTCGGAATTACTTGCTCGTTTTCGTGCGGTTCCAGTGTAACGTCGGTTTTGATTTTATTTTGGGTAGTAACATTCGATGACACCTGGAATACCGATTCGGGAACGAGCTTGCGCAAATTTTCCGATGGATGGCACAGAAGCAAGGAACCGCCATCTGCAAAACAATTTTTTTATTTCATTTTCTTGTGCAAGATCTCTAGGACGACTGCCAGACATACCGTCACATGTTGAGTTATTTCTTCTTCGTAAAATTACTTTCGAATTCTGTCCCGATACGTTGTCGTTACCTTGCATGTACTTCGACGTTATGCTTTGATTCGGCCAACCCTGTCCCATGGACATACTTCGATGGAATCGAGACAACGAATTCGTGTTTGTAATGGAATTGGTGAGGACACCACTTCGATCCATTGAGTCAATTGAAATTTCGGAAAGAGGCTGCGTTGAATAGAAAAGTGATTGCAGCCTGTTCGGTATGCACGATTATATCAGATCTCCTTACCCTCTCAAATCCATTGTCCGTGGAATTCAGCCCGAATATGGTGTAAGGTGTATCATTGGTCGCCGATGCACCCAACGACTCTAAACAAGAAAACGTATCCGGCGCTTGCCATAGCAGTTCAGGTGATACACACGACGGAATATCAGATCGTCGGTATGGCGTCGATGAAACTGGTCCTTTCCCCGCAGCATCTCTACAATTGTATGCCAACATGACCTTGCTGTTGCGGACACTCGAATTGATATCACCGCGGCTTGTACTCGGTTTATTCAAATCCGATGCAATTTGATGCAATTGCGTTTCGGTCACGACGGGCATTTGTTGCGGCGATCGCTTCTGATTGCCAATTAGGCCACCGGAGCCGGTGGACGACAATTCCAACAGGAACAATGAATTTTCCTTCATCATCGAATACACTTCCGAATTCAAAATCATATTGCAATGCAGACTGAATAAGTTCTCTAACTTATTGGTGGATGAGTACGTTTGTATGTTGTTGGTGGTGGTGTTGTTGATGTTATTGATATTGATGAATCGCACCAAGTACCTGATGTCACAGAAATAAAAAAGCGAAAACGTCAGAAGCGAATTTCGAAGCGGAAAGACAAACACAAAGTTACTTTTCTCTACACCGCTCACACATTAAATACCAGCTTGAAGCACCCTTTCCACCTTCACCACAATTACCAGCCCAACCCTCGCAAAATGCCCCAACAGCATTGTAACCTTTACCTGATTGGAAGGTATAAAATGAACGCATAGTTAGTAAAGCATGAGTACCATCACCGCCGATCAGGGCGTCATGAAATCAAATTGTTAAAATAAAATGACAACAAAATGCAAAGACAGAATTATGAATGTCTTAAGCCCACACCGTCCACCACACCATATTCTATCTAACAATTTACCTTTGGCCGGTTTACCACAACCAGGATGTACGGAACGCATATGGTACGTGACAGGAATGGGAATGTACATGTCACACAGCTCACAATAAGTGCACTCTTCTGCGAAATGGAAACAAATTAGTTGGCTTCTCGACCCCGACCACCACTCTCCCATCGCCTTACCTTTCTTCTTCTTTTTATTTTTCTTGGAATCGTCGCAAATGTTCTGATCATTGCGGTGATTCAGCATGACATGTGGATTGTGTATGTCCTTTAGCAAATCGGATGCCGCACTTTGAACCACCTGAATGCAATTGCTACTCAATTGATCCCATAAGTAAACCAGACATTTCAACGCTGGCGGACAGACTATCATCAGTTCGGGCAGAGCGTGCAGTTTCGGTTGTTCCTGCAATAATGACACAAAGACGAGAAAAAAAATGTGGTTCGGTTACACAGTCAATTCGATTCGACGTCGTCACAATTACTTCAGTTCCATTTTTTCGAAAACGACGATTGTGAACACTTGAATTTCCCGATTTGGTGAGCGTTTCCAGTGTCGATGGTCGAATGTTCAGATAGTTGCCAGCATTTGCCACTTCAACGGAATATCTCTGCTGAGCTCTTTGTTCTCTGTTGTGAGTAAATTGAACACGGGTCAGACAAAATCGGAATCGGAGGAAACCGGCCATGTTTCGCCCTTTAGTTCTGAAAGGAATCGCTTACTTTGACAACAACACCTGATCACCGGCTGCATCCAGACCAGGATTCGTAATAAATGCCCCGTTCTTCGGAAGTGTCGGATGAAACTTAAGAAACGACGAACAGGCCATAGCATCATGAACGATACCTGTAAAATCAGCCGGTTCACATTGTCTTCCGGTCAAAAGTTTTTTTTTTCAAATTTTCTTTTGCTACCTTCGTGCCAGAGAAATGCAGCGAAAACAGCGCGTAAACTTTCGGCCAACGACGATGGTAGGGCCCGTTTTATCGTTCTGCCCATATCCGCATTTACCGAATTGTTAATATCGTTGTTATGATCGCGCATGCTGTTCTTCTGTTCGCTGTTGAAATTTATCTTGCCACCAGCATGTTGATCATTTTCTTTCGTATCCGCCGACGGTGAATTGTTACAAAAGTAGCCTGCAAGTCCGCATGTAGGGTTTATGGAAACAGAAAAGTGAAAAATAAATGGATTTACCCTGAACGCTGCGTTTGTTTCGCATTTTACGTGGACTGTGCTTTGGTGTATTGGCAAAATTTACTGTTCGCACAGTCTGTGCCGTCCTATCGTCAGTTTGTGATGAGTGGGAATCAACGAAGGAATACGATTCGGGTTCGGCTTCCTGTTTCATTTTAAAGATTTATTACGGTCTGGCAAACGTATCATCAGTGTCAACTTACGTCACGAAAACTACTCTGACTGGGTGACTGACTCAAATCCTTGACCAACGTGCTAACCAAAATCGAAGTATCCGATATCTCAACGGACTTGCTGCAACTACCGCCATGAGTGGGAAGCTGATCAAATCGACCTGAAAATCAGCAACGAATAAAATCTACCTCGCCCACAATGGTTACATATCACTCTCAACAAACCTATCGGAACGGCGACAGGACTCGAACTACGGCTGTGATGCGGTGCCATCGATTCATTTCCATTGCTAACGGGTCCACCGATAGCCTTCACCAAATCTCGAACCGAAACCGATGCAAATTCGGACAGTTCGTTTCGTTTTTTTGAAAAGTCTTTCCCATCGAAACTGTCGCCCTTGAACCATTTGTGTAAGGCCTGCAGCTTGCTGGCACCTCCGCCAACTACGCCGGCAAGTGTATTACCGATATTCGATTGATTCGGACTGATCGATAGACTGCTTCCCGACGAATTGTTTCGCATATTTGAACCTCCTGTTTGCGTTGACCGCTTATCGTCGTCATCCCGACTACTGCTAGAGGTCTGAATGAAACCAATTGCTGAACTGTAGTCATCGATTCGTTCGGTTTGATCGTCATATGTCTTCGAATCATCGTCCGATTTTGTTTCGTGCTGATCGGTGCTCTCGGATGAGTCTATCGGAAACGACGAGGTGGCACCTATTTGCGTAAATACAAGCGCATTTGGTCCGAGTATCGGAATGAACTGTAAGAGAATTGAGACATTACTCTGGTTATAACACATCAAATAGTTGTATGCACACATACCTTCTTCATCGGCGAGCCTACTGGTACAGTAATATCGTCCGAATCAATAGTTAATTCGTTCACATCGAGAGAACTCTGACTGCTGTTTCGAATGCGAGCCAACATGATTTTCGCCTGTGGTTCTATTACCGGATGAAGAAGAGTCTTTCCTAAGTGCTGATTATACTGAAGACACCATGCTTCCGGCGGATACCGACCGATCGTGCAATGCTGACGAATCGATTCGGTTGATAGACGCACCCAGACTCCATCGTCGTTTTCGACCTCGTCAATGAACGATATGATGCCATCCATTTCCACAATTCCGACCTGTTCTGACTGCAGTGTGGGATGTGAACGGATTCGCAGACCAGCTGAATGTGACGATACAAATTTTCTCAGTTTGTTCGGTGGTTGGGTCTTCTTAATGCACGGTTTTTGTGGCGGTGGTGGAATGCCAGCCTCTTTAACATCCACACGGTAGACCTCTTCGAGTGCAACACCGTCTATGGAAATTGTTAGACAAAAATTTCCAACCGAACTCGGTGTCCACACCGCGCCGAAAGTCCAGTCACTCATAGCATGTGCGTAGAGTGTTTCGGTTACTCGTGTTTGATTGGGATTGTAAAATCGAAGCTCCTCGAATGAGTAGTGGAGGAAAGGCTACAAAATGAGTTTAGACTTAGACACGAACAAAACAATTTTTGAAACTTGTCCAACCTTCATGAACGTTATTGCGTTAAAGCACATTTTGTCTTTGATTGTCGGTTCATATGCAATTTTCGGTGGCCCAGTAGCGCCTCTGACCGTAAGGTCGATTGATTTATTTTTCTTTATCGGCTTACGACCTCCATTAATTACTCCGCCAGATGGAGTAGCCTTGATTTCAATCTAATCATCAACAAATCAACAGTCATGAGACACATTTAATAGCTCGAACAATCAAATGAATGAAATGGAAACAAACCTTCAGATCGGGTATGTACACTGCATCGCCATACTGATCTCTGCATATTATGCTCAGTTGAGTGGGCCAGCCGTAGCGAACCGGCTCTTGAATCGGTTTTAGTTCACATTTATTCGGATCAAGACGAGGTTCCGGCTGTAGCCAAGCGGCAAGACGAGCACCTGACGATCCCGGTGCAGCACTTACGAAATCTTTTAAAAATTGCTTTTCATTTGATTGGCCACTGAAAGAGAAAGAAAGCAGAGTTGAAAATCGAAAACCGCCGTTTGCATATGTTGTTTGAGTCGGAGAACGGAAGATCGATTAATCGGAGCTGACTCCTAAATTTTCTATTTTCTCAATGTAAGTCCTTTGACGAGGAAGAGACATATTTTGGAATTTCGAAAGATTCGAAAAATTCTCTCCAAACACATATCCAAATCAGGTGAATCAGGTGCATGAAGGTAGTAGGTTTCGTTCAAATTTTATGATTTTTTCTCTATCATAAATAACAAAAACGGAAAGCCGACTTCTAATTTCCGGTTTGACTTATAATGAATTGCATGCCATTCATTCGTCATCTCACCTGAAAACTATCGCAAAAAAATTATGTTGTTGCTTGTGTCAGTGCAATATTACCAAGTTTTGCGTTTATGGATTTATTTACTTTGTTTCAATTTTGACCAGGTTCGGTGTAACTTCTACCTGACTTACAAAATAGGGAAAATGTGCCGATAGGTACACACAAAATGGGATCTTGTTGTTTCGTCGCCATATGCATCATAAAGATCATATTTATTGGCGACATAAACAGCCAGGTAGAAAGGACGCCGTATATGAACAGATGTGTTCAATTTTATTTTCACATAAGGGTACATAACATTTAGAGAGGGGGTACCATTTTTCATATTTCGCATAGTGAATCGCGTTGGTTGGTGGTGGTGGTGGTACTTTTTCGATTTTGTTAAAAATCAAACTAGACGAAAATCTTCCATTCAGTTAATAATAAGTTGTCGGTTAGTTCAAATTAGCAGAGCAGACCATCGACAACATTAAGTGAGAAGTCAGGTACAGTACTTAAATATGTATTTTGTGTATTTTTGCTGTGAATTGTGAAAAATTTAAGCATTGAATCGGTGGTGTTCGTTTAGTGAATGTTTGTTTCTGTGAAAATATATTTCCCATTTCTAAAAATGTTTTTGTAGAGAAAATTTAAGAATTTTTAAGAATAAATTCTGAAAATTTTTTCAAAAATTCCTAAAAGTTATTAAATTTTAGAATTTTTCAGAATTGTAAGAATTTAATTATCAAAAATTCATAAATTATCTTCATTACTTTAACCTGTCACAGACGGCAAGCATATTAATAGTTTTTAATAAAATTGTTGTATTGCTTGGTCAGTAATTCAACATTGACAAAGTGTTGTATTGCTTTGACTTGACCAAAATTGTTGAAAAAATTTCTTTTATTCAACGAATGGCGAACGAAACGTGTTACCGTTTACGATTCGTGACGAAACGTTTTACCGTTTACAATCATAATGCGGACGAACAACAGGACAAAACAATGCTGATTTCGGCGTAACACGCCATCATCAGTGCACCTATGTCCTAATGTTTTGCACGAAGACAATGGTGCAAAACATTAAGGTGAAACGATCGGTTTTAATGTTTTGCCCCATTGTCTTCGTGCAAAACATTAAAAGAAATCGATATATTTAATCGATACCATTAAAAGATGATACCAGAAAGTAATTTGTCTTGCGATGACTATGTGCATATCATCACGACACAAACTGAAGTGAGCAATCACTTCAATTGTACGAGCATTATACACTTTTTCGTCATTTGTTAAAACTCTTTGTTTTGTTTTTTGTGCTATATCTCTCACATACAGCTTTTGTGGATCTCTCACATCCGACAATTTGTTTTTCGGTAATTTTAGTGACAATAAATAAATTGTTACTAAAACCGCGCAGAGTATGGCAGCCGTGGCGCCACCCACAGCTGCGATGCCAAACTTCAAAAAGCATCGATACAATTATTAATAAAATTGTTGTATTGCTTGGTCAGTAATTCAACATTGACAAAGTGTTGTATTGCTTTGACTTGACCAAAAATGTTGAAAACATTTTTTTTATTCAACGAAGGGCGAACGAAACGTGTTACCGTTTACGATTCGTGACGAAACGTTTTACCGTTTACAATCACGGCTGCCATACTCTGCGCGGTTTTAGTAACAATTTATTTATTGTCACTAAAATTACCGAAAAACAAATTGTCGGATGTGAGAGATCCACAAAAGCTGTATGTGAGAGATATAGCACAAAAAACAAAACAAAGAGTTTTAACAAATGACGAAAAAGTGTATATAATGCTCGTACAATTGAAGTGATTGCTCACTTCAGTTTGTGTCGTGATGATATGCACATAGTCATCGCAAGACATAGGTGCACTGATGATGGCGAGATACGCCGAAATCAGCATCGTTTTGTCCTGTTGTTCGTCCGCGTTATGATTGTAAACGTCACGAATCGTAAACGGTAACACGTTTCGTTCGCCCTTCGTTGAATAAAAGAAATTTTTTCAACAATTTTGGTCAAGTCAAAGCAATACAACACTTTGTCAAAATTAATAGTTTTACTGTTGAAACACTATTACTTCATTTGATCGAAGATTTTCAGAGTTTGATTTCAGAAATCTTTTACTTCGTTTGTTGTAGACATGCTTTTTGCTATAAAAAGCCTCATTAGTCAGAGCTTGTCGCTTATTATTGCTGTTGTTGTCAATAACAGATGACAGCCGTCCGTAACAAAAGATCGATTTTTTACTGGCTGCGCCACTGTGAGCAGTCTTTTTTTTTCGCTTGTCAATAAAGAAAACTTGCTTTGAAAAAATATCGTAAAAATTCAGAAGATTTCAGGACCCGATACGATTCAATTGAAAAATGATGCACCAAAATGTAAAGTTCTCGATTAAAACTCTATTTGAATTTTGTTCTAATTGACCAAGTTCTAAATTAGCAGTAGGCATGTTCGATAATTCATTGGATTGATAAAATATCGATTATTTCCTTCGAATCGATTATCGATATTTTCGAAAAGTCAATCTAATGTTTTATCGACTGATATCGTAAATAACGACTGATTATCGGCAAATGTCGACCGATAGTTCGATTGTCCTCAAAAAATAATTTCCATCTTTCCTCTCATTACAGGAACCATTTATCGAAATGGCTGCGCAAACAATTGCCGTAATTTCATTGATCAGCTTCCTATCGCTGACATACGGACAAAATGATCAACCATTCCGAACAAAAGCTATTGATGGAAACTCCGGTCTTTATTTTGAGGATACTGGCAAAGTGATTTTCTACAGCCAAGAATGGAAAATCGTTTCGAATGTAAATCTGACCGATTACCATAACGAGCTGAGTAACATTCGATATGTCGTTTACAACATCAGGAACTACTGTGAGGAGCTGAAGTCAATTGAAGCGGAGAAAAATGCTTCGGTAAAAGGCAACGAGGGATGTGGACCGGCACTGCTTAAATTAAACTTTTTAATGGCTGACATCGACACGAATGATAATCAATGGTTGGGCAAAGATAAACGAGCGAAAAGGAATGCCTTCTCCGACCTGGTGTCAGATGACTGGCCGAGCGATCATTCGACGTTTCTGAATGAATTTACAAATATGTCCGCACATGGCGTGGAAACAAGCGCATCTGCAACTGAACAAACATCTTACGTCATGTCGACGTTGAATTCAGTCCGGAAATTATCCAAAAATAATGAATCCATCGATGCCTATATTGCGAACCAACTGTCCCAGGTCCATAACACACTTGTTGCCGCACGAAATGGAACGGTCAATGCCGTCCGATTGTTCCAATTACGAACAACTATTCCAGACATAATATCGTACCAACTGCTGATTCTCACCAATTTCGCATCAAAGCAGAAGCAATACCTGAACCTTATGTCGTTGGTGGGAGTCGCAAATGCACCAGTTCTGACGATACTACCCACATCCATTCTATTGAGTGAACTGAATAACATTCGGAGCATTGTCAGCGAAAAAGGTTTGGGCTTTCCTGTACAACTGGCATCGGAAAATGTGCATTTACTCCTTCATATCTTAACGCCCGAAATTTCCCGATGTGGAGACCAAGTTTTCATCACTTTTAAGATTCCATTGATTGCGAAACTGACTGGAAACTACTTCACTCTGTTCAAGATAACAAGTGCACTGAATAATGTCAGCGGTACTATTTACAGCTTTATTGTCCCCAATCACGAGGTCATTGCTATCGATGCTCACAAGGAGCATTACGTCGTGTTAAGTGTCGATGACTTGAAAAAGTGTCGACAGGTTGGAAATGGGACTGCAACACTTTGCAAACAAACTTCACCACCAATGTCCGTTCGTACATCGACTGAATGTGAAATTATGATATTGCTGAAGTACAGAATACCGAAATGGTGCGACGAACGGTACATTCGTAACTACGCGGACATTTTTATAAGAGTTATGCAACCCAACACTTGGCTTGTAACGATGCCAAAAAGTAGCAAGATTCGCTACCTGTGTGAAGGAAAGAAAATCTACGAAACAACGAGTCAAATAAACGGACTGCTGACCATCGACTCTAACTGCCAATTTTTCACCGACGATGTGGTCATAGCCGGGGACACCACTTTGCCGAAGAGATCCGTACGTGAACATCTAGTTGGCCATTTCGAAAAAGAACAGCAACTAAACGAAACGTCTGGTTTGGAAAGCAACGAACATTTCACATCGAACCATATTGCCCAAGTGATTGGTTTCGGTGAAAGCGAATATCTTTTACGCATAAGCTGCAGCAGATCTGATGCGAGAATTATGAAAAGTGTAACTGAACTGGAAGATAAAGTGGCTACACGTTTCGGTCCTGAAATATCTTTAGTGATAGACGCCTTCATCATCTGTTGCACGGTTTTATTTTCGGCTTGCTTTTTAATTGCTACGTGTAAGGCGATTGAGGATTACCGTGCTTGGAAATTAAAACACCCATCAACCATCACTCCCAAACCATCTGCGCCAGCCGCCACTACCAAAACATTCATTTCAACAGCATGATAGAACTGTATGCAGCAATTTTTATGCTAAAAAAATAAATTATTTTCGTTGTCTTGATACAAACAAATACAGACAAATATGGGGTTTTTACTACTAACACTAACGAGATATGCATAACAATTGAACTAGGCCCCACCTCTTGGGTGGGTCAGGTCCCGTGACTGGCTTTTTTTTTCTTTCTATAATTCCAGTCTTAGTTTTCCAGCCATTTTTAAATGAGGTGGTGTTTTTGAGATAACAAAACTAAAGTCACATGAAAAGGTGATGTCTCTTTTATTTAGAAAACAGCAGATTCACATGCTTCATTTTACTCATATTTATTTAATTTCCTGAAGAAACAAAAAGAGCTATGAGTTGTAGGTCCAGCGAGCGATGTCTTACTCCTAATATGAGTCTCCTATATAGTCTACTAAAAGCGCTGAACAGGTGGCGCATTTCTTGCCTGTGAAAAAAACTCATGTGAATTACGGCCCTCGCTTCGCTCTGGCAAAGTTCACACTCGTGCAAACACTTTAGGAACGAAAAAAAACTGTCGTATATCGCAGATTACCAGTCCAATAAAGTCCAATGTTCGAATTTAACCTCAGGAATTACGATACTGGTCGAAAACACTTCATATTTTCAAATCTGCAATTTTTGAAGCCTCTGAGAATTACTCGAGTTATCGTGTTATCAAGCAAGCAAGATTGTTTTAGACTTCTAGATTGTTCGACCAGAAATCCAGATTCACTTACTCGTCGAATAAGAAATTTTTCTGGAAATCCGTTGCAAAAATGTCGTAACAAGTTGTGTTTACAATTCCAATTACTCCAACCTCACTACTCCAATATTAACCATCTACAAAAATTACTTAAGTTATCACGATAACAAGGAAAAGCGTCTGAGTATAATTTCTCCCATATCTTGTAAAAACGATCACAAAATTATAGTTTTACTCTTTACTCTTTTACTCCATTACGAGTCGTTTATATTGTCTTCTAAAAAGCACTATGAATGGAAGGTCCAGCGAGGTACGTTTAACTCCTAATATGAGTCTACTAAAAGCGCTGAAAAGGCGGCGTATTTCTTGCATACCTCTTGAAAAAATAAAACTCGTGTGAATTACGGCCCTCGCTTCGCTCTGGCCGCAAAGTTCACACTCGTTCAAACATTTTAGGAACGAAAAAAATTCTTTTAAGAATACGATTTCACCCAAAAATTGTCGTATATCCCAGATTACTAGTCCAATTAAATTGCAATGTTCGAGTTTAACCACATGAATTTCGCTACTGGTCGAAATTGATTTTTGAAGCCTCTGAGAATTACTCGAGCTATCGGTTTCTCAAGCAAGCAAGCAAAAACTCTTTTGGGAAGTACTTCTAAACTGTTAGACCAGAAAACCAGAATTTCACTACTCGTCAAATAAGAAATTTTTCTGGAAATCCGTTGCAAAAATGTCGTGGTATAACAAGTTATCGTTACAATTACTCCAAACTCACTACTCCAATATGTCATTCTCTGTCAATTAAAACAAAAAATTTGAAAATCGGGTAAAAATTACTCAAGTTATCGTGCGGTAACAAGAAAAAGCGTCTGTGTAGAATATCTCCCATCTCGTTGTTCGAATATTATCCATCAGCAAACTCAGCCTCAAGAGTTCAATCTTCGTCGATTAAGACAAAATCTTTGAAAATCGGATAAGAATTATGGAAGTTATCGCGGTAACAAGTAAAAAACTCTCTTGAGAATTACTCCCAACTCATTACTCCAATATTGCCCATCCACGAACTTAACCTCATGATTTTCATTCTCCGTCGATTAAAACCAAAATTTTGAAAATCGGTAAAGAATTACTCGAGTTATCGAGTCCACAAGGAAAAGCGTCTGTGAAGAATTTCTCCCATCTCGTTGTTCTAACATTATCCATCTGCAAACTCAACCTCAAGAATTTCAATCTTCGTCGAATTACACAAAAAATTTGAAAATCTGATATACGGAAGTTATCGCGGTAACAAGGAATAAAATTCTCTTGAGAATTACTCCCATCTCATTACCCCAATATTGCCCATCTACGAACTTAACCTCATGATTTTCATTCTCCATCGATTAAAACCAAAATTTTGCAAATCGGTAAAGAATTACTCGAGTTATCGAGTCCACAAGTGTACGGACGTTTTCTGTATTTAACGTTTTTTGCCAATGTAGAACATTTTCAAAATATCAAAGTGAACTTAGCGTTACGGACATTTAAGGGTATTTTCCTTCATACGACCCTGACTTTCAGTCAAGGGAATAATCCTCCAGGCAAACAAATAAAGAAAGACATAACACATCCAAAAAATGCTTTTGGTGAAACATGAAGAACATTGCAGGGTAGTGACTCTTTCGAAAATGTAAAAATGTTTTGACTGAGAGCAGAACCGTAATATCCCCTTCTCGAATTTTGGATTTACAAAATTGAAAGATCACAGGTTGAAAATGCGAACAATTGAATTCCAATTATAGCGCGAAGCCGAATTAAGTTTCTTGAGTTATCGGTTTTAAGGTTGTCTCACGATATTTGAATAGTTAAATGCACAGAGAAACCATGTCTCACATTAGCGAATTATAAGACAAATTACATTTCATTCATTCAGCCTTGTTTAGAATAGGCTGACGATGTCAATAGAAACTTTTTTGATAGTTTCGAACAAAATATACTTCTTAGACGTACAGTTTTTAACATTCAAAAGTATCGACATATTATACATTTCTTATTTTGCTTACTTCTCTCATTTCTCCATATACTCGTTATGGAGAAATGAGAGAAGTTGGAATATGTCGATACTTTTGAATGTTAAAAACTGTAGAATGAATTAATGAAATTTCAGTTTCTTATAATTCGCTAATGTGGTATGTCTCGTTTCTGAATTTAATCATTTATTTAAAGGTATAATTTTTGTCGTAATTATTTCTATTCCACATGAGTGCAACATCACGAAACGAACGTAAAAATATAACTCCACGGCGGAAGAAATTTTGTTTTTCTCGCTAGCATAGTTATAGCTGTACTATAAGGTCTATAAGGTCTACGAAAAAGAAGTTCTTAGAATGGTATTTTTACATAACTGGGGATAAAAAGATCAAAAGAAATTTATGGAAAAGTTGAGATCGTTAATGAAAAGAGCATCAGGGGAGCCACGTTCCAAAGATTACTTGTTGCTATATATTGTTGCTTGATTTCAATTGCTATACAAAGAGGCAACCCGGAATATATTCTTAAAACCTTAGGAAGGAATCGAGCAGATCTCATTTATTCATTTGAATTGGAAATTGTTTACAAGGATAACAAAAAGGAAAGAAAAGGAAAATTACAAATAGTAGATCCCGTCAAGTGTTGTAGGAATAGATCCCATTATGCAAGCTGCGTTAGCTCGTTGAATTGCCATTGAGATTCTCTGGAAAAAGTAATCCCTTGCGCCACGGAGCAGATGATTTTTATTTATTGTAATATTTGTTGATTGAAAAGGTCGTTTTTATACTGACTGTGCCGTATGCGAACAGTCTTTTTTTCCACTTTGATAATAAATAAAACGAATTGAAAAGAAGAGTTTTCAATAAACACACGAAAACGAGACTTTTCATTTTTATCCCTAGTTATGTAATGGATTTTATCTGTCTAGAACGATAATCTCGAGCTTATCCTTCTAGGGAGTTTTTGTTTATCTCGATATATCTGTTCTCGACAGATAAAATATGATATGCACCTATTGCCAGACTGTTATTTTGACGTGTAGGCATTATGACCCACGCCTTCGGCTAAGGCAATAATGTCCCACACGTCAAAATATCAATCTTGGCAACAGGTACATAATATATATTATCACATACGCGCGATGTTCGGATGTCAAAATTACTCAACTAGAAAAATAATTCAAAAATTACACTTCAGGTCTATGTTGTTGTCTCGTTTTCGCTTGTGTAATAGAATAGGGTACACACTTGTCACTATCAGTCTCGGCAAGCCTCGACTTCTTCGTGACAAGTATGTAATATATATTACATGCTGAGGACTTCGAAATAAGTGCTTGAAACATGAAAAGTACGGTTTTTGACGCCTATAGCATGTAAAAGATATAATTGTAATGAGCCGGAGGGCTTGTGTGTAAGCGACTGGGATTATTGGTAACGTATGCTGTCAATTTTTTTTAAATGAAAAAATTGAGTCCTCAGTATCATCCTTCTCTTCGTCTATACTATGTCCCGAAATTATTGTTGTTTTTTTTGTACAATTACTTCTCATCCCTGCGGTGTGAACAGCCTCGTTTTCTCTACTCAAGTGAGGTGGGAAGATCACGTTTTGTTGACAGTTCGGGTTAGAAATTATTTTTATTTTCTCACCTCTTGTTTCCATGAGGTGTACTGTGAACAAGAGTTTTTTTTTATGACGCAGGTTTTCTCCCCTCCATTGAAACTTCGGAAGCCTTTTGTTGTGAACAACGTTGTGTTCACATCGGAAAAAAGTTGGAAATTGCTCTGTGCACAAATAACTACCTCGATATGCAAATGTTACTTTGTTTTGGTTTTGAAAATGGTGAAACAAATTGATGTATTTGCTTCGTGGATACAAACGGATGGAAAATTATTTGTTAACGTCTGGGAGAAATAGGAAAAAAAAGGAAATTGCTTTCGCTCTTGTTCGAACTTCCTATTTTCTAACCTTGGTAAACAAATAACTATTTTATTATGAATAGCTAGGTTGACTAAAATACCAACATTTTCCGGCAGGGATTATTATTCGGAATTTTTTCAAGAACTTTGAATAATTTTCAGAATTTTTTGGAATTTTTAAAAATTGGAAAAATAAAATTTTAAAAATTCCAGAAATTTGTATTTTCAAATTTAAGAACTTTTAGTAATTTCTGCGTATTTTTAGAGTTTTATAAATTATTTTCAAAATTGATTTCCAAAAATTTTTAAATTTAAGAGTTTTTGAAAGTTCAACAAAATATGCCCTTAAGAATTTTGAAAGAATTTTTCAAAATTCTGAAGAAATAAGCCTTATGATATCGATGATATCCGAGAAAGTCAGATTCAAATTCTCACCGGACATATCTAAAATTGTCAAAGGAATTTCGACTGGATTATGGAGTGGAATCTTTTTCCAACAAAATTTTTTCTCCAAATTCACAATCAAATTTCTCATTCATTCATTCCAATTAGCATCAAAAAAATCACATTCTTTTTTCTGTATTTTTGCTTTTCCATTCCAACATCTGAGTGTAGAAAACAACACAAAGAACATAATCTAAATACCAAAGCCGACCAAAACAACATAACACAAAAAATTGACTGAACAGAAACGCACACAAGAATACAGAGAACCTCAACTAAAGTATTCACGCACAAAAATATATACTCTTGAAAGTAAACTGATAAAAAAAAAAGTAAAAAAGCGAAAAGGAAGAACAAGTTTCTTCAGTCAATCCGCATAGAGTGAAGAGCTCAAGTATATGTCATTCATTTCACTTGTTGGGACCTTGTCAGACATTGGTACAGTACAAACATTTTAGTAACAATTAAACAAAATAACGAACCATATAGCAAAGTGAGTGAGCGCACACAGTGCATTTTATAATAAATATAATTCCAAGAGGCATTTTAACATGTCTTTTCATACGATGGGAAATTGTGATGCAACAAAGAAAAGTTGAATCGGTTCTCGTTCATTTAAATAATTTTGTTGTTTTCATTTGTACCTTCTTCCAAATCGCGGCTCAATTGAAGCACACAATATTTGTGTTGCGTTTTAATGAGTATGTTTTTTGGGGACTTTAAATAGTATTGTCAATTGTTTTCATGTTAAAATCGGTAAAATAACATCCGATTAAGTTTAGGTGTATATTGCCAATTCAGTATGTCTTTATGTTCAAACCGAAGATTAAGTCCAATGACATAAATGTTAGAGTTGATAAAACATGTTACGACTTGTTGATGTTTGTGGTCAAGTAGTGGGCTGTTTAGCGTTGTGTGTAGTTGATGTTGTGCAATAAAGGTGGATAAATATTTAGCTAAATACTCTACTAGTATTTGAGGTGCGCTATAACCCGAGAAGTGTCGTCACACACTGTGTGAGTACATATTAACGTAAAATCATGGTCTTAATGTCTAAAATATAGTTCTGATGTTTTTGTTTTTGAGAGGAGGACTAGAGGACTAGTGACTTCTTAAGTCACTTGCAAAAATACGTCCACATATGATCACTGTCTTAAGTCTCTAGACTAAGAGCATTCGAGCAAAAGCAGTGTCTAGTCACTTGATGTTTGGCTTCAAACATAAAGTTATTGCATGAGTGCATAATATGTCATATACCATAGGTTACGTCTGGAACATTAGGATCGTCGACGTTTCGAGCTAACACTAAGTTGGTAGCACTAAGACCTAATTCAAATTTCGAGAAAGCAATTGTCGACAATCAATATAAATTTCCCATTCCCGGGGCTCAGTGGTTCTTAGTACTGCATGTCAATTCCGTTTCTTCTGAAATGACTAACATACAAACACTGTTCGGGCCGCAGAGTCGTAGTTGTTTCAGAATACAATTGAATTGTATAAACAGCCAAAGACACAACTCCAGTTCGTAAATGCCATGTCATGTAATGAAGTTGCTGCATGAACAACTTTTATAAACATGTGTTTTGTCTTCGCGTTCGTTATCGGTTGAACAGGAAGATACGAGATTCGCAAGAAAATTTTGTAATTAAATGAAATTTTTATGTGCAACATTCAGGTATAGGCATCGTGGAGGATTCATTTTATCACGACCCTTTAAAGTACGTTTGAGCTCGTATATTGAGCTGTATTTGCTCTTCATGGAGTGTTAGCTCTAAGTAAGTCAGACTGCTCATGACGCGTTGTTGAATTTATAAAACACTCAACAAAGTATTATGATTTTGAGCAAATTTCCATAA
The DNA here is from genome assembly GCF_014529535.1 of Bradysia coprophila. Taxonomy (NCBI): domain Eukaryota; kingdom Metazoa; phylum Arthropoda; class Insecta; order Diptera; family Sciaridae; genus Bradysia; species Bradysia coprophila. The sequence continues at coordinate 529,794 of NW_023503327.1, forward strand.
ATTTGACATAAGCAGAAAATAACGTTAGGGAGGAGGCGATGATAAACTATTACTGCAACGCGACCCTTTTGTTTGACAGGCTAATTTTTGGTATTATTCACAAAGTGTCTAGATACCTTAGGTGGGATGAAACAATTAAACAAGTAACTCGATAATAGTCATTAATCTCGCCCGATATTCATAGCATCATACTCTGCCTCTGTATCTAAAAAGGATGTGTAGCTCTAAAGAACTTCTTACTTTTGACGGCTCATAACACGCGATCACTCATTGTAAACATCGATGAACCATAATGCTGAAGAAGCGGTACTTCTTCTTCTCTGTCATCGCTTAATTTTTGCCTTGAAGAAACAGTAGCAATTGTTGTTTAAGAAAACTGCTGATAGGAAAAGCGTTTCTAATGTCTTCATAAGTGGCTTCCGCTACTTCATAAATAAGAAGTTGTATGATGACATAAAAGTTTGACTCGCTGCGCTTGCGTTGTTGTTAATTACTTATTGCGATGAATATTCAGATTATGTTACAATTGTGACAGTTGGTATCAAAAGTCGGTCTATTCCGTCAAAGCGACGTTTAAAACGTCAAACAAAATTTTGTTTGACATTTTAAACGTCACTTTGACAGATGAAATAGACCGACTTTTGATACCGGCAAAATTGCAGTTTAGTGGAACAACCCCGATTTGGACGAAAGTGGGTGAGATCGACAGGGGAAGGTCCCCTGATGACGAAACAACAAGATTTGGGGCGCGGAAGCCCCTTCCATGGCCGCCAGGGCAATACAAAGTTTTCACACTTTTTCGAATTTTCGCGTGTTTTTTCGATGGAATCGACAGTAGAAGGTCCAATGATGACAAAACAACAAGAATTAGGAAGCAATAGCCTCTCCCTGGCCGCCAGGGAGAATTTTTGCGTTTTTTTGGGGAAGCGTCACTTTTTCTGTTTTTTATGTACTGATGCCTTTGTTGCAATGAAATTACGTATGTATTTAATTGCAGTCATTAGATTCTTCTTTCGTCTCTGAGTCGGTGGCAGTAGAGGGTTCTTCGTCTTTCGTTGTTGTTTTCGTTGTTGTCTTTTTGCGTCGTAAACTTTAGTCTTCGGTATTTCGTACAAGGAAAATGAAGTTATTTTGTAGGGCACAATGAAGTCGTCGGCATTTCGTACAAGGATAATTTCTTCTGAGAGGCGAGGCACCTTTGAAAGGAGCTCTTGCGCGTCAATTCTTGTTGTTTTGTAATCAGTGGACTTATACTGTCGATTCCTTAAAAAAAACGCAAAAATTCGAAAAAGTGTGAAAACTTTGGAGTACCCTGGCGGCCAGGAAAGAGGCTATTGATCCCTAATTCTTGTTGTTTTGTTATCAGTGAATCTTCTACTGTCGATTCCGTCAAAAAAACACGCGAAAATTCGAAAAAGTGTGAAAACTTTGTATTTCCCTGGCGGCCATGGAAGGGGCTTCCGCGCCCCAAATCTTGTTGTTTCGTCATCAGGAGACCTCCCACTGTCGATACCATCCACTTTCATCCAAATCGGGGTTGTTCCACTAAACTGCAATTTAGCCTTGATACCAACTGTCACAATTAAAAAATGTGTTGCCCTGAAAATATTCGAAGCCTTTAACTTGAACATAAGGCTCCAACGATTGGCCAATGGAACAAATGCTGGAAATGACACTTCTTGTGTGAAATTGCCAAGTAAAATATTTTAGTCAAAAAGTTTCGGCACAGTGAAGTAAAGCTAACTTTACCTCCCGTTTTTTGAGTAAAAAACGATAATACGACGATTTTCGATAATTTCGCATAAAACAGTAGATTCGCTCATTTGTTTACGAAAGTGTTATCACACAAACAAAACTTTGCAGCAAAATTCTCTTCGCTTCCAGAATAGAAATTAAAATTTTCCACACAAAAAATTAGTGTAGGCTTTCACATTCATCAGAACATCATAATCATTAGCAATGAAAATTGTTTATTTCAACGAAAACATTATTTTATTTGCAGTGTACCCACATTAACGAAGAGTATCACATCAAGAAGAGCAGAGCAATTTATATAACAAAAAAAAAACATGTTGCAAACACTTTAAAAGAATTATCAACGATCTTTCACACAGAAGACATTCGGATATTCAAATAAAAAAGTAAAAATAAATAAATAAATAAACTAAAGAATCGTCAGCTGTGCGACCGCCGAACTGAAGACAACTATAGTTTAGTTCTTTGTTAAACACCATCCGTTGATCAGTTGATCGGTGCGGTTGTGCGGTTTGCCATCCATTTCGTTCATTGCAAGTTAAATATCAATACAAATAAAAGTGCAGACGAATTGTGAATTTAAAAAAAAAACGTTTAATTGGAAAATTATTTTCTGATTTTCTCTGTGTGCTCATATTAATCGCGAATTTGTTGTAAATCGATTTATTGATTCCGTTTCGGTTCTATAATGGATGTGTTAATGGTGTTAAAAAAGTCAGTTCAAGTTACAAGTGCAAATCATAGCAACAAGAATTCGCAATCATGAAGAAAAGGAAAAAAAAATAAATAAATTTATGAAGCAATAAAGTGGTGAATCACAAATGAAAATAGATAAAAAAAAATGTTTTAAATGTTGACAAAGACTCGATTGAATTTTGTCGTTTCGTTAAGCAAGTGTATTAAGCATACAATTAAAATAAACGACGACGTGTGCTCTTGGTATGCAATGTACGCTTCGTATATGTTGTATTAGTTAAGATAGAATCGTTTGTGCTTCGAATTGAAATTCGAATTCTTATTTTTTTTTCTTCTGTTTCTTATTGTTGATATATAAACCAGATTATATACACAAAATCATGCTTCTCTGCAGTTAGCAACTTAATAAGTAGTCGATAATTGTATCAAATTAATCAGTTCGTTAAAACATGCACTTTCGGTTGTAGTGTAGTTCTTAGATTATGTGTGTACAGATACACGAACATGTGTGTTGCGATAAAAAAAAAATATCGAAAAATTTCACAAGAGACTTCTCATTTCGTATTAATACAGTGAACAGCGGCGATCATTAAAATATTTAACGGCGCGATGTATAAATGTTAGACGACTGACTATTATTAGCTGATGCTTTTCGGGTTATGGGAAAATATTATAATTCGAAACAAATTCATATTATATGTGCAACCTTCTGGACTTAAGGTTAAACTGTTTGGCAATGACCCATAATGAATTGGAAAAAGAAAATGTTTGATAATAATTCACACACACACAAACCGACCGACCGAATATTATAAAGAAATTCATTTAACGAGATCATTCTTAGTAAAGCGAAATAAGGTTCGATAACTCGGCGCCATATCGGTCGTGGACTATTTCAAAGATGTATCATTCGGTTAAGATATGTTTTCCACAAGACCGGCGATAATTTAGTTCATGATTTCGACGTACGACGGCAAAGGAATTACGAATTACGAATTACGAATTACGCTCTATCCATAATGGTTCATTATGACATCGAGAGCAATGTACTTTATTAGGCACTATGTGTAATTGTGACTCAAGACCGCAAGCTCTGAAGTTTGTTAATTGTACACATTATATTGCTGAGTGACCTAAAGTATATTTTCAATTCATTGCTAAACGCTCCGACCGGACAGGCAACGGTTTCATAGAACAATAATCAGCCAGGGAGATGGGAAATTACATTTGGTATGATGCTGGTTTAGGAAACTTCCAGTTTTCTTCTTCACTTATCCAAACCACTCTCTGCACATAAAATCATTTTCTGCCTATGCAAGACAACCAATGTTCGTAAAGCCAATTTATTGCACCGTACACATAAAATGGAAAAATATTCTCAGTTGCAAGTCTCGTACATTCTACCACCATTGGTGTACGTAATTTACGAAGAAATGATTTATATTTCAACGGTAGCAAACGAAGAAAATAACATTGTCCACTGTGTATGCGGCAAATATGGTAGGAACAAACCAGGTCTTCAATGTTTTTTTTCCCTTGTTGCTTCGCTGTATGACGTACAAAAACAAAGTTCAATTATGAGTCACGTACACAGAATGCAACTCATTTTTTACACAAAAACTACGTTTTAGATTTCAAACGTAGTCGATGCACAACACTCTTGAAGAGGACATAAGTCTCTAATTATCATTTTATTGACTGTAATTGCTGAATGCATCATATAATGTTAATATATGGTCTGAACCGACCGAACGAAGAACATTTTCAATACATTTGTCCCATACTGTATTTTACCCCAGCTTGAGTTTACTCTAGTCATTATGGATCATAGAAAGTCAATTTTATCCAACGTACAGTTGTGTACGCAAACATATCACTGTTGATTTAAACAATTTACTTAAATACTTGTTCGTCGTACGACGGATTGGTGCTAATTCATTTCTTTATAAGCGAATCGCCATAAATTAGTCGGACATGTCTACCATTAGCTTTGAAACCCCCCACAGATCCAATACAATTAAATATGTTGTTCACCGTTGCGAACCGAACAATGGTTGAGACCATAAGTTGAGCATTCCGTTTTGAACTTAAATATATCGTTTGTAATTAGAAACACCCACGTACGAAGTCCAAATTTTGTTGAATTGTGCACAAACAACACATTTATGGAAAATAGGAACTTTTGTTTGCCTTGCCGGCAAACGTGCCAAAATTGAAGAAGAATTTGTCGTGATAATACAATCCATTTTTCGTGTTTATTGAGAGTTTCGGTTTGGGGGTAGTGTTGAAAAGAGGGATTCTTGTGAAAAACTGAAGACCGGAATCGGACGCATTTTCTATTGGACTTTTTTATATGTGCCAAGTAAGGTATTCGACCCCAGAAGCCAAAACCAATTTCAAAAAATTTCTTCGAAGCTTGTGTGGCTAGTGTGAGGTGATCAAAAACAAAAAACATGTACTTTTCGCACAGAAATTTCTCGAGATACACGAAACGTACAGGGTCGGGTGGGGTGTCATTAGAAAGGTAATTGCATATACGTTCAGGAAAAGTAGAGCTCACGGAAGTTTGACAGCATCTACGATTCAATATAAGCACTTAAACATTTCAACTTCTCATAATTCGTCGTAGATGCTTCCAAACCCCAATAAGACTTAATTTGCCCTGAAAGTGCATGTAAATACATTTCTAATGACACCCCACACGACCATGTACGTTTCGTGCATCTCGAGAAATTTCTGTAAGAAAAGTGTAAGTTTTCAGTCTTTGTTCGGTTGAAATCTTCAACTGTGCATATCTCAGTGTGGATGAATTTTAAACCTAATAAGACCCTATTTGCCCCGGAAGTACATGCACCTTTCTTATGACACCCCACACGACCCTGTACAGCTCGTGTAACTGGAGAAATTTTTGTAAGAAAAGTGCATGTTTTCGGCTTTTGATCACCTCACACTAGCCACGCAAGCTTCGAAGAATTTTTTTGAAAGTGGTTTTGGCATCTGAGGTCGAATACCTTACTGGGCTGGGCACATATAAAAAATTCCAATAGAAAATGCGTCCGATTTCGGTGTTCTGTTTTTCAGAAGAATCCCTCAGAGCAAATCAATTTATCAAGGTTTCTTTGGAAGGGCATTTCTTAGAGGTATCAGTTACGATTATATGCCCTGGGTTTGGTCTAGAAACAAAATCCATTCAGTCATATTCCTTCCTCCAACATTCGAGTTGTTGGACTTCGATTGTTGTTTTTTTTTATTTGAAAACTACCACAGTTTGTGGACATTTACGGTTCTACAGTGTCTTCAAAAGAATAAAAAATATTTTTCATAATTTTCCAATGATAACCCACTTTTCTACGAAGCCTAATAATGTTGTAACATACAATGAACAAAAACAAACGAGACCTGAATGGCATGTAGATCCCAACAAATTGCGCTACAATTAGTGTGTATCAATATTTGCGATCGCAACCATAATTCATATTGCGAGAATTTGTAAAAACAGACGAAACAGAACTGAAAACACGTGAAAATGATTTCATATAAATTGAAAAACATCCAATGGACGTACAACGCAAACCAGGGGTGTAACTTAGAACAATTTTTATTGTCGCTGCCTTAGAACATTTTTGATTTTTGTACCAGCCCTGTTGAATGTCGTTCAAAAACATCGAATCGTTTTTTAATTTTCTGAATGTTTTTTTGTTAGGTTGAAATTCCATATACAAACTGTGTGCAATACCGGCTCAGCTCATTACCGACAATACCACAACATGTACCGAAATATTTTTTGAACCGGTGGGTGGCGAATTAAAGTCGCATTTGCGTCTAGTTCTCCAATTAATTTAATTAAAATCTGATTCTTATTGTAAAAAAAAACTTGGAACGAGCCGAACAATTCTTATGATCTGGAATTTTGATTACCCAACGCAGATCCAGTCAAATAAATCGACAAACATTTTAAATGCAAATTTAACCGATTTCTGTGATACAATTGGAAATTCCAGATCATACGAATTGTTCGGCTCGTTCCAAGGTTTTTTTTTAAATAATATCAAATTTTTATTAATTTAATTAAAGAAATAGATGCCCTAAACGAGTAATTATTCCGTGGACCAGCTGGTAATCGATCAAATGGTAATTTACAGCCAGGTTCTACACTGAAATTCAACTTGACAAAATCAAAACCAAAATCTGCTGCCTTTTTCATATAGTTCGTTAATTTTCTAGTTTTCGGCAACAACGATTTTCTGTTATAGTAACTTTTAATTGTCTTCGGCAATTGCCTAACATCGATGGTATTTTACGACAATTTTTATGGTAAAGTGGTACACCCGTGAACGCAAATAACATTGAATTATTGTCACTAAGATCGAACATTTGAAAGTCTCCAATGTTTTCTCCTCGATTCCCATACATATACCGTTCAAGTATGCTGCCCTGAAGCGACAGAATGGCATAAATGACATAATGATCTTCAAAACAATATCTAAAATCGAATTTCGATTCTCTATTGTTCGAACAACGAAACTTACGTTCAAATAAACCGAAACTGAAAGCAAAACAAATTTTCGAATACCGACAATAGGTCGTTTGAAACCTTCCATTACAAAATACAATCAATTTCAATGTATGTGTCGATACAGCAACATTAAATTCGTCCGAAGTCACTTAATGAACGGGGAATGTGAGACGAAAAATTGACTCCATTAAAATATACACAATTTGATCAGTCGAGTGTCTTTCGCTTTTAATTCGATGGAGATCTGTTTCTCGCGATGTGTATGTTATAGATTATGACCCGCTATCATGTCGAATGATAATCTTTGCTTAATAAATTGACATAGGCTGTTCTATGGACATTAAACGTTTTGTGTAAATTTAACAATGCATCGGAGAGTGTAACGCATACTATTCGTAACAATCGTCCGATCTGATCGTTCATCGCAAACCGAAATGAGAAGTCTCTTTCGACACGAAATTTTCGGGTAAAAATAATAGCAAAAAAAATAAATAAAAATTTCAAACCATTTTTATAGCGACCGCATTCACCAGCATAGATACTTACTGAAACGGAATAGTCTGGCTGAAACAGGATACACATAAAATGTTACCAGAAAAAATAGAAGAACAACACGACGAGAAAAATGTGAAGAAAAACGAAAAATAATAAAAAGAAGTTTAAAGAAACTCATGGAAATAGTTCAACTGAAATGTTCCGAGCCCGGAGCACATTTATAAGCACCGTGCGCTATACTCAAATAAAACAAAAGTAAAAGGAAAAAAAAAGTGTCATAACAAGTAACAAGAGCAATAATCAAACTGAAATTAAAATCTATTTTCGTTCAAGTCAATTGAATATTAAAATGTGATATCCAATGTCCATTGCGATCGGTTTCGAATGAATTTTTTTGTGTGTTTATTTTGGTAGCAGCATGAAAATGGTTCAAATATTGCTGATGCTCTTTCTAATTACAATTAAGTGTAATAAGGTGGTGTGTATCGAACGAACTAGTAAAATTAACAATGCAATCAGCAGTGAAGACAATTTGGATAGTTTAAACAATCGTGCCGTTCAAACACACAGTCAGAAATTGAGCGACACCGTAGCCGTAAGGGAAACATCATTTAATCATAAAAATAATGTTCGAAATAACCACCAAACTAACAGTGATATTAATGGCAATCCAACGCAGCACGATGCTGTACCACCCGCATTTTTATTGCCCGACAACGGAAGTGCCAGTAATAGAAGCGTTTCTCAAGTGCCCATATTTTTATTGAGTAAAACGAATGAACATACAGATCAAGTGTCGGCTGATGTGTCTGTGAAATTTTTGAATGAATTTCAACCGAATTTGAATCACATCAACGCAAGGAATAGACGTGATAGCAATCGTCAAAATATATGCGGAAATGAGTGTAAATGCCGGCAAGAGAATAACTTTGACACGGTCGATTGCGATTTTTTGCAAGAAACGGTGAGTAAACGATTTTGTACATTTTTGGTTGGATTATTATTCATTGAAATTGAGTGTGGAGATCGGTTTTTTTTTTCTTCGCTCGATTAAATCTCATCAGAGCCTATTTTTAGGAAATCTAAGGGAATGGAAAGAGTTGCTAGGAAGATGAGTACTTTTAAATGATTTCTTCACTTAGGGTTCTTAAGAATAAACTTCAAAAAAGAACAAAAAACGAATAGAGAAATCAATTCTCTTCTTGTGAAACACGTGCCACAAATCTAAGGATGTTGGTAACAGTCTCAGACCTTTAACGCGTAAGTCACTACAGTCATGAAACACTCTTTGAGAGAATTTTTTTCATTCCACCGCCTTATCACCCTAAAAAGCTGAAAAACGTATAACGAACAACATCAGCACGTAACTTCATGAATGTAGTTACCAACATCCTTAGATTTGTGTCATGTGAGTCACAAGTCGTGAATCAGCAACAATCAACAGAGGGATTCTTTTGAAAAACAGATTACCGAAATCGGACGCATTTTCTATTGGAATTTTTTATATGTGCCTTGAAAGGACTTCGACCCTAGTGGCCAAAACCACTTTCAAAAAAATTCTTCGAAGTTTGTGTGGCTGGTCAAAGGTGAGCAAAAACCGAAAAGTTGCAATTTTCTTACCCGTACAGGGTCGTGTGGGGTGTCATTAGAAAGGTAATCACATGTACTATTGAGCCGAATAGGGTTTTGTTGGGTTTAAAATTCATCCACACTGAAATATGTGCAGATAAAGTTTTTAACCGAAGACGTACACTGTTCTTACTGAAATTTCTCGAGGTACACAAAATGTACATGGTCGTGTGGGGTATCATTTGAAAGGTAATTTTATGTGCTTTTGAGCCAAATAGAGACTAATGTGGTTTGGATCCATCTATGATGAAATATGGACACTTAAACATTTCAACTTCTTTTTCATCGCATATGTATCCAAACCACATAAAACTCTATTTGGCTCAAAAGCTCATAAAATTACCTTTCAAATGATACCCCACACGACCATGTACATTTTGTGTACCTCGAGAAATTTCAGTAAGAACAGTGTAAGTCTTCGGTTGAAAACTTTAACTGCACATATTTCAGTGTGGATGAATTTTAAACCCAACAAGACCCTATTCGGCTCAATAGTACATGTGATTACCTTTCTAATGACACCCCACACGACCCTGTACGGCTCGTGTAACTGGAGCAATTTTTGTAAGAAAATTGCAACTTTTCGGTTTTTGCTCACCTTTGACCAGCCACACAAACTTCGAAGAATTTTTTTGAAAGTGGTTTTGGCCACTAGGGTCGAAGTCCTTTCAAGGCACATATAAAAAATTCCAATAGAAAATGCGTCGGATTTCGGTAGGCTGTTTTTCAAAAGAATCCCTCACAATGATTTCGGTTACGATTTCAAGTTTGATTAGACTATGACAAAAGAGACTTGGCTGTCAGCTTTTTAGGGTGATAAGGGGGTGGAATGAAAAGTATTTCTCTCAAAGAGCGTTTCATGATTGCACTGACTTACGCGTTAAAGATCTAAGGATGTTACCAACAGACTGTGTCACGTGAGTCACAAGTCGTCAACAATCAACAATGAATTCAGGAATATTTTTTTCGAAATACCTTTTTGAGCGAACGATTTTTTTTGTAAAGCCACCCTGGGAGTTGCGGGAATCGTTAACAATTTTTACAGTGGCTCATCATTACAATTGGTTAAATCCCACATTTAAAAAAGAAGTAAATGGACAATAAAGCAAAGCCGATAGTGTGAAAGTGTTAAGTCTAAAAATAATTAACGAGTCCCGCAACTCCCTGACTGGCACATTATAGGTGAGGGTGTACCTTAATCTGTAATAGACAATTTTTATCGGGAAATTTAAACAATTTCTAATAATAACTGACAGAATCGCCAATATTGAGAGATATTTCACTAGATTTGACTAAAAAGTTCAATAATTTTCACTGACAAATTCACGAAATTTGTTGAGATTTTTAGTGAAATTTGGTGAAATATTTTTCAATATCAGACCTTTGTTAATATATATTGTGGTGCCAGTACCACGTCAACGTGAGGTTCTCTTCTTTACTACACTGGCAAGTGCCCAATTTGACAACGCTCACCGGAAATCGTTAGTATGGGTTAGAAAATGAGATCCATTCAACCGACCCGTAAGTAGATCATCTAAGAAGACAAATTTAACCGAACCAATTACACTACTTGCTTACATTTAAAAAAAAAAATCTTTTAAAATAACTCGCTCCTCACTCAATTTAAATTCCATAATGGAAGCATAAATGAGTGTTTGAAATGTAAATAAGAATTTTTTTATTATTATCTTTACGCCACGAAAAGGTTAGTTTCCTTGAAAACTCAATGTGGGTTTGTTACAGAGAATATTAAATAGACATGAAAGGTACATAGACATACCTAGACATCCTAACATCTGTATAGTACAGTCTCTGTATAATTCCATGAATTTTTTTTTTTGCATTCTCTGTTAGTCAATTCGCTAATTCCATTCCATTGATCGTAAATGTTCAGTCCACTTTTCGATTGCAAATTCATATCGAGTAGCTAAATGCAATTCACAGGCGGTAGGCCTTCAGAAAATTATTCCTCGACTTTGCGTCGAAATTGACTTCTGGGTCAATTAAAAATCAGAACGAACAATCAATGTCGTCGTGCACGGGGCTTGGGCAGATCCACTCTCTTTCCCATTTCATTTTTTTTTGTCTTGTTAAACGATCATCAAACCTTTCGTGATTGTTATTTTGATCAAAGAGATGTGTTTTCAGTTGAGGGGATGCAAGGAAACAAAGCAACATTCGAAACTCGCTTCAGCTGTTTTTTTTTTGAACCAGCTGGTTTGCATTGTCATGGATATTAAAACATTCACTCATACGTATGGGGCACAAACGGTTGTATGTTGATCAGATCATACGAATGGGAATGTGAATGGTACACCCATGCGCACACAATACATTGATGGGAATATAATCCAGCTGGTTGATAACAGCTGAAGTGAATTTTGAATTCAGTGTTTGTTTTCATTGTCATTTGGGATATGAGAATTTTACGTTCGGTTTGTGTTTTGTTTACAATATTTGCTATAGGAAAAATATTTAGATCCTCCTCACCAAGAACTGTAAATTATCTGAGGAGGAACAACCCAAAAACAACCCATATTCCCTGATCCAATCGTATAAGGTTGTTTTTGATTGTCGTTATTTGATTCAACTCTTCTCTCTTGAGTGTGTCAATGTTCCAAATTAGTTCTTTTTTTGATGAATATTTAATTGGATGGTGCGGTAATTATACATTTGTTAGACTGTACTACTGCACACATCAAATTAAACAGTTGACAATCAAGTAATTTAATAACCTTTGAAATCGTATTGTTGCTCAACGTTAATTATGTTTCCATTCAACTAACAGTTAACGTGTTAGACGCACATAACAATAATACGAAGCACACAATTTGTATGCTCCATGGTGTTTCATTATCAATGTCATGATTTGATTTGACGTTTTTTTTTACATAATCTTGAAAATACAGTGAACGACATCTCAAATGTCTCACTGTTATTTTTTTCAGAGAATGTCATTGTGAATTTGCAATGACACAATAAAATTCTCAGAAAAATTTGACAGTGAGACATTTGAGATGTCGTTCACTGTAGCAAATTTTCTGGCACATTTTTCATAGTCACTTAATTACAGTCACTAGAGAAAAATATCAGTAAAACAAAATCGAAATTATATTAATTATGAAACGAAATGGAGGTTTCTCGTCGTAAAACTGAAGGATTTTAATATCTTTCGGAAATAATAGGCGGTAGAGATTTTTCGTTTCAAAATGAAAGAGTTTGTTGTTTTAACCGAAATTTTTATTTCAAAGAAGAAAACTTCTCTAACGACTCTACGATGAGCATATAAAAGCATTCTTGTCAATATGCCCGATGAGATTCGGTTGCCGTTACATGTGTTTTGCATACGAAAATCGTTTCGTTTTTGAAGAAGTTATGAGATTGTTTTGAAAGACATAAAGAACCGTTTTGCTTTTTTTTTTATTAACATCGTATGGTTTGGGTAGGTAGTTACGGCTGGGGGCTATCCTACTCTATGGTCTGTTTAATTTCAGTTTATTTACTTTGTTGAAACGAACCGAACAAAAATGTTTAGTAATCGATTTGCAAATAGATGAGTCAGAATTATTATCAAGATAACGAAATTACTGTTTTGACAAACAAAAATAGACACAGCTCATATACCCATTCCTTACATCATCATCACACGTTTGAATGTTCATTTCATTTCGTTCCATTAAACATTTCTCCACCAATTTTTGTTGTTTTTTATTTCTTCATAATTTTTTCCTTTAATTTATTTTTGGTCGATGAGATGTACTACGCAGATATCGCACCATTTTTGTTGGTTTCGGTTATGAGATATGAGTTCAAATTAATTATGATTTAGTAATGTTGTGTGATTTGACCCTTCAATTACTAATCAACAACCGTACCGTCGATTTAAGATTGGAACGGTTTCAACCATAAAGAGATTACGATACAAAAAGGTTGAACTCTGGTGATGAACCGAATAATTCATTTTTAGACCCGTACGAAGTACTGGGGTCTTATAGGTTTACGCATACGTTTGTAACACGTCGAATTGGACTCCCTGAGTAAGGGGAAACCTATTGTGGTTGTCTAGAGATGCCAAATCCGCGAAAAAAAATGTCCGTCTGTCCGTCTGTCCGTCTGCACGATAACTTGAGTAAAACGCATCCGATTTTGAAAATTCTTCTTTTTCCCGTTTGGTAATGTCAAAAGACAGGCTAAGTTCGAAGATGAGTGATTTTGGATCGACCCCTCCCGAGCTGTGGCCCAATAAGTGCTTTACGGTTTTTCGAAGATATCTCCGGACATTCAAACGTTACACTTGTAAGTGATACGTCAAATAAAAGGTATTTACAATACCGATCGACAAAAAAAAGTTTATGGAAATCGGATGACCGACTCGTGAGTTAGACCCCTTGGTGTGGAACAGGCACAGGGCGGCAAGCAGTTTTTGCTTGTAGGTCGGCCAAATTTGAACATATTTCGTTCGTTTTAGCTTTATTAGATAGGTATTGACCGTACCAATCAGGGAAAAAAAAAGTTTATGAAATTATGTTCTCCGGAGCGTGAGCTAGGTCTCTTGGAGTGAGCTCTTATCTGGCTACTCGGCCGTACAGTGAACGTGGAGTATTTTGTCAATATCTCGAGTAAATTTTGACCGAATTTCATGAATTTTTTTTTGTTTGAACGAATGTAAGGCGTCGGTAAAATTTCCGGTCTCCTAACAAAATGGCTGCCGGTGGCCATATTGGATTTTAATAAAAGTGATATATCTTGGGAAAAATGGTACTTAGAGTGTTTCTGTTAACATGGAAATAATTTGTTATGTGTGTGGGGTGTTTCAGGCATTCCATATATTGACTTCTATATATATATCTATATTCACCCATATTGAGCTATATACAGGCATATAGAGCTATATAATAGCATATTCTTCTGTGAAATGTTTGTTTATAGGAAAATATAGGTAAATATAGCGGTATATAGCTGTTTAAATAGGAATTTATGAAATTTGACTTCGTACGGGGCTGTCTATATTGCCTCCGGCAATTTGTTTGTATATGCTAACAAGGCAAAGAAAGATAATGTAAGTGATTTTAAAGGGCGAATAGCTTTTCAGTAGAGAAGGAAGTAAAAGAAATGAAAAGTTTCACAGTAAAGGCTTTTGATACGAATAGGTGTTTCGTACGGGTCGGCGTTAGCTATGTTTTTCTTTTCTTTTTAGTTTCAAAACTCATCTCTAATATTTATATGTATCTTAATGACAACATGGCTGAATAGCTTGAACAAATTCTCATTTTTTCGTTTGCTTTTTTTTGAGTAGCCGTTAAAGATAGTAATAGTATGAGTCATGAGCCAGAAGACAGCAGCTTTGTCTAGATACGTTTATGTGTCATGCTTTTTGTGTGTATGATTTCAAATGTGGTGCTAATTTAAAATGCCTACGTGAGAATGCTAGCCATGAAATTGTATTATTTTTACTAATTATAGAAATGTTCTGTTAGCTTTTTAATTAGAATATGATTTCATTCTATTAAAGAGAAAAATCTGAATCGGACGAAAGGGCGGAGTGTTATCGAAATTAATTGTTTATTTTGTTGGTCAGGCGGCTCTAAAATTAATGAACCAACAATGGGCACCAATCGGGTCTGAGTCTAAGACTCTACTTGTAGTTGTATTTCCTTACGTTTTATTGATGACGTCACGTCTGGTAGAAAGATAAGACGAACACAAAACCATTTTTCGATTCTACCTGTACTAAAACCCGAATTTAGAGTCTTTAATTTTAGCCCATAAAGGGATTCATTTTGAACAACCCCGACCGGAATGTTTGTTGTTGTGATTGTTGGTGTTTACTGTTATTGCCGAGAGAATATTTGAAAATGTTGTTAGAAAAACTGATAAGGTATTGATAGCAATAGTAAAAGGAAACGTCAATAAATAGAGAAGGGCTACAAGGTATTATATACCTATTTTGCCATTTCCTTTCTGGATCGATCGTTTATCTTTAATCTTATCAACGACGATTGTACATCTAATCTAACCGGACCGTCTTAATAGTGTGATGAGTGATAAATATACTTTTCGTATGTCTCTTTTGTCCGTATTATCTCTAGGAACTAATTTAAATATTTCTTTCAGCTCCGAAAGACAGTGACATAGCAACACGGTGTTGATGTTTCTTGTCATCTCAGTCTGATTTTTCTGATCAGCATATATTGTCATCAGTCCTCACTTATCAGAAACTGTAGTAGTTAATGAGTAGCGTTCACTGAGAAATGAACCACTGTTCGCCTTGTTTAACCACACTGTTCCTTTCACATCTTGATGAATTTATGGTAATAATCTTGCCAGAAATCGATTTTAATATTCAAATTGGCTGTTGTCGTCAGAACGGCCTTTAGAGTTTATATAATAGATGTTACACCTAACCAATCTATTCAATATCCCAACATTAAAATTAAATTGTCCCCAGGCAGTTGATACATAACGCTGGTTGGCTTGT
Organism: Bradysia coprophila; assembly: GCF_014529535.1. Lineage (NCBI taxonomy): Eukaryota > Metazoa > Arthropoda > Insecta > Diptera > Sciaridae > Bradysia > Bradysia coprophila. The sequence continues at coordinate 545,363 of NW_023503327.1, forward strand.
AACCCAATCTTCATCGTTTCTCAACCTCATAGCATGAGACTAATTATTCCGTATACACCAATGCGGTGTATGCCTACTCAAGTAGCACATTCGTTCTGGTCTATCGACTAATTGATTTCATGCAATCAACTAACGAATCGACTGTTAAATCGTTAAGTTTGCCGGTCCAACGAAACCATTATCATAAAATGGAGATAAGCCAAGCCAAGTGACACGTAACAAAGAATCGACATCGGCTTTCAAAAGCAAAATCCATTCACGTTTTTATTATCCTTTTCATGAAATATTTTTGTTTTTGGGAGAAACCTGTTTCACGTACCTTTTTTTTGGTTTTAGTAGCGCCTAACAACGTTGGAACGTAAAGAGAACGAACACTGAATAAAACATTGAAAACATCAATGAACACCAAACAAGTGCATTGAGAAGGAATGTTAGAAGTTGAAGTATAAGACAAAAATCACGCGTCTCAATTTAAATAATAAAAACGTAATCGTTTCTAGTAAATGTGACGACAATGTTACGCTATTTGTTTACACTCTTTCGTCTTAATGCATTTTATATATTCGGTAGCATTTTATGTAATCATTTGTCGGAAATGTTATTTACAAACAGTAAGTAAAGTGGCATACTTTAACAAAGAAAAATGTTAATTGGGATGGGCGGACGACAAATTTAATTTTTATTTGATGACTTTTCAAAAACGAAATCCACAAAATACATTGTAATTAACATTAAACTCCTTCAGTCGCTGACAATATACCTGCACCACACAGGTATAATTGAACCAACACGATGTTCTTGAAACAGATTGAAATTCAACGACTTTGCATACAAATTAATTTCCAGTCAATACCTTCATCTCGGTACGATCATTGGATCTTTTATGAAGTAAACAATTTCCGAGGGCGGCTTTCGACCAATGTCCACATTTCTGAATGATTTCACAAGAATCTGTGACTTATGTGAGTTTAAACCGCTGGCTATTGAAGCCGTCGTTAATGTCTTTTAACTATTTAATATCAGTTATAGTTTCCATCGTATGACGTCTTCAAAACATAAGTTTTGCCTAAACTTGCCCGAAGTAAATTGAGGAGAGACATGCATGAACCGAAAAATTTTGTATTTGGGAAATGTCTTTTTGTAACGGTTAGCGCATAACTCTACTCAATTATACCTGCTAGTGGTTCACCCCTATCGTAACAATCTACTTCAAGAAATGGTTCTGGTTTGATACAATTTCAATTCATTGTGGACAAATAATGCCTAGCTGAATGTTCGTTTTTCATGTTGAAAGATTTTTTAGCAATATTATCACCACATCAACCTTTTTTACAGTGGATGAGGCATAACGTCATCAGGGGCGCCGACTTCTAAGGACAAGCGAGGCTCGGGACCACTACTCGAATGATGAGCACCACTACATCTTTCCAGTTTTACTTGATTTTACCAGATTCGCTTGTTGTATGAGCACCACTACTTCCAAACACAAGTCGGCGTCCCTGAACGTCATCGAGCATATTAAACATAAGATCTCACATATATTCCTAAACTGCATACTTAATCCGACTAACGGCTAGATCCAGACTACAATGTTTCAAGATGACACAAACAAGCCAAACAATAAATTGTTTCACCTTCATGTCTGATACGGTCGCGCTTATCTTCACTCAAAATATAAATTATTTACCTGAAGATAGATAAGGATTCCAATGGGTTTTGGAAGACGCCTGTGCACATGTTTACCCAATTCTTTTTTTTAATTTATTAGCTCTTTGCATTTAACACGCATTTACCTTACATAGCATCACGACGATACAACCATTTTGGTCATACTGACCACGAATGCCATAAACATGATCATTGATAAAAATCTTATACTTTTTTCCAACCAAATTTCATTCCTTTCTTATATTTCCTATGTTTATGCTTGGTTCTAAACAAACACAAAATGTGTTCGTACTGGAGCAGTGTTATAATTCAAACAGCTTCACGAAAAAAGAGCAAAAAAAAAATTTTTTTCTCGTGTTTACTACAATTTTGAAAGAAATATTTTTTGTAATGGTGAAATATTAACTAAAATAAACAATTCGAATGGGATTGTTGATATTAGCCGATTTCACTTTTATTTATCTAAAACACTTTGTTTTCGGACGAGAGTTTAGCATGATTTAACAAAGGAAAAAAAACTGGGAGAAAGGTGTTGAACGTTTTTTTACCGCCACGACGTTGAAGTGACGGGAATTTTGAAGTTAAAATTGTAAAAAAGATTTTTTTCAATGTTTGTGCGTGATCAGAGGGATTTTTTTACTTAGCAAACATTTACGAATTTTTCCACCAAAATTGCTATGCATTCGCTACTTCCAGGAATGAATTTTTAGATTTGTTTGTGTGAAGTGTTGGTTGCCTGTTGAATGAATGAATGAATGAACACTCGACACCTCGCGCGTGTAAGTTATATTTACGAAAACCTCTGGGCAGTTTACGGTCCCGATTCTGAATCACGAAGAAACAAAATCTAGGGCGTCTAGGACACATGGTTTCGTCTTGCTCGTAATGCAACGTCCTAGATTTTTTTTCCCGTTCTGATTAGAATCAGGGACTAAAATAAGGATTTCTGTGCAGGTGCGAAACTTTTCGAAGGGGCGCCTAAACACAAAATCTTGGGCGCCAAAGTAACAATTTTTTATCCAAAAACAATATCATGCGTTCAGGACGTTGACGTAAATATATTTTACGATTTAAAGGGAATTATTCCCCTGACCGTAAGTTCTTTAATCCAAAAAATCATTCAAAATGTCAAAATGTAAAGTCTGGTCAAGTTGCCGATCATACCTGATAATAATCTGCAATTTTCTGGAATTTAATTTTTGGGTCATGTTAGGGGTGTATTTTTACCTGTGGAAAATACGTTCACAATATGACCTAAAAATCAAATTCCAGAAAATTGCAGATAATTGTCGGTTTACTGGACTAAAAGGTGTTTTTGGTAGAATATCAGCCCTAAAAATCACAATAGTGGTGAGTTTTTGGTTACGAGGGCGAGTTTTGTCTATCTTAATTTATATATCTCAATGGATGTAACTGAAAAAATTCTCAAGTAACGTCTGTAACATCTGTGATTTTTGCAGAATTTTTGGACCCCTACTTAGAGGTAAAAGTATTTATTCAAATATTCTTCGTTAAATTAGGGTATGTTCAGCCATTTTAAAAAATCTGAGTAAATTACATAATGTAGGCACATTCCATGAAGACAAATCAAGTGACCAAAAACGGTAGTAGCACTTCCCACCTGCGATGTTCCTTAATTTAGTTCCTGATTAGAGTATCAGAGATCGAAAACTGCACAAGTGTCTTCGAATTCGTCGCTGACAAGGGACATACATAAAGGACGTCCACAATACAGTGTTGCCATACACATTTAAAATCGTTTATTACTTCATAAGATTGCATTTCTGAGATGTAAAATGTATGACCGACCCCAGAAATACACGATAGGATAGTTTGCAGTCATGGTAAACGTAGTGTGTATAAATGGTTCTGTCGATAGTACTATGAAGCCATCAAAATGAAAAATCGAGAACAATTTTTTTTTAAATTGACCACCAACTCTCTATCCACCTACGAGCTTGGGAAGAGTATCATTAAATAGCACTAAATGAACACCTAATTACCGACAGGCAACTAAGAAGCAACTAGGTGGGAACGATTAGCATTAAATAACATTCAATTGCAGTCTTATCTTGCCGGAAGATCGGACCGCTGATTTTTTATTGTCAATCAATTGGTAATTTGTGAAGTTGCATTTTACGTAAATTACGTCATTAGTTCAACTGATATGAGTCAGAATATCAATAGATTATGGAAACGAAAACGTTTCAATTGTGGTCCGAATTAAATTATCGTTTATTTTCCTCAATTTAAGCCTCTGCAAATTCTAATTAAGTGTACAATTTACAATTAATTGAGCAGCAGTATACACTGCATCAACATTATACAATTCTGCATCTCTGAGAACCAAATGCAAATTGACTTAACACTCTGAATGTTCTTCTAAAATAATAATTTGTTTTTTTGTTTTTTTCTAATTTCAGTCGTATGTGCTGGGTCCCAACAAATACATAACACGATCCACAACATCGCTGCTAATTAAACTGAAACATCCCAAATCCGCATTACGTTTTGATTCGAACTTTTTCGACAACAATAACATCAATCGCATACTAATTGAATGCCCAGCCGACAATCGTGTTCAAATTGAAGTAACAGCAAATGCGTTCGTTGGAAATGAAGGTCCATTTCCGGAGATTGATATTGTTAATTGTTTTGCGATCGTATTGAGGTCGAATGCATTTCAAGGTACGTTTCTATTGATTATATTTTAAAAAAATAGCACATCGGTTTTCTCGGCTCTTTGAGAAGCGATTTACTTCGTTTAGACAATCAAATAATGATTTTCGATTTGTGATGAAAAATTGCAGGTGAATTCAAATTGAATATAACCAAGTCCAGCAATGTGATGATCTTCAAGAACGCCTTCTCTGGGACGAAATTCCACGGTCATTTTGAGCGCATAACAAATTTCAGTCCCGACAAAGAGGCATTTAGCAATGCAGAGGCGAAAATTTTAATATTAAATTGCAAAATCGATACGTTACATCGTTTGGATGGCCGGCTGAAAGAGATCAAATTCACAAATACCGAAATTCAAGATATTTCGTCGGGGGCATTCGATGCCATCGAAATAACGTCCATTGTCTTTGAGAATTGCAGCATCGGATCCATTCATATGAAAGCGACAACCGACCGGGTAAATTGATTTTTGTTTTCAATTTTTATTTTTTTAAATAGATTTTAATTGGCTCGGTTTGTTTTTCTTTCTCTTCTCCGATTTTTTTTTATGTATTCTATGTGAGCAGCTCTTCACTTCTTATTTAGAAATAACCGGATGTTCAATTGAGACAATCGAAACGAAGGCTATTGATGGCAGTGGCATATCTGAAGTATTACTGAGAAATAATAGGTAAATAAAAATGGGAAAAATTATTTTTATTTTTTGTTATAATTTAACTGGCTGTGTTCACTTTAAAACCCGAGTCACGTAAATGCCTTCTTAGGAATGATGCGTAAAATTTATTGAATTCAAATGTACACAGAGTGTGTGATTGACGCACATCTACAAACGTAATATCGGGTATGACAAATCGGCGGAAATGTTTTACTTTTATGAAACTAATTCGGTAGCGATTCAATGAAGTGTTTGTTAAGTGATACGTACTATCGTACGCAGGCCTCTTCCGGTAATATCTCAGCAATTATTCAGTTCTGTGGATCGTCGGTTCGGTGGCGGGACATTTCCACACCGTCAATATCGTCAGGTACGATATTATCGTTTTTTTGGACGATACTATCGTCTAAAAAACGATACTATCGTCTAAAAAACGATACTATCGTCTAAAAAACAATAATATCGTTTTTAGACGATAGTATCGTCCAAAAAACCGATAATATCGTTTTTTAGACGATACTATCGTCCAAAAAAACGATATTGCCGTCCCAAAAATTATCGCCCAGGACGATAATATCGTCCAAAATAACGATAAAATTGTTCAGGAAAAGAAAATAACGATAATATCGTCCAGCGGATATTTTCATCCAGGACGATGTTATCGTCAAAAAAATTTTCGTTTTTTAGACGATAAAAAAGCGATATTATCGTTTAAAAACGATATTATCGTTTTTTTAAACGATAATATCGTCCAGAAAACGATAATATCGTCCTGAAAATATTTTGGAATTTATAATTTTAGACGATATGCATGAAAATTTTTTGGACGATAATATCGTTTTTTTGGACGATAGTATCGTCTAAAAAACGATATTATCGTTTTCTAGACGATACTATCGTCCAAAAAACGATACAATCGTTTTTTAGACGATACTATCGTCTAGAAAACGATACAATCGTTTTTTAGACGATACTATCGTCTAGAAAACGATAATATCGTTCCTGACGATATTGACCGTGTAGTTATGTCGCCTCATCGTCGGTTCTTTTGAAAATCGGTGGGAAATTTAAATTTTTCTTGACATTGTAAAATAACAAGTGGAAGCTTTCAAAAGCTTTCAAAAGCTTTGTGAAAGTTAAGCTAATTATTAAATTGAGTTGGATAAAGCTTGGTGAGACAGAGCGTAGTCTTGAAATCCAGATATTTTCGAAATTGTCCGCAGCTTTTGTGAGCTTTCCTCTCACTCTAATCTGTAAATCTCCAATTAAATTTCAAAAAAAGCTTTAAGCTCGCAGACATTTTTAACGCCTAAGAAACACTTGCGTTATTTAGGCCAAACATTTCAATTTTTGTGATTTCGTTTGCCTCGACTCAATGCTTAATCGATGACTTTATCAAATTCCAGAATAAAATGGATCAAAGAGAATGCCATCCATTTGACAACCGTCACAGCTGTAATAACCAACAACACCATCCACCATTTGAATGTAAATTGGTTTAAGGTCAAAGGCACAAACGTAACGATTACCAACAATAAATTCGGTAACTTCAATCGAATTACCGTGGACCGCATCGACGACAGTCCGGTGCATTGCCTGTTCGGAAACAATTTCATTTCCATCGCCAACAAAGGCAGTCTAAACTTCACCGATTGTCGCATGAAAGATGTGTACATCAATTCCGCGTGCAAGTGTTCGCAGTTTTCCGATTGGCTGAAAGAACTGTCGAGTGTCGATCTGCGATCGGTAACGTATTGCCAAGTGGATAGTGCACTGTTGACGTGTTTGAACAGTAGCTTGGTGAATGTTTTGAAATTTGAAAATGATATTTGCAACGAATCAACGAAAACGTTGGATTGTGCCAAGAAAAAGGTAACGACGCAAATCCACAGCAATTTCATCGACACACATGACATCAACGAACGAAAAATCGACGTGATATTGATCTCGATCATCGGCGGCTGTAGTTTACTATTTATTTTAATTTTAATTGGCATCATCGTGCTGGTGAAGAAAATTTACCGGTCGCGACCGATAACAATTCCACTGTCCGATATGTCAGTGCCGAACAACCATCTCGGTTCGATGAAACAATCGAAATCGTTTTCCAACGACGATCGGGACATTATCAATCAAACGATGGGAATAATAAAGGAGAAACAGACGCCAGAACGGTACGATCAAATCTATAACAATACGAAAAAGTTGCTGGGTGGAAATTTAACGGAATTGGATAAGGTCACGACGATCGGCGAAATCGTTCGGACGTTGGAGGAATGCGAAAATACGGGTAGTGATTTTGTAGCGTTTACGGATATATTATATAAGCATCTAGCACCTAAGGATAACAATCAAAACGATCCCATCTATTCGGAACCAAATGTACTGCAGCACCGGCGAAACAATGACGAGGAGGAAAACGTGTTCACGCGCGACGACAATCAAATGGGATTGGATCACATTTATGCCGAGCCAAATAGTGTACAACAGCCACTGCTCACCAATGAGTACGCTTTGCCCATCGACAGAAGCGATCAGACTAATGTGTACACCGAACCGATTCCGAATTTTATCGGTAAGCGGCATGATGGCAGACATAACGACATGCAATTTTCTAATTTATTTTCCTATTGCAGACAAACCTCGTCATCTAATTAGTCCGTATGCCATAGCAACAAACCTAGAAACAGCACCACCAGAATCATTAGTTTATAGTCAATTGAATTTTCCCGGCAATCAACCGTCCACATCCAAAAATTTACCGGACGTTTTGAATCCAACCAATGCATCGGCACTGCATATGAAAAATCAACTAACACATTTGACGCGTTCGCCGACAACGAATCGCAAAATTCCCAAATACACAATTCCTAGCGCAAAATTTAAGAAGATGAAATCCGACCAACAGCATCAATCGTCCGAAGAATCAAATTCGCATTCGGATCATTCGGGGGGCAGTGATATTACGTATAAAGTTGATGAAGTTATTGAATATGCAGATGCTTAGGATAGGATAGTCGTATGTGCCAATTCAGAAATTTTGTTTGTTTGTCTGTTTGTTTTTCATTTGTATGTAAGAGAGTTTTGTATCCAGGCATTTGAAAATCTAATTTTTTTCTATTTGAAAAGACTGTGTAAAATTGGAATAAAGAAATTGTTTCAAGCGATAAATCTAAAACGATCTTTTTAACGACAACCACGGCCTTAATCTATCCCTCCGAGTAAAATGAACAATTGAACCTGAAATTGTTACGGTACGCAACTCGTGTACCTTGTAAATGGACACGAAGGAAAATAAAGATAAGAAGCTAGGTCGGGGAGTAGGCGGACCAAAAACCACTACATCGCCACTTATTAATCCCGAATACGAGGATAAATATTCACACCAAACGATTTTGTTAAAAAATTCTTCGAAAGTTCAATCTGGTTATCAGTGCCGCCTTTAGCTTTTGGGCGCCATCGGGCAATTGAAAAAATAGGCGCCAATTTAGTAAAGCTACATTTTTTTTAAGGACCTCGGGCGCCATTGTATTCTGCTCCACTTCGGGCGCCACGGGCATTTGCCCATTTGGCCCATATGGAAAAGGCAACACTGCTGGTTATCGTGACATACATGCAAACGCTTCCGGTTCAATCATTAAATGGGGTACCCTATTTCGTTGCAATCATAGATTAGAAACATCAAGATTGACACGTTACCCGATCAAATTTTGAACAAAACGTTTACGCTTGACGACTTAAAGTCCTTCATTAATGTTTGTTATGCAAAACTAGCAGTTTGTTTTATTTTTGTTCATCGAGCTGTTTGCGTGCGGGTGTAAGGCGTATACCAGCCAATAAAATGCGAATTGTACAAAAAATGCATTAGAGACAAGGTGAAGGAAAATAGAGCGTCTAGCGAGAGCGAAGACTTATTAGATTTAACTGGTCTCGAGGTCGTTACAAATTTCATGAATTGAAAATAAAAGTTAGAGTGACGCTCTACAAGCAAAGTTTACAAGCAAAATTTTGATTCGTGACCCCAAGACCAGTTCGACAGAAATCATTCTGGCTGTACACTCTATAGACTGTTGACTATGGGCTATGTTAAAAATTTATGAATGAAAATAAATCAAAATTTAAAGTTCGAATTTTCGAGGTGCAACTTTTGTATGTGTTTCCTCTCTCATTTTGACACTGCGCTCAAGACCGTTTAACCGAGCCGAAATATCTCTTCGTTAACACTCTATAAGTTAGAATTAAAATGGTTCGCATCGAAGAAAAAAATCTTAAGAAGAAACTTTTACTCGAAATTGATTTCTGTTACCATAATAGGTTGAATTGTTGTGACAGCAACATCTTCTACAAATGTAGAGCTAGAGTCTCGGCTAGAGTGCAGAAATAATGTCGAAGATATTATGATAAACTCTCTCTCCCCGACGACAGAAGCGAGCTGAAAAATCATGATTTCATCTACAAAGTTAAAATTAGGTGCAGTTAAGGGTGTTCTATTACTTAAGAGTGATATCGCCAAATCTTCAGGTGATTGGGAAACAAGCGGTCTCCGATTTTAATGAGTAATAGCTCGTTGGATTCGTCTTTCAATTCTAGGAAACACGTATCTTTCACTTTTTCTAAAAAAAATTGTTTTCTGTGTAAAGCGTTCAAAAGTGAAGACATGTCAGAGGGTACCGAAAACAGTTTTTCGACAATAACTCAAGAAAAAATAATTTTAAATTGTTGTAACGTTGTACGAATGTCGGCCTCGGAAAGACCTACAGGTAGAGTATACGCACCGCTTGGTGCTAGTTGATCCACTAGAGTTATGACTAGAAATATAGTGAATGTTCGGAGAGTCCGCCTTCTCTGCAGCTTCGATGTACCACGGAGCTGAGTATGGGGTGTTGTAGCTGGCCTCACCCACTATCGTTGCACATATAAATGAACCCAGTACTTTTGGGCTGCAAGCCTACAGAAGTCTTGAAAAAAAAGTTGGTGGATCAACTAGCACCAAGCGGTGCGTATACTCCACCTGTAGGTCTTTTCAAGGCCGACAATCGTACAACATTGCAACAATTTAAAATAATTTTTTCTTGAGTTATTGCCGAAAAACTGTTTTCGGTACCCTCTGACATGTCTTCACTTTTGAGCGCTTTTCAAAGAAAACAATTTTTTTAAAGAAAAAGTGAAAGTAACGTATGTTTCTTAGAATTGAAAGACGAATCCAACGAGCTATCACTCATTAAAATCGGAGACCGCTTGTTTCCAAAGTTAAAAAAATCACCTGAAGATTTGGCGATATCACTCTTAATGTTAATAAGGATAATAAAGGATGAGTTAGTTCTAGTTGTACCCTTTACAGGCTAGGAATAATTACATCCATCGTTTTGTTTACTTAATTAAATTTCATAGGAGATAATACTATTGGAGTAAGAAACGCATGTATATAGTCGCGGGTGCTCTCGCATTTTTATTCGAAAAATATACCTATGTTTAGCTAGCCACAAAATATTATTGTTTTGAACGAAGCTCTGGAAACTTTTTTTATTTAAAATTTAAAGTTTGACCTCGAAAATTCAAAAACTTTTATGGACTACGTCGGGGCCATCGGTGAATTTTTTGAACTTGGCTCCTTCACTAAATGAACCAAATAATATCGTTGTTTTCCAGCCCGTTCTTTCCCCTTTAAAATGCCATCAATATCGTTATTTTTGAGAATAAATTCGATTTCTGGCAAATGTTAGAGTGTGACCAAGACACAGCTAGTCTTCACCAGCATCATGGTTCATGGCAAATCATTACAGCTTCATTCGCAACAACGTTTTTTTTCGACTGGTTAAACACAACAATAGTTTGCAGTTTACGTGTAAAATTGCGGAAACACCCTAACACAGTCATTGGGAGGCGTTCATAATGGTTTGTAGTGTATTTTACACTAATTGTATTTCTGACTTCCATGCCCATACAGATTATAGTCAATTGAAAATGTTGTTAAATTTTCTATTTAATTTTTTTCCATTTTTAATTATAGAATCAATAATCACAGACCGTGTGTTTAAGTGTGAGTGATAAAAATTACTGTTACACGGCGTGGAGGTAAACGTAATCATAAAGTAATAGACTAATAGTAACCTTGGGGGATTCACCGGCGATGGAAATTGACGCTCTTTTTCCAAAAATGTACAATAAGGCTAGATTTCCACTTACCAAAAATAGTACTCCGTGTGAGAGACAAAATTTAATTTTTTAAATTTTTGTTTTGACTTGACAGCTTGCTCTCTCACATGAGTACTTTTTGTTGAGTGAAAACCTTACTTAAGTCCGTGCACTCCTCTACCTTTATGCGTAATATTTATTGTACCCTGCAACGTCTTTAATTCAAAATTTAAATTTACAGGGAGAAAAGTGAAATTCGACTTGGTTTCTGCTTTGGAAGTTGTTGTGGTTTGTAAACAGACCTAACCAAAAGAATAAAAATCTAGATTTCAATTTGTTCAACGAAATTCTTGTGGAATCAATTACAAATCACAACAACTCCCAAATTAGAAAACATGTCGAATTTCGCTTTGCTCTCTCTCTCTCTCTCTCTCTTTCTCTGTATATCTAACGAAATATAACATTTTTCAATCTAGATGAATCTAGAGGCTGGATATCAGATTTGCTAGATCTAGCCTCCTATTTTACCATGATACACTCACCATTTAAAAAATGTTCAAATTTTCCAACAAAAAATCTTACAAAATTCTATCCTAAAGCCCCCAAAACTTTCCATTACTACCAGGCCGTCTGAAACAAGTGTCTTTCTATACTCTATATATTCATTCACATCTTACATCGAAACAGATCTCGTTACGTGTCTAGAATGAATAAAAGATTCTGTTTCTGAATGGGAGGCGTTGTACCATCTCATTAAAATTGTTTCAATGACATGACAGTCGTCTATATAATACAAACTATCCCACACGATAGAAGACGAATGTAAGAGAAGAAGAAAAACAAAAAGTTCCACCGGCTAATTTGCGTTTCCCAGCACCGACATACCAATGGGAGTAATGTGATACGTTGATTTCATTTTTCATATTACCTCTCTACAGCTAATCCAAAAATGACTATAAATGAAATCATCTGGGAGAGAGCACTAAAAAAAAGTTATTAAGTCAATAGAACTGCAAACATAAACTTGTTTCTATCATCGGTTTTGTTTACACAATGTTTTATTTTATGACAAGTGTGATGATCACTTTTCGGCTAATGTTTATTTTAAAATATTCTCAATCCACAAAAAATAACACTCGACATTAATACAAGTACAGTTCACCGTCACAAAAATCTAAATTGCTTTCTATGTAGTTTTTTGTTTTGTTTATTACTTCTCGTTTGTCTTTTTTTTCTGTTATCCCCGCGTTAGTTTGCTTCCGATATTATTTCAAAATGTTGCGTCGTTGGTGCTATACATTCGTTTATTTTAAATAAAAAAAAAAACTTAATGTTTGTGGTGCATTATTGACCATTCAGCGAAAATATAATAAATTTTTGAATTGAAACACGTCAGTATTCTCCACAGTTCATATCAGTAAAGAACTTTTTATTAGTCGCGACAGTGAATCGTTTGTGTTAACTTCGGATACAGTATTTCGCATCATCATTTTTAGCTTAGAAAAAGAAATTAATCCGAAGAAACAGAAGACAATTTTTTTCCGAATCTAATACACAGTTACAGTACCCGATTCAGTATAATTATTCAGAACGGAGTGTTGAGTGGGACAAAAACTACGACCGAAATTGATAACCTTTCGAGTTGACAGTTTTTGTTTTGTTTGTCGTGTGTAACGTTTTGTCGGTTCGAAATCTCTACCGAAAGTAATTAGTGGTAATCAATAAGCATTAGAAGTGCATGTGCCCGGTTTTTATTTATAAATCAATTTAGAGAAAGAACAGTTAAACCAAAACAAAACAACAACAAAAAATCCCACAAAAAAAATTCAATTATCTATCCGAGTGGGGGCATCCACCGCGCGTATAATATTGTTTCGATAATCATTCATCAATTGTATTAACGGGCAAAAGTAAATTTCGAGACGAATATTTCACTTTTTGTTATTGTCTTCCATTCGTCTATTACGATAAATTGAAGCAATATTAAACGAAAAATGTTTTCAGTAATGAAAAATCATTAACACGATTAAGAAGTGCTGTAACCGTGATAAATGGTGATCATGATATCGGTGTGACAAACATAAAACCAATTATAAACAATTATCACATCCCAGTACGAGTTGCAAACAGATCAGTTTGATGATGGAATGATAATTTTTGGTCATCGCGCACAATAGTTGTACATCACCAAATTGACGTGATTTTATTGTCTAACAGAGAGATTCGGACATAAACTGTAATTTAGAGCTGATTCGCTTTCGATAATATTTTGTTTTTAAACAAATGTCTAAACGAGTATCGAACAGACAAGGTTAATAGTGCACACATAAATAACGTACGGTTGGAACATTCGGAAAAGAGAAGAATTTATTATTTTTAGCATTTTAGAAAAAAAAATATTTTCACGTCATAACCAACATGTGGCTGTAGACTGTTGAATGTTTTCGGTTGTTGTTTGTTGTTCATTATTTTTTTTTGTTATGGAAAATATTTAATTAGATTTTATAGACATTGACTGAGAACACAAATGTGTTGAAAGGTTTGGTGCTCCACATTCTTTGCATGAGAAATGTTAAACAAAAATATTGTTCAAATTGTAAATCATGTGTCGCCTAATGCAGGAAATGATGATATAAGTATATTCAGAACAAATATTGTCTTATCCAAAATAAAAAATTATTTTTTCCTTTTATCTGCTTTGTTCAGAAGACAAGTGTCAGGCAGAGAGACTAGATAACCCAGAACTCAACTTAGCAAATTAAAACATTAAATCAGACAGAATGACACTCGATGTCTTCAAATTAAGCTGTAAGAAAGCAATACATTTCCGACAGCACAACATGACTTATGACCCTCTTTTATAACAATAACCAGAATAATAGACCAATAACCAGGCTTGCGCCAAAACAAATAAAAAATTTGCATGAGCTTTTGAGAGCTTTAAGCTTTTATCTAAAAAAAAATCCGAACGGAATAAAAGCTCAACATTCACAAAGTCTCATTTAAGTTAACAGATTATTATCACACTATATTAATCGATGAAAGATTAAAGATAGGTCTTTCGACTTTGTAAAATATCGTGCGCAACAAACGACTACTGATACGAGGGGCACCCTAAAAGTTTCGGGAATCGGGTATTTCCGACGCATAAAAGTATTTAATTTGAACATATTCGTAAATTTCAAAATTTTTTAAGGTAAATAGCCAACTCAGCTCGAAAAAAGGGTGTACTCAGACATTAGGGCTTATCATTAAAAATTGAACTAAAATTTCACGACTTTGGCAAGTTTAGACCAGGGTTTCTGTTGTTTGGGTCGCAGTATCGATGTAATACCAGCATAGTTCGATAAAAGAATCCTAAAAATATGTATCTAAGAAATCCTAACAGATTTCATCAGAAATTTCGGGATAATTGAAAGAATTAGATTCACACGCAAAATCACTGCGAGAGCGGCCCTACAAAATGGATCAGTTTATTTCTAAAATTTGAGGTGCAACATGGCCTGTTTCCTAGTGAAACAATAGCTTATGTTTCAGTTATGAAAGTCCATCCCTTTCCAGGCAGAACGTTTTTCCGCTTCTGAGATATTGAGGCCGAGAAATTTAAATCACGAAAAAGCCTGATACTGAAGTCTCACCTTGAGATCACATTTTGCTTGCCTTAAGGACTATATCGTGGCTGTTTCTTGGTTAATTTGCTTTGAGTAAAAGTGAGGAATTTATAATCGAAAAAAATACAGTAAAAATATAAGTTCTCGGAACGTTTTTAGCGAAATTGTTCTAGGACTACACAATTTGCCAAGGGACACTGACTAAGATCAAACTGGTTTTATCTGCGTATATCAAATTATTTCACATGAATTATGACTTTTCTGATAGCTGAGAGTCCAATGCAACAGCAAAGTACTTTCAGTTATCGAAACCGGTTTTTGAGGCAGATCTGTGGAGCTCTGAATCCGTCAGCATTAGATGTTTTTAATTTATCGCATTACTACGAAGTGTCAACATTTGAAGGCCGCGTATATGACTTATTACCATTTAGATGGACCATACTTTACCTGTTAACATAAAAATACTTTAATAAAAAATAATTATTTAAGAAAAAATTAAAAACGAACAGCACTTCAGAATTCTTCCATTTTCAAAAATGGCCGACAAGCCTTTTTATAAATGTTCCTCAACTCACAACAAAATCTTTTTTTTACGATGTTAAGACGTCATTTTACTTAAAAAATGTTGAAATTTACGAACATGTTCAAATTAAATACTTTTATGCGTCGGAAATACCCGATTCCCGAAACTTTTAGGGTGCCCCTCGTATATTCATAAGTCACTAACCTTAAAAACCAGCCACTACAAAGAGTTTAAACTTTCTGCCTTTCTTTAAACTGCTGGTGAAGATAACTTTTACTCGCAACACCTACCGAAATCTCGGCATCACACGCTGACGTCGTTGACATTAGCGGTAAAACTCGTTTGCGCAGGGTCTGGTATGCAAAATAACAATAGTCACATGTCGTCAAAACGCCACACTCGTCAAAATAAAAATCTCCAAACCAGTGTGAAATCTACTACGAAATATTCGGAACAATTTCCTTATATTTACACTGAAATCTTGACTGTTAGTTTTGTCACATCTATTTTCTCAAACAATATTTACACTTTTGTGTAGAAAATATAATTATGATCCCTACCACGGGCAGTGTAGAGTAAACTAAAGTTTACGAAACACTGCCGTGTTCGTCAGAATTTACTGTTAAAAATTAAAAATTGACTTTTCGTGAGATTTAACACAAAAACACAAGAAAATGTAAAATTTATATTTTTTTCCCCTTTTCAACACCATCCCGCGTTTTGTAATGGATTTTAGATGTTAAGGTCTTCGAAAGTTCATGTAGGCGAAGAAACGAACCATTTTCGACCCGCAAGGTTGTACATGCTACATGCATCGAAAACCGTACTTTTCATGTTTCACGCACTTCTTTCGGCAGCCTAAACATGTTAAATCCATTACATAACTGGGGATAAAAATGAAAAGTCTAGTATTCGTGTATTTATTGACCCCGGTTATGTCTCGGATCAATAACATTCACACGAAAACCCCACTTTTCCCACTTATGTAATTTATAAGCCGTATAAACAAGTATAAACGGTTTTGATTGTATGTGTTGATCAGCTGAAAAACAGCTGAAGCAATTTCATGCTGAAATTTCACTGCCTCTGACTGTACATGCTGTCATTTCCCAAACCAATTCTCTTGTTTACCCTAGTAATGTTATAAGCCATGTTCGACCCTAGCGATAGGGAAATCAAAAGCGTTATTTTTCCCCAAAATCATCGTTAAAGTATACTTCCGAGCCTTTTATCGAAATTAGCTACTTTGTCCATGTAGCAAATAAAAACTGGCTGACTTGGGTCTGGAAATACATTTAAAGGCGACATGTTCTGTTTCCAGTTCGTAAACAATTGTTTTGCAAAAGTTGCGCAACTGTAAACCATATGCTGGTCACCCGACAGAGATTAACTCAAAGTTCTATTATCGTTCGATCGTTTATTTAGGTTACTTTAGCCGAGAACACAATTCAATCGACAATTATTAATTTCAAAAATTGTTGTTGATAAGAGAGATTTTGTACACCGAACGCAAGGCTCGAAAAACTATTGAATTACATTCCAAACAATGATTGGTTATTGGATCACTTCATATCTGAACAGAAAATGTCTGAATGTCGTAAACAGTCGTAAATTTATTGTGTTATACGCGTACCCAACACACACACAACATCCTAATCTTATCTTTGCACATTTTTGTTTTCATTGGAATCAGCGATAAGAAGTGGATTATTCACACCTCTTACAACACACATTTCGCCAGAAAATCGTTCTTCCTTTCAGTTCATATTCATTCCATTTGTGTTTACTTTTTCGTTTGACTCAAAACAGACAGCCTAAAATGCAAAATTAATCATCAAAATGGCACAGTGATTAAATGATAAAGAAAAGCAGAGTTTTGTGTTGGAAAAATGAAAATTGTCGCAAAGAAAAATTGAACGAAAATTGAAACTAATTGAAACCGACTGAAAGCAATGTGTGTTGACAATGTTTAGCCAATCGAAAACGTATTGTGTGACGGTCTGTCTACTGTTGATAGGAGTCAATTGCTTCGACGAATGGGAAGCGATCCACACTGATCTGGAAATCGAAGCACCGTGTACATTTGACAATGACGACGGCGGACGTACGTGCAATTGTGGATTTCGCAATGAGGTATGGATTACTCTCTATAGGTTCGACGCGCACAATCACTGTTATTTATCCAATCTTTTTTCCCACAGAGGATGTATTTGCCTCTCATGGATGGTAACATATTTCAAATACGAGTTTTGAACTGTAAGATATTGCGCATAAAAAGCGGAACATTCGCAAGTCTGTCGATGCTGTCACGGGTCAGTTTTACAAACGTTGAAGATCTCATACTGGACACATATTCATTAGATTTTCCGGTGCGTTTGCCATCGAATCGCGTACGATTGAACTTTTCCAATGTAAGTTCCAGCATCAATATAACGAAATTGGGTGTGGGTGTATGCGTGCACGTTCTGCAAATTTCATTATTTATTACCCCTGACAGACAATAATCGAAGAGGTACCATCACATACCATAAATGGTAATGTTGACGTCATTGCGTTCGATAGTTGCCGTATCGGGGCGATACGTGCATTCGCAGTCAATGGATTGGTACAAAAGGCGTTCGGATTGTACATAAGAAATTCGATTATCGGACGAATCGATGGACAGGTGAGTGAAAATTTGTTGACAAACACAACTGAGTGGATAACGATCTGTGACTAAATGACGTAACAAGTGATAAAATTACTGAATGAGGGGTAAGATATAGCGATTGAGGTATCGACATTCCTTTGTTCATCATGGAACGAGTGACAAATTTCAAGTTCTTCACAAAACAGCGTTGAGTTGTTTCAATTGAACAGTTTATAGTACTACCCGACCAGCTTACAATATACAAAACAAACTGTCCAGTTAATCAGAACAATAATTTCGATTCAAGGCACTAAAGAAATTCACCGTCGACCAGTTTGTGATGGATAATGTAACCATCTCGTCACCGATTCCGTCCCGAGCTGTTTATGATATGACCGTCGACGATGTATGCTCAATAGTCAATTCAAATTTCACAACCATACATTCCGGCGCATTCATGTTTCAAGGTAAACTTGTCGATTCGTATTTTTGTTCGATTTTTTTTACCAATTTACCAACCCATTCCGCAGAAGTGAATGACTTTCGGTTTCAAGGGAACTATATTGAAGAATTGATTGGTGCCAGCCTACAAATGCCAGTGAAAAAGTCTGTACTGATACAGGACAATACCATACTATCGTTGAGTAGTACAGCATTTCGATGTGAGTTGAGATGGACGTGGTCTTTAAAGACATCAAATGAATTTATCGCTTCCCTTTCAGCTATAAGTCTACATCCCAGCTACTTTAACCATCACAGTGAACCGATGGAATTCGAATTCATTTCGAACACCGTCAGTATACCCGACGTCACTGTCACGCTGGTATTTTCGACAGCATTTCGGATGAAAATTTCCAAAATCCATTTCATCAATCCCGTATCGTGTGCGGGAGCCGAAGTTTTGTCGCACAGTGAATTTATCATGGATCATGGTGACTCGTTGTACTTCAGAGTGGACGATGTAACGCTAGCCGAAGACCCAACCGTTTACCATACATTCTCGCACATATTCAGTCATCTTTGCATCAAAGCATCGTATTTGATGTACATCATTATCGGTGTCGTTGTGTTTCTGATATTGGCCATAATTGTCGCCGTTACGGTTACGGTAGTCGTTTTGAAACGCAGACGGGCTAGACAATTAAATGTGGTCATGCCCGAAGGTAAAACGTACCGTGAAACGCAGATCATTATGCAAATTGAAAATGCAGGGCTTTTGAAGACTGACTTATAAAGAGAGATATCCGTTGTTTGGTTTTGTTTCTTGTTTTTTTGATTTTTAATACGAATTGTGATTTTTATAACTTCTATAAGAAGGCCGTACATATGTGTTATTTAAGTGAAAATTATTTAAAATGAATGAATGAATAAACTATCCTGAAAAAGGAAAAACTTTCCAGAATAATTTGTCTTTACCAAATCATTTCTGGAGTAGAATATCGACTGATCCACACAGCAGCTAATCAAAACCTATTTTAGGAATTTTATTCCATAAAACTCTGAAATTTAGGAATTTTGCAGAATTTTTGACAATCTGGAACGGGGGATCTTAATTCTTTCCCTTCTGTACTTAAGTACTTCTGTACTCCGTTCCATATTGCCAGCATGTTTCACATTACTTTAAATTCCAAAATTTGGTAAAAAAGATTTTTGAAAATTATCAAAATTCTTGAAGAACGTTTAGAGGCATATGAGGCATCAACGGAAACAGAGCATGTTAGTTGCACATTAGAAGTTATCACTACCGACACAGACCTGCCATAGATTTTGACTCCTTTCACCACTGACTCCAGATCACAGATATTTAACGGCCGTAAAATGAGTCTAATAAACACCCATTGATCGACCTTTGATGACTTTTATCGACCCTGTCACCAGCAACCAATGCTGGCTCAGTGGTCCCACTAAAAATTTCCTGTCCTTCGGTAGGACATATAGGACAATATTTTCACATGAAGAGTGATAGGACTTCTTCACAGTTCATATTTGTATTTCGGTGTCCGACCTAACTACGACATTCTACCTTTCTTGTTCCTCTTTTCTCGTACTCAGGCTTGACTTCTTCGTGCTGACAAGCACCAATTTCAAGACTTTTATGGCTTACTTTCGGAATGATGAAAACCTGAAATCTCCAATATCATGACCAGTGTTGTGGTCCTATGAATCAAATATAACTCCATTGAACAAGATTCATTTGTTGACTGTGACTATGTTCTATATTCTACTTCTCATTTTCTTTTGGGACTGTAGCTTTCTTTGATACTCGATTTTCCATCAGTAGATGGCAATCACTTATGTAAACTTTCTAACGCTAGTTCAATTGAAAGATTTACTGTTGTCTTGTGTAAGATGCTAGCGGAAACAACTGAAGATAGTCAGTCCACTCTGGTTTTTGGACCGCCGCTAGTTCTCGAGGTCATTCACTTAACGTGAGTCCTGTGTAAGGGAAGAGTGTCTAAACTCTGTTTGTTCCTATTTTATTTTATTTTGTTTTTAGCCCCGTACGAAGTACAAAGGGGCTTATAGGATTACGATGCCGTGTGTAATTGATGGAATTCGAAGCAGACGGTAAGGGCAAAGTGTTTGCCTATGTTCATAGATGACGAATCCGCAATAAAAATTTTGCCTGTCCGTCACGTCGATATCTTGAGTAAATCAATCCGATTTCAAAAATTTTTTTTTCCCTGAAAGATAGTCGAAATAGTGAGGTTAAGTTCGAAGATGGGCATATTCGGGTCGGCCCTCCGTGAGTTAGGGCCACCTAAGTGATTTAAGGTCTTTTGGTGATATTTATGGCAAAACAAACGATGGAAATGTAAATGACATGGCAAGTGATAGGTATTGTCAATACCAATCCAGGAAAAAAAGTTTTTTTAAATCGGGTGAGTGGACCGTGAGTTAGGGCCTTAGAAGTGAAATCCTACTAGGCCCTATGAGTATTTTACATAGAACTCGAGTAAATTTCATTCGTTTTTCGTAATTTTTGTTTGATTTGGAAGGAATTCAAAGGCCGAATAGAATGTTGTTGAAAAAAAATTAAATTTGGGTCCTTGGACTAAGGCCACTACTAGGGCCCTATGTGTATTTTACATAGAACTCGAGTAAATTTCATTCGTTTTTCGTAATTTTGGTTTCATTTGGAAGGTAATCAAAGGCCGAATAGAATGTAGTTGAAAAATTTTTTAAATTTGGGTCCTCGGACTGAGGCCGATACTAGGCCCTATGAGTATTTATACTCAAAAAAATTAAAATTTCAGGGCTATTTGAAATTTTTGTTTCATTTGAAAGGAACGTCGTACGGGGCTTCGTAATTGCGCTATGCGCAATTTGTAAGATGTACACATTACATAATAATTTTACTTTAACTACATTAACCGGCGCAATAGGTTTACGGTCAAAGTAGGGTGACAGACGCACTAGGGTCACATACGCAATAGATACACGGGTTTGTACGGGGCTCAGTCGCAGCAAACGTTCCGACTGTTCTGATGGCTCGTTTTAGCTTCATTTGATAGGCATCAGCTGTGGAATGAAGATTAGGAACGCCAGCTCGCTGTGATTCACTTCAGGTTATACTCTTCACTGAGTATATAGAAGTTAAGGACGGATTAAGCTTAGTCCAACCACTAATGAATCACTAACGGAAGTCGAACAATTTTGCGAATCATTCATACAATGTGTGAATCCATTCGAAATTCATTATTTTTATAGAAATGTATGAGAATGGTTTAGCAAAAATGTCCTTCGCAGGACAGTATAGGACAAGTAGGACGAATTTTCAAAATGTATGACAATGTAGGAAAATAGGACACTGTGGGAGCGCTGTGGCTAGACACTATCTGAGTGCCTGTTTCGAATTCCTTAGGCCAAGACCTTTCAAACGCTATAAATATCCATCCCACACGAAATTGGTCCGATTTCGGTAGGTGGTTTTTTAGAAGAATCTCTCTCACTAAAATAGGCAACGCACAATGCAATGCAGCCCATTGTCGTCAATTAAAGATTTTTTATGGAATTACTCAATATTCACAGTCATTAATGGAACAATCGAATTTGTACAATCAAAGAATAGTGAAAACCAGCACAGCTTTCCTTATGTTCGCAACATTTATGCATTGAATCGTGGCCCCCGTGACTATGACAAATTTAGTTTTTTGACAAGTTTTTTTTGGGTAAAAATTCTCCAAATTCTAGAGTGCTGCAAATAAGTTACTGGGCCGGACTGGTCTTCCTAAAAAAGTGTTTTTCAATTTTTTGCTGGTTTCACATTTCTCGAGTTCATAAATAACAATTTGGTCGCAAAGGCTGAGCGACCAGAATTTTTAGAGTGTCATTGGTAATTCTGTTTACTGGAATAACCGCGATTTACCGACTTTAGCTAAATTTCCAAAAAATTACTTAAATTTACCGAAAGACTTTCGTTAAACTTTGGAAGATTTCGGTAAATAAAATTCTCAATAATAGAGAGAATGCTTCAAAATGACTACGTGGCTGCACTGGACTGTATACCACTCTCGAAATCAATTTTTTTTTCTTGTACTCACCCGACAGGCAGATATGAGTCCAACGCTTGATTGACGGTAAATACAGAATCTGAAATGGCTAATCCCTTCGACAACAGGGTCGCATGAGCCGCAATTGTTTCTTCCACATTGGAAAAGTCTTCCGACGGATTGTCACCTAAGATGTACGTGTTCAAATTAGCCGACCATATTAACTGCTTTAAATCAATCAATTGCGCGAAATGCATACCTGGCAGGGCCAGATCTCGTTTCATCAGATGTGATGTGCACATTCCACCAAGGTAAGCAAGTTCACATTCCAATTTTGTAAGACTTGTGTTCGGATACGGGAACTATGGTGCATAAACGGATTTCATGGATTAAACCAACACCAAGGGAAAATGCCGGCGGTTACTCACCAAAGTGGGATTTTCGTAGCCAATAATTAAGCAACGGAAACCATATTTGTTTGCCAATTGATCACGTGCGTAATTCGATGCGGTTTCCAATGAAAATTCAATTTTATTGCCGGGCAGCACTAGCGCACTTTGTGACCACTGGCATGTTCTGTAAAGAGATTTTCCTCTAGAACTTTTGTTTGCTGCGCATTTTCTTGATGAGCCTAACTTACGTGTTGTAAACCTTGACAACGAAACGATCGTCACTCGATTCCTGGGCATTCGAGCTTTTGAAATTGTCGCTGTCTTTCAGCGATGTGTACGAGCTGATGCAAGCATTTTTACAAATCGAAAATTTGTCACTGTGATAGCTGTCGAAGAGACCCTTCGAACCATCACTGAACATCGACTGCTTGTTACTGTCCCAATTTACCGTTAAATTGGACGATGGTTTTGTTGGAATGGAAACGACCAAATAGTCTTCCGGCTGCGCAGTTCCGCATTGGTGATCAAATTCAACGGTAAACCATTGCACACACGGCGGAAACTCGACTCTGAAATGGTCAAATGGGACAGTTGAATCAATTGAGAAATCAATGCCAGATGAACGGGCTCTGTTCATACTTGTAGTTGCTGATCGATGCACTCTTATAGGGATGATCACTTTCGATGATGCAATAGTGATTACTGGTGCTGTTAAGATCGAGCAAATGTTGTTTGGCCTCCTCCAAATCTTTGGCGAAGAAATTTTCCTTTCGACTCTCTTGCATGATACAGTCTTTCGGGTCGATTACTTTATCCTTGCTGCAGTACAATTGATTCAAAGCGGATACATGTGGTAGAATGTCACGAATAAGGCTAAGGATTTGGACCGCACTCTGCATGGGATCAAGCAAATAGAATGTTTACTATGCCAAACGGATAGTGGCCAACTCAGAAACTTACCTTCGGATCATTGCTAGCTAAAACGGAAATGTGGGCCAATACCAACGGCAACAGGGTATGAAACATGCTGGCCGATTTGTTCTCAAACAGTTTTAGTGTTTGCAGCACATTGAAATCCGAACTGTCATCTTCCGATCCGCTGCGGCCCACTTCATTCAGCAAGTTCTTGATGTTGCTGTTGTTCCCATTCATTTTCGAAATGCGTCCGTTTTTCAAGTTCTTGTCCTGTATTTCCGACTCTTTGACCAGATCCTTGGGATGGATTTCTGTCGCTCCGATTTCAATTTCGAATTCAAACGGATTCGTCGATCGTTTGTCAAACTTTAACGTCTCCATGATGCCCTTCGAGAACGATTCGATACGTTTCGACAGATCGCGTGCGGTCGAAACGTTATGCTGGTCAGTGAAACTACTCGGTGTGTTGGTTATGTTACTGTTATTAGCGAACGTAACGTCCAAATGTTCCTCGATTGGAGTGATATTTTGCTCGGAATCGACCGTTTGCGTATTGTTGGACGAATTCAAACTTTTCTCACTGGGTGACATCGAAGCGGCCAGTGTATTTCTGGTTAAAATCAACAGTTCCGTACATTTCTTGGTTATATCACTAGCAATCTGCAATGCAGTGTCTCTAGCGTGCAGTTCATTCAATGCTTTGCCAGACTGCGCTTCATTTTTCACCGGATTCGTGTAGTATATCAAACAGGGAATCTGACCTCGAGCGGTTGTCGTACCGTTGAAACTCAAATCACAGGGAAAATAAGAAAACGAAGTTCCACATGGGCCTCGAACGGTGGACAAACCGCCGTCTCCCGAACACGTACGGGCGCCTTGTGAACACAATCGTATCGCATATCGGGTGTTTTCCTTGATATGAACCGGTCGTTCAAATTTCACTTCAGCCATTTCGTTGTGAACAATTTCCTGATCGTACGTGCCCGATACCGATTCAATTGTCTCCCATTTATGCTGAGACTGCGACTCAATGGCATCGTACAACAGTTCCAACTGATATTCATAGCTTCCCGATCCGGAATAGATCATAGCACCGGCTATTGCGATTCCCGACCGATTGACACTGAACGAAATTGCATCCGGTCCGAAATTTCCGGTATTCCACGTACGACTCGAATCACAGCGCGCGAAGCGACTGCTGGTGCAGAGCAACGTTCGTGTGGGAGGAAACGACAATTCATTCTGAAAAAATATTAGTTCGATACGCATGACATCATTGCTCAACCGTTTCTTGCTTGTAAACGAATTCAACTTACATCCGACGCACAACTTTGATACACAATTTCGGCCAGAACTCTGGCCAACAAATGACAACAATTATCGATTAATTTCTGATTGATTCGTCTGTTGAACGAGATCACATATTGATTGCTTCGGTTGTAAATGTTTTCGATTTTGGATTTGATGGGATGCGAAATGATGTCCAGTAAACGGACGAGGACGTCTTTAAATGTCCAAACGTTTGTTAGAAACTCACTTTTCTCACGCTGGAATTGAAGAAAAAAAAATTTAAAAAAATTGAAAATCATTTGGAATCTCTGATGCATACGTCAACAAGGGTAGGTCGAACAATTGAATAAGAATTTGTATGCAACAGCTACCTATGTTCATTGGTCAATTGAAATGAAACTGCAAGTTGCAGAAAATGACAAATTTTAAAATTGAACTCAACGAACGTCAAAATTGCGCTCAATTCGCACCAGTTGATTTTCTATGCACGGTCGCAAGGTCATTGATTAAGGGAAAAATCATTAGTGTGAAATTTGTAACAGACAAACTGCATGCATTCAATGCGATTCCACTAGAGATACGCGTGCGTGTATTGTAAGAATGGTAACATCCATCGATGCACGAATGTAAGCACCCAATATCTGTGCTATAGAAGTCAGTGCTAAACAGCCGAAATAAGTTTTATAAGTTGATTTTATTGCCTGCCCTGCGCGAAAGTTGACCATTACGTATCACTTTTTCCCCAGCGAAAATGGTGCATTACGTGGAGAATATTTTCGATTCATTTTACGAGAAGTCCTTAGTAGTAGTCACCTTTCACATAAAGCGTGTTTTTCTGTGTAACTTGCTTCGGTAAATGTTTTTCGACAAACGATCCGATTCGGAGAAGAGATCCTGTGGGGGGATTGGATTCTTTTGAAAACAGTCGACCGAAATCGGACGCATTTTCCAGTGGATTTTTTTTAATGATTGCCCAGAATTAGACGAGTGCAGAGTAGACTCAAGATACTCCAACACAATTCGATACGTCTATAAAAACGCTACGTCGTGTATAAAACTTCATAAAAGCACTGAAAAATTCAGAATTGGCAGAGGTGTACGACAGGGTGACTCCATATCACCTAAGTTATTCACATCGATTCTTGAGAGTGTTTTTAAGAAATTAGACTGGAGTGAAATGGGTATAAACATAAATGGAGAGTACCTGAGTAATCTCCGTTTCGCAGATGACATCTCCCTGATAGCAGCTGATCTAGATCAGGCGCAAATTATGTTGCAACAGCTGAATGAGGAGTCAAACAAAGTCGGCCTCAAGATGAATTTGTCGAAAACGAAAATCATGACAAACATTGACGACGACAGAGACATTAAAATGGGTGATACTGTCATTGAACGAGTCGACAGTTATGTGTACCTAGGTCACAAATTGAAGTTGGGTCTAGACAACCAAACTGCAGAAATAAAACGTAGAATTGGTCTTGCATGGGCAGCGTTCGGAAAACTCAGGCTAATTTTCAAAAGCAAAATGAATAATAGTCTGAAACGTAAAGTGTTCGATACGTGTGTCCTTCCTGTGCTCACATATGGAGCGGAAACGTTAACGTTAACAAAAGCTTCCGAAAATAAATTAAGAGTGGCACAAAGAGCTATGGAACGAAGTATGCTCGGAATTACGCTCAGAGATAGAATGACAAATCAATGGATTCGACAACAAACAAAAGACGTTGATGTCATGGAAAGAATAGCATCTTTAAAGTGGAGCTGGGCGGGACATATTGCAAGAAGGACGGACGAACGTTGGACCAAAAAGATCATGAACTGGAGACCACCTAAAACACGACCTAGAGGTAGACCACCAGAGAGATGGAGTAATGGTATAAAGAGAATTGCAGGCGCAAATTGGCAACAAGTGGCAACTAATCGTTCGGAATGGAAAAGAATTGGGGAGGCCTACGTCCAGCAGTGGACAGAAACAGGCTGAAAAAGAAGAAGAAGCCCAGAATGGTATTCGACCCTAGAAGCCAAAACCACTTTCAAAAAAATTCTTCGAAGCTTATACGGCTCGTCGGAGGTGGTCAAAACCGAAAACATTTATTTACAGCTATTTTCCTAGTTACATGAACCGTACAGGGTTGTGTGGGATGTCATTAGAATAGGGTCTTCTTGGACTTGTGGTTCATCGACACTGAGATATGTGTAGTTGATGTTTTCAACTTACACTTTTCTTACAGAAATTTCTCAAGGTAAACCAAACGTACGTGGTCGTGTGGGGTGTCATTAGAAAGGTAATGTTGTTTCTCGGCAAGTAGTAATACCCTGAGTTTTGAGTCATTTTTCGGCTGAAAACATCAACTACACATATCTCAGTGTGGATGAACTCTAAATCCAACAAACCCTATTTGCCTCGAAAGTACATGCAATTACACAAGCTTCGAAGGTTGTTTTCGAAAGTGGTATTGGCTTCTTGGGTCGAATACCTTTCTGGGCACATATAAAAAAGTCCACTGGGAAATGCGTCCGATTTCGGTCGGCTGTTTTTCTAGGCATTTTCAAAAAGAATATCATGTGAGGGTTTTCAATGATTGTCTGAGGATTTTTATGGATTTTCCTCGTAAGTTTTTGAGGATTGTGTTGGATTTTCAAGACCTTCCTTTATTTTCCAACGGATTTTCTGCGACTTTTATGATTTTCTGATGTTCCAGACGCAAAGAATGGAAAATTTGTTTTCATTACGTTTCTTCACGATTCAGCGATTTTCCTTGGTGTTTCTTCGCATTCTGTAGATTTTTCTTGGTGATTTAACAAATCAAGCAGAATGATGATGATTTTCTTCCTTTAACGAAAGGTAACGCAAAGGTGTTCGATCCCTTTAAAACGGTGACGGAAAAACGTTTTGTTCGACCCATATGAGCAGAGCCTAATATTTGGGAATCGTTTTTGAGAATTTTTGGGAATTTAGGGAATTTTTATAATTAAAAGCTCGTAAAAGATCAGGAAAAGTTCAAAAACCTTTAAAAACTATGTGCAAGCACAAAAAAAGGATTTTTTTTGGAATTTTAGTGAACTTTTGAGACTTGGTTCCCAAATATTATGCTCTGAAGGATATAATTCTTGTCGATGTACTCGCACCAGCCAGAGCGTATACTCTACTTGTAGGTCTCTCCAAAGCCGACATTAGTACAACACTACAATAATTCAAGAGCAATCTACACTCCGACCCCCTATGAAATACATTTTTGATGATAACTTTTTATTCGAATTATTTTTGAAAAAAGTGGCCTCATCGTTTGGTGCCAGAACATATAAGGTTTCGATAGCCACTGGAATTGTCCAGATTGATGTAGTGTACTGAGAAAAAACTCAAAACTCCTAAAATTTGTGTCTTTTGTGATATTTTTTGGACTTTTGAGTTTTCTCGGCGTAGACTGCATCAATTTTGACAATAAACCGCGAGCGTTAGTCCATATTATTTTTATTTCAATGAACACATCAAAAACACACTGAAAATGTATATTGATATTGGAAAAGTGGAATTTGAAATTCTTAATTTCAGTCTAAAAAGCCACTCCAATTTTCAAAAAATCTCGCGCTTGAAAAAAAACAATTTCGCGACTTAACAAATTGGGATGTTTTATTTGTTGACAGTTTGTTTTAATTGTGATCACCGAGATAACCAAACAAGAATAGACCGGCTGAAGCCTGGTGAGGTCTTTTTCATTTTTTTTCAATTTCTGTTTACTACTAGCTTGGTACTCATTCAAGTACCACTTTGGTATTCAACTACCAAATTTTGGAATTATGAATAGGCAAGCAAGCCGATTAATTTCATCAGTCGGTGTGCAGCTCTCAAACAGTAAACATATCTACAACATCCGTATTAGTAAACTACCATGTTGGTAGTCAACTACCACTTTGGTAGTCAGTCAACTACCACTTTGGTAGTCAGTCAACTACCACTTTGGTAGTCAGTCAACTACCACTTTGGTAGTCAGTCAACTACCACTTTGGTAGTCAGTCAACTACCACTTTGGTAGTCAGTCAACTACCACTTTGGTAGTCAGTCAACTACCACTTTGGTAGTCAGTCAACTACCACTTTGGTAGTCAGTCAACTACCACTTTGGTAGTCAGTCAACTACCACTTTGGTAGTCAGTCAACTACCACTTTGGTAGTCAGTCAACTACCACTTTGGTAGTCAGTCAACTACCACTTTGGTAGTCAGTCAACTACCACTTTGGTAGTCAGTCAACTACCACTTTGGTAGTCAGTCAACTACCACTTTGGTAGTCAGTCAACTACCACTTTGGTAGTCAGTCAACTACCACTTTGGTAGTCAGTCAACTACCACTTTGGTAGTCAGTCAACTACCACTTTGGTAGTCAACTACCAAATACTCGATTTATAAATAGACCAGCAGGCCGAATAATTTCGTCAGTCGGTGTGCGTCTCTCGAGTAAGAAACATCTTTGCTGCTATATAGTTTGGGGGTCTAATTACCAACAACTACCAAATTGCAATGTCTGCTATGAGCGATTGGTTACCAGATAACAAATAATAATTGATTTGCCTGGTGTTGGTTTGCTCATAGTAGCATTGCAATTTACCACCGAGGTAGTCAACTACCAAATATTTGAGTTATAAAAAGGCAAGCAGGCCGAATAATTTCGTCAGTCGGTGTGCGTCTCTCGAGTAAGAAACATCTTTGCTGCTAAATATTTTGGGGGTCCAACTACCAACAACTACCAAACTTTCAAATTGCAATGTCTGCTATGAGCGATTGGTTACCAGATAACAAATAATAATTGATTTGCCTGGTGTTGGTTTGTTCATAGTAGCATTGCAATTTTAACTTTTATCAATCACATTTTATTTGTGACACAGACGGACGGACGGACGGACGGACAGACGGACGGACGGACGGACGGACGGACGGACGGACGGACAGATGAAGTGCCCACAATAGGTCTTTTTT
This sequence comes from Bradysia coprophila, assembly GCF_014529535.1. Taxonomy (NCBI): domain Eukaryota; kingdom Metazoa; phylum Arthropoda; class Insecta; order Diptera; family Sciaridae; genus Bradysia; species Bradysia coprophila. The sequence goes on from NW_023503327.1 coordinate 575,328, forward strand.
TCCTATGGAAAAAAGACCTAAAAACCAACACTAACAAACAAAATATTCCTATCAGCTGACAGATACCTAATATCACATTTCGCTTCTTTAGAGTTTCCGTACGTGAGTTCATCATGGCAGTGATTTTTTAAATTAAATTCTATAAAAAAATATAAAAAGTTTTTATAACAAAACTAAACTTTTATTAAAAAAGGCTCGCGGTTTATTCTGGTGGCTATCGAAACTTTATATGTTGTGGCACCAAACGATGAAACCACTTTTTTCAAAAAATATTCTAATAAGAAGTTATCATCGAAAATGTTTTTCATAGAAGGTCGGAGTGTAGACTGCTCTTAAAATAATTATTTTTGAGTTATAGCCGCAAAAAGGTCTTCGGTACCCACTGACATGCTTTCACCTTTGAACACTTTAACCGAAAATTTAAAAAAATGTTCGAAAAAAATGGAAGATACGATTCTCTAGAATTGAAGACGAATCTATCACTCCTTAAAATCGGAGACCACTTGTTCCCCTATCACCATCACCTCCAGTTTTGGCGATATGCCGCTTAAGCTCAATTTACTGAATATATTACATTCAATATGTTCTGAAATATTTGTTGTGTTTTTTGGGAATTTTAGGGAATTTTTTGGGAATTTAGGGAATTTTTGGGAATTTTTGGGAATTTGTGAGAATTTTAGGGAATTTTGGGAATTTAGAGAATTAATTCCCAAATATTAGGCTATGCATTGCATATGAGACTATCCTTTTACGAAATGTATTTCAACGTGTCCAAAGACAGAATGGAAGACATTTTATCCGGTTTTTTTAGTGCATCGAAAGAGATTTAATGCGTACTATACTACAGCAACCAAAAATGTATTTTTCACTTTGGTGTTTCTTAACACTCTTCCGTGTTTCTTGGCTGTTCTTCTTTGGCGATTTTTCTTGGCAATTCATCATTTTTGGTTGATCTGTCTAATCACAGAGAAAAATCTCCAGAGTGTGAAGAAACGCCAAGAAAAATCGCCAAGAAACTTAATGAATCGCAAAGAAAAAAAAAAATTACGATTGGACTTTGGCGACATCTAACGGCTACATGCCCTTTGTCGTTTGAAAACGATTAAAAAAAGTCGAAACTCAGTTCTACCTTCAATATGGTCAATTCTTACCTGAGTCCGATAAATCATTTGTTCGACTAGCACCGGATACTGATGATTTTCCGTACTCAAAAGCATCGGCAATCCGGAATTATCACTGGGACTGACAATCGATTTACTTTCACGATTGGACGACAGCAACGAAAATGTGCTCCTAAGTTTCACATTCGGATGACAGAGTCCTGCTATAATGGCACTTAACAGTCTGGAATGGTAGTTGTTGCCCTGAAAATGTAAGATCGGGTTAAAAAAAACGGAAGCAAAGATGACAGGTTTATGTAAACGACTAACCTTTTCCTCCTGGGCCAACAACTCACACAAGCAATTCCATTTCAAGTTGGATGTGGGATAAAATACGTTGAAACACGACAGAAAGGTGGTATGACATTCGTCCAAAATTTCCATCGTTATTTCGTAACCGTCCAGGTCGACGTCACTCGGAATCTCGTCGCTCAGAATCTGAATCAGTAGAGATCGTACATCGCCAATGCATTCGGCCAGCTGGAGATTTTCCATGTTAATTTTCTTGGGATTGGTTGGCGTTGTGGCATCCATGCTGCTGCCCATGTAATACTTTGCCGCTGGAACATTTTTCGATGTCGATGGGCCCTGGTTCAGCACGTAGATTTGTGTCTCCGATTTCTTATTCGCCGGAACGGTTTGCGCTTTGTCGACCTTAGCAAATACGTTGTTCGGATAAATTTCGTTTGTGTATTTGCGTAGCAGTCGTAGACACGCTCTGTTGATGTAAAATAAACGACTTAAGGTTGCTGTCGTTTGCGGAAGTTTTTTCTGAAATAAACCAAAACGAAGGGAGTGATTACGAAAGTTCTGTTCGACATAACATGACGGCTCTTACCTTGTCTTTTAACTCGGTCAACGTTGTCTTAAATGACGACCATGCCCAACTCAGAAGTGATACCAAACTCTCAAAGCACTCTTTGGTGACTGTGTTCGCAAACAATCGAGATATCTTGTACACTGGGTCGAGATCAACGGGAATGGGTGGTTGTTTCGTTTCCTGCGTTATAATCCGATATAAGATCGACGGTATTTGACCCGAATTGACGTCAGTTCCGTTGTTCGCTTTCTTAGATGTTTTGAAATTGAAAACGATTTGATCTTCTGTGGTAACAGTGGACTGTCCCGACGAACCGCAATCACTTGACGGTCCCGATATTCTCGCCCACACCAAATACCACTTGCCCGCATTGCCGGTCAACGGTTTCGGTAGCATGATATTGTACTTGCTACGAGCTGGACATTCGTACGGAATTTCTTCGGTTTCCGATATCAGCACACCGTCCTTTTCATATCCGCCGCCATCACATCCCAAATCGAAGAGTTTCAGCTTGCATGTGTACTCACCACGTCCGCCAAACATAGCAAAGCCACAAATTTGAATGTCGCTGTCTGCCATAAATCTAATTGCTTCGACGCTGTGACCCGAATATCCCCAGCCACCGCCGAAATTTTCGAATCGTGACACGGCTTGAAAATCGCTGCTCTCCGACTCTTTCGTCGGGCTGGTCAACGATCGAGGACGAATCTGTTGAAAGCATGCTGGTAACGAGTCCTGGCACGACGTCAAAATGTCCAAACAAGCTAGAATGTTCAACGATGCCTGATTGCGAGTGACTTGTACTTCGGGTTTCAACGGCAGAGCTAGTTCTGGCGACAGAATCGCCCTCAAATTCGATTGTCCTTCGCTGTCCATAATTTCACTAGCAATAACATTGTAGCACATAATCTTCCGGGAAATGGCATCAAACACCCACAGCACACCAAAATACGAGTCTAAGGCAAATGCCAATTGTGGCATGATTTTGTCGATCGATTTCTGTTCCGGTCGCTTTCGTTTGCGCTGATCGCCGAATAACATATTTTCATCGAATATCTGGTTCCGTGCCTCGTGCACACTCTGTGACATTCGGTCCTGGTTCTGATGGAAATTATTGATTTCGACATTTTGATTGCATTTATCGGACGCTAATTGAGTGATTGCATTGTTGTTCGTCTGGATGATTTTGGCAAATTCAACTTGATTCGCATTGTGGGCGTTGCAGTTACCATCACGACGACATATGGCCAGACAGTTGAAGGATAGCAAATATTGCGGTATCAGTAAGATGGTACTTTTGTCAGCGACGATATTCACTTTAGACAGCATTGAGCTGGTTACGAGAGATTCGTCAATTTTGAAAAATGTCTGATCGCCACTAGCACTGATGAACGTTGCCTTCTTTCCGTAAGTGGGCCCAATACCACTGAAAATGGAAGAATCGAATTAGTTTCCGTTGAATATGAACGTTTATCATCGAGAGCTTACCAAACGGCTCCAGGCGAACAGTGCCACAAATATTTTTGACGCTGACTCCCAATGTTAGACGAATTAGACGATTCCTCGTTGCCGTCATCGGATTTGCTGGACAAATCTTCTGGATAATTAGAAGTTTGTTGCACGGAATCCGCGGGCAGCCTTCCCAGTTGTCCTTTCTGCAAATGGAGGAAATTATTTTCGTTTTTGTTACATCGACAGTAAATCAACTAGTCAAAAATTCACCTGATTGTTGCCGAATGTGTAGACAATTCCTTTTGTGGTCAATAAGGCAGTGTGATTGCTGCCCGCTGTCACTTGACAAACCACACCCGCAACTGTTACTGGACCATATGGTCCCGTTTGTGGTTGTAGATCACCGGTTCCCAGTTGACCGTATTGATTGCTGCCGAAGGTGAAAACTTCGCCGGCAGACGTTAATACAACAGAGTGGTACAGACCGCAAGATATTTGAGTCACTGGATTAGTCGTTGAAAATGACAGTTTTTGCGGTGGTAATGGTGCGACGCGCTGACCATCACGCTCCACATCAGAGCCAAGGTTGATGTCGTCTTGCTTTTTGTCTTTCTGATTGCAAATCAGACTTTTACTACGTTGCCGGATCAAGAAATTGAACGGCCTCTTGTCCTTCCCATCCTGACTGCATTCATTTTCTTGGAAGGCAATGCACGTCGAACAGGCACCACATTTCGAGCAACCGGCATCGCCATGACCACACGCGCAATTAGCTCCGGGTAATCGATGTTCCAATGTCGTATTTTGTGTCGATACACACGAAATGTTGTAGCCGGTACATTCACGACAAATCGAACAGACGCGACACTGTCCTTGGACGACAATGTGATCGTCATAATCACAGATGTTAGATGCATCGTATTTGTAAACGGTGGGCTGAGGTTTGATTTCGTAACCATCGGTAGGTAGATTTGTTCCGCATTCTTGTTTTTGTCGACCGCACTGTCCTTTATTGTTCAAACCGAACGTAAACACTTCTCCTTTGGAATTCAATGCGACACAATGAGCCTTGCCTAGCGCCACTTGCGTAATGTGTTCATCCATCAAGCCAGTCACCACACCAGCTGCGTCACAATGTGCATTGTCCTTTCCGAAAATGATCAGTCTACCGGTTTTGGTGACAAATGCCGATGTCCCATTGTTACATGATGCATGTACCACAAAGTGACCCTCAACTTTGGTTAATTTTTTCGGCTTTGCTGGCTTCGGTGCCCGACGATTCTTCGACGTATCGCCATCTTCACCGCGCCGGGCTGTACCAGCAAAATACACTGTACCATCGTCGTTTACCAATATTGCATGGACACCGTCGTGTCCAATGGAAATTTGCACAATGTTCGACATTTTGGATATTATCAATTCGGTCATGCGAAGCACCGGATTTTTACCAACAGATTTCAAACCGAGCTGAGCCGATTTACCGTAGTGGTAAACCTTACCGTTGGCCGATCGAACGAGACCGAATTCTTTGCCGCACGTAATGGCAACCACATCCTGGTCGTTTGGTAGTTTCGGTTCGAATTGATTGAATGTGGCCTGAATCTGAAAGAAAATGTTGCGTCGTCCAGCCAGAAACAAGAAGGGAAGAATCGTCGGCACTTACCGCTTGAATTTGATTTTGATTTAAAACTTCGTCTTCGAATGATGCGTAGCCAAGGGTACGAAAGCTTTTTCGGGACAACTTTAACGGTAGATCCGAAACGGTAGCTCCGGTCGAGTAAATCTGTTTCACTACCAGTGCGTCATCTTTAGCTGTAGAGATGATATTGATGGAATCACCATCCGAAAAGAGTAAAGAATGTTGACCTTCCCTTGCCATCGGCAGCGTCACTTCAGAAGCATATGCAATTTGGAGTGTCTCAGTGTTTATGATCATCATCGCTTCAACGCTTCGTTTGGACAGTTTTTTGTAGAAAAGATTATTCTGAGGAAAGAACGAGCGACGAACGGTTAGAATGTCTATCCAGCGAACTGTTAACTCAATCACTTACTCCACAGAATCCGATCCATCCGTTTTTCTCCCTTCCGAACTCATTGTTGACCGCATACACATATCCACGGAGTGTTCCGTTGAAACCGGTACCGATTTTGATCAGACTTTTTCCGGTCAAAATGAAAACAAACTTGCCATTCGATGCGATACATGGCTGCAGACTGTACTGAATGTTGGCGGGAAGTTGATTTTTCAGCGAAAATTGCTCGATTAGCGAATTGCGTGGAATGCCGCTTTTGTAGTAATCGGGTTTCGTTGGCTTCCCCAATGCTACCGAATAGATGCTGCGCTGAAGCGTTGACAGTACCAGTGGCAACTGAACAGATTTTTATTTTTGGATTAACTCACTTTACCGGCGAACATCAAATCAATTAACTACCTGAATGCTCTGTGTTGCAAGTACTTTGGGAGACATAAGCAGAGCGGCTATTGCCTTCAGTGTCTTCCCGGTGTCGCCTCTAGCCACACACAATCCTAACAGAGCCGAACAACCAATTGCCGACCAATTTGTTACCTCGCTACTCTGTGCCGCCGTACTAGGCAATGTTGACAGTTCCAACAGTAGATCGTACAACGGTTGAATCAAATCATTCGGTTCCGATTTGAAGCTTTCCGGTATTTGACCCTGTATGACATCGAACAATGCACGCAGTGCTTTGGTGCATAGCATGGGACTGACATTCCTTGCTTCAGCAATAAGTTCGAAAAGGCCACGTAATCCAGCGCCGACAATCTGAAATGTGATGCACTAAAATTGTATCGAAACTCGATGGTAATACGGTGATGAGTGTGCTCTACTCACCTGTGGCACTTGCAACACAATCTCCTTCTCTGTCGTATCTTCGGTGAAACTGTCATTTTCGCTATCGTTATTATCTTGCGATTTGGTCTGGCCATTGTGACAGCGGCACTCGACCGTAACGCCAGTCTTACAGGACGTTGCACAAATACAACAACACGACACAGGTGATCTCTTTCCGCTGACATCCTGTGGCACTCCGTAGATTTGCGACGATTTAGTCTCGGATTCAAGAACGAAGGAACGAACAGCCGAAAATATTGCAAATTTTGAAGCGTTCGGTTCGAGTTCAATCTGATCGGAATGACTCAACGATGCAGTTGGATCATTTTGTTTGGTTGTCTGGAAATTAAGTGTAAACGAAATCGTCGTGCACAATGAATTGAATATGGTTGCAAGGCGCATCATTAACCTACCTTTCGCTTATCGGGCTTTTTCTTTCGATTTAATGACCGATCGGCTGTAGTTCTTCTGTAAAGAGATAATTCAATTTAAAAATGAAATAAAAAGTCAACAGACGTAGGAAAATCGATTAGGTCAGCGCGACGTCAGAACGTTTTGATTTTTAATTCAATGAAATTCTGATCGATCAACAAAATTGAATTCAAAAGGAAAACAAAGTGCTGTTGTTTATTCGATGCAAATTCAAAAACAACTTACTTGTCACAGCTACTCACGTACAATTTGTGGAATTGTTCACCATATTTTATCGGTTCCAAAAGTCCCATGGCGATTCGACCGAGGAATTTTCCTGGTCTGCCAAATTACCGTCAATCGTTTCTTATGAATTAAATTGGAAACATGAAAACGACCAGAACGAATCAAAAAATGTTTTCTGCGAGACGAAATTTCTATTGACTTTTTGTTTGAAAATCAATAATCAAGCGGCAAATCAATTCCGAATGTCAACACAAAGAAGAAAAATGTTTGAAACAAAAAACACAACAAGAAATGTCACTTTTTATAATAACAACAATGGTCATTGGTACATTCGTAAATGGAAAGCCCACAACTTTGTCTAAACAGCTGAAATGCCTATTAATTTAGCAAGGACAGCCTTCCAGTCGGAGCGAATTTTTAGCATTAATATGCACTTGATGCAGTAATTCAAAAAGTAAAATGAAACCTTTCATCAAATCTTCAAATTTCACATGGAAAATAATAATAAACATTAGTGACATTGCGCAAGTCCAGTCATTTCTTTTATTCCTTCTCAGCTGCAGCAAGTGTAGACGAAAATGAGGAGAAATAAGAAGAGTGATGACATCATTTTTGCAACTGTCACAACACAAAGAGCGCATTTACTTTGAAAATTCAACATTATTTGCTTGGATTGAGGGTTCACCCGGGCACAAGATTATCTTTTTTATAAATCCTCCAAGATTTTGTCGTCTAAGTTTGCACCTGAACTTTTATCAAAACATTCCACTTTTTAGTATTTGTACCATATTTAGTAAGGTTTGTCCATCTTTCAAAAATGTTTTTTTTTATTCCCGATTTTATTTTAGGCGACGATTCGCGTATCTTCGTAACTCTAATTCGTTAATTCGTAACTTGACAGTTGAGTATTTAAAATCCCATAAGAACTGTCAAGTTACGAATGCTTTGAGAACCGGTTCCCTAAAGGTTTTCTTGACTTAACAAATTATCGAATTGTCATCAATATGGTGCTGTGCTGATCGTACAGTAATTACAGCGCTCCCACAGTGTCCTACTTTCCTATTTTGTAAATTCGTCCTACTTGTCCTGAGGGATTCTTTTGAAAAACAGCCTGCCGAAATCGGACGCATTTTCTATTGGAATTTTTTATATGTGCCTAGAAAGGACTTCGACCCTAGTGGCCAAAACCACTTTCAAAAAAATTCTTCGAAGTTTGTGTGGCTGGTCAAAGGTGATCAAAAACCGAAAAGTTGCAATTTTCTTACAAAAATTGCTCCAGTTACACGAGCCGTACAGGGTCGTGTGGGGTGTCATTAGAAAGGTAATCACATGTACTATTAAGCCGAATAGGGTCTTATTGGGTTTAGAATTCATCCACACTGAAATATGTGCAGATAAAGTTTTTAACCGAATACGTACACTGTTCTTACTGAAATTTCTCGAGGTACACAAAATGTACATGGTCGTGTGGGGTATCATTTGAAAGGTAATTTTATGTGCTTTTGAGCCAAATAGAGACTAATGTGGTTTGGATACATATGCGATGAAAAAGAAGTTGAAATGTTTAAGTGTCCATATTTCATCGCATATGTATCCAAACCACATTAGTCTCTATTTGGCTCAAAAGCACATAAAATTACCTTTCAAATGATACCCCACACGACCATGTACATTTTGTGTACCTCGAGAAATTTCAGTAAGAACAGTGTACGTATTCGGTTAAAAACTTTATCTGCACATATTTCAGTGTGGATGAATTCTAAACCCAATAAGACCCTATTCGGCTCAATAGTACATGTGATTACCTTTCTAATGACACCCCACACGACCCTGTACGGCTCGTGTAACTGGAGCAATTTTTGTAAGAAAATTGCAACTTTTCGGTTTTTGCTCACCTTTGACCAGCCACACAAACTTCGAAGAATTTTTTTGAAAGTGGTTTTGGCCACTAGGGTCGAAGTCCTTTCTAGGCACATATAAAAAATTCCATTAGAAAATGCGTCCGATTTCGGTAGGCTGTTTTTCAAAAGAATCCCTCCCTATACTGTCCTGCGTAGGACATTTTTGCTAAACCATTCTCATACATTTCTATAAAAATAATAAATTTCGAATGGATTCACACATTGTATGATTGATTCGCAAAATTGTTCGACTTCCGTTAGTGATTCATTAGTGGTTGGACTAAGCCTAATCCGTCCTTAACTTCTATATACTCAGATAAAGAGTATAACCTGAAGTGAATCACAGCGAGCTGGCGTTCCTCATCTTCATTCCACAGCTGATGCCTATCAAATGAAGCTAAAAAAACAAAATAAAATAAAATAGGAACAAGCAGAGTTTAGACACTCGTCCCTTACACAGGACTCACGTTAAGTGAATGACCTCGAGAACTAGCGGCGGTCCAAAAACCAGAGTGGACTGACTAAGACTATCTTCAGTTGTTTCCGCTAGCATCTTACACAAGACAACAGTAAATCTTTCAATTGAACTAGCGTTAGAAAGTTTACATAAGTGATTGCCATCTACTGATGGAAAATCGAGTGTCAAAGAAAGCTACAGTCCCAAAGAAAATGAGAAGTAGAATATAGAACATAGTCACAGTCAACAAATGAATCTTGTTCAATGGAGTTATATTTGATTCATAGGACCACAACACTGGTCATGATATTGGAGATTTCATGTTTTCATCATTCCGAAAGTAAGCCGTAAAAGTCTTGAAATTGGTGCTTGTCAGCACGAAGAAGTCAAGCCTGAGTACGAGAAAAGAGGAACAAGAAAGGTAGAATGTCGTAGTTAGGTCGGGCATCGAAATATACCTATACCAGGTACAAATAGAGATTCTGGAAGATGAGTACAATGCGCGTACGACTATTAAACGATTGGAAAATATGTCACAGCAAGGGAATTGGACAAACAAAGTGCAGGCAGTAGACTTTAGCCGAATTGCACAACACTTAGCAACATTCAACAATTCTGTGGTGTATGTTGTGGAATACGACTATGCACGAATACTTTTAGAGACACAAAAACGTTTGAACCAAAAAGCTTATCATTTGATAACGCAATGTATTTAGCCCACGTGGGGTTTTACATATATACAAATTTTGCTTTTGCAGAGGTAATTAGTCGTATAAGTCAACTGTGTCGAGGTGCCGGCCTGATAGACAAAAGTGGCTTCAAGATGGATATCAAACTCGAATGGAAAATGTGTTGAAAGTGCATCCTGATTTTCATTTTAGATCTAAATTTAATTTAAAAAGCAGCGCATTTGCATTTGGTATGGTTGGATCATAGGTGCAGCTGTATTAATATGCGAGATAATTTGGAAGAAAGTTGAGCTGAAAGTTGTAAAGTTAAAAAATAGATTTAATGGATTAGATTTGAAAAAATTCTACCAGCGTAAGCAGTGCCAGTCTTGACACCAAAAGGCCCAACGTGCGATGTATATATAAAAAAATGGCGACTCATACAAACAAAGAAAAAGATCGTTGGGCCCAATATGGTCAGGGCCTGCGTGTAAGTGCGCAAATTAAGGCAACGGAGAATTGATCCCAATTATGATATTGTATTAGAGACAGGTGAAGTGTACTTTTAGGATCAAATTCTGAGACAAGCATGCATTAGTTTTGATTTTCCTCTACCGCTATTAGAATTAAATATTAGGAAACAAGTTTTTTCCCACTTCCATTTATAGTTGATGAACAATAAAATGTTTAAAATGTCGAAAGTACCATTTCGACTGTAATAAAGTTCACATTTATTTGGACATTTTCATCATTTATTACCCTTTCGCTATAAAGCCGAAAGAAGTTTTAGATAACGGCGGCTCCCTGACAGAAACCAGGCGGATCCCAGCTTGGCAACATTGCGATTCGAGTTCGTGGCCGACCCACCTACGATAATCAACCATAAAATCGCTTTTCACATTTAATATGAGCGAAAGGACAACTCGCACCTGACTATTGTGTGACACACATTCCACTTTCAGTTATTGTGGAAATTGTTATCGTCACTACCGCAAAAATCAGCAATGGCACTGTCTTCAAGTCGGTCTTTTGAGATACGAAATTTACAAAACAAAATTATATGTTATTAGGAAATTAAATTTTCGATCACATTGTCCATGAAAATATTGTTCGGTGAAGTGACAGAAGTGACCGACTTGCCGACAGCGTCAATCATTGAGAGTCCTGTGAAATAGTGCTCAAATCGACAATCTGTTTGGAGTACCTCTCATGTTTCAAATCAACGCACTCCAATAACAGTCGCACAAGAACCGATTTTTTTAACGGTAATTTTCCATCAAATAAAATTGCATAACCATTGCATAAGTGGCTAGCAGAAACTATGAAATTTGAGAACATTTAAAATAGTTTTTATAAACGAAAATTCTCAACACTTGGACATATATGAAAGAGTGATATATACGACAAAGTCGAATATTCGTGGGACAAAAAAGTCTGTGTTGGTAACAGTGAAATTGAGCTAGTGTTGTATTGGTTTGTTCCAAGGGTTCCAAGGCCATATGAATTGTCAAATTTCATCCACAGAACCATAACCTCAATAATATCTCGGTGTAAATCGCTTAGGCGACGTTGCTCGATTTGTATGAAATATAACGTGAGCGACGTTGCTATGGATGAAATTGTCGTTGTTTGGGTTGTCAAAGTTCATGTTTACAGTTACTTGGAACAAACCTATGGGGAAAATCTAGCGTCATCTAGCGTAGCTTCATTTAATTATGAAATTTAACAAGGAACACTAGCTGAAAATCAGTGTGACCAACTGAGGTTTTTTCGGCCTATGTTTTTCTTCTACACGTCGTACATATCTCTCATTCATATATGACTTAAATGTCATGAATCCACGAAATAATAATGTAAGTAACAAAACCATACAAATGATAACTAGATGGCGTTGCATCGATGTAACTCCATCTATCTACCACTTCTCTGAAAGTAACAAATAGAACTGGTCATATAGATGAAAAATGACTCAAAAATAGACCCATGTAAGTTGACATGTCATGTTATGAGCTATATAGCTCAAACATCCCGCATGAAAACACAAACAGAGAGCTAAGAAAAATTTGCTAATATCAGCCGCTAAAGACTAGACAAAATGTTGTTCCTTCCAAGGTTCTGAAAGAACAGGTTAAGACAGCCCTGAGTTGATCACGAAGGCGGTGACACACAATAGCGTCAACGGCTGCGAAGTTTATATGTAAAATGGAACTTAACAAAAACAAAATTCTGAATTTTCGAGAAAAATATTTTCTTCAAGTTGATTTCTCCCAATAACTGTTTATAAAATTTGGTGTCAACCGCCTTCGTGGTTGTCTTAACCTGTTCTTTCAGAACTTTGGTTCCTTTATCAACCAGAGAAATGATAAACGACGCCTCTCTAGGCTTGAAATGTCATAAAGTGTTAAAGGAGAACGAAAACTAGTTCAATACAACTGATCTCGGGGTAGGCCCAGTTTAACTTTGTGGGCAATTTCAGCAATTTCTCTCATTTTGACATGTGACTCCGAGACCAGTTCTATTCAACAGACTAAAAAATTAACTCATTTAACCGTTTTAGTCGGTAGTGTTTTATGTTTTGCAAACGAATTTTTTCCAGCTCCTTTTCAATGAAAGTATGGAACAATTTTTGTCAAGACAATACAAAATTTGAATATGCTTAGACATTGAACATACATATACTTTCAATGATTGTACCCGTTTGGAGGCATTATATTCAATCGGATTTAAGTGAAACCGTTTGGTTCGACTTCTTTTTCAAATACAAAAATTTCGTTGCATATTTTAATTGGGTTTTATATTTTTACAAGAAATTTATGGGTGTGAATCGAAGAAGTTCTCATTCTGAGCACCATCGATTTTCGATCGACCATCGAGCCAACGCCGCCAACATAATAAAATGTTAGAAACACTGCATCTGTCACTCGAAACATCTGGCAACACTGACATTAAAACTTCATTCTCGAGACAGGCATCATTTCTGTTTTATCGTCACAAAATATTTTACTGAAATCATTAAAGCAAACACGCCACACCACAAAACAACATAAAAACAGTTCTGCTTTTTCACAAATCGAATCGAAAGAGGACGCTAAGCAATAGCTTGGTAAATATTCAGATAATTCAATTAAATTTCCCCAAAGACGCTGTATATCTCGTCCGTATTGACATTTGAATTGTGATAATATCGGTGAATGGATTAGTTTGCGGTGCATTTTACAATCAAAATCAATTGAATCTCAGTGCTCAAAACTAACCGAAATTTTTTGCATTCTGCAAACAATTAGAAATTTTTCTTTCGTCGTTTGACGTACATCGACCGAAGAATTTGACAATAGAACACCGAAATTCGACAGAAAAGTTCAGGCGTCCCATACTACCGCAGTAGTATAAAAGTAAAAAGAAAATGCAGGAAATTGGAATGAGTTTGGATGAAATAATCCAAAAGAAGAAAACGAATGGACCGCGCAAGGGGAACGAACGGTATGTACCTAGTTGACACGAAAATTGTTGGAACCAACAAAACTGACCGAAGATTAAATGTTCTTATTACAGATTCCCAAAGTCTAACAGACGGCCGCAACCCAACAATTCGAAGGGTGCGCCAAGTGCCGGTCGATTCAATGCTGGCAAACCGGTTGTCGACGCTCGCAACAAAATCATACAGAAGAATCGTTCGAAAATCCGGGACGCCCGCGACAAACTGGTTCAAATAGCGAAACGAAGCGGTGACGCCCGATTGAAATTGATGAAAAAACAGGAAAATCACAGGGTTCCATTGCATCTAACAACAAGAAAGCAACGACGCCAACCGATGATACCGGATCGTAAGCCAGCCTATCGCCAGCACGACGATTTAATGGACATCGAAGATGATTTCATACCAGCTCCGCTAGCATTGCGTCGCACGGTAAAGAATGAAATTGCAATGATGCCACCGTTGCCCACGTTCAAAGTGGATCGGCGTCCACCGTCGAATCCTTGGAATTCAGATCCGTTCGATTGCTATGAAGTGCCCACCGAACGTCCCGTAGACGTTTCGGAACCGCGCCATTTGCAACGGACTATTCGCAATCCCGAATTGGACATGATGCCCAGGAAAGGCATACTACGGTAGGACAATCAAATCATTGATTGCTGTGAAGCAGATTTTCACTTTCGCTTCTATGTTTCAGATCATCCAGGCCACTCAGCCCTCCACCGTCGCATAGTCATGGTCATGGTCATGGCAGTTACATTCCCGACGAGAACTCTCACTTATCGTACAAAATGCGTACACGTCTCAAGACTTTGCCCGATTCGAACGTATCGATGGGAATGTTCTCCAACCCGTACACGAAACCATTGTCACCACCGAAGAATAGCGGATATCGAATTGTTGTCAGCAATCTCCACAGCAGTGTCAGTCAGTCTGACATTAAGGTAAATTCAATTCTGACTTTCTTATTGATTAAAGCCACTATAGTGCAATGTGAACTGGAAAACATGCGATCTGCCTGTAAATGACCAGCCATGAAATTTTGTACTTTCTCGGTAACATCGTCTTATATCAATCAATCGTTGTCCATAGGAACTGTTCGAAGACATTGGTACTTTGATGGAAGCCCGTTTGGTGCGACCTGGCGTTGCCGAAGTCATTTACACATCGATGAAGGATGCCGAAACAGCTGTCGACACGTATCACAATCGTCAGCTGGATGGTCAACCGATGAAATGTTTGCTAGTGAATCCACGATCGATTCAGAACAAGCCAACAGCCCCAGCAATCAAAAGAAGGTGAAGAAATTTTCCTTTAAATCCGTTCTAGCCGAAGCTTTTCGTCACAAAAAAAAACCTCTGTTTTCTGTTGTTAAGCAGCAGCTATTATGGCAGCCCGAACAGCACCACAAACAAATCATTTGAAGTTGACATTGATGCATTGCATTCGGTTTTGTTTCGACGGCATTAGTCTAACTAAATAAAAAAAAATCCAAAAAAATGGGTCGCTGTTTTTATGTAAATATAATTGTTTGGTACGAACATCATTTAGGGAACGCTTAAGCGATACTGTGCATTGCATAGACGGTAAATCGTGTGTACGCCTACGGGTAACTATAGTCTGCTTTTAGGTGGGTACACACGCTCAAATATTTTTTTTTTTTTCAATTTTTCCAACAAAATTTATTAAAGAATTGAAACACAAACCAAATTTATTACTGTTGCCCGAAGGTGATGCTTTACATTAGATGTTTTCGCCTTTAAAACCTTTGAAAACCTTACGCAACTCGGGAGAAACCCTCCTTTTTGACCTTTGTGATTTCATCCTCTAAACAATTCCGAAAACTATTGAAAAAAATCCGGAAAAAATCTGAATTTTTTAGGATCTATTCGGATTTTTTCAAAGATTAAATTCCCACAAAGTGGCCTGACACCCGCATAAAATACAATTTCACCTCAGTTGCGTAACGAACTATTTTCGGCAACCGTCATAAACGCAATACAATCTTCGTGTTTATTAAGCGTTTCCGTTCAGTTCGATTTATTGACTTTAAAATAACTTTCGAGCACAATTTCAAAGTCGTTAAATTCGAATGGAATAGCATAGCATACAAATCGTAATAATTTCGACACTGTTCTTTATTTGAAAATAAAAAAGATTTCTTAAAAAATTGCCTTTTATTGATGAGACGCTAACGATTTAAGAATGAATTGGCGAATGAATTTCCAGCTTATATGAAACTGAAATTCGAACCACATCCGATCCGAATGATCGATGGCTCTATAGAATCGTTAGTCTCCCCTGACAATTTTGTGGAACACCTTGTTTCTGGCTGTCTTTTTATTTTTGGCAGCAGAGTTGTAAAAGTGAGCTGTGTCGCATGTTGAATAATATTTATTTGTGAACTAAAAGTTAATTATTTCGCCAATAAACAGACGATTTATTTGGAAGTGTGCAGGTTTGTATTGCTTAGAAAGACGCTGCGGTACTGTAATCGACCAATGGTACAAAACTTTATTTTACCTGGAAGCCAGACTAACTCCAGGGGTGGCGTTATCTAATATGCAGAACAATCACCAAAACAAACAAACAAACAGAGCACAATTACTCTTCCCTTTCCCATGGATCGCGTGAAGCGAAAGTGGAGATAAAATGCTGTTTCGACCTCCGGAACCAGTGGCGGTCAGAGGCTAGCGTGGTCTAACCATCCTTTTTGGATTAGTGGTCGTGCAGTTTTGTTAGTGTCAGTGTCAATGTTTTTAGTTTGTGTGTTTTTGCGGTTTTCTGTTTTTTATTTTGTGTGAAATTTGAGTGGTTTTTGTGTGAAGGCGAGTGGGTTTTTTTGTGTGGATGTGGAAGCGAGTGAGATGATCCGTGTATGAGCTGGTGGGGTGAGTGATTTTTAGTTTGTTTTTACGTAGGTTTTTGTTCCGTGTTTGTTTTTTGATTGAAATGAATTTTCTCTTTGTTGAGCTACGTTTTGTGGGTACATTTTCGTAGTAGCTTCTCAATAAGTTTCGAAATTTCCGTCGAGAGGTGGCAGAACTTTTATTGTAAATTTTCAAATTACTAGTTCAATCAGAAAATTTACTGCTGTCTCGTGTAACGGACCAGTGGAAACGACTGAAGATGGTTAGACCACGCTAGCCTCTGACCGCCACTGGTTCCGGAGGTCGAAACAGCATTTTATCTACACTTTCGCTTCACGCGATCCATGGGAAAGGGAAGAGTAATTGTGCTCTGTTTGTTTGTTTGTTTTGGTGATTGTTCTGCATATTAGATAACGCCACCCCTGGAGTTAGTCTGGCTTCCAGGTAAAATAAAGTTTTGTACCATTGGTCGATTACAATGTACATATCCAAAAAAGGTCGAAAGATCCGTGTGTGGAAGCGCTGGACATTGAAAATCAGTATATGGTTTTCGGTTTCGGAATCTCTTGGACAGCAGCGACCAAACAAATTTGATAATAGATAGTAGAGAGTAGTCCAACAGGAGTCCAAAGCTACTACGGATGTCGTTGGCCGTCGCTGTCCAAGGTTGTGACAGGAAATTGAGATCATTTGACTACGTCGGACAACTTCTAAGGGCTGCTCTGCCGCCATAATGCAACTAAAAAACGAAAAACCTATCAGACACGCGCAATGGAATTACGCTTCTCCAAATACATTTGGTACTACAATGTTTTACTAGTTAAAAAAATCGTTTGGATGCGGTTAGAGTTGGCTGTGACCAAACGAAATCGTCCTTCATCAATAACGTTTGGTTTATACGATATCTTCCTATTCTGTCTAAAAGAATTTGGCTAAGAATTTATTGTTGCGTGTTGGCGTTCAAGTTTGGTGAATAATTGTAAGTGAAGCGAGAGATTTTTGTGTGTTTTTTGCTTGTTGCTCGAGTGTTGACTGAATTTTTACTGCTGTGTTTTGCTACGCTAGGGGATTCTTCGAAGTAGCTTTCTGTTTATGTCCAAAATTTCCATCAAAAGATGGTAAAGTGTTTTCATTGTAAACTTTCGAACACAAGTTCATTTGAAAGTTTTACTGCTGTCTTGGGAAAGCTAAAAAAGACTTTTAGTCCAAGGTACGAAATGTACTATTTTAACCGCACGGAATGTTCGTAATGACAGGTCAGGCTCAGGTGTATCTGAAATAGAAATTATGTTTGACCTCTGTCCTCACCCGAATTGTTCTGATTTCCTTGATAAATTCGAAGGCATCAATGTTTTGCTTCATAGGTATAGCACCGAGACCAAAAGAGATAGCAAATCGTTTCAAATTAACCTGAGAAAATATCGGGTCACAGTCTGAGGTCAAGTTTAGTTTACAGGTCACAATCTGACCTGACCCGACAGTAGGCCTTAGTTCATGGTTGGGATTTATAAGCAACACACGGAAGAACAATAGGCGCCAGTTGTCAATTCCTCGTTTCGAAAAAATGCCGAATTTCTTACTTTCTTTCTTCAAAAACAAAAATATTTTTACTTCATTATCGATACATGGACCAAACGAACAATATCAACCACCGTTATCCAATTTTCTCTTCAATTCACCCATTTTTCTTAAAATAAGCGGATTGACAGCAGCATCAACACACTCGCTTCGCAACGGTTGATGTTCAGACACCTCCAGAAGTCTTTAAATTGAATGTTTGACCGAACGAATATCGGAATGGATTGGACGAAACAGTTCATTACTCTGCTTGGCAGATCAGATGTTCGTGCAGCTATCGCAGATGAATCATATCGGTATCCGTTCTGTAGAGCCGACAAAATTCTGACGATATGTGTCCATTCATTGTTGCTTAAATGTAGAATTTGTTTGATCGACGGTTCATCTTGAACGTGGAATGTGTCATAGTTGTTACGTAATTGAAATTCTAAATGGAAAGTATTATTCCCCAGCGGCCTAAACGCTATCGTTCTTATGTCCATGATTTTCCAGTTAAGTTCGCGTTTTACGACTTCATCACATCGCCTCCGTTTGTTTGGTTGTCGATCCAGTGCACCTTGAGATAATCGTTTTGAAGCTAATGGTTGTGAGGTGTGGTCGATTTGTACTACGGCCGATTTAGGATTGGGAGTCTTGTCTGTCTTGAATGCATAATGTTCTAATTGAGCAGACATGGTGCAATCTGCGATTTGATAGTTCCCATATGAAGGACGCGTTAGGTGCTGCTGGGAGAAAGCATGTAAGTCCAAGGGAGGATGCTTTTGTACTGTATTTGCTTTTGTATTTGTTTGTATTATCCAAGAGTCCAAAAAGATGAAATGAAAAACTTTGCCTAAGGTAAGCGAGGGTATAGCTGACCGTGCAGGTGTACCTGACCAGCTACATTATTTATCAGTTTTGGAAAATAATTACAAATGAAAATACGCAAATTAACGTTATAATTAATCTTTAGAGCCTAAAGATTAATTTTTTCATGAAAATAATGCGATTATTATGTTTACTTATTTGATAAAACCATAAAATGAAACCAGTGCACCATCTCAGTACAAAGTTGCACATTTCTTAAGAAAATCGTAAGATCGGTGTGGTCTAATTTAAGGTTTTTATTGACAAAAGAATTATTAATGGACAAAGTTTTGGTGTTTTTAGGTAGTAAATAGTTCGACAATTAATATTATTAACATAAATAGCGTCTAAAAGTTAATATTTGATTCATTACATGGTGGTCAAAACATTGCATCAAAAATATGCCATGTTTGTGTAGTTGACCGCACCAAATTCCGTACATTTTTCTTCATGTGACAAATTCACCTTCCATGTGCATTGTTGTGTACAAAATGATGTGATTAAAATTCGTTGATATTTTGTGTTTTTATGAGTTTTTATCATTGAAATTGGTTAATATCAGTGAATTAAGAGTGAAAATGTGTCGAATAATGCCCAAATTATTGCGAAAAATGTGAAAAATGTCTTAATTTTGTAGCGGTCAACTACTGCAACAAGACTGGTCAGGTATAAAAACATCCGTTTTTTAGTGGTCAGCTACTGCATCAAAAACAGTGTTCGAATGACGATCAACGTTGGGAAGTGTAAAGCTATGTCATTCTACAGGATCAAGGAACCAGTTGTCTTCGTTTACAACATCAATGGTGCTGACTTAGTGCGAGTGAATCTTGTGACTGACCTCGGTGTACTTTTGGACCCCAACTTACGTTGAAGCCTCATATTAGTTTGAAAGTCGCCAAAGCGTTCTCCATGTTGGGCTTTTTGAAGAGGATTTGTGCCGAATTCCGGAACGTCAAGTGTCTGGCAAGCATTTATAATGCTCATGTCAGATCACATCTTGAATATTCCTCAGTGATTTGGTCTCCATCCAGCAGCGACATGAGTACCTACATCGAGTCGGTCCAGAAGCGCTTTGTGATCTATGCGCTTAGACGCACGGTTCGAAGGAATCGTAGATATGAGCTTCCACCTTACGACGAACGACGGAAAATCCTGGGTTTGGAACGACTTTCCGAAAGACGTAGGAATGCTCGAGTGATGTTCATGTACGACGTGCTTACTGGTAGGGTTCGTGCACCGTCGCTGGTTGAACTCTTTGATTCGTATCGCAATAGGCCGATCCACTCATACAGCTTTCGCCGAACGAACGTGTTTCGTCCTCCTTCGCATAGAACCAGCTACGGGTATAATGAACCAGTCGCAGCGACGTGTAGGGAGTTCGAGAGGTTTGCCGACGTGTACAACGAGAGTGCTTCTCGTGAGATCTTTCGTCGCAGGATAAAACTTGCATCACAGTGATGTCGCAAGTTATTGTGTTTTTGTCAGTTAGATTCAATGTTGCTTTTTAACAATTTTTGTAATCGTTTGACGAATAAATGTTTTCAAATCAAAAATCAGTAAAATCAGTTTTTTACAATAAAAATTAATTAATTGTCAATATTTCTGATATTCTACGGAATGGGAACAGATCAAATTAAATTCTGACGAAGGAAAAACTCAGCTTCATCGAAATCATCCTGAGATACTGATGACCAAAGTAGAAAAATTGCTTAGCCGGTCAGCTACTACCTCGCTTACCTTACAAAGAAATTGCTTGAATTTTATTGGCTGAAATTGGAATTTTATAAATACCCTTCAAAAACACAACTTTACAATTCTTTTACATGCTACATGCGTCGAAAACCGTACTTTTCATGTTTGAAGCACGTCTTTCGACGCCCTCAGCATGTGAAATCCATTACATAACTCGGGATAAAAGTGAAAAGTCTCGTTTTTATGTGTTTATTGACCTCGGCTTCGCAACAAAATTCACACGAAAACTCTACTTTTCATCTTTTTATGTAAAATACTATTTTAGTTGTCTTTTTATAACTGTGTGTGGGATAGTGTGATAATGACAAAATGTGGTTTGATATTGCATATCTTTTCTTATTATACATTAATGATTAAAACTTAGACCCAAAAAAAACGCCTTCTTAGAAAAAAGCTTAGAAATGAATCAACTACTGAAATTTGCAATAAACATAATCAATTCAAGAAAAATTTAATCAGTTCAGTGACCCGACGCATCCACAAGATGCTAGTTTAAATTAAATTGGTTTTTCCCAGGCAACGTACAAATTTTCAAAACATTTTAATGAATCATTCAATTAAAAGACGGGTTGAAATCGTTGTTTTTTTTCTGTGACTATTATCTCTGTGTTTACGTTATATATTTTTTGGCAAAAAAAAATTATCTCATTCATCCCAATATAAATGGTACCTACACACCACAGAACGGTTGAATAACAGAACGAAATTGCTTGCGAACAGAACTTAAAATTAGTGCCTCCGAAGATGAAGACAATATTTAAAGTCACTATTACCATTTTGTGCTTCACATCGCTCCGTAAGTGTTTTTTTTTTTAAATAAACTCCCGTAAAATGTACTCTCGAGTATAAATAGAATTTTTCAGTGTATAAACCAAAGTTTCAAATTATCGTGTGCAATAGTTATTTCTTGTGCAATAGTTATTCGCTGCGCTCGTGCTATAACCAACGAAATCAATAACGATTTTTAAAAAAAAGAGACGAAAACACGTCAAAAATTCAAAAATTGACCCATTTTCGGAACCGACGCAGGCAATAGTTATTTACAGCCATCTTTGAAGTCTAAACGAATTCTCTTGTTTTCCCTAGTAAAGGGACATCTAATAAATCTCAGGGTGTGTATACATACAGTGGCATAAGTGGATACAATCTGTGATTGGAATTTCGACAAACTTCTCTCATGTCCATAAAATGTTCTATCATCACTGATTCTTCGGAATTATCATAAAAATATGTAACTTAAAAGTGCAAAAACAAAATGCAGTCAGGAAATATAATTTACATGATCCGGTAGTCTAAAACCGTACTTTTCACTAGATCAGTGGTCCCACTCAAAATTTCGTGTCCTATGGTAGGACACGTAGGACAATTTTTCTCTCTCTAATTTTTCGGTTATATGTTGAGTCAACTACACTTTATACTATTGCTCAACTACTCTCTGTAAAACGAATCACAAATAAGAAGAAAAACTTATCTTAGCTGATTGGAGTCTGAAAATCAAATTATACTCGACCTCGACTTACTTTTAGTAAAATACTCGAAACCGAAGATTTATTAATTTCCCACGAATACAAAGTTACTCACAATACTTCAAATGTTTGAGTTTAGCTAGTGTTTGGAATCATTTAGTTCATTGGAACGATAGTGTCCTTAATAGAGAAAGTATTATAAAAAATCAGTGGAATTCCTTTGAAGTTTGTCGATCACAAATAACCTCTTGAAAGAGGAAAAAGCGACGCAAGTCCTTCATAATGTAATTACAAAACTATTTATATCAGAAACTGTGATGCCAATGCTCTATCTAGCAGCGAAGTTAACTGTGAATAAAACATATAAACATGATAAACATTTAGTTGATTGAAAATATCTTCGCGAGCTACATTTACAGTTTATGTCGTAGCTGTTTCACCGACGGCTGATACAAAGCTATGATGGCAAAAGTTAACTATTCCTGAAACTCCCAATAAAATGCGTTAAACATGATCAGCGACTACCGCATCTGTTTTGCACAATGGATTAATATATTTCTGTGAGAAGCGACAAGCGCAAATAGCTTAAATCTGAAAATTTCATTCTCGGCCCTGAAGCATGAAAAGTGTTTTACTCGATGTACCCACCGGAAACTCGTTTTCCAGGGATCTTACCGAATAAAAAACTATTGTCGTTACGCTTACCTTAATTTACTGAAGAAATATTTCTGTTTCAGTTGAAGCTGTTGCTGGATACGGAGCTTGGGAGGAAAATCGAGTGTATAATTACAAATTACAAGCATACACACGGAACAGTGATGGTGGTGTGTTAGCTCACGGCCGTTTGACTATTTACCCACTGTCTGAAGTTCTGTTAATTGGACGAATCAGCCTATTAGAGTACAGCAAAGTCGATCGTCATTTAACGGAAGATAATAATTTAGATTTGAGTCGTATCGATTTCGATTACCAATTACCGATAACTAAACCATTCCTGATTCATTTGGAAAATGGTACAATTCATTCGATATCAGTCGATTCGATGATGTCCAGGAATCAAATCAATCAACTGAAAGTCATCGTCAGCCAATTCCAACTTGATACAAACGCACAATATTTATTTAAGTCTGAGGACGAACACCTTCCCGAGGAAGGCAACACTACCGTTTTCTACAAGACAATGGAACAGACTTTTACAGGAAATTGTGAAACATTGTACAACATCTCAACACTGTCCAACAACTTAGTCAAATCACATCCTAAATGGGTTCCCTTGCCAAATTTGAACGAACGAGGTGATTTTATTAAAGTTGAAAAGACCAGAAACTTTAACAGTTCCAATCGTTATTTCGCATTCTACAACAATGGCCAAAGTGATTTCCAATCAAGGCCAGACTCAGATTCTCATTCTGACCAAATGAGTGCTGAAGGTGCTGAACAACGTCCAAATCAAATGGACGAGGCTTCCTCGTCTATCACGACACACGTAGTCATTTCGCGTGGCTTACAAACGTACACCATTCAATCATCGATTACAACTGGCCATGGTGACGGTTTTTATGATTACTTGGAAATTACATTAGAATCTGTGGAAGAACAAATCCAAAGAATGACAAGATTTGAAGGCATGGAAAGACTTGTTAATGTCGGAAACTTGGTATACGGAACCGATACAGAAAGTGGTGAGCGTCTAGTGACTGATCTGCAAAATCTTCAGTCAAAAAGCAATTGTTTAAAGGCAGAAAGTAAGTTCATTTTCTTATCTTAAATATTTTGTTATTAATGGTGATTGATGATTGTGTTAGATGCTCGAGTGGAATGGAGTGGTTGTTGGACTGATTTCGTTTCAGGGCCCAGTATATGCAAAAAGGAATTCGGTCCTGAGTGGGAATATCTCGACTACGATTGTTGTGGGTTCCTTTGTTTGGGTAGAAAGGCTAAGTGTAGATTAAGCTGTAAGTACTTTTGTTGCGCTACTTTTGATGTAAAACGGACTTTAATACAAATATTACGGTACAGATCCCGGTTGTGTGGCCACTGTTTGCTACTCCGTTTTTGTGCCGCAAGATAAATTATGTAACAGTCAATACGGAGATAACTACCCAGTTACATGTGATGGATTTCCAGACTGTACACTTGGATTTTGGCGTGCCAGATGCTGTCCAAGTTCATACGCATAGAGTGTGCTATCTGGAGAATGGTTGTAACAAAATGTTTTTCGATAACAAATGCGTCTAAGTCAGATATAACCAATGGTATTCGACTTAAGTGTGGGACACAAATAAAACATTTCAATTGGCTAGAAGATGCAAATTTTTTCATATTAAATATTAAATATTATATTACTTAAAATAAAATCTATAAAATTTACGCCAGAGATGGAGTGCTTTTTTGATATATTTTTTTGATTCAATCATTAAGAAAATGAATACTCCGCCTGTGCTTGGGAACTCGAAATTATTTCTTTTTCGTGTGGCGTCAAAATGGGCTGGTGTCACCACCCGTTTATCAAAATGACAAAATTAAATTTTCACTGAACTCACACGAAGCACCTAAGTGTCATACAACTAGAATGGTCCGAAAACCTTGAAATCATTTTATTTATCATTATCAATCTTTCTTACAAAAGAAATAATTACGGACCTCGTTCTACATGTGAGTACATGCCTATTCTGATTATAATTGTAAGAAATTTTCGGAACTTTTCAGAATCAAAATTCCGAAAAATAGGCCCTCGTAACAAAGACTTTCGAGCATGCTCATTTACCAGAATTATTTTCCTGGTTGACACTATCATTTACCCTCAATTATTGGTTTTCGAGTTTTCTCGACTTCTGTTCTCACGATTAAGAGCGCTTACCACTTGGAAAATTTGTAGCCTACATTTAGGCGGAAAAATATTTGTTTTTTTGGTGATTTCTCTGAACAAAAATCTTTTTTTGAAAAAGTAAAACCATTAAAGCAAGCAAAAATGTGTTACTTTTAAAGCAAAAATTGGTTTGTCTGTGATAAATTATCCCACTTGGAGGAACCTTTGCAAATGTGTAAATTTATGTGTTTTGCAAAGGTTTCTCCAAGTGGGTTAAATTATGACTCACAAGCCAATTTTTCTTTCAAAAGTAACACATTTTTGCGTGCTTTAATGGTTTTACTTTTTCAAAAAAAGATTTTAGTTCAGAAAAATCATCAAAAAACAAATATTTTTCCGCCTAAATGTAGGCTACAAATTTGCCAAGGGGTGAGCGCTCTTAAGGGGCTATTCAGTAAAAATTATTGGAGATGAAGACGAGATGAAAGCCTTAACGAGAGCGGGAAGAAGGAGAAGACGTTCTAAAGCGTTTAGGTCTCATTAAAAGTAACGAAAAGACTATTTGCACACGAGTGCAAATAGTCCATGTGAACACTATTTGCGTCCGAGTGCAAATAGTCAAAATGAACACTATTTCCTCCCGAGTGCAAATAGTCAATATGTACACTATTTACACCCAACTTTTTAAAACTATCAGAAATAATTAAAAAATCATTGTTCGCATTCTGTGCGACTTACATTATCTAAAATGCTACTCGTTCAATTCGCTGCAAATTGTATAAACAAAGTGTCTGTGTTGATCTAGCTGAATTCTTTAGCTTCTACAAACTGTGTAAGGAATGACTTTCGTTTGTCGCTACTGAATTCATCCTTCTAGACACTTTTTCTAAAAAATTTATTTTAAATGCGACAAAAAAGGCTGCTCACAATTATGGCGCAGCCGGTAAACAAGTTTCTAGAAACTGTATAACGGAGGACTTTCGTTTGTTCCTACTGAATTTATCCTTCTAGAAACTGTATAAGGAAGGAGTTTGGTTTGTTCCTACTGAATTTATCCTTCTAGAAACTGTATAAGGAAGGAGTTTGGTTTGTTCCAACTGAATTCATCCTTCTAGAAACTGTATAAGGAAGGAGTTTGGTTTGTTCAAACTGAATTCATACTTCTACAAAATGTGTAAGGAGATTGATTTGTTCCTGAATTCTTCCATCTACTAACTGTTTATAAGGGAGGAGTTTGGTGTGTTCCAAGTGAGTAGCCTTTGTCTACATGTACCACATTTAGGCGCCCTTCTGAGACCTTGGGGAAATGCAATTCCCACAAAATGTTTTGTCACAATTCAAAGTAATTCACTGAAATTATTTTCTTGACAAACCTAACGAAATGAAATTTTTGTTTGAAAAACATGTTCTTTTGTTAGTTGATACGAAGGAATAGTCAATGTATGAGCTATTTGCAGTCGAATGGTCTGTTAACATTATGAAATTATGAAATAATGAAAACCTTACGCAACTCGGGAGAAACCCTCCTTTTTGACCTTTGTGATTTCATCCTCTAAACAATTCCGAAAACTCTTTAAAAAAATCCGGAAAAAAATCTGAATTTTTTAGGATCTATTCGGATTTTTTCAAAGATTAAATTCCCACAAAGTGGCCTGAGACCCGCATAAAATACAATTTCACCTCAGTTGCGTAACGAACTATTTTCGGCAACCGTCATAAACGCAATACAATCTTCGTGTTTATTAAGCGTTTCCGTTCAGTTCGATTTATTGACTTTAAAATAACTTTCGAGCACAATTTCAAAGTCGCTAAATGCGAATGGAATAGCATAGCATACAAATCGTAATAATTTCGACACTGTTCTTTATTTGAAAATAAAAAGATTTCTTAAAAAATTGCCTTTTATTGATGAGACGCTAACGATTTAAGAATGAATTTGCGAATGAATTTCCAGCTTATATGAAACTGAAATTCGAACCACATCCGATCCGAATGATCGATGGCTCTATAGAATCGTTTGTCTCCCCTGACAATTTTGTGGAACACCTTGTTTCTCGTTGTCTTTTTATTTTTGGCTTCAGAGTTGTAAAAGTGAGCTGTGTCGCATGTTGAATAATATTTATTTGTGAACTAAAAGTTAATTATTTCGCCAATAAACAGACGATTTATTTGGAAGTGTGCAGGTTTGTAGTGCTTAGAAAGACGCTGCGGTACATATCCAAAAAAAAGGTCGAAAGATCCGTGTGTGGAAGCGCTAGACATTGAAAATCAGTATATGGTTTTCGGTTTCGGAATCTCTTGGACAGCAGCGACCAAACAAATTTGATAATAGATAGTAGAGAGTAGTCCACCAGGAGTCCAAAGCTACTACGGATGTCGTTGGCCGTCGCTGTCCAAGGTTGTGACAGGAAATTGAGAAAATTTGACTACGTCGGAGAACTTCTAAGGGCTGCTCTGCCGCCATAAAGCCACTAAAAAACGAAAAACCTATCAGACACGCGCAATGGAATTACGCTTCTCCAAATACATTTGGTGCTACAATGGAATTACGCTTCTCCAAATACATTTGGTACTACAATGTTTTACTAGTTAAAAAAATCGTTTGGATGCGGTTAGAGTTGGCTGTGACCAAACGAAATCGTCCTTCATCAATAACGTTTGGTTTATACGATATCTTCCTATTCTGTCTAAAAGAATTTGGCTAAGAATTTATTGTTGCGTGTTAACGTTCAAGTTTGGTGAATAATTGTAAGTGAAGCGAGAGATTTTTGTGTTTTTTGCTTGTTGCTCGAGTGTTGACTGAATTTTTACTGCTGTGTTTTGCTACGCTAGGGGATTCTTCGAAGTAGCTTTCTGTTTATGTCCAAAATTTCCATCAAAAGATGGTAAAGTGTTTTCATTGTAAACTTTCGAACACAAGTTCATTTGAAAGTTTTACTGCTGTCTTGGGAAAGCTAAAAAAGACTTTTAGTCCAAGGTACGAAATGTACTATTTTAACCGCACGGAATGTTCGTAATGACAGGTCAGGCTCAGGTGTATCTGAAATAGAAATTATGTTTGACCTCTGTCCTCACCCGAATTGTTCTGATTTCCTTGATAAATTCGAAGGCATCAATGTTTTGCTTCATAGGTATAGCACCGAGACCAAAAGAGATAGCAAATCGTTTCAAATTAACCTGAGAAAATATCGGGTCACAGTCTGAGGTCAAGTTTAGTTTACAGGTCACAATCTGACCTGACCCGACAGTAGGCCTTAGTTCATGGTTGGGATTTATAAGCAACACACGGAAGAACAATAGGCGCCAGTTGTCAATTCCTCGTTTCGAAAAAATGCCGAATTTCTTACTTTCTTTCTTCAAAAACAAAAATATTTTTACTTCATTATCGATACATGGACCAAACGAACAATATCAACCACCGTTATCCAATTTTCTCTTCAATTCACCTATTTTTCTAAAATAAGCGGATTGACAGCAGCATCAACACACTCGCTTCGCAACGGTTGATGTTCAGACACCTCCAGAAGTCTTTAAATTGAATGTTTGACCGAACGAATATCGGAATGGATTGGACGAAACAGTTCATTACTCTGCTTGGCAGATCAGATGTTCGTGCAGCTATCGCAGATGAATCATATCGGTATCCGTTCTGCAGAGCCGACAAAATTCTGACGATATGTGTCCATTCATTGTTGCTTAAATGTAGAATTTGTTTGATCGACGGTTCATCTTGAACGTGGAATGTGTCATAGTTGTTACGTAATTGAAATTCTAAATGGAAAGTATTATTCCCCAGCGGCCTAAACGCTATCGTTCTTATGTCCATGATTTTCCAGTTAAGTTCGCGTTTTACGATTTCATCACATCGCCTCCGTTTGTTTGGTTGTCGATCCAGTGCACCTTGAGATAATCGTTTTGAAGCTAATGGTTGTGAGGTGTGGTCGATTTGTACTACGGCCGATTTAGGATTGGGAGTCTTGTCTGTCTTGAATGCATAATGTTCTAATTGAGCAGACATGGTGCAATCTGCGATTTGATAGTTCCCATATGAAGGACGCGTTAGGTGCTGCTGGGAGAAAGCATGTAAGTCCAAGGGAGGATGCTTTTGTACTGTATTTGCTTTTGTATTTGTTTGTATTATCCAAGAGTCCAAAAAGATGAAATGAAAAACTTTGCCTAAGGTAAGCGAGGGTATAGCTGACCGTGCAGGTGTACCTGACCAGCTACATTATTTATCAGTTTTGGAAAGTAATTACAAATGAAAATACGCAAATTAACGTTATAATTAATCTTTAGAGCCTAAAGATTAATTTTTTCATGAAAATAATGCGATTATTATGTTTACTTATTTGATAAAACCATAAAATGAAACCAGTGCACCATCTCAGTACAAAGTTGCACATTTCTTAAGAAAATCGTAAGATCGGTGTGGTCTAATTTAAGGTTTTTATTGACAAAAGAATTATTAATGGACAAAGTTTTGGTGTTTTTAGGTAGTAAATAGTTCGACAATTAATATTATTAACATAAATAGCGTCTAAAAGTTAATATTTGATTAATTACATGGTGGTCAAAACATTGCATCAAAAATATGCCATGTTTGTGTAGTTGACCGCACCAAATTCCGTACTTTTTTTCTTCGGGTGACAAATTCACCTTCCATGTGCATTGTTGTGTACAAAATGATGTGATTAAAATTCGTTGATATTTTGTGTTTTTATGAGTTTTTATCATTGAAATTGGTTAATATCAGTGAATTAAGAGTGAAAATGTGTCGAATAATGCCAAATTATTGCGAAAAATGTGAAAAA
Organism: Bradysia coprophila; assembly: GCF_014529535.1. Lineage (NCBI taxonomy): Eukaryota > Metazoa > Arthropoda > Insecta > Diptera > Sciaridae > Bradysia > Bradysia coprophila. The sequence goes on from NW_023503327.1 coordinate 604,905, forward strand.
TGTCTTAATTTTGTAGCGGTCAACTACTGCAACAAGACTGGTCAGGTATAAAAACATCCGTTTTTTAGTGGTCAGCTACTGCATCAAAAACAGTGTTCGAATGACGATCAACGTTGGGAAGTGTAAAGCTATGTCATTCTACAGGATCAAGGAACCAGTTGTCTTCGTTTACAACATCAATGGTGCTGACTTAGTGCGAGTGAATCTTGTGACTGACCTCGGTGTACTTTTGGACCCCCAACTTACGTTGAAGCCTCATATTAGTTTGAAAGTCGCCAAAGCGTTCTCCATGTTGGGCTTTTTGAAGAGGATTTGTGCCGAATTCCGGAACGTCAAGTGTCTGGCAAGCATTTATAATGCTCATGTCAGATCACATCTTGAATATTCCTCAGTGATTTGGTCTCCATCCAGCAGCGACATGAGTACCTACATCGAGTCGGTCCAGAAGCGCTTTGTGATCTATGCGCTTAGACGCACGGTTCGAAGGAATCGTAGATATGAGCTTCCACTTTACGACGAACGACGGAAAATCCTGGGTTTGGAACGACTTTCCGAAAGACGTAGGAATGCTCGAGTGATGTTCATGTACGACGTGCTTACTGGTAGGGTTCGTGCACCGTCGCTGGTCGAACTCTTTGATTCGTATCGCAATAGGCCGATCCACTCATACAGCTTTCGCCGAACGAACGTGTTTCGTCCTCCTTCGCATAGAACCAGCTACGGGTATAATGAACCAGTCGCAGCGACGTGTAGGGAGTTCGAGAGGTTTGCCGACGTGTACAACGAGAGTGCTTCTCGTGAGATCTTTCGTCGCAGGATAAAACTTGCATCACAGTGATGTCGCAAGTTATTGTGTTTTTGTCAGTTAGATTCAATGTTGCTTTTTAACAATTTTTGTAATCGTTTGACGAATAAATGTTTTCAAATCAAAAGTCAGTAAAATCAGTTTTTTACAATAAAAATTAATTAATTGTCAATATTTCTGATATTCTACGGAATGGGAACAGATCAAATTAAATTCTGACGAAGGAAAAACTCAGCTTCATCGAAATCATCCTGAGATACTGATGACCAAAGTAGAAAAATTGCTTAGCCGGTCAGCTACTACCTCGCTTACCTTACAAAGAAATTGCTTGAATTTTATTGGCTGAAATTGGAATTTTATAAATACCCTTCAAAAACACAACTTTACAATTCTTTTACATGCTACATGCGTCGAAAACCGTACTTTTCATGTTTGAAGCACGTCTTTCGACGCCCTCAGCATGTGAAATCCATTACATAACTCGGGATAAAAGTGAAAAGTCTCGTTTTTATGTGTTTATTGACCTCGGCTTCGCAACAAAATTCACACGAAAACTCTACTTTTCATCTTTTTATGTAAAATACTATTTTAGTTGTCTTTTTATAACTGTGTGTGGGATAGTGTGATAATGACAAAATGTGGTTTGATATTGCATATCTTTTCTTATTATACATTAATGATTAAAACTTAGACCCAAAAAAAACGCCTTCTTAGAAAAAAGCTTAGAAATGAATCAACTACTGAAATTTGCAATAAACATAATCAATTCAAGAAAAATTTAATCAGTTCAGTGACCCGACGCATCCACAAGATGCTAGTTTTAATTAAATTGGTTTTTCCCAGGCAACGTACAAATTTTCAAAACATTTTAATGAATCATTCAATTAAAAGACGGGTTGAAATCGTTGTTTTTTTTCTGTGACTATTATCTCTGTGTTTACGTTATATATTTTTTGGGAAAAAAAAATTATCTCATTCATCCCAATATAAATGGTACCTACACACCACAGAACGGTTGAATAACAGAACGAAATTGCTTGCGAACAGAACTTAAAATTAGTGCCTCCGAAGATGAAGACAATATTTAAAGTCACTATTACCATTTTGTGCTTCACATCGCTCCGTAAGTGTTTTTTTTTTTTAAATAAACTCCCGTAAAATGTACTCTCGAGTATAAATAGAATTTTTCAGTGTATAAACCAAAGTTTCAAATTATCGTGTGCAATAGTTATTTCTTGTGCAATAGTTATTCGCTGCGCTCGTGCTATAACCAACGAAATCAATAACGATTTTTAAAAAAAGAGACGAAAACACGTCAAAAATTCAAAAATTGACCCATTTTCGGAACCGACGCAGGCAATAGTTATTTACAGCCATCTTTGAAGTCTAAACGAATTCTCTTTTTTTCCCTAGTAAAGGGACATCTAATAAATCTCAGGGTGTGTATACATACAGTGGCATAAGTGGATACAATCCGTTATTGGAATTTCGACAAACTTCTCTCATGTCCATAAAATGTTCTATCATCACTGATTCTTCGGAATTATCATAAAAATATGTAACTTAAAAGTGCAAAACAAAATGCAGTCAGGAAATATAATTTACATGATCCGGTAGTCTAAAACCGTACTTTTCACTAGATCAGTGGTCCCACTCAAAATTTCGTGTCCTATGGTAGGACACGTAGGACAATTTTTCTCTCTCTAATTTTTCGGTTATATGTTGAGTCAACTACACTTTATACTATTGCTCAACTACTCTCTGTAAAACGAATCACAAATAAGAAGAAAAACTTATCTTAGCTGATTGGAGTCTGAAAATCAAATTATACTCGGCCTCGACTTACTTTTAGTAAAATACTCGAAACCGAAGATTTATTAATTTCCCACGAATACAAAGTTACTCACAATACTTCAAATGTTTGAGTTTAGCTAGTGTTTGGAATCATTTAGTTCATTGGAACGATAGTGTCCTTAATAGAGAAAGTATTATAAAAAATCAGTGGAATTCCTTTGAAGTTTGTCGATCACAAATAACCTCTTGAAAGAGGAAAAAGCGACGCAAGTCCTTCATAATGTAATTACAAAACTATTTATATCAGAAACTGTGATGCCAATGCTCTATCTAGCAGCGAAGTTAACTGTGAATAAAACATATAAACATGATAAACATTTAGTTGATTGAAAATATCTTCGCGAGCTACATTTACAGTTTATGTCGTAGCTGTTTCACCGACGGCTGATACAAAGCTATGATGGCAAAAGTTAACTATTCCTGAAACTCCCAATAAAATGCGTTAAACATGATCAGCGACTACCGCATCTGTTTTGCACAATGGATTAATATATTTCTGTGAGAAGCGACAAGCGCAAATAGCTTAAATCTGAAAATTTCATTCTCGGCCCTGAAGCATGAAAAGTGTTTTACTCGATGTACCCACCGGAAACTCGTTTTCCAGGGATCTTACCGAATAAAAAACTATTGTCGTTACGCTTACCTTAATTTACTGAAGAAATATTTCTGTTTCAGTTGAAGCTGTTGCTGGATACGGAGCTTGGGAGGAAAATCGAGTGTATAATTACAAATTACAAGCATACACACGGAACAGTGATGGTGGTGTGTTAGCTCACGGCCGTTTGACTATTTACCCACTGTCTGAAGTTCTGTTAATTGGACGAATCAGCCTATTAGAGTACAGCAAAGTCGATCGTCATTTAACGGAAGATAATAATTTAGATTTGAGTCGTATCGATTTTGATGACCAATTACCAATAACTAAGCCATTCCTGATTCATTTGGAAAATGGTACAATTCATTCGATATCAGTCGATTCGATGATGTCCAGGAATCAAATCAATCAACTGAAAGTCATCGTCAGCCAATTCCAACTGGATACAAACGCACAATATTTATTTAAGTCTGAGGACGAACACCTTCCCGAGGAAGGCAACACTACCGTTTTCTACAAGACAATGGAACAGACTTTTACAGGAAATTGTGAAACATTGTACAACATCTCAACACTGTCCAACAACTTAGTCAAATCACATCCTAAATGGGTTCCCTTGCCAAATTTGAACGAACGAGGTGATTTTATTAAAGTTGAAAAAACCAGAAACTTTAACAGTTCCAATCGTTATTTCGCATTCTACAACAATGGCCAAAGTGATTTCCAATCAAGGCCAGACTCAGATTCTCATTCTGACCAAATGAGTGCTGAAGGTGCTGAACAACGTCCAAATCAAATGGACGAGGCTTCCTCGTCTATCACGACACACGTAGTCATTTCGCGTGACTTACAAACGTACACCATTCAATCATCGATTACAACTGGCCATGGTGACGGTTTTTATGATTACATGGAAATTACATTAGAATCTGTGGAAGAACAAATCCAAAGAATGACAAGATTTGAAGGCATGGAAAGACTTGTTAATGTCGGAAACTTGGTATACGGAACCGATACAGAAAGTGGTGAGCGTCTAGTGACTGATCTGCAGAATCGTCAGTCAAAAAGCAGTTGTTTAAAGGCAGAAAGTAAGTTCATTTTCTAATCTTAAATATTTTGTTATTAATGGTGATTGATGATTGTGTTAGATGCTCGAGTGGAATGGAGTGGTTGTTGGACTGATTTCGTTTCAGGGCCCAGTATATGCAAAAAGGAATTCGGTCCTGAGTGGGAATATCTCGACTACGATTGTTGTGGGTTCCTTTGTTTGGGTAGAAAGGCTAAGTGTAGATTAAGCTGTAAGTACTTTTGTCGCGCTACTTTTGATGTAAAACGGACTTTAATACAAATATTACGGTACAGATCCCGGTTGTGTGGCCACTGTTTGCTACTCCGTTTTTGTGCCGCAAGATAAATTATGTAACAGTCAATACGGAGATAGATACCCAGTTACATGTGATGGATTTCCAGACTGTTCACTTGGATTTTGGCGTGCCAGATGCTGTCCAAGTTCATACGCATAGAGTGTGCTATTTGGAGAATGGTTGTAACAAAATGTTTTTCGAGAACAAATGCGTCTAAGTCAGATATAACCAATGGTATTCGACTTAAGTGTGGGACACAAATAAAACATTTCAATTGGCTAGAAGATGCAAATTTTTTCATATTAAATATTAAATATTATATTACTTAAAATAAAATCTATAAAATTTACGCCAGAGATGGAGTGCTTTTTTGATATATTTTTTTGATTCAATCATTAAGAAAATGAATACTCCGCCTGTGCTTGGGAACTCGAAATTATTTCTTTTTCGTGTGGCGTCAAAATGGGCTGGTGTCACCACCCGTTTATCAAAATGACAAAATTAAATACTCACCGAACTCACACGAAGCACCTAAGTGTCATACAACTAGAATGGTCCGAAAACCTTGAAATCATTTTATTTATCATTATCAATCTTTCTTACAAAAGAAATAATTACGGACCTCGTTCTACATGTGAGTACATGCCTATTCTGATTATAATTGTAAGAAATTTTCGGAACTTTTCAGAATCAAAATTCCGAAAAATAGGCCCTCGTAACAAAGACTTTCGAGCATGCTCATTTACCAGAATTATTTTCCTGGTTGACACTATCATTTACCCTCAATTATTGGTTTTCGAGTTTTCTCGACTTCTGTTCTCACGATTAAGGGGCTATTGAGTAAAAATTATTGGAGATGAAGACGAGATGAAAGCCTTAACGAGAGCGGGAAGAAGGAGAAGACGTTCTAAAGCGTTTAGGTCTCATTAAAAGTAACGAAGTGACTATTTGCACTACTGAATTTATCCATCTACAAACTGTGTAAGGAAGGAGTTTGGTCTGTTCCAACTGAATTCATTCTTCTTCAAACTGTAAGGATGGAGCATCTTTCTACAATTTATGTAAGGAAGGAGTTTGGTTTGTTCCTACCGAATTCATCCTTCTACAATTTGTGTAAGGAAGGAATTTCCTTTGTTCTTACTGAATTTATCCTTCTAGAAACTGTATAAGGAAGGAGTTTGGTTTGTTCCAACTGAATTCATCGTTCTTCAAACTGTAAAGAAGGAGCTTCGTTCGTCCCTACTGAATTCATCTTTGTACAATTTGTGTGAGGAGATAGTTTGGTTTGTTTCTACTGAATTCATACTTCTACAAACTTTGAAAGGAAGGAGTTTGGTTTGTTCCAACTGAATTCCTTCTACAAAATGTGTAAAGAGATTGATTTGTTCCTGAATTCTTCCATCTACTAACTGTTTATAAGGGAGGAGTTTGGTGTGTTCCAAATGAGTAGCCTTTGTCTACATGCACCACATTTAGGCGCCCTTCTGAGATCTTGGGGAAATGCAATTCCCACAAAATGTTTGGTCACAATTCAAAGTAATTCACTGAAATTATTTTCTTGACAAACCTAACGAAATGAAATTTTTGTTTGAAAAACATGTTCTTTTGTTAGTTGATACGAAGGAATAGTCAATGTATGAGCTATTTGCAGTCGAATGGTCTGTTAACATTATGAAATATAATTTCGCGGGGCGTGACTGCAAATAGCTCATACATTGACTATTTGCACCCGGGTGCAAATAGTGTTCCTATTGACTATTTGCACTCGAGTACAAATAGCCTCTGCCTAAAAATAATTTATAGAAATCTTGTTTCAAAAACGTATTTGGGGTCGGGTCGGGTTAAATCTCCGACTCGATCATCTCTAGCTATGATGTGATGTTTTGGTATGCCATTTCACCGGGAAAAGTTCATCCCACATAGTAGAGTCGATGAATGGTTTTTTGTCGATTTGAAATGTTGAATCGAATAGGATGTACGTCTCGTCAGACTCATATTTTGCTTCATTGGTCATAATGTTCGGGCCAAAATACGGAAATCTACCGACAAAGAGATTATTCAGAAAGAAAAAGATTTTCGATTAAAATTAACGTCACCCCGTTTTAGCAAAGGTAGAAACTAATTTAGTAAACTTGCGCACTATTTGACCCTCAGGACTGAATTCATCAGTTATTCGGGGAACACTCGACGATGTGAATAGGTACTGTTGATCGTCCGTGTGCTCAACAATTTTTAATTTTTTAATTGCTAAAACATTACCGAGAGCATGAGTCTTGAGACAATAACTCTTTGTTTCAATGTAATAATTATTACCATCACACAATTCCTTGTCGATCGTGGAATTACACTTGAACATACTGTGCGGTCCACGGTAATTGAACTTAATGTAATGGACATTATTGGTTCTCTTCACCAGCTGAGCGAAACGATAAACTGGAAAAGTGATTATCGCATCTGAAAACGCCTTAAGAAAACAGACCCTTAGCTCAAAAAAATACTTTCCCTTTTATGACCGCTACATGGCCTACTTCTACTTACTTGAGCTGTTCGAACGAATGAATCGACCAGATTATCTCTATCGCCAATTTGAAAATCAGCATATCTCTTGCGCAAAGCTTCGGACACAGTATCATTGGCCTCGTATTGCATGCAAATTGGCCCGACTCTAGAAAAATCATTCACCCACTGAGTCAGAAGTTCTCGATGTTCGAACAAGTACATTCCCGACGATGCTGTTTCGTCTTTGGTAACACTAGCCATAACGGGAATGGTATTGTATTGTCCAGTCTCAAGTAATTTCATTGGATCTTCATCTAAAAATGGTGCTTCGTTACCGTTTTTTGGTTCAACAACCGGTAGCCAAGGATAGACTGGATTGTCCCATCCGAAATTGAAGATTTTCCTCAAATTATTGGTAATCGATACAGTTGATGCATTTCTGACACATTCGAAAGCAGTTGCATTTGATGTACAGCCGATCAACTGCGCTAGTTTCTCGATCAAGTGCGGTTGTGATGACGGCGATTTTGCTTGTGGTAGTATGCCACCGCTCACTGCAAACGCTCGATGGAACAAATGACGTGATAGCGGAGAGACCATATGCAAAGCTACACTCATTGCACCCGCACTATTTCCCATCAATGTCACACAGCTTGGATCGCCTCCAAAGTGAAGAATGTGATCGTGAACCCAATTCAAGGCGAGCGCTTGATCTTTGAATCCAGCATTTCCGATTGCATCCGTTGTACCCATGCTTGTGAATCCGAAAAATGCCAGGCGGTAGTTGAACGTAACCAAGACAACATCCTCTTCCATTAAATATTCGGGCCCAAAATTGGCAGAACTTCCAGAGCCAATGTAGAAGCCTCCCGGGTGGATGAAGACAATAACTGGCTTTAAGCATGATTCATTCAAGCACTTGGTGTAAACATTTAAAAACAAGCAATCCTCGTCGTATGAAGTATTGGGTGATGGACAGTCGCTACCATCTCGGTCGAGTTCGTTCTCAAAAATTGCTGTTATGTTGTTCCACGTTTTGGCAGGCACCGGAGCCTAAAAACCGTTATTAGTCGACGTTTATTTATTCAAATGACGATGCTGTACACGTCATTAAACACCAGTCAATTTAGTTACTTTTCATACTTTACCTTAAAACGTAAAACTCCAGTTGGTGATTCGGCAAATCTTATTCCGCGAAATGCATAGAATGTGGTATTTTTCCATGTTCTCGACTGGTTCTGTTCGAATGCCGTATGTCCAAATATTATTGGAATACCTACGACGATTAAAAATGGTAATTTCCTGAACATTTTCTGTTCAGCCCTTCACATTCAATTGAACTGAATTCAGATTGAACTGTTACATTTTCTAATTGACTAGTTTAATATCTACTCTACCAATGAATTTGTGGTAGCGTATATGCCTCTTTCACACTATTTAAATATTACAAAGTATAAATTCGATTGAACTATTTTGCTTCGATTGACCTTCTAAACACTTTCAGTCATTAAACTCTTCAGTCATTTGAAATAATAACGTAAATGACTGAATCCGATTGAATATAGCTATGTAAACAAGTTAGTCGAATTCAGTTGTTCTTTGATCCCTTCAATCCATCAAGGCGAGTGCACACGATCACAATGTTGTCGAGGTGTTGTTGTTGCTTAAACATTTTAAGAGTGTGATATAGCGAAATCTTCGAACAATCGGCTAGCCATGCCATCCGGATTTTTGACGAGTATGGTACCCATCGAATCCTTGCTTCATTACGAGTTCAACGAGGTATATCTCGCCTCTCTCGGAATTGTCTTTTTTTGTGGTAGAGCTGTTTGAAAAATCGTTGGTTTTCAGGAGGAAATTTTTTCACATAGATTATCTCGGGTAATAAAGGGTCGACTTCGTTCAAATTTTAGGGGATTGTAGTGCTAGACTAGACCGATCACATAAGCTACCAAATACTTCGGGCTGTTGGCTGCACTGGCTTCAGTACAAGAAAAAATTTCTCTGACTACTAACGGGTGTGCGCATCAGCAAACCTAACGGTTTATGGTTCCATTGAAAGACTTAGGATCGGTACTTCCTAAAGATATAAAAACTTGTGCTGGAGGGACTATTGGCAATAAGAGATAGGGCAATTTCTAAAATGTCAACTAGTACTCCTAAAGAAATTTCGACCGGTTGTCGACCACTTTCATTTCTTAAGATGAGTACAGAGTTCGTGAAAAATGCATGCAAAATCGACCTCTGCAAAATGCTTGCAAAATATGACACAAAATGTATGAACCAGCTGTCAAATTTTTTGCAAGCACAGTGTAAACATCAGGTTTACACCGAGTTTGCAAACTATTTGACATAAAGCTCATACATTTTGTGTCATATTTTGCAAGCATTTTGCAGAGGCCGATTTTGCATGCATTTTTCACGAACTGTGTACTAGCCTTTACATAAAATTCGAAATTATTATTATTATTATTGGTTGACTTTTATGAAGCAGCCGAGTTTGTGGTTACTTGGATGAGTGTGATAAATGCTCGTAGGACCTTGGGCTACATTATGGAACAGTTTGTTGTACCAAGAAAATTAAATTAACAGGAGAGCAAGTCACCGAAATACTCGATGGTCACTTTTTACCAAAAATTCTCGTTTTCTTTTTCTAATTACTGAAAGCTAACACATTTTAACACTAAACGATGGTCGCACTTTTTCCAAAATGAATTCGA